>NC_136282.1:9247400-9870147 GCF_964198595.1 Lampetra fluviatilis
GATGGTAGCCTTCCTCTCCAAAGGCTACACTGTTGTGTGTGTGTGTATAATGAATAGGTCAGGACATCGTGTGAGGTTCATTACATGATTTAGAAAGGACTCCGTTATTATTTCATCTTCATGCCAGTCGCCAGTGTGAATAACATTTGCACTATTATTTCAGGGGGAAGCTGCAAAGTCTTGGCAACAAAGCAAAGCGTGTTCACCGTCGGCTAAATCTCATTATACGGGGTGTCAACAAAAACGAACCATACCGTCTATTACTCAGGAATCACAATCACGCAGCAGTTTGAGCTTGGTCGCGAAAACACTGTAACAAACACGCGCTCGCTCTCTCTCTCTCTCAGCCGTGCGAGGATTTCATCTGCGGGTGTCACAGCCCCCCCGTCTAATCCTCCACGTGTCCGCCGTGGTTGTTGGTGACGCACTCCGCGTCACCTCGGCCGCGATCGTTCCAAATGCTTCGGCCACGCTCAGGCTCGTGGGTTAAAGAACATCGATTGCGCGCGCATAAGAGAACGTATTGGCGAGCATTGCAATCACGCAGTTCAAGCCGCTGTCTCGTCAACAACATCTTGAACAATATTCATTTGCGGACGACCCGTGTCAATGAAGGCCACAAACACCTCTCCGTCCCCTACCCATGCCGTGTCAAGCAATGAGTTGTTTGTCCGTGTGTCTATGTTGTGTATCACTCTCTCTCTCTCTGTGGCTGTGTTGTCTCTCTCTCTGCTTGTGTGTGTGTCTGTGTTGTCTCTTTCTGCTTGTGTGTCTGTGTGTCTATGTTGTGTGTCACTCTCTCTCTCTGTGTTGTCTCTCTCTGCTTGTGTGTCTATGTTGTGTCTCTGTGTGTCTATGTTGTGTGTCACTCTCTCTCTCTCTCTGTGTTGTCTCTCTCTGCTTGTGTGTCAGTCTGTGTCTGTGTTGTCTCTTTCTGCTTGTGTGTCTGTCTGTGTCTGTGTTGTCTCTTTCTGCTTGTGTGTATATGTGTCTATGCTGTGTGTCACTCTCTCTCTGTGTCTGTGTTGTCTCTCTCTCTCTGCTTGTGTGTCTGTCTGTGTGTCCCCGTGTCTGTGTTTTGTCTCTCTCTCTCTCTCAAATTTAGTTCTACCTGATGACGATTGCTTGTGTTGCAATCGAAACGTCGTATTCTATTATTTAATTTATTTTCTTTCTCCGTGACTTTACCGAAAGAACCAAAGGGTAATTCCTGCAGTCACGAAAGCTTCAAATCAAGTTTGAGTTCTTTGTTTTTTTCTGTGCCATAAATCACCCACGCTGCTCGATGAGGGATGTCGTGAAGGGCTTCTGCTGAAGCAGTCGAGATATCATTTGCCGCTGTACTCATAGCATTGAGCGCGAGCCACAGCGCGCCTGCTCCACCTAAGCCGTCGGATCATAATTATTTATCTTCTTGGTTCTTTCGGTAAAGTCACGTAGAAGGGAAGTAATACAATAATAAAAATAAAACATAATAAAATAAAATAAAATAATTATTTTATTATGTTTTATTTGCATTATTTTATTACTTCCCTTCTACGTGATTTTATTTTATTATGTTTTATTTTTATTATTTTATTACTTCCCTTCTACGTGATTTTACCGAAAGAACCAAGAAGATGAATCCATGCGGTCACGAACGCTTTAAATCGAAACATAATTATTTCATCACGGATGATGGTACCGTGGTGGACCAATCATCCGTTCACTCTATAGCACTGCGTTATAAGGAAGGAGAGCACATTACAGGGAGATCGGCATCATTTGCATGCCGCACATTTAAGTCCGTGTCTCCCCGATCCAGATTTTCACGACAGAGATTTTACGCACTGATTACAAACTTTTTTTTATGGGCACATTGCGACGTGGCTTTTTTCATAATTAAGTTCAGTTTTCAAAAATAATTCCATCCTGCCATTGTCCGCCTCTTGTATTTGATCGCACTCAATCCGGTCTGTCTCCATTAGCTGCCCCAGGTTACTCGGTATACAAACGTGCGCGTGTTGTCAAGGTGAGACATTACCCCAACCCTAACCCAACAAGACGTTTCCAGTTGTTTAATGCGCAAACGACGAAGCGTGCGAACAGAGAGGCACGGAGACCTTCCAATAGATATCGCGCCTCGACGGGCTCTATCACGAGCGTACACTGAGAGGCAGAAAGGTGATTTTGCTGAATGTAGAGCGTACGTAAGTTAGAGGAACAGAAGTCACTTGAATAGGGAGTCACTTGTCGAGTTACATAGGGATCTATGTCAGAAGCTTTATGAATCCTGGAGAAATCCTGGAGAAATCCGATGAGCTATGAAGCTCTCTTTCAAAGGTGCCCAGTTGATGCCCAGTGGAGAGAGAGATTCACACAGTTACATGATTTCTTTAGACCTGCTTTTCGTGTTGTATTTGGTGCCCCCCCCCACACACCCACCTCCGAGTAGCACGGTTGGCTACGCACGGAGCGAAAGGAGTTCAGCGCGCACACTTCGAGGAATCACATTGAGCGTTAAGTTAAAGTAAGTGGACTTGGAAAGGACACGCCGCCACGAGGAAGATGGACATCCACCGCGGAGATGGAGCGATGGGATCAGCCCGTGTGCAGGCGTTTATTGGACTGTTGCATCGCGAGACGGCGAGAGACCGAGACGGTTTGGGGAGCACTTCATCCAGCGGTGGACAGATCCTGGCCGACGGTTATGATGAATCGTATACCGTGGAAACCATTCACAGTGGTTCATGACACAAGCGTATTCAATAATTTTGTTACGCACTTGCCTGAGCGCAGAGTACACGAGTCTGTCTTTGATGTGTTTTATATTTAGTTTATTCAACGGAGGTAGAACTCTATTAAATTGTCCTTCATTCGGGTCTTACGTGATTATTCCGCTGACGTACTTTCGTAGAATTTTGATCATTTAAAAATAGACAATACATTTATCTTCGTGGGCTATAATCGATGCCAGCTCGTATCCACGGTCATGTCCGTGGTGATTTCTAACATCAGGCCCGCGCCAATTCAGTCTTACCTTACGACAGCCATCGCTGATACACGATTCAATCTCCCAAAAGACGAAGGAGCTTGCTACGATTTCAATCGATCCGATACCCGAACGATGCGACGAGTCTCCCATTCGGCACTGCAACTGGACTCAGCAGTCGACCACCGTCACTGTGCACAGTTTACACATACGGAGCTTTGTCTGGTACACAAATGAAAGGTCAATATATACACACACACGCGTATTAGCCAAGAATAATAATTTCACCCTCTGCTCGTTTGTGTTGGGGGGCAGTAGTGCAGCAGTTAGCACTTCGCTGCGCTACGAACCTGGGCACCTGAGTTCGATTCTCGCTCAAGGCCAACACCAGTGACGATTATCTGAACCGGTCCTGGCCCTCCCCTAGGTCGACTCAGGCTCAAATGCATAACTGGTGCGATGTGTAAACATCGCCACGAGGGAGAGAAATGCGGTGATGGCCACCCACCCCCTTGTGTGCCGTGCTGGCCTTTATAGGCGCTCCATAAAAGCACTTGCCCCAAAAGTCTGTTAAGGCTAGAAGGGGGATCTTTGTCTTTGCATATATTGTGTGGGCCAGGCGATTGCTAATACATCAGCAATAGTGCATTGCATTTCTATGAACCCATGCGATCGGAGTTCCATTTCAGGCCACTGCTAACGGTGGCAATTATCTGAACCGACAGTGGACCTCATCGAGGTCGAACTCAGCGTTACATTTGTACCCGGTGCGATCGATAAACGTCTATTGGGGAGACAAAGGCGGTCAGGTATTGCTGCTGGTCACACGAACCCCTTCGTGACCTTAATAGGCGCTGACTAACAACACTTGCCTCAGTCTGTAATAAAAGGTTATACAGGGAGTCTCCAGTATTTAGTCTGGGTGTATTTGTTCCATTATCCTGATCAGTAGAAATGCCGAATTGTGCAGACGCGATTTCTGACAATGCAAAATCACTTTACTGTGATTACCAACGTTGAATCGATTAATTAAAAAGTCAGCCTTACTAATGCTACAATCACCATCGCTAGAGCTACATAAGCGCTTGCTTATCTTCGTGCGGCATGTTCTAAAAGTAAGATGCAACCCGTCTCTGCTGATACTCAAATTGTAAGACCATACCGACGTGGCCGATAAAAAATTCAACAACAACAAAAAACCCTCACTCAGCCCTTTATCACTTCACGGCTGGATGAAGGCCTCCCCCGTGCGTATGTCGATCGTGAGGGTCGGTGCGAGTCGGGTGAAAGACCGGTGTCGGTATAGTTCGCCAATGATGTTAGCCGTGAGCAGATGTCCAAAGTCAGGTCGCCGGTACACGGCCCACTGTGTCACCGCTCCCCACCACATCTACCCTCTCGCACGCAAATCGACAACAACACAACACCTACACGCTCATTTCTCATGGAATATTTTCCGCACAACAAAATCGCCCCCCCCTCCTCCTCTCTCAACCCTCTGGGTGAGTGGCTGGGTTGGTGGTGGAGGAGTTAATTTCTGGAGCTCGGCTCTGGACAGCTCCGGTTACAATGAAGCCCTGCACACACTCCACTCCAGCGGGAAGCACGGCAAGGCGACATGCACCCACCGTATGTCGGCAGCGCGATCATTTGGCCAAAGAGTAATCCCCGAACATTGGAATGTGACAAATGTTGTGATTCGAATGCTATTTGTATGGCAAGCCGTTTGTTGCTGTATTCCATTAATTATACTTTATACGGGTTTTTTTGTATTGTCGGTAGAATATTTAACACACGCATTTAACGCGTCATCAATTATAACCGACGACAAATCAAGCAAGGCGGTTAACTCGTCGCCCATGACCGAGGACGTTCCCGAAATAAGCCTCTTCAATATACCCTCGGACATTCAACACGCGTTATAAAGAATCGAACCCGGTGACGCGTATCACGCCACTAGATTTGAGCAACCTCCACGAAACGCGTCGACCCTCACCCCCTCACCCCCTCTCCCCCCACCACCAGCAGCAGCAGCCACGCGGTGCCTCTCTCCGCGCTCCACCAGACGCGCGCATCGTTCCCCGTGACGCGCAGGGGTTTGTGTCTCGTTCCACAGCGTCGTTCTCGCGGTGGTGGTTGGTGGAGTCGTTCTCGGGTCAAATGTTCGGTCCGGAGATTTTTTTTTTGGTTTGTTTGTCCAGACGATGGCGACATTGCTTCGAGTTCCTTGCGAACGACCAACAGCGGCGTGCTGCGGTGTTGGGACGGTCTTGCCAAGAAATACTAAAACGATTACCCCCACACCACTTCACGGTGGTCAATTGTGAGCATGCTATTACCGTGTTCTCCCGATTCGTGTGTGTGTGTGACCAGATTTGTGTAACTTTATTGCAGGGGGGGGGGGCTTCGTGTTTGGTGCGTCTTACTTTCCAGAGCGTATTATCATCCGCACAGCAACGGTAATCGAGGTAGCTATGCAAATATGGCTCGACAGATGAGCTGCGTGGACGCCAATTACCTGGTTATAAAAGGTATGCTGGTGTTACCATCATTACGATTGCTATCGCGGAAAGTCTAGCCCCACGCTCTCATTCAAAGGAGCATTATTCTAATCCAGAGAGCGTACTTCAATTTAAGACTAATTTTTTTATTCACTAATTTTTAAAACCTTTTTATTACCGCATAGCGATTTTTCAGTAAAAAAAATTGAGCAAATACGCACGAAATATTTTTTTTTGCTTTTAAATCCCATACAGTGGTATCATTTAGCTTTTAAAATCAATACGCGCTAGAAGGGTCCAACAATCTGCACCCTACCGCTGAGCATCGCATGGACACGTGTACTGGAGTCCTTGTGCGTGTGAGCTCATCTCCAGGGGGTCAAACACAAGGCCTCACACGGCCTGCATGTGTTGCCAGGTGATGACTCTGGGACACAGAGGAGCTCAGCTTCACTTATTTGTCTTGGCCTAGTCGGTAGCAACCCAGTGAACATATGCAACGTTGTTGTCCTTCCCCCCCCACTCCGATTAGCACGGGTGGCTACGTACGGTGCAAAAGAAGTTCAACATTAAACGGGTTGGAACAAGGTTTGCCCAGCGTTGCATGTGAACTTTGGAGGGATGGCACTGTGAGACCCCGCTTGATTATGAAAAACTGGGCCTAGAAACCTGAACCATTTTGTCCCCGAGGTTTAAAATCTGAGTTTTGGTAAGGGCCACATTCCGAGCAACGATGGCCCTTTCATTGTGTACACAAGCGGCCACGCACGAAACGTGACACGTGCTGTGTTCAATAAGGGAAAGGTGTGTCCTAATACCGAAAGAATAACGAGACATCCGTGACTAATCGATGACTTGGTGGGCAGCAGAGAGCAGTACTGCTCGCGTTCCCACATCTACAGGCTCCGGCCTTCACCGACCGCCACTAAGTAGCGCGACGTACGATCAAGTAATCCCCCACCCTAACCAAACACGCCCTGGGAAGGCCCTCGTGCAGCAGCGGGGTGGTCCAAAAAAAAACAACGGCTATCCATGTGACACGTGATCAAAGATTGCGCATTGACTCCCCCCGCTGTTTTTGTTCTATTCCTATTCCGGCTGCTGTAGATAACTGTCGCGAGCCACACCCAGCACCATGGAGTCGCAGGTGCCTCCACTGCTCGACTTGTCGGGCCCCTCCTCGTCCCCGTGCGGCGCCGCCTCCACCGCCGCCTCCACCGCCGCCGCCTCCGCCGATCTGCCCGCCGAGCTCCGCCCGGCCGAGGCGGTGGTGCTGTGCCTGCTCCTGTCGGCCTCGTGGCTCGCGTCCGTCGCGGGCAACGCCCTCGTGTGCCTGGTCATCCACCGCAGCCGCCGCACCCAGTCCACCACCAACTACTTCGTGGTGTCGGTGGCGTGCTCCGACCTGCTGCTGGCCGGCACGGCCGCGCCCCTCGCGGCGCTGCAGGTGGCGATGTCGGGACGCTGGGTGGCGGGCGACGGCGTGTGCCGGGTGGCGAGGCTCGCGCTGTACCTGGCGCCGGCCGCCCAGATCTACGTGCTGCTGTCCATCTGCCTCGACCGCTTCTACACCATCGTCTACCCGCTGAGCTTCAAGGTGTCCCGTGAGAAGGCCAAGCGCATGATCGGCGCCTCCTGGACCCTCACGGCCGTCCTGGCGTTGCCGGCGTTGTACTTCTACCGCGCGCGGGAGGGCTGGCCGGTGAGCTGCGCGTCGTACCTGCCGTACACCTGGGAGGGGCTGCTTTACGGCTGCCTGCTGCTGCTGCTCGCGTTCGTGCTGCCCTGCGTCTTCATGGTCCTCTTCTACCTGAAAATCGTCAAGTACATCTGGAGGATCGGCTCCAACGGGCGCACGGTGCAGCGCACCATGAACAGCGTGCCGCGCACCAAGGTCAAAACCATCAAGATGTTTCTCATCCTCAACGCGGTCTTTCTCACTTCGTGGCTGCCCTTCTTCGCGCTCCAGGTCTGGCACCCGGGCGAGGACGAGCGAGCGGGCTCCGCCTCCACGTTCCTCGTGGTCTCGGCCCTGGCGCTCAGCTGCTCGGCCGCCAAGCCGACGCTCTACTGGGTGTACAACTCGAACTTCCGCCGCGGAGTCAAGGAGACGTTCTGCATGGCGCCCATGAAGTGCTACCGCAGCAACGCCTACACCATCACGACGAGCTCGCGCATCGCCAAGAAGAACCACGTGGGCATCGTGGACCTGCCCGCGCCCAACAAGACCGTCACCAAGGACACGGTCTACGAGACGTTCGACAGGGACGCCAAGGAGAAGAAACTCGCCTGGCCCATAAACACAAACTCGCCCAACACGTTCGTATGACAGCGATGACGGCGACGACGACGGCGATGGCGGCGAACTCTGGACACGCCTTCGCTTTGCGCGATTCATCTTGCAAGAGGTCACGATGGTACTTCTCCCGATGTAACCCGATTATTATTTTGGGTGCAGATAACGCGCGCAGTCAATATTTGGTGGTGATACATGGTGGAGCCGACAAGTGGGAGAGGACCACGACTCGTAAATCAGATGCCGGGGGATGCACGGAGACCTCCCTTGGTGTCCAGTTTCGTACCAATGTACAGATCTGGCGACGTCACCCACAACAGCACAGCCCATGATACAAGGGTGACTACAACCCACTGGACCGAGGGCATTATCATGGCCTCTCTGGCATCACAAGAGGCAGGCTACTGGAACACTTGCTACTAATTATTATTAATGCTATGGACACAGTCGAATAATGTAAAATACTGTACATACGCATGGCAATGAAATACAGGGTGAAATGATGCAGGACTTTTTACGTATGTAAATGTCACTTGGGATCACTTTTGTTTCCTCGTTCCCTGAGGGAAGGGGTCTGCCGATTGCACTCGCCTGCTTTGTTTGTATGGGTTCGTCATCACAACGGGGAGAGAGGATGGGAGGGGGCGCTGCAGTGGCCACTGCAACCAAGCCGTTCCAACGCAAACCAAAGCAGTCAACGGAATGGATGAACGTATCGATTGTTACCAAGTCGAGCTGAAAAATGACACACAGGCTAGATGTATTGCGTGCGTAACGGTTGCGCAAAAAAAGCGAAAGCGATATTTTTTTGTTTAAATAAAGCAGAAGCCATTTCAAGGTGTTGACGTGTCTCGTTCACGTTACTTAACGACTTGCGATTCATGTTTTTCGAGGCCTCGATCAAAAGTTCACAAATATTTGCTGGCACACATAAGCACCACGTGCCATGGTTAAATATATATATATAAATACATACGTACAGCCCCTTATCGATCCACTCGTGGATGAAAGCCACCCGACGCTGTCTGGCCATGGGGGTTGTTTGACGATACGTCACCACGGTTGGCTGCGTATGGTGCGAAAGAAGTTCAACATGCATAGATGAAGGTCAGTGAATGCTGCGCAAGCTTGTCGCGGGGATTTGTTCAGATATCGCTCGCCACTGGTGTGAGCATGGCTGGCAATCGAACTCAAGTCTCACCGATTAATAGTGAAATGCGCTAACTACTGCGCCACCACTCTACTCACACCATTAGTTAATGCAGTCTAATTGTCTCATTTATCTACTGCTGCTGTTGCTGCTGCTACAGCATGTTGCTATGAACAAACTGCTCCTAATCACAGTTTGCAAACAGATATGAATTTACATTGCAAACAAGGTCATCTAAAATCTATTTCGATTTAAAGCTTTCGTGACTGCAGGGATTCATCTTCTTGGTTCTTTCGGTAAAGTCACATAGAAACGTCGTGAGAATTGTTTTATTATGTTTTATTTTTATTATTTTATTATTTCCCTTCTACGTGACTAAAATCTATTGTTCCAAAAAAATTCTAAACACGAGGCAGCCACTGGAGCAAAGTAGAAACGCATTTGTTTTGGCAACTGCATTGCGCTCGTGTTCCCGTTGGGCCTGCCTCGGCTTGAGTGCTTCTATTGACCTTGGTTTTTCTAGGCAGCCATCGGCATGGTCCACCCCAACTCGGCAATTGTCGAACCTCTTCCCCGCGTCCTTCGCCGCGTCCGTCGGTTGTGAGTTGCAGTGGAGCTCATTGACAGCTCACTGCTTTAGCGGTGACCCCGTGCTGGGCAGAGGTCTCACGTCCAAGGGAGACACGCATGCGTGCGGTTGCATGGGACACATTGTGGCACTCGTGTTTGTAATTTAGAAGGCATCGGGTGCAATTGTAGGCTTGCGATAAGTAATGCAACATAAGCATGAAAGAGAACATGCAAACGCCAGTCGTCCTCGCAGCAACGGCTTTTGGCTAACCATCGCACGCTTTCAGATGCACTTCTGTGGCCGTCTGGAACGCTCTTCCTTCCGATATTAGGAAACCACTGGAGCTACACACTTTTAAATATACATTGAAAACTCATTTCTTTAGAACTTATTTTGGTGATTAGTTTGTTGTCTTTCCCCCGTACCTCCGATTAGCACGTTTGGCTACGTAAGAAAGAAGTTCAACATATCCATATATACAGCGTCAGTGTTGTTGGCAGAAATGTTGCACTGGATAAGACGTGCGCAGGATGAGGAATGGCCAGTTGCCAAGACACGAGTCCAGTGACCCAGGGAAGACTGAAGAGCTAGGATATTCTTAGTTCACATCTAAAGGTCTCTGTAGGAGTCTGTGGTACTCTGTGTGAGTCTGTGGGTCTCTGTGTGAGTACGTGGGTCTCCGTGTTAGCCTACGCATCTCTGTCCCAGTCTGTGGGCCTCTGAGTATAGGGCAGATGTTGTGATGCTGTCAGGGCAGACCTTGGAGGTCGCGCATCTGCTGCTCAGCATCTGCAGGATTTGGCGGACGGTATAAACCGTTGGCGAGCAAGTGGTGGCATCAGCATCTATGTCCATGTTGGCATCTTTATTGGCTGCGATGTCGTTTTTCTGCCGAGGTCACAAGGGTTTTCGTTGGCTTCCCCAACACCACGTCGCGGCATACTGGCACACATTGGGAGTCAGGGTGTCGGGGTGTTGCAGAGCTCGCGAAGGCAATCTATTTTGGGGGCATTTGCAGAGGAGCGGACGAGTCTATAACCGTCGCCGAGTTTGGAAAGCCATTCAGATGGCGGCTGGGACCGCCAGATGGATTCCATTTGCGATGATAGGGTGTTGGGCAATGATTGGCGATGGAGGAGGTAGTCGCACATCCCCGCGTGCAGTTCTGATGCAGCAAGTGAGGGTAAATGGGAAAGGGGGCACATAGCAGAGTGGAATGGTGAGCCACATTTTTTTTGCAACAGTGCACACAACACTGTAGGAGTGACACACTCCCAGAAGGCCGTGTGGTTGATGGAATGTGTAAAAAATATATACACACGCTTTTGCATTTTACTCACGTGGAAGGACAGATATGGGAAGGAGGGGGTAATTGGGTGCATCATTTATTTTGTGTTGATACGTGTCCACCATGAGGATGAAAATGTACACTGCCTCACCACGAGTTTTGTTTTTGCCCTTTTGTCAAAGTATCGTTCTGAGCAACATCCCTGCCGCATCAGATCAAGCTCCTGACCGATGACCACCCACACCCTCCGTAAACACTGGCTGTAGATTGGAAATAGAAAAATACCACGATGTTTGGATGAACCAAAAAAATGCACTCAGGGGTTCAAGGAGTTCAGGCGCTCACTACCCCCCCTCCATCCTCCCCTCCCCACCACCGTCCCCAACATCATCAACCCCTCCACGTCTGCTCCACCCACTCAGCACTCACCATTACCAAACACACGCAACAAACACAGGGAGCACACCCATTATTATCAGATTGAGTAATCAATTGACGTGCGGGAGATGCATGATGTTCCCAATCATTGTCTTACAATGTATAATGGAAAACCTGACGGTCCTTTGTCAATTCACTGCTGGCTGACGAAGCCCTCCTCCTTCCCACGCCGTGCCTGCTACGGCATAAATCAGAATCTTAATTTATCCCGGAGAAATTCGATGAGCTCTGAGGCTCTTTTCACAGATGACCACACTTGTCTACACTGGTCGGTACGTGTTTCTGAAGGGGCGGTGGGAGGGTACTTACTCAGGAACATTTCAGACACAGTCCGAAACACCACTGACGTCAGATTTAGTCGGGAATCGAACCTTTTTGCATCGCGCCTCAGCTAACCGCTGCACCACCGCTCCACCCAATTAATTTTCAAGAGCCAATTTAATTTTTTGGTTAAGTTTACAAATAACGAGTTCGCATTCTGACATTCAAACGAAGGTTTTGTGCTGCCCATCCGCTGCTGAAACGAAGCCCTCTCCACGCCGCGCTGTCGTGCGGGTGGCTTTTGATTGGATGGCGATGACATCACCCGCTGATCAATTCCCCACCAGGGTCGCTCTGAGTGAGCGATTTTGACGGAGCCCTCTCAGCTTTTCATCGGCCCCCACACCCCCCACCCCGCCTCATCCGATCCGACACAGAGCATCGGCTCCGGCGGACCCTGCCCATTCATCGAGCCAAACGCTGCCCCTCAACGCTGCCCCTCAACGTTGCGTGCAGAGGTGGGGAGGCGGCGGCGGGGGGGTGGAAGGAATAACGAGAGGAGCACACGCTGCTCACCAGCAGATGACCACCCGCTGGGGTGTTCTATACGCGGTGAGTGGACGTTGCACAAATATGGCAAAGCGTGTGAGACCACGGGAACGGTTGTGTGTTGTGCAGGAGGATCTCGAGGCGGATTTGGTCGGGTTTCGAGGATAAGGTGTCGGTGGCGACGCAAAGGCTGAAGGGAAACGAGAAGGAGCTCACGGACGCCCCGAGCCGTTAGCTCGATCGAGCAGTGCCAGGATTCATGCACAAATATTTAGGTGTATGAAACATCAGCTATGGAGGTCAAATCTTAAGAAGCGTAGCAAGCGCCTTCACATGAAAATGTCATCCATCTCAATTTTGGCTTTATTTTTTTATCTCAATAAATCTCTTATTTTTGTTAGAAATGTATCTAATCTCACTACATCTCTTGTCTGCATCTCTGCTGTTATCTCATTCGGGTGTTGTTAATTTACAGTGGCTCGCACCGCATGCCCACTGACATTCTGTCTCCGTACCGAACAATGACCTGGTATCCAATTCACAGTCTTTTTTCTTCCCAATAAGCACCATTTATTCACAAGAGAATTGTTTGCAAAATGGACAAGACAGATTTGTTTTCATGTGCTTCCAAAAAAGTATATACCCTGCTCATGAACAGGATACAAATACATGTCCATCATATGTTGTTGAATACATGCGCATTGAAGATGCAATAAATACGTTTCAAGCCGAGCGAACATCTAGACATCTGTAAAAAAAAAAGAAAAAATAACTTTATAGCTCATCGGATTCCTCCAGTGTAAATATTCCGAAGCTCCACGCCAGCCCGCGGGATGGAGGTGGAGCACCCCCCTCCCCCCCCTCCAGCCAGGGGCGCAACTATGGGGTTGTGCCAAGTCGGCATCAAGCAGGCCCCGAATCAACAGATAAACAACAACAAATGTTTAAGAAAAATAATTGTAAAAATCTTATTCATTCAAAATTACCTGCGGTCCACCATGGACCACGCCCGATCAACGCATCTGGCTATCGTATCAGTAAAGCAGCGGAGAGTTGCCCCCTTTGAGGGAATCAGAGACCGATGAGCCGGCGTGAAAGCAAGATGCGTGAAAACTTAATTGTGATTATTGTACCTTAAAATAGTTTTAACACGTAGGCTTTCGCGACCAATATTATACATAATAGAGGGGTTTTTTTTACAGAGGGTTTTTTTAACCCCTCTATTTAAGACCGAAACAAGAGGATTTATCCACAAATATGTCTGTCGCCTGTTGATGCTAGTTGTAATTACTCGCGAAACGTCGCACTCGAATTGTCAATGTTGTGGGTTTCTTCTCCAACACACCGGTGTGCTGTACTCGTAACGAATTTGCATATTTTGTTCACGTGGCAAATCTTACGAAGTGGCTGTGTCGGGTGGCGGCGGGTTTAACGACACATTTATATTTACGCGATCTAGCCCAAAAAACCCTCTTATGGATACATCTTTTATTTCATGAATACTGTCACTGTGAGACTGCCTTCCTCGAAACCCAAAGCACAGTGCAACTAAAATAATAATATTGTTAAGGCCTACATATTATTCAATTCGGGTTAAAAAAAACATCCGTAGCTATGTCAGTAAAAGTGAGTCGGGAGAAAGGAGTAGGGGGGAGGTCAGAGTCGCATCTCGCATATACTTCGTTGAAATACTTAGTCGCTTCGCCCATGCCTCCAGCCATGCGTTGGCCCAATCGTGGCCACGTGGCGGGCACGAGCGCGATGTGCCCCACAGCTTAAGTTACGTCACGACGCAAGCGCCGCCCCACGTGGGTGCTGACCAATCAGGCGCCGAGCCCCTAACAAACAAAGGCGCGCACACGAGGGAACAGGGCCTCAAGCGCCGAGCAAAAAGGTCACGCCACGGGCAACGGAGAGCCCCCACTCGCTCATCTCCACGGGCGGCCCCGAGCGGTGAAAATTACCAATTCCCATCACGGGACCCAGTCTAATCCCCCACCACCACCATAATGATGCCACCGCTGTGTGTTTGTGTAAGCATCAATTTGTGTGTGGGTTTGCGTATGTCCTGTGCGCTTGTGTGTACCGTGTATGTCTGCGCCTTGAACCGCGCGAACCCGAGTTCAATTCCCGCTCCTGAGAAATAGCTGGCAAATATTTGAACCGGTCCTGGCATCCTCGAGGTCAGTGGTTCTTAACCCGGGGTGCATGCAGCCCCTGTGGCTGCTAGATGCCCTTTGTGGGGGTGCGAGACATGCCACGTTTTTTTTTAGAAGGTAAATAATCGAAACCCCAAATTAAGCACTGGCACATCAGTACAACTACTTTGTTTCATCACATCGATGTGTTTAATAACATTCTATTTTTTTAAAAATACGATTGAGAGCGAAAGGGGTTGCTGGCTGCAGTGAAGGTTAAGAATCACCGCTCGAGGCCGACTCAAGCTTCCACGAGTACCTGGCGCAGTGTGAGCGTCACCATTGGGGGGACAAAGGTGAAGATCGCGCGAGAGGGTGGTGCCAGACCGCCGTTGTCTCCTCAATGCTCATGTTTACACACTGCGCCAAGTACCAACTTAAGTCTGAGTCAACCTAGGGGTGGCTCAGGACCGGTTCAGATATTCGTCCGCGTTGTTTTTCCCGTGAGCGTGAATTGAACTCGGGTTGCGAGGTTCGTAGCCCGTTGCGCCAATCGTTCCGCCACCGCTCCCCCTACACACACACACAAACTTAAACGTGAAACTGAACACCTAAAGTCCTTCAACGTCAACATCCTTTAACGACCAGAGTGCATGGTCTGCCTGCCAGCCAGCTGGAGCGTAGCGCGCTGTTGTAACCTTGGAAGGTGCTTGACTTGTCATATGTAACTTTACATAGCGTGCACATTTCCCCAGATTTCCTGCTTACAGCTGTTCCTTTTTTTTAAAGTTCCTCCAGACCCGCTCCTTTAGTGTGATAATTGTTATTTTAGGCACGCTCTGCACGGCAGCTGGTGCCGTATAAAATATTACCAATGGAAATAATGGAGTGGAGTGCAGGGGGAGAGGACGGGCGTAAGGAGGAACACACACACACACGTGTTATGTTCAGTCCAGCAGCTTTACCAGACTCTACTCCCTCTGGTCCGTCACCCTATCAACCGCGACTTCTAGTATCCACTGGGAAGGGTCTGACAAACAAACCCTCCTATTAATTCTAGATTTGAAGCTTTCGTGACTGCAAGGATTCATATTCTAAGGTTTTCGGTAAAGTCACGTAGGTAAAAAATGAAAATTATAATTAATAAAAGTAAAATTAAAATAAAATAAAAAAAATATTTAATTTTTTTCTTCTTGGTTCTTTCGGTAAAGTCACGTAGAAGGGAAGTAATAAAGTAATACAAATAAAACATAATAAAATAAAACATAATAAAATTCTTTTATATAAAACATAATAAAATTATGTTTTATTTTTATTATTTTATTACTTCCCTTCTATGTGACTTTACCGAAAGAACCAAGAAGATGAATCCCTGCAGTCACGAAAGCTTTAAATCGAAAATTATTTAACTTTTATTAATTATAATTTTTTACCTACGTGACTTTACCGAACAACTTAGAATACAAACCCTCCTATTATCAGTGACGCTATTGTTACTATTCTTATCGATTTTCCGTGCTTTTTACACTTCATCATTTTCCGAATAGCTTCCGATTATCTGCAATTTTTTTTACGGGTAAGAGGAGTCGTAATATCCGCGGCTTTTGCCCTACGAGTCAGTAGAAAAAGATCGCGGAAGATTGGATCCACGATATTGGTTCCCCATACCACCACGGAACACGTTCCTTCGGAGTGGGCAGGTAGGAACTTGGTTGGACAGCGCATTCGTGCATGACAGACAGACAAATAATCCCTGGTGGGCAGTGTGGAACCTGTTGTTCCTACTTGTATAAGATATTTATTGTACAAATTAAGTCATGACACGCTGCACGCACCCGATGTTTGGTAATAACCACCGAAATAAATTAAGCCAAAGTTTTAGTGTGTGTCTAAATGTGTGTTCATATGTTACTCAAGGGCAACCGATTCAATTTATGTATTCCCCGTTGGATGTTTACCAATCACCAGGCACGTGCAGCGTGTAACGACCTTATTTTCATTTGAACGGACAAGATAAAGGGCAACTGTGGAAAATGCCCGCGGTGAGTCGCAAGGCTGGTTTGTGTAATTGTCTGGAAATCCATCGAACACTTACAGAGGAGGACCCTTGCAGTTGTTGACAACACCTAGACAGATTCAGGTAGGATGCTCTGTTTTGCAAATCCGAGGGAGTCAGTCGAAGTAGCCTTCGTTGATGGTTCAGCAACAGAGCACACCCATCGATTCAGGGAACTCGACACATTCGTCGACAACGCTGCCTTGAAAGGAAAAAGATAGTTCGTAATCGTCGACGTTTCGAGAAATGGCCCTTCTCATGAAGAATTTTTTTGAGTTTTTATGCTTATGCCCCACTGCCAATGCAGCAACATCACCGAATAATTCATTAATGTATTCAGAGATTCATTTCGTATTGAAATAGTTTCCGGGGCCTCCCAATTGAAGCAGAAGATTGGTGCTGGATACAACCGCATTTGAAAATTAGTTTTGTAATTGTGATCCTTACCCGTGTATCGAGAGTTACATTTTAATGTGCAATATTTTTGAGGGACGATGTGTTGGCTTGGTGTGACCTGGGACTGTTGTTGTTGTTGATGTTTTTCCGTGCAAGTCGCCTCTGAAAAAGAGCTAAGGGCTCACTTGGGCCTTACCTGGTAAAATGAAAATAAATAAATAAAACATCGTTAATAGGCTTTGAACGATTCACCCGTTCTACGAATCGAGGACTTGGGAGCGTGGTTCGTTGAACGAATCGATTTATTTTGCCGTTGTGCTGTTCGTTTTCCACGAATCTATCTCCCGGACTATAAGACGCACTTCAAAACAAGACCGGAGGCGGGGTGTGCGTCTTATAATCCGATAGGTGCGTGCGTGTGTGTTTGTGTGGGAGCGGTAGTGGAGTGGTTAGCGCGCTGCGCTACGAACCCGGCGACTCGAGTTCGATTCCAGCTCACGGCCAACACCAGTGGCGATTTTCGAAACTAGTCCTGAGCCTCCCCTAAGTCGAATCAGCCTCAAATGAGTACCTAATGCCGTTTTTAAACATCGCTACTGGGAAGACAAAGGCGGTCGGGCGTGGTGCTGGCCACCCACCCCCTCGTATACCATTCCAGCCTTAATATGTGCTCGCTAACAGCACTTGCCCCAACATTCTATAAAGGCTATACGGGGGATATTTATTTTTTCTTTAAGAACATACTTGTATTGGCAAGTGTTGGGTGCGTTTCACTTTTTGGAGCGCATCTTTAAATCTGGAGAATAGAATATGCTACATGAATGAGAAATAATAGATTCTTACACGCACGATTCTGAAGCATTAATCGTACACGAAATGAACCATCTTATAAAACGCAACTATTTTGTTTTTATTTTACCAGGTAAGGCCCACTGAGCTATGTAGCATCATTTTCAGAAGCGACCTGGCCACAAATGATAGCTCAACGAAGTGGCTTATCATGTGGACATTTACAGCAGCCAAAGAGCCGTACTATACTTGGGTAGTGTCAACGATTCAGAGTTTATAGGAGGCACCTTCTTTATTAACAACTTCCACAGTCTCCATAATATAGGTTTTTTTGGGTCAGATCGCGTTATTTATAAATGTGTCGTAACCCTCCACCACCTGACACGGCTAAACAGTCAAAAATGTGTCACGTTTTATTTTTCAAAGGACAAAATAATTCACTTTTTTAGCCCACCGGTGTGCTGAAGAGAGAATCAACAGCATTTTAAAATTTGAGTCGTACGACGTTTCGCTGGTAATTACAATCAGCTTCATCGGGCAAGAATGGTGAAGCTCTCCTGTTGGTCCCGGTCTTAAATAGAGCAGCAGCAGGGTGACGTCATCATTTAATTCAATCTGGCGCAGTGATTCGAGGCAAAGAGGGGGAGGGTATTGTAATTATATAGATTGGTAATCATTCTCGAATCACTGCACCAGATTGAATTAAATGATGACGTCACCCTGCTGCTGCTCTATTTAAGAGCGGGAGCAACTGGAGAGCTTCACCATTCTTGCCTGATGAAGCTGATTGTAATTATCAGCGAAACGTCGTACTCAAACTTTAAAATGCTGTTGATTTTCTCTTCAACACACCGGTGGGCTAAAGAAGTGAATTATTTTGTCCTTTGAAAAAAAAAACGTGACACATTTTTTACTGTTTGGCCGTGTCGGGTGGTGGAGGGTTACGACACATTTATAAATAACGCGATCTGACCCAAAAAAAACCTACATTATGAATAATATTGGTGGCGAAAGCCTACGTTTTCCACAGTCTCGTCCACACACTCTCCACAGTAGCCTCGCCTGTACACAACACGAGCCGTCTAACACTGACGCCGCTGACTGAGATAGACAACTACTCTCCTCCGCAGCGCGACGTCTAGCGGAGACGTGTAGCGACGACGAGACGAGTCCACTCCCAGCACCGACAGCCTCGAGCCCCCCGCTCCCGGCTCCTTTTATGCTCCCAGCGCGGCCTGGCCCCGCCCTGACCGCGCCTCCCTTCTCGAACCCGCCAGCAGGTTCCAGGGGCCTCTAGATTGGGTCCTCCATGACCCTTGCCCCAGTTCCTCCCCTCTGCCGGCACCCCGTGCACACACGCCCTCACCGGCGTGTGCGCTGTCTGTCCACCACAGTTGCCGCTGCTGCTGTCCACCAACCAGCGTTATTACACTACACTTGGATGGGCGATCACCGTACGGAACAGGTGTTATAGGCTGCGGAAAACTCGCGTGCAGTTCTATGCTCCCAGGTTTATGCTCTTGGCCAACACTGACCAGCGTAGAGGTCAAATAATCCCTACGACCCGCACAGCGTGGGCAGGCCCTCCGTCAGCAGTGGACTGAGGGTGTTTCGTGTTTCCAGAGACTGCAGTGACAAGAGTAATTCAAGTGTCGTGGTTCCAGGGTCGCGCGATTCTATTCAACTGCGAATGGTTTTCATTTTGTTGAATGTAACGCCCTCTATTGGCCCGAAGTGGGTTCACGTGAACTGAACACAACGGAAACGTTGAGTCTCGCACGCAAACTCATCATATTCGCCAACAACAACATTTAAATCTCCATGTTAATCAATGAATCGATGCATTGATACAGCCCTAGTTGGCAGTGAAGCATGGCTTGTTTGCTCTCAAGATCGCCATAAATCAGAATCGCTTTTTTTTCCTTTCAACACGGCAATGATTCATTAAGAACGACGAACAACAAAACATTTAACTTGGGGGCCGTCCATAAATGACGTTACGCACCTGGGGGGGGGGTCAGACATTTGTGACGATGTGTGACGAGGGGGGGGGGTTAAAAAATGTGACGTCACATCAAAATGCACAACTTTAAATAAATATAGACAACACGTTCTACTTAATTAAATAGACGTTTTAATAAATGTTTTCTCCTACAACATCAAAGTGCAGCGCCACATTAAATACGCACTACAATGACAATAGTTTAAAGCGATTTCAAGCATGTTTATATTTGGGGGGGGGGCAGAGCTTTGTGACGTCATATTTGAGGAGGGGTCTGACTTTTTGTGACGTCGTGTGACGAAGGAGGGGGGGGGGGTCAAAAATCGTCCTAAATCGCGTGACGTCATTTATGGACGGTCCCAAAGTCGGGGAGATGAATCTCTATCAGTAAAAGTGTTGCTGGCTATGCTGTTGCTGGCTAGCTGGCTGAGATGGGTCACATTTTGCTCCTCCAACGTATTTTGGCGAACTCAAGGGCCGGTGTTCTCTTCATTGGAAGGCCCTCGGGCCACTTGGAAGCACCCCCCCCCCCCCCCGGTGGCATTTCGTGCGGCCCGCTGACGTGCGGCACCCAGTGCCGAATTAAGCTAGTGCGGGGCCTGTAGCAAATGTTATAAAGGGGGGCCCTAAATTAAAAACCACACAAATATTCAACACATCTTTTTTAATTTAACACGTAGGCTTTCGCGACTAATATTATTCATAATATAGGTTTTTTGGGTCAGATCGCGTTATTTATAAATGTGTCGTAACGCTCAACCACCCGACACGGCCAAACAGTAAAAAATGTGTCACGTTTTTCAAAGGACAAAATAATTCACTTCTTTAGCCCACCGGTGTGCTGAAGAGAGATTTTTTTACTTTGCACAGTAAAGTAATTGTATTTTTTTTCATTTGCTATACAGACAGATACTACGACAAATCGCTAACCTTAAACACCCAGTCGTTCATAAAAGTTGAAGGCGGTATAGTACTGTAGTAATAGAGCAAGTGCAGAATCACTGAACTTGAATCGATAACTTGAATGCATTTAGCGCAGGGGCCCTTGAAAGTGCGGAGCCCGTAGCATGTGTAGCTACTAGACGTGTAGCTACTACTACATGTGTAGTAGCTACTACATGTGTAGTAGCTACTACATGTGTAACTACTACATGTGTAGTAGCTACTACATGTGTAGTAGCTACTACATGTGTAACTACTACATGTGTAGCTGCTACATGTGTAGTAGCTACTAGATATGTAGCTACTACATGTGTAGCTTCTACACGTGTAGTGTCTCGGACCGCATCCGTGAACATAAAGCTGACCTGAAACACGGTAGGACAAACACCTCAGCCGTGGCAGATCACTGTTACAATTCAGTGGGTTCACATGACATTGACTTCTCCAAGACAGAGGTTCTCTGCAAGCCATCTGGCTACCATGAGAGTTTCGTTCATGAGGCGATCCACATATACAAACACAGAGACAATTTCAACCGAGAAGATGGATTCTGGCTCAGCAATCATTGGAAGGACGTAATAAACCACTTCGGATCTTAACTGATTGTTGTTCACGTTTATGGTGACTTTCAGACCGCAGTGCACTCACTGGCATTAACTGTGTATCTTGTGTTCTCCACAGGGAATGCATTATTTGCTCCGCTGCGGATCTCCTGCCACCGTTTTCCCATTCACATGTTTCATTGCTTCTACATACTATTAACATGCCCTCCCTTTGTTAATGCTACCCCCCCCCCCCTCCCTTTGGTGCTGCTGATCCTGCATAATGCATGGGCATAATATGACTTTGAAACCCCCCCCGCCCACCTCCTACGCATTTACCATGAATATGCTAAATTCCTCTTGATATGCACATTCTTTTGTTAAGGCTCTCTTTTTCTTCCACCTCCAACTCAGCTTATATATAAGCTCCTAGCTTGGCAGTGTCTCATTCTTCACCTGAAGACGGCTGCTTGCGTTGTAGCCGAAACGTCGTGAGAATTGTTTTATGTTTTATTTTTATTATTTTATTACTTCCCTTCTACGTGACTTTACCGAAAGAACCAAGAAGATGAATCCTTGCAGTCACGAAAGCTTTAAATCGAAATTTAGCTACTCCATATGTAGCTACTACACGTGTAGTAGCCACTACACGTGTAATAGCTACTACATGTGTAGCTACTACACGTGTAGTAGCTCCTACATGTGTAGCTACTACATGTGTAGCTGCTACATGTGTAGCTACTACACTTGTGCTACTCGGCTAATCCGTCACTGGCGGCGGCACACCGACAATACACAAATGCGAGAACCCCCTTGCCGGCGTTACTCTTTGGTTCTTTCGGTAAAGTCACCTTTGCAGGAGGTGTGGCGGCCCTCACACTGATGGTGTCCTACATGCGAAAGTGACCCCCACACCCGCCCCCCCCGCTATGAAAATTTAGCGAAGAACCACTGCACAGAGAGGTTCGAAATGCACTTCTTCAGAGCCACCACCACCAGCACCATCATCATCATCATCAATTAAAATGACTCAGATGGGAAAGTGTTGCGAGTGGGCACGGCGGCGAGTAAAAGCGCGTGAATGTGGAGTGGTTTGGCCGAGCTCCGAGGGCGGGCAGGAGGGAATTAGCCGAGCAACACCGGCGACGATTATCTGAGCCGGTCCTAGGCCTCCCCTAGATCGACTCAGCCTCAAAATGAGTACCCCTCTTCTGCGATGTGTAAACATCGCCACTGGAGTGACAAAGGCGGCCGGGCGTGTCGCTTGACCACCCAGCGCCTCGTTTGGCGCTCACAGCGCTTGCATCAAGACTGTTGAAGCCTTTACGGGGGGATCTTTATCGTTTTGATGCGTTTCATTGTGTATGTGGTTCTCTTCGTTTCTGTCCGTGTGTCTCTCTGTGTTTCTGTCGGTGCGTGGTTTATTCACCGATGTCTGAACGCGACGATTCGAGCGACAGATGTCACATGACACCGCTTCCGACAAAAAAAAATAGTTTTCGCATGAGCGCGAGTTTGCATGCGTAAAATGCACCTCCGATGAGCACGTTTGGCTACGCACTGTGCGGAAGAACTTCAACATGCAATAGTATACAACACCTGCAAACACCGATACGAGCAGAAGGGAACGTAATTGAAAGCATGCCACACTGCGCTATGAATCCGATTGGGAATTCGCAAAAATCGTGGTTGTGTTTGAAATTAAATTTTGACTTAAAACTTTCGTGACTGCAGCAATTCATATTCTATGGTTCTTTCGGTAAAGTCACGTAGGTAGAATAAAAAATAATAAAGTGATTACAAATATCACGACGTTTCGATTGCTTGTTTTGCGATCAAAACGTCGTGATATTTGAATCACTTTATTTTTCATTTTTTCTATCTACGTGACTTTACCAAAATAACCATAGAATGTGTTTGAAATTGTTCGAGCACACAGCGTGTTTAGCAATGTCCCCCCCTCGCCCCGGAGGCTCCTGACAACATTAGCAAGGCCCACGCAACCAGTTTGAGTTCACTAAAAACGGGGCCTGTGCATTTAATTAACTGAGGTCAACGCCTATGTTTAACGTGTACGAATTTACGTGGCAAATCAGCTACATGTATTTGTATGTCTCTTCGGCAACACACTCCTGGATTAAGACCTCCACACGCCGTGTCGCGGTTATAGGTTGTTGTTGTTATTGTTGTTGTTTCAATATACTTAAAAGTTTACCCTTGGCGGAATGGGAGGTGCAGGACCTGTTAAGGTATCAAACTCGCCAAAGGTGTTATGAGCACAGCCCGGTCGCGGCCTGTGTCACATTACTGCCACCGACTGCCACCATATCGTGGCGAGGAATGATCAAATAATCGCCACGTAGTTAGGAGTGGTGGTGGGAGGTGGTGCAGATGAACTGAGGCTCTCTCTGTGCCGGAGTGGCCCAGACGCCGAGCTACGAAGAGAGAGGAAATTGGGCCACAAGCCACCCCCCATTTGCATTCTTTGCGACAGGGCCCAATGCCAAACATGCACACAAGACACAGCGATTTCCATAGAGACCCCACACATAGAGACCCAAAGACTTACAAGGAGAGACCCATACATAGAGACCCACGTATCCACGCGGACACCCGTACATAGCGACTCACAGATGTACATGCAGTCCCATACCCTGAGAGACTTAGAGGCTTACACAGAGACCCATACAAAGAGACCCGCAGACTTACACAGTGGTGTATAGCTATCGAGCGTACAGGGGGTGCAAATGCACCAGGTCCGCATGAAAAGGAGGGAGCCAGGCGCCTAACAGCAACCTCGACCCTTCACCGCCACAACCCAAAAGGTTTGGTGAGGCCCTCATCCAGCGAAAAAAAGTGTCTGTACATGTGCAAACATATAAAACAACACAGTGAGATATGTACGTATGGCAAAGATGTTGTTATCCACGAGCTAACACAAACAAGGAGGGGGGAGTCTCCTGTGACAGACGGGCGGCTCAATGCAGCAGTAGCAGCAGCTGCTGCTCTAAGAACCACAACAATGCGAGTCCTCGTGTACAACACGCAACGCGGCCACGTTCTGCACGCGCTAACGACGTCCCATCGCCAACGTGATGAACGCTCTCTTTCCTCCTCTGTGCGTTTTTCCTCCGTGACGCATTCAACGGCGTGTGCGTCCGGGCCTCTCTCCATTTATCACGTTGTCCTTATTCGTACTTTCTATTGCGACTATACAATAAATACAACACAAGCGCCGTTCCATACGAGTGGAAGCGCGTGCGCGCGCGCGTGTGTGCGTGTGCGTGCGCGCGCATTTTGTGCACGGCTGCAGGCTTAATGTGAACTTAAAAGCGACGTGGAAAGCCTTTTATTGTGGGCCTTTTCAGCCGAGCAGAAGCGAGCGCTCTTTTCAACAGCTACACGCGGGCCCTGCAACTCTCCACGCCTCCCCGTGCCGGGACCCCCTTTTTGGTATTCCATCTGTGAGCAGATGCAAGCATCAACGTACAGAAGAACACCATCTCCACGTATAAAGACACTTGCTTTTTTAAAGCATCAGCCAGCTCGTGGCTTTCCAGACCAATACTACAAAAGCAAAATGTGTTTGGGAAACATATGCCATCGAAGTAAAGAGCATCTCCACCAATAAAATAAATATTAGACGAACTCCTGGTGCATTTGTTTATCCGAGCAGCTGGGGCATGTTAAAAAAATGCTGCTGAATTACCTGATGTTTTGCCAAGAGTACTCCGTATAAACTATGGGTCTCCGTTAAACGCAACAGGCAGTTACTTACATTAATGATTGTGTTGATCCGTTCCATGGTGTCGCAAAATCGTAGATGGCAAAATTTGTCCTAAAAAGTTGAACGAGGGTGGGGGGGCTGGTCAAATATGATGTGAGTACTCAGTAAACAGACAAGGGGTTATCTGTCCCACCACGTGAACAAAGAAAGAGCATATTAGTCAATCATCCCCCTTCTCGAGCAGTGCTTTTAAGCAACATTTATTTTAAATGTATAGCCTTTTGTCAGTGCACTGCTGGATGAAGGCCGTCCTCCTCAAGTCGGGTCGGATGTGGGTTTGTCTGTATGTATATACAGTACGTTGACCTTCTTTCGCACCGTACGTAACCGACCGTGCGAATTGATGATGCGGGGGAAGGACAATAAACTAACACACAAAAAGCAATTTTTTTGTATGACCATTCTTGACCACGTTGGTCAGTCTGGGTTGCTGAAGACGAGGAACATCGACATGGCAGCAATGCATTTCAGTGCGAGGGAGTTGGCTGCAACGTCCCTCTGTTGCCCCAAAACGTCGCCCCGCAGTCTATAGCGCCTGTTATGTACAATGGACGCCCACCCAAGAACTATCCAGCCTCAACTCTGATTCGCGAGTGTGTGTGCTTAGTTCGTTGTCCTTTCGCCGCACCTCCGATTAGCACGGTTGGCTACGTACGGTGCGAAAGAAGTTCAACATACATCCAACTCTGTTCAGCTTCTGAAATCATTCCGGGTGATGTGGCTGTAGGCACTGGAGCAGTTTCAGCATGGACACATGGAACACTTGTCGAAGTCTTGAGAACCCGTGGGAACGTTTTCAATCACACGATCTGCACCAACGCCTTGAGACGATGGAAATGTCCACCGGGAGTTCTCGCAGCCACCTTGAGTCAGAACAGTCGAAGACGATGTAGCCACGTAACTCTTTCCTGAATTCTCTTCAATTGGCCTCGATACCTTGACCTATACACCTTCCGAATAGGGGGGTTGCGTTGCACAATCGGCTCGGGCTGGGACCATCAACCCTCTACACTTGAGGACTCAGTTGAACCACGGGCTTCTGAAACCAACATTGCTGGTCGAGGGTCCGCAAAAGGCAAAAAATATCTCGCTCGCGACACTTCTGGCAGAAGGGCTTCCGCACTCAAGTTCAAGTTAATTTATTAGGTGTAGCCCTGTGAGCCATTCGGCCCTTGAATCGGGTGCAACCGCAACAGACAAAAAACAAAAACATGAACAAGAAAACATCTTAAAGTGACTATGTGCAAACAGAAAATCCAAGAAAAGACAGTAAAATATTGCAGAAAAAACACCGTACATCAACGCTGTGTGCAAAAATCCCAGTGGGATGCAAGTCAAACAACAACAACCACAAAACAACTTAGATTAAGGCCATCAGTCTTACTCCGTACTACAACAAACAAACATGGCCAAACCAGTAAACTTTTCGAAATCATGAGTCACTCCACTCGTGGGAGCTCGAGAGAGAGCGCCGCCTAATAGTGCCTCCAGAGGAGACTTTGGCCTACTCTTCCACACTGGCCGAACCGTCTTGGAAGAGGAGAGAGTTGCCCACACTTTACACCCACCATAGGCGACCGGCCGATCGACTGCGATTTTCCCATTTATACTGCTGGGTGGACAGAGGCAGAATGATGTCAACTGCCGCTCCGGGGAATCGAATCGAACCGGCAGCCTCTGCATTGCAAGTTCAGCGCGTGCCATCCATTACTCCATGGCAGCACCGAGAAATGGATAGTTCCTTGAGCGACTGGGATGCTGCCAGTTTCACAGCATTGGTTTAAGAAGGCCTGGCTGCTGGCGATACACCGAATGTAGAAGTCCGTCTTTTTTTGAGCCAATGGTACTGAAATTATGCACTTACAGAAAGTCGAGTGGTTAAAAGAATATGTAAAAATAAAATTGTGTTTTTTTACTAGGAACTTTTTTTTTGGCTCATAGGATGTGTAAAATACTTTCTTAATGTCGATCACCGGTTATTGTGTGATTATTTTGACGTTGTTACTCGTATTCTCCACAATGACGCTCGTCGCGATGATTTTGCGTCTGCGTCCAGTTCGCGTTGGGTTTCCAGGAGGGCGTCAGATCCTCGCCAAGTACCAAAAATAGACCTGAGGCGATCGCAGGAAATGAGACCTGAAAGCGATTTTTCTAAACAGCTCGTAAAATGCACGCGAACGAAAGCCCGTCTTTATGGACACGCCACGGGGAGGGAGATATGTTTAAAACAAAGGAGGCCCCACAATATCGCTCAGCGTGGGTTGGGGTGGCCACCTCACCCCCGACAGTCACACCTCAGTGGTGCCACCACCCACCCCAGGCCGCATCAATGTGGCCTATTCTCTTACCCCCACCCTGCCCACCGGGTGTTTTAGAAGCCACGCGGCCACGTAATTATTTATTTGACGGGGAGATTTAAATGAATGATGTAACGCTTGCCGCTGCAGCGATGAATGACGAAAGGGTGTTTAACATAATGACTCGTGTGTTTCGCGAGCGTCATGCTAACAGCGTGTGGCAGCAGGGGGTAAGGTAAAGGGTGTGTCACGTGCAAGCGAGGTGCCGTGTATCCGCAGGCAACACTATCGATGTTTGTGAAACACTTTACCGTTGATCAAACGCGTGCTTGGAATTACATTGAGAGACAGAAAAAAGGGGAGGGGGGACGCGTGGAGAAGCGTACGCAGATTAATTACGTGTTGCCTACGAATTTAGTTTGTTACTAATTAAGGGGTCCCTTGTTATAACACCCAGCTTTGTTTTAACGAGTCACGGCGCACAACTCAGTAGTTAATTCAAGATTTGAAGTTTTCTTCGTGACTGCAAGGATCCATACTTTTTTGGGTTTTTTTCGGTAAAGTCACGTAGGTAAAAAAATAAAATAAATTAAAACAACTAAATTAAATCACGACGTTTCGGAAGCAACACAAGCTTCCGTCTTCAGGTGGAACCGTAGTTCATATCGGTACCGTATTTCACTGCGTTTTAATTTGGGATTTGTCCGTTAGAATCGAGTCAATCTCATTCCCTGCATTCTCCATACGGACTTCGCTACAACTGTTTCCCATAGCATTTGTTTAATTAAAGCCATTAAGTTACTTTCATGTATTTTTCTAGACAAATTGGCCAATCATCTTCTCGCCGCTACACTTTTGGTGCATATACTCTGCATTTAAGTCACTCATTACGATGTTGCAATGCGCGTTGCTCCAATTTACCAGTTGGGTAATGTCGTCATACATTTAGTCTGCTGCGTATATCATCGTGGTAGTGTATTGATGTCGATGGCTCAATTGTCGGGAGTGTACGACTGGATATGTAAACAGTCAATACTTGGGCCACCATGTCTGTTCCTTGAAAACACCAGGATCTGTCCTGCTAACACACACGTGGGCGCGATGTCTGTTTCGCGTTAATCAGATACAGTATTTGCAATTGGCGAGGTTTCTATGCTCGAAATTAAACCTATGCACTTTTAGTGATATTTACGTTTTAGTTTAGGATTATCTTTTTTTCATTGACCAGATGAGAACTCAAGAGGCCAGGATATTATCGTCTCATTGGCAAGAACTGACCTGGATCATCAAAATGGCAAACGCAATCAAATACAAACAAGTACAAGAATGTCGTCATTATAAAAACGTCGTCAACCGGTGAAGGGATATTTCATTCAAACAAAAATATACATTTCAAATCTGTACTTTCATTATATTTGAAATAATAAAGCAAACACACACGCACAAAAGACTCCCGATATGCAAATAACCCGTACGTGACGCATTGTCTGAATGCATATGAAACGAAGCATGGCCGCATCCCGGCTTATTTTGCATGCCCTTGGGCTCTTGTTCGGTAGGAGCAAGGGGGAGGGATGAGTGGAGACGCGGGGAGGAGGAGGAGGGGGGGTGCTGAATGGAGGGGTGGCCGAGGATGCATAGCCTACTGTGACTCCCTCCCGTGGCGGATAAAGCGATGATGTCATGGATGTGAGCGCATCTGTGCACAGTTAATCACGCCGCCGGTCAAGCGACCCCTAAACGGTAGCGGGGAAGCGTCGCACATTCTAATGCATCGAATTGCAAATTCTCCACTTTCTACGGCGCCCAACACGCGCGGCGTATAGACTGCGGTCCGTAGCTGTGTGTTTGTTGTGCACGCGCTGCATATACGGTACACACACTACGAATTGCACCGTTCATAATCTGTCTACAGTGCGGAAACGATGTCAAATCTAAGGTACGTCCGATGTGGGTTATGCATGCATGTGAATGGGCGTTAATAGCCGCGGTCGTCTAGAGTGTATAGTTTTTCACAACGTAAACAAATTCAATTGTTTCTCTAGATTCAGCAAGAATTATTCAAATCAGTGCAGCGTTGTGCTGTGCACGCACAATGATGTAATGCTTACTACGTCATCCATCCCTCCCACCAAATTTCCCCCACCACCACCAACGATTCTATTGTAATGACGATGCGTCTTGTTTCAAATATCGATTCCTTTTTTATCTAGTCGTATGCACGCGACGCATACATCAAATAATGTGTCAGAATCTAGGTTTTTTTTTCCAATCGTATACGTCGTAAGTAAATGAGTTAACAATCACCCCTGCAGCCACGGGCGGCGCACACGAATAGAGACATTAACACACCAATTCTGATGCACCTACCCTGAGTCAGCAGGGTTTGAAGTCAAAGCTACGCGTCCCTAATATGAATGGCACGCTCAGGCTTAGTTATAATAATGATGAGTAAATGTTGTTATTTAGCACTTGCCGCCGATGTTAGCCGTGTGTCCGGTAATCGAATGAATCAGGTCGCTTGGAACTAAACGCGCTTAATTGGATGCGCGTCGTTCCCAGCGGGTCTGCGCCCCGGTCTGCATTACGCAGTCCCGTGTCCTGATTTACAACAACAAAAAAGCCCTGGCATGCACAACTTAAAACAGCGCTTTCTTAAACTTTTTATCAAAGCTGCTGCAACAACAACAACAAAACACCGCATCGTGCAACGTCTTGGTATTAACGGACGCTTCATTTTAATGGATAACCAAGGTGAGCAAATTAAATTAGATCGTGTGGAGGCGTTCGGTGGATTTGTACATCGCAGGATCGCGAGAGGTGATGGCGGTTTGGGGAGGCTATTCATCCTACAGTGTATTGAACGTGGCTGCTGAAAATGATGATGATGACGACGACGCGATGTGGAGAGCCCATCCCAAGGTAGACAATCAGACAAAATGTTACATCAACAAAGGTTGAAAAGGAGGCAATCGCACAGCGATGGTAAGTAAATGTAAAAACGAGAACATCACGTCAAGCCGGCATCAATCGTCCTCGGCCATGCTACGGATCCATTGCTGGGTGAAGGCCTCCCTGCCCATCTCGTGATCCTGCGGTGCTACAATCCACCCGGCAACGACAAGACACGCTGACGTCATCCCAATAAAAAGTCCAAATTGTCAGCAAAATTAAGAGAACAAAACGGTAAACGGGAGGGAGCGCATCTCAATGCGAGCTCGTGTACACGCCAAACCATCTGCCAGGGGAAGGGAGAGGGGGGGGGCGGTGTCCCGACACACACACAGCACATCTCAACGGCAGACCCTACATCAACATGTACCTCCCATTAGCACCGTGGGCTACGCACGGTGCGAAAGAAGTTCAACATGCGAGCGTGTGGCCAGTGAACGTGTGAACACAATGAATGTATAGAGAGCGAGAGAACGAGCGAGAGCTTCGTCAAGTCACTGCTGCGTGACAAGCACTCTTCCACGCCGCCGCGCATGTAATTGGGGGCTGTTGGACCATACTTCAAGCGCGCTGGTCGGTGCGGGATCGTGAATGGGCGGGTCTGGATCAGGGTGCACCTGGGCCCCGAGTTTCGCGTTTGCATTCGTGCGTCGCCTAACCGTGACCGGGAATACAACTTTGGCTTCGTAGCGACGCGGTAGTGCCCTTATTCGCTGCGCCACCGCTTCCCGTCCCTGTGTGTGTGCGTGTGTGTGCGCGTGTGTGTGTGTGCGCGTGTGTGTGTCTGTATGTGCGTGTGTGTGTGTGCGTGCGCGTGTGTGTGTGTGCGTGTGTGTGTGTCTGTATGTGCGTGTGTGTGTGTGCGTGCGCGTGTGTGTGTGTGCGCGTGTGTGTGTCTGTATGTGCGTGTGTGTGTGTGCGTGCGCGTGTGTGTGTGTGCGTGTGTGTGTGTCTGTATGTGCGTGTGTGTGTGTGTGTGCGCGTGTGTGTGTGCGCGTGTGTGTGTCTGTATGTGCGTGTGTGTGTGTGCGTGCGCGTGTGTGTGTGTGCGTGTGTGTGCGCGTGTGTGTGTCTGTATGTGCGTGTGTGTGTGTCTGTATGTGCGTGTGTGTGTGTGTGCGTGCGCGTGTGTGTGTGTGCGTGTGTGTGCGTGTGTGTGTGTGCGTGTGTGTGCGTTTGTGTGTGTGTGCGGTAGTGTAGCGGTTAGTGCGCTGCACTACGAACCTAGCAAACCGGGTTCGATTCCCGCCCACGACCAACACCGGTGACGATTATCTGAACCGGTCCTGGACCTCCCCTAGGTCGACTCAGCCTAAAATGAGTACCTGGTGCGGTGTGTAAACATCGCCACTAGGGAGACAAAGGCGGCCGGGCGTGGTGTTGGCCACCCACCCCCTCGTGTGCCGTGCCGGCCTTTATAGGTGCTCGCTAACAGCACTTGCCCCTACAGTCTGTTAAGGCTATACGGGGAGTCTTTGTCTTGTGGGGAGCGGTGGTGTAGCGGTTAGCGCGCCGCGCTACGGCTCACGGCCAACACCACGGTGACGTATTATCCGAACCGGTCCTGCTCCTGTCCCTAAGTCGACTCAGCCTCGAACGAGTACCTGGCGCGGTGGGCTTAACATCATCACTGGGGGAGACAAAGGCGGCCGGGTGTGGTTGCTCTCCAACCCCAACCCCGCCGTGCGCCTTCAAAGGCGCGCATCTAAACACCCCCCCCCCTGCCCGCCGCTAACCGTCTGCCGAGGGCTACACGGGGGACCTTTGCCTTTGTCACAGGCCACCAATGACCTTATTAGCGGCCAGAGGTGACATCATCGCCTGCCTGCCCGGGTCGCTCCACGCCCCCCTCCTCCCCGCCCGTGGCTGATCCTCGCTAAGTCGACCCCTGCTGCCCAATGGGCTCCGCCGCAGCCCGCCCCGAATGACATCATGGATGAAGCGGCGGTGATGTAATGGCTCCGCCAGCTGGGATGGTTTCACCCCCCCCACCACCACGACCACCACTGAACCCACTCGGCTCACCACGACTCCGCACAGCCCGTCCCCTGCGTCGAGACGTCGGCTCCGTCCGCACACGCGCGCGGCTCCACTGCGCGCGCAACGAGAAGGAGCAGGCCATTGTTGTTGTTGTTGGGGCTGTTTCTAGATAGGCGTTGGTAGCCCACAGCTAAGATAGACGGGCAGTCTGAGAGAGAGAGTGTGCGCGTGTTGTATTATCCATAGACAAGTCGGTCGTAGACTCGCCCAGCATCACACCTGCAAGAGACAGAGAGAGTGAGTGAGTGAGAGATTAGTGAGGATCTGGATGCAGTCAGATGCGGGTAGCGTGCTTGGCTCGCCCAGGAGAATGGTCAACTGCGGTGAGGGTCAGAGCAGCGTTCCGGTGAGGAGCATGTCTTGTTCGGCCAAGAGGAAGAAAGGTCTCAAGCTGTGTGCAGGTACGACCGTGATGATGATGATGGAGTCGGTGTGTGATGGTCGTGGTTGGTTGCAGCGTGCCGACCGAGGACGCTGGCCACACGTGTACTCTCGACACTTCGCGGACGGTCACACGCATTCGCACATTCGCACGCGCACTCCAGGACGGCCACATTCACGAACGCAGCCGCACAAACCCACGGCGTTCACGCCGCACGCACGCACACGCGGGCTGCACACAGGCGCGTGCCTCTTCACATCCACACGGCGAGGAAACTCGCGTTGACACACGAACAGCATTCGCACGCACACACGGAGTCACACGCAACGCTCTTTTCTCACTCTCTTTTCCCAAGTTGGTGTGTTAATGTCGCTGTGTTGAACGAACCGTGTTTAACTCTTGTCGAGGACACCGTCGGTCGTGCTGTTTGTTGCTCGCCGCTCGGGGATTTCTCGACCTCTGTGCTTGCGCTCAACGACGATGATTTCAATACAAAGATCCCCCGTGTTGTAGGGAAGTGCTGCTAGCGAGTAGCAGCACCTTTGAAGGCCGGCACGGCACACGGAGGGGGTGAAGGTGGACAGCACCACGCCCGGCCGCCTTTGTCTCCCCAGTGGCGATGTTTACACATCGCACAGGTTGCACTCAGATGAGGCTGAGTCGTCCTAAAAAAAACACGATTTAAGACACACACAGCCACACACAAACGCACATAGCCACGGACAAACACCCACGCACGTACTTGCACCCCCATCAGCTGAAGTCACCAGTGTCACCGCTGTTTTACAACAACAACAACCACTTTGTAAACACCCTCTTACCCGCGTCTCAGAGTGCTCCACAAGTGTAAGGAGTCGCGGCTAATCGCCACGCTCGCGTGCATAATTTCACTCGCACCCCGATGAAATCCGCCGGGATTCTGACATACGGAGTGCAATGAATGTGGCCCTTTCTCCGCAGCCACTCTCAATGGGTGCGTAACTCCACGCACGGATTCGTCCTGTGGGCAGGACCGCCATGCGGTGTTGCTAATTCCCAATCCTAAAACGTCTGGCCGGCGTGTGAGCGTGGGTCACACACACAATCACTCACTCACTCTCAGAGACCCCATTGAGCTTTCTCCCGAGTGGAGGCGCTTCCGTCAGCAGTGGCGGGAGCAGGCAATTGCACGACTGCGCCTTCACCCACGCGGGCAGACTTAATGTACGACGTGAGCTTAATGGGCCCAATGTAGGCCGTTTTACGTTGTATATTCGTACAATTATCAGCTGTAGCCGTTGTCACTCTACTGCTGGATGGAGTGGATCTCGCTCATGCACAGTAATGTAGTAGTAGTAGTATTATAATTGCCCGGTGTGCTTTAAATATCTGCGAAATCCTACACGGTTGTACTTTAGACCGTGGCCACGTGCTTGTGCATCTAACGCATTACCCATTACCGTCGCAATATTCCACGACTCGAATACCGCACTATGCTGCCGAACTTACACACAAACCGACTGACGATGTTGCGGTCAATTAACCCCGGCGAACGGCGCGTCGCGGCAGATTGACACGGGAAGACCATACACGTGCGTGTACACATGCAACATGAATTTCGATTTAAAGCTTTCGTGACTGCAGGGATTCATCTTCTTGGTTCTTTCGGTAAAGTCACATAGAAGGGAAATAATAAAATAATAAAAATAAAACATTGTATTTTATTATGTTTAATTTTATTATTTCCCTTCTACGTGACTTTACCGAAAGAACCAAGAAGATGAATCCCTGCAGTCACGAAAGCTTTAAATCGGGATTTGTTCTCCTTCGGTAAACCGCTGCGGACGTCCGCTTCTTTGTGTTGTTTATTGCAGCTGAGTGATGGGCCCTCGTCACCTCTGCCCATTGACGTCACTCATGTTTCAGCTCTGCAGGTTAATTGATCGCGAACTCGCGGACTGGGTCTCAACGTTGCCACTGGCATCTGGCAGAGAGCACTGCTGATGAGACTCAGAAGGAGTCGAAACCCGATACGGAGTGTTTTGTGGTTGCCATGCCTTGGACAGACGCTGCTTTGAAAAGCGTCGGTGCCAACTCCGATGTGGCCAATAGGCTGATGGGCTACTGTGTAGTCAATCCACCGCTGGGTGAAGGCCTTGCCATGCCCCCCCCCCATCTGACGATCCCACACGATGCAAACATCCACCTTAGCTCGCTCCATCTCCTTTCGCTGTGTGTACTTTTGTGTTTGTGGCGGTGATGTTTATTCTTTTTAGGGCCCCTTTGTTGAGGTCCCCGCGCACAAGTCTGCGCTGGGTGAAAGTCCAGCGGTGACGTAATCGAGCTGCACTTTGAACCCCGCCGCCCGAGTTCGCATCCCGATCAGAGCGAACGCTGCGGTGTTACCTTGAAGCAGTCCGTGCCATCGACTTATAACACCCCCCCCCCCTACGAACCACGATAGTGACGTCTCAAACAGCCCACGTGATTGGGATGGCGTGGAGAGGCTTTCACCCACCAGTGGATTGGCAAAGGGCCGTGGTTATTTATAAATACGTAAAAAAGTCAGCACACTCGTAAACAACCCAGCCTTAAAAGATATAATCAGTGACGTTTTCCAAAAATTGAGCCTTTTATCATAGCACACAAACAAGAGGCAAGAGATGTTGAGTTATGAGGGTTGGAGACTGCGCTTAACATCGCGAGGCCTGTTGCGAATGAAACTTTACAATTTATATTTTGATGTAAATCAGTTTGTTTCGTCATTATTTTTATCGTTGAATGATTCGTCTGGTGCGGGTAACTTCATATGCCCATCTCACAACTGGTTATCATCAGCCCCCCCCCCCCCCCATGGTGTTTGGTGCATTCTCTGACCCCTCGTTAACCACCTCTTTGGCTCTGTTTATGGTCTATGAAGAATGCCCATTGCCTGAAACGGCACTGATTTGAGTAATTTTTAAGGCATTATCATTGACGAGATGTGTTGATGTTTTTGTTGGCCGTGCTTTTTTGCACCACTGCCAGTGTATGAAGGTAGTACTATACGAATGTACTATGTGCGAGCATTGGCCAAGGGTGTGTGCAACTTGTTCCCTCCGCAGGGCTTCATAATGAAACCGCCATCACATGGCAGTAAAATAATCACGTGTGTCCAGTGGTGGATGAAGGCCTTGTTCTTCTTCTCACTCTGAGTCAGTCACGCGTGTTTGACCATACTTCACCACCGCCTTTCAGTGCGGCTTTGCTGAAGTGAGGGGCTTGGGGGGGGGGCAGTATCAGTTAATATATCAGATGTTAGCCATAGCCGGGAATCCAACTCAGGATTTGCAGGGTTCAAGGCCTACAGGGTTCACGTGCCGTGCACGAGCCACTGTGCTGTGGTGGCAGTAAAAAAAGGCCCCTCTGTGTTGACTGGCGATCGATGTGGGTCTCTCAACACGTAACTTTGTTTGAATTGGTTTATCGTTCTTTTGGGGGTATTTAAAAAAAAACCTGTAACCTATGGCATTTGTAGAAAATGAAAGTGTGCAGAGGTGTGGAATATCCCCTGAGGTGCGCGTGTTTTGAACGTGTACGCGCGTCAATATGCCAGGCGGAGAGTGTGGGGAAGAGAGTCTCTGTGCAATGCCGCTGTACGCAAAGCCTTCTGCTAGTTTTTTTGTGATCTAAAAGTTTTGTGTTTAAACTTTCGGCGGGACAACAGCACGCAGCAGCCTGAACCGAGGCACCTCGTTATCGGCAAACTTTAAACTCAGGGGCCCGATGATGTAAATGATTGTCTTTGTGAGCCGACTACAATGATGCCGATTATGTAAAGTGTGGATCTCCAGAGGTGTGGACTCGAGTCATGTGACTTGGACTCGAGTCAGACTCGAGTCATGAATTTGATGACTTGCGACTCGACTTGGACTTGCATAACAATGACTTTGTCCCACCTATGAGATGTGGACTCGAGTCATGTGACTTGGACTCGAGTCAGACTCGAGTCATGAATTTGATGACTTGCGACTCGACTTGGACTTGCATAACAATGACTTTGTCCCACCTATGAGATGTGGACTCGAGTCATGTGACTTGGACTCGAGTCAGACTCGAGTCATGAATTTGATGACTTGCGACTCGACTTGGACTTGCATAACAATGACTTTGTCCCACCTATGAGATGTGGACTCGAGTCATGTGACTTGGACTCGAGTCAGACTCGAGTCATGAATTTGATGACTTGCGACTCGACTTGGACTTGCATAACAATGACTTTGTCCCACCTATGAGATGTGGACTCGAGTCATGTGACTTGGACTCGAGTCAGACTCGAGTCATGAATTTGATGACTTGCGACTCGACTTGGACTTGCATAACAATGACTTTGTCCCACCTATGAGATGTGGACTCGAGTCATGTGACTTGGACTCGAGTCAGACTCGAGTCATGAATTTGATGACTTGCGACTCGACTTGGACTTGCATAACAATGACTTTGTCCCACCTATGTGGATCTCCATTATGCTTCCATCAAGTTCTTATGAAAGCAGCGTATGTTGCATTGTAGCCGCGATCATTATAATAGTGGGGGTGCGGGGAGAGGGGAAAGGTACTAACTTTGGATTGTGAACACTCTTACACTTTAAACCCCCTTCATTGTAAAACCCACCAATTACGTCATGTTGCGTGTGTGCTTTCTAAAAGCCGGCCTACTCTTAGCAATTATCACCTGTATAGTTTATTAAAAGTCATGTCTTGTTTAAGTTCACGCCATTTACCGTCATCTTTGGCCTAAAGCCTTGAAAAGAAACTAATATTTAGACATTCAAAACCACAGACAGATCCATATGCGCACAGCAATGAAAACAATATTTTTTGAAAGATTTGCAAACCCCGTTTTATGATGATATTCCACGGCAGGAGGGCATTGCTGGGCCACGCTAAATCCATGGGGCAGCGCTAAGCTCGTAAAAGATGCAAACAAGTTCCTTTGACACAATTGTCAATGTTCTTTGGTTCTTTCGGCAAAGTCACATAGATAGAAGAAAAAATAATAAAGTGAATACAAATAAAATAAACAATAAAAACAATAATTAAAAACTAATGTGGGCTGTAGCCTGGTTTTTAATCGGAGTAGGTGTACTGGCAATCTCTAATGTGGACTGTAGCCTGGTAATCAAGTTTGGTGAGTGTACTGGCAGTCTATAATGCAGACTATAGCCTGGTTTTTAAGCTGGTGAGCGTATTGGCAGTCTATAATGTAGACTCTAGCATTGGTTATTAAACTGAGTGAGCGTACTGGCAGTCTATGATGCAGACTGTAGCCTGGTTCTTAACCTGAGTGAGCGCACTGGCAATCTATAATGTAGACTTATTCTGGTTCTTTCAGTAATAAAAATTTAATAAAAAATTAAAAAACAAAAACCACGACGTTTCGATCACAACACAAAGCGGTCGTCGTCAGGAAAAGGGGGGTTAGCCTCTCAAGGCAAGCTGTTTATAAAGGTTTAGAGATGGGCATAGCCCAAGTGTGTCAGCAGCATGGGCGGGGCAGCTAATGTTAAAGTCGGAGAAAACCCCGACACCTGCAGTGGGTGTACACTAATCAGAGGGCCGCCAGGCAATCATTGCACCTCGCTCCACACACCCACACTGCTGACGGTGGAGATTGACAAGAAAACACAAATCAAGTCATGACCCAAATAGGTTGATGACATCTTTCCAATGATTGCTGAGCTTATAACCATCCTCTCGGTTGAAATTGTGTCTGTATATATGGACCGCTTCATGAACGAATCTTTGTTGATAGCCAGTAGGCTTGAAAAGTACCATCGTCTTAGAGAAATCAATTTCGTGTGAGCCAGCCGCATTAAAATAATGATCAGCCACGGCAGAAGTATTGGTCCTACCGTGTTTAGATCAGCCTTGTGCTCACGGACACGGTCCGAGACATGTCAATGTTTATGGGTCTAAACAGCTTTGCGTTGCGTGTACAAAAAGCGATCTCAATGAGCATACAGTGCGCGACTTGGATTAAACCGGGGAACTTGAACAGTGGCCTACATTCAGGCAGTTTGTGTATGTTTGTGAGATTGTGTGTGTGTGCAAGAGGAGCGGTAGCGTAGTGGTTAGTGCGCTGTGCTACGAACACCATGACCCGATTCCCGCCAACAAGTGACGATTATCTGAACCGGTCCTGGGCCTCCCCTAGGTCGAACCAGCCCAAAATGAGTACCTGCTGCAGTGTGTAAACATCGCCACTGGGGCTTGCTAGCCACCCCCTAGAGTGCCGTGTCGGCCTTCATAGGTGCTCGCTAACAGCACTTGCCCCAACAGTTGTTACAGCTATACGGGGGATCTTTGCCTTTGTGTGTGTGCTTTCGTGCGTGTGCTTGGGCAGCGCGTTGAACAACACTGCTGGGATTGTGGCAGAGTAGCGTTGTGTTCATAATAAAGGTTTTTTTTTGGGTTAGATCGCGTCAATATAAATGTGTCGTTGACCCACCACCACCCGACACAGCCAATTCGTAAGGTTTGTCGCGTAAACAAAAAGTGCCGATTCGTTACTACTCCAGCACACCGGTGGAGTTGTAAACCCACAGCATTTATAACAACAACAACAAAACCCGTATTATGAAATAATATTGGTCGCGAAAGCCTACGCGTTAAACGAGTCGTTGTGGTGTTGTCTGATGCGTGTTTACAGCGGTGAGGGGGGAGGGGCGGTGAGGGGGGAGGGGCGGTGAGGGGGGAGGGGCGGTGAGGGGGGGTGAGGGGGGGGGCGGTGAGGGGGGAGGGGCGGTGAGGGGGGGCGGTGAGGGGGAGGGGCGGTGAGGGGGGGTGAGAGGGGAGGGGCGGTGGGGGGGAGGGGCGGTGAGGGGGGAGGGGCGGTGAGGGGGGGGGTAAGGGGGGAGGGGGGGGGCATTGTAGTGCAGGTATTGCGGGAAGGAATGCGTGCGGGCAATGCTGCGGCGCAGTTTTCTCTTGTGAAGGGGCTCGAGACTGAGGAATGTTTGCTGTAAGCGGTCTGCTCACAAGACCTCATATCTGACATTTCGCAAGCGGGTCGGGCGTTAGACTTCCTCCACACTCGTTGGTTCGTTGACGCGTAAACTTTTTTGGTAAAACAAAAACAATCTGACACGTCGGCTAAGATGTCAGTGCCCTGCGCGCCTAACCGGCGCGGGGAGGTTTTCGACTGTCGTGCTGCGCTGAACGTGGGGAACATTTTCCCCAAACTCAGAATGTGTTTTAACACGTAGCCCAGCAGGTGTCGAGTTAGCACAGATCCTGTTAACCTCTGGCGAAGATTGGAATGTGGGTCTGGCAGTTTAGTCTTCCGAGGTGAAGCGGGATATTATTGTATCTGCCGAGCAACAATAGTGTTATAGCCGGCCAAGTTGAGGCAACGCAATCCACCCTCGCTGCCTCCCACCAAAACAATGGCCATTGGGCGACAAACAGCTCCCGTTCGCGAACCTCGCAAGTTCAAGACCCTTTCGGGTTTTTTTTCTCTTTGGACCAAAACAAATTGCCTTCGAGAGGAGGGCGGGGCAGGTGCGTCTCACCAAATGCAGATGGCACCGCGCAGATTTGCATTCTGCTAATAAAAGGGCAGCGCTTAAAATGTGAAAGGGGCATTCTGATCAGAGGCTCGATTCAAGAGTTCCATTTAAATCCTGGGTTTTTTTTTTGGGGGGTGGGGGGTGTGCGTCTCGCCCGGTCTATGTTTGCCAGCTGCCGTGCCCGAGACGTAACAAAAGGGTAGAACTGTGAAGGGCTTGCTTGGGAGGGGGTGAGTGGGGGGCGGGGGTGAGTGGGTGGATCCAGGGAGGGAAGGGGAGGAGGAGGTTGGGAGAGCTGAAGAAATTGGGATTCGTGAAGGATTTAGACGGGATGGCACGAATCCTTAACAATTCGGTCACAGGGGGGATAGAGGGCGGTGGGGTTTCTTAAAGGATGGAATGTCATGTGACAGTGCTCGAGGACAGATGAGCTTGATATTTAAATAAATAAATAAACAGTGCTGGGTGATGACAGCACGGCTGTACTGGGGGTGGTGGTGAGACCACGATTCGGTTGGCAGGGAATTAGGAGGAGGGCCGTGAGCTGTGTGGGCAGCGTCACTGCAAACGTGCAAATTGGGTTTTGTCGGCAGCCAAAAACCTCGCCTCTCCAGTAAAGCGACCACCACACAGTGACCCTATTTGTGGGGAGCGTCAGGGGGATGGGTTCCACGCGTTCACCCTTTGCGTGTGGCTCGGGTGCGGCTCCTGAAAGACGGGGAGGGTGGGAGGTCAGCGTTGAACAGATGGAAATGTAAATGGGGTCGTAATTGAGCATTTTACAAGTGGCATTATTTCACCAACGCTGATGAGGCTCGAGAGAAAGGAAGGGGGTGGGGGTTCGTGCAACGGGAGTTATTAATTGACGCTATGAGATCGCGTATCCTGTTCATGTTAAATTAAACACACCGGTTAAATCACATTGAATAAGCCAGTGGAAGGGATGGAGAGATGGCACGGTAGTTAGTGCATCACACCATGATCCCGGAGACCTGAGTTTGAGTTTTGCTTCAGCGCTTCACCAATCTGTACTGAAGAGCGTGAAGCGTGGGCGTGGAGAGCCATTCATCCAGCAGTGGAATGACAAAGAGATATACATGTCATGTACGAGGGATTCAACTGATAACAGAAAATTAAATTCAAGTTAATTATCATGTTGGGGTTTTCTTAATTGCACCATACCTGCGAAAGAAGTTCGGAGGTCCGATTATAGTAATGAATTAAACTACATTTCTAAAAGTTCCAATAATTTACCGAGGAAAGCCTCATTGAGTCTCAATATTTTTTCAGGAGGGTCCTACGTTGGGATGTTTGGCCAAATTCATTAACGAATGTTTGGGTCTCATTTTGGAGGAAACACAGGGGAAGCTGGGAAAAACCAACCCACACATAGGACGAGGGTGCCACTCAGCGTCACCATCTCCTAACCACCGCGTAGTCCCAGCCTACAACACCTGGCAAGCCCTTGTGGTCACCCACGTACAATGAGGTAGAAAGGTCGGGGGTCCTGCAGAAGCAATTTTTTTCCAAAACACACAACAGGGGGTGGGGTGTGTAACAACGGAACCACATGATCACACACACAAACGGCCAGCCGCATGTAACTGGTTTCACACTGCTTCCTGAAATAAATCACTCGGGTGAACTTTAAAGGGAAATGATGTATGGCAAGATAGTAAATACACAGCGCATAGTCAGGTTCCAACATGCTCACTCCCACCTCAGTCTCATCACTGGCGGTTGCAGTGAATTTTGACTTTCTCCCTCCCCCCACCGCCACTACCGCCCATATTTTTGTTCCAATCCGCTGCTGCACTGAATGCCTCCCGACACGGTGTTGGTCATTGGGGTTGTTTGGCCGTACTTACTTACCCACACTGGCCATTGTGGGTTGGTGAAGGCACGGTGGCGAGATGTTAACTACCTCGCCTGGTATACAGGAAGTCGTGGGTTTGATCCCGACCCTGACGCCTGCTGTATATTTGGAGTTTGCGTGTCTCTCTTCCCGTGGTCGTGTTGATTTTGGCTGCTATGAAATTCCACACGATAAGCCCACTTCGTTGAGCTGTCATTTGTGGCCAGGTCGCTTCTGAAAAGAGCTATAAAGCTCAGTTGGCCTTCCTGGTAGAATAAAAAAAGTGTTCGTTAAATAGTTTGTGAGCTCGATAGTGAGCCACAAAATCGGTTCGGATATCACTCGGCGTTCGAAGTTAGGCGTGGCTGGGAAACGGACTCGTACTCATTTGGTTCGTAACGAGCAGTGAGATAGCCACTGCGCGACCACTCCCTCCACCTCTCATCGTCGTACGTAATTTGCTTGAATACAATTTGAATTATCAGTTGGGCAATACGTAAAGGCATAACGAGCACTCCGTCTATCTGTGTCGGCTCCGGGTTCGGAGGTCGACTGGTCAACGCATATAGCAGCACTTCCTCTGCTGAGCGGGGTCCACTCCTCGATGTCATCCGACCACCATGTCCGCCTTTGTCTTCCTCTTGCCCTTTTGCTTTCACTTTCATACTCCCAGGGAGGAGGAGGAGGAGGGGGGGAGGGGCACGGCGGTAGGGCACCAGAGGGAGCCTCGCACTGCACGCCCGCATTTTGCCACCTTCGTGCGCCTAATGCTCTGACACTGGAATTAACCTTCGTGCTCGATGTATGCAACCCGAATCATCGATGTCACTCCTGCTTAAATCATCCAGAGGTCGCTGTATCGATTTCCCGTCGCCGCAGCAAACAAAAAGGAGCATATCTTCTTGGTTCTTTCGGTAAAGTCATGTAGAAGGGAGATAATAGAATAATAAAAATAAAACATAATAAAATAATACAATTCTCACGACGTTTCGGCCACAACGCAAGCAGCCGTCCTCAGGTGAAGAACAGGTCTGTAGGAAAGACAGCGTCTGAATGACAGACCTGTTCTTCACCTGAGGACGGCTGCTTGCGTTGTGGCCGAAACGTCGTGAGAATTGTATTATTTTATTATGTTTTATTTGTTTTATTTTATTATTTCCCTTCTACGTGACTTTACCAAAAGAACCAAGAAGATGAATCCCTGCAGTCACGAAAGCTTTAAATCGAAAAAAAGGGGCACGTTTACTAAATCCGCACACCCCTGTCTACCCCACGGCATGAATGGGAGCACCACAGTTAGTCGATGGGCAGGTGGTGTGTGGAGGGTGGGGTAAAGTGTGGGTGCTCGCACCTCTCATGGGACGTCTCGCCGGCGTGCAAGAGGAGGCCAAAAGCCCTCGAGAAGGGCGCTCTACAGAGGAGGCCCTCACCACCAGCAGCGGCCTGACGAAGCAATTGCATGGCTGCGCCTTTACCTTTATTTGTTTACAAACTAACTCGGCATAAACCGTGCACAGACGTGCACACGTTTGACTTAGACGAAGAACAGCATGGGCAGGCGGGGGGGGGGCAGTCCATGGGACGGAAGCCGCGGCCGATCGGTGCACATTAGAACCCCCGCGGTTTGGCGCGGGTACAGCGGACGGAAGCCCTGTTGTGCCTGGCGGGCGGGGGGGGGTCGTTCGTCAGCTCCGCCATCGGAGCAACGCTGCGCGCTGCCAAGGGTGACTTAGATACAAAACGCTTCGGCTCATGAGGAGCGACCACAGACACACGTGTCATCCCTTGGCAGACAGCGGCGCTCCGGTGTGACGACGCGGTCCGGATCGCTCGGGAGATTACCGAGTGCAGGCTGAGATGCTGAGCTTGCCCTGATGACGACATCACGGTGAGATTTAAAGCAACCGCCGAGCAAAGACGCTTCGTATGCCGCCGCCACCAGCACACGCCCGTATAACACGGAGAGCCCCTCTCGTGTGTGGAAATTAATCGACGCACTTTCGGCGATTCAGCCCACGGGCGAGCGCTTCGTAGCAATTCACGAACGTCGGCCGTTTTTTTTTTTCCCACCGAGCCCCCGGAAGAAGTAACGTAAAGCTTCATCTTCTAGACACCTTTTCGGAAAGTGAATACAACAGCGAATAAAAGACTCGATCTGACAAGCTCGATGGGCGCGTGTGCCACCTCCGAGCCGCAGTGAGATGAGGAAAATGGTTCTTTCTTCTCTCCGTTAGGGTTACCACCTTGTCCATTGTCGACCAAACCCAGACATCGTTGTCAGTAGGACGAGGTCACTTGTCAAAACTGTTGCCAGCACGCCGGAGCAAAGTTCCAGATCTCGGTACAAGTCAAGTTCTGCCACCCAAAACACAGACGGCAAACTCCCGGACTGTCCGGGTCAAACCCCGACAGCTGGCAACCCGATGCGTTTTCGGCTTGTGCCGTGGGTTGTTCGGTACGATGTCCGACGTCTCGCTCCACGCAGTCGGGAGCTTCTCCAGGAACTGAATTAATCGCGGCGAACAACATGGCCCAAAAACACATCGGAGAACCACGCAGCACACAAGTGACAACTCACGCAGCACAGAAGTGACGAGCCACACAGCGATATTCGGGAGGGAAAGGGCACCGCCGCTTTCAATGCCCCCCCCCCCCCTTTAGCGTCGACACAATGAGGCGCAGGCGGAAGCGCGACAGCTTCCCTGACGTAGTTGCGCGTGCGAAATGAAAACGGAAAGGAAGTCTCCGAAAAATTGGGGGAAGTCTTGGGGCAGCGTCACCCTTTCCAGCGCGCTCGGTGCACGGCGCCACCCGTCCCACGCCGCCAAGGCCCCCCCACCCAGCCCCCCCCCCACCCTTGTAGCCCCCCACCCAGCTCCCCCACCCATGTAGCCCCGCCCTGCTCCCCCACCCCTGTAGCTCCCCCCACCCAGCCCCCCCACCCCTGTAGCTCCCCCCCACCCCTGTAGCTCCCCCCCACCCCTGTAGCCCCCCCCCACCCCTGTCCCCCCCCACCCAGCCCCCCCACCCCTGTAGCCCCCCCTCCCAGCTCCCCCACCCCTGTAGCCCCCCCCCCACCTCCGCCGCGCCCTGCGATCAATAATCATTATTGACGGCCGCGGCTAAATTTGGCTCCGTCCGAGGAGCGGTTCCGTCTGGGAGGTGAGGGGTGGGGGGGACGACGCTCGCCCCCCACCCCCCCACCCCGCGTAGCCGCTAGTGGGAGCGTGGGGAATCATGTGGGCCGGGACCCAGGGAGGGGGGGGGCCGGTGAGGTGGGACGGCGTCTTAAGAAGGCCCCGAAGATGGAGCGGTGCGAGCGAGGTCGACGGATCTCGCCACCGCTCTGCAGCTGACGCTGCCCCGTGCCCGACAACATCGAGAGAGATTGTAGCCCTGTGACGTTATGGGCAAGTTGAGGTCTTTTTTTTTTAGAGGGTGAAAGTTTGACCGGTCTAAAGTTAGCCGTGTCCTACGATTACCCAACACTTGGGTAAAACCCAACACTTGGCAAGCGTCAAACTCACGCCGCGACCGACACGGCGCGGGGAGGAGGCCTTCATCCGACGCAGCTCCCCTTTACGTTGCTATTTGCACATTGTAAGTGGACAGAGTGTGCCGTCTCGTATGACAGAGCAACCTTGAGCTACGCAGTGTGCAGGCGTGTTTCGCGCACGAGGAAGAAGGCGCACGCACAATCGCCGTGTAAACAGAGCACGGCCTCGCTGTATGACGGAATGGGTTTAGTTGTCGAGGCATGCACAGTTGCGACTGGGCGCGCTTTGCTGCGAACGCACGCGGAAAAGAAACCCCGACGAAACTGCTGCAGACGCCTGCTGCGCGGTTTAAAATGACCACCGGAGCATCATCTCGCTTTGCGGCGCCAAGATGCGGCAATTGCAAACGCTGATGAGGCCGCTGACGCCGCTTTAACTCTAAACTGCTGTAATTGCCAAGTGTTTCCACGCGGCATTGCGGAGTTTATCTAAAGCATGTGGTCGAGGGCTATGAAATGGACGGCGAGAGGAAGCTTAATCCCTGCAGGAGGAAATGGGAAAATGTCTCTCCCACTGGCAGTGCACAATATTCAACCAGGACTCTGCGTGTCTGCCTATTGCTCAGCGGCCTACACGCCCGGGCACATTCAAGCCACCGAAAGTAGCAACCTTCCCGTCCATGCAAATGATAATTGCCACTGCAGCACATGAGCTCTTCAGGGTGGGGCCTTTTACACAATGGATGACGCATGGTGTCATTAGAAAAAAAAATCAAGTTACATCCTTTCCCAGGGCATGTGCTCTCAACGCAGCCAACGAAGCATGCTTGCCTTCACTTCGCCAGGCTGGGAGCTTCCGTGTGCTGGAGGGGTTCGTGCGTTCAATCGTGAATAGCCCAACAGCTAAGATAGCAAGCGCACCACCACCGCCGCCACCCACGCAACGTGCCCATGCCCCATTGCAGAAAGTGCTCCATGACGTACTGCGTCGTCAAGTGCAATTGAGAGCCCCCGGCTGGTAGAGCACATTTCGGTACAAAGTTCAACGAGCGCGACCTTTGACGTCGAAACGCAGCAGCAGCAGCATAAGAAGAAGAAAACAAAACGCCATGCGAAAGTTTGAGTAAAGCTTCCCGATGAAAACGAACCATTGCCCCTAAATAGCCTTTGCGTAACTCCAAAATGAATTCACGCGAGCGCGCGTAAACTGCACGCAGCAGCATCAGTATCAGCATCCTCAGCAGCAGTCCGTCGGAGCGTGACGACCGCCAACCGCCGCGGCGTTTACGGCGACTCTGAAACGTCCGATGCGAAGGCGCACGACCGACCGTGACCTGGCCGGAGTCTCCGGGGAATGAGCCTGAGCATATTTTCAGCCGGCGTTCCATTCCACGGCGTCGCGGGACGAGGGCGGGGCTCGTCCGGAACGTTCTTGAGCTTCGCTCGGCGCCGTATCGTGGTGGGTACGCGACGGAGCGGCTTTAGGGATTAGGTGACCCGCTCGTCCCGTGAGTCAATGTAAATTTCCCCCTACCACCACCACCTCCCCTCCCCCGAAAAAAAGGCACAAGGCAGAGAGCGTGTGGCATCTCGTGAGACGTTTATGGTCGCGGTCGGTGTAAAGGCCGGTCATGTAGCCCGTGAGCTCGGACGGGTTAATCAATAGCGAAATGCGCGCACGCACACGCGTGATTGAATGGTCGCTTTTTAATCTTTATTGGGCTTTATTGAGAACAAAACTGTGAATTACGAGCACGTGTACGGGTTCTCTGAGCTTTAAAGTGGAGTATTTAATCACGCACCCCGAGATTATCCAATTACGAAGAAAATATAGCCTTTTTTTTAAATAGCGGATATAATATTGCAAGCTGTCGAGTGAAATGACCCACCTAGTTTGAGACTTTCGGGCAAAATGTTTATTCCAGGTACCTTTGGTAGTTGCCGGCAGAGATTGCATTACACGGCGCGTTGCATCACGTCAATGATGGCAAACAAAATAAGCCACGCTGAGATACTGCTGTAAAACCTGAGTGGTATATTCAGCTCGAATACCAATGTGACGAACGGGTGACGATTGTCAAAGCCCTTTTAACTTCTTCGTTTTTGGCCAAAAAGATGTGTCTGTAAGAGTGCCGTGGAACATGTGAATATTTCTTGTAGTGAGAGCGTTACCAATCACACGTGCCCAGATGGAGGCAGCATTGGTTCTGGGATGTGGCGTCATCCAAGGCACCATCTGCCCTCCCTCTCCCGTGGATTATAAATTCTTATTGGGCGCCGTCTCCCAACCCGACATTAAGGGGTGCATCTGGCACAGTGCCAGTGGTGGTGTCAAGCGTTGATACACTGGACATCTGTGAGAAAAGGCTTCATAGCTCATCGGATTCCTCCAGTATAACCAAATATTCTGATGCCGACTCTGACACAGTATCTATGTACAACCGACCGGTGGGAGAAATTGTTCAGACTTTGGTGCTCGCAGCTCGTATCTAAGTGGAGTTTTACGTCTCCGCTCGTCATTGGCAACATTATCAGCCAAGTTTCTGTTCCACCTTTTAAAGTGTTTGCAGTCCCCATGCAATTATAAACGAAGGGAGGAGACGTAGCGATTTAGGGCTGAGATGAGTCACTCAGACCAACAGTCGAAGACATTCTATCAAGACAGATATCGAAGGAAAAGCAATTTATTGGAAAATTCGTGCCTAAATGTCAGATGAGCTCATAATTATAATATATAAAAATAATCATGTCCTTAAGTTAGATTCATGATTATTAATTAAGTTAACTTTTTTAATCTAACAATTTTGCTGGAAAGGCAGCACTGAGTGAGGACTTTTTCAGCAGGATTCTCCTTTGCTAATGTTTAGCCAATTCCATTAATGAGTGCGTGGCTTCATGTGGGAGACAAAATAAGAGTACCCCAAGTGGGCAACACTTAAAGCTCTGCACAGATAACTTCCAGGATCCATTGCTGTGCTGCATCCTCCTGTCCACTTCACAGCCCGGGCAGACAACACCCGGCATGCTCCAACCTAGGCACCAAGTCAGGCCCAACTCTGCTTAGCGACTGAGATCTGCTGAAATCGAGGACATTTAGGTGACTTGGTCATAGGCTTCGAATGTTAAGGGTCGTGACGAAAGGGCAGAGGTAGCAACCATCCTTCTGCTTGGGCATGGCTTTGTACAGCAACTCAAAATTTCCACATCTACTGAATGTAACCGACCGACGTTCTCAATTGGTTCACAGCGTGGTCCACGGTCTGGCAAGGATTTCCACGTTAAAATTTGCAGGGGCTCCCTTACAGAACACGTCCGTGCGAGTTTGATATAACGCTGCAGAGACATCTCATTGTTTCCTGATCCTTGGCTGGCAGCCGTGCCCAGCAGTCAATCGGGCTGGGAGAGCTTTACTGTCTTCCGTGGACTCATTTACGGATCAAACAAACACAAGCTCTCGAATAAACACGGCGGGTCGCAAAACAAATAAACAAATAGTGCCAATACAAGAATGAGGAAAATAAACAAGCACTGGGAGTTTGTATTGTTATAGCAGACGGTAAAGTATGGGCGTGCTGCGTGTTTGTGGCAGTGGCACTGAACGCGTAAACTTATTTCTTCATCAACGAAAAATGCTCGTAAAATTCCGTGACGGGTGGATGAACCCAAACTGACTTTTCTTTCCGTCCGTGCTGGTACGGCGTGGTGCTGCGTTCGGTTTCGTGTAAATGTGAAACCACCGACTCACTTAACCGTACACAATCGACGTTTTAGTAAAACTATACACATGAATACCATCAAAATTACACCTCAGCTTGTATTTCCCGCACCCCCGATTAGCACGGTTGGCGAGGTACGGTGCGAGAGAAGTTCAGCACACAAACACACGAGGAGGGTTTTTTTAATCTTCACCGTAAGGTCGCCTCATTTGTGGAAATTCCCAGTTGTGAGGCCGTGTTCCCTGCCGTGTGAGGAGCACTGTCTACGGAGCCCGGCCCTTAAACGTTTAACTTCTCAAGCTCTGAGTAATTGTGCCTGGCTCTGGCCTCTGTGCAATCTCCTAGGAATGGCTTTGTAGGAGGGCTGGGCAGGTGACACGGTATTGCAACAGCAGTCGCTTGGCAGGTGCAATAGAGGTTCTCAACGGACGGGTTGTTTTTCATTCTTGTTGTGCACACCGGTTCGCTCGCTCACCCAATTTAAACCTGACTTCATCGTTTGATTGAAAAAAAAATGTGCTGACTCGTTTTCAGCATTAGCCTGGATCATTCGAACAACTATTGCATTGACTCACAAGCAAAACACAGTTGTATCGAGTCCAGCTATGACTCTTCGTTGAATCATTTAGCAATGTGTGCAGTTGCTTTCACATTAAGTAATGAATACCAATTGCAAAAAAAATAATTCGAGCACTTGAGGCCCTTGGAAGAAGTTGGGACACTCGGCGGCAGTGGTTGAACGAACTTAATTTCAAAGGAAATTAGCAATTTAGCGCGCAAGTGCCAGCGTGCGCTAGTTTTGCCCACCAGCGTGAAATCAGCCAACGGGGATGTGTCAAGTCGCCGGTGGGCTGCTGTAGCCAGTGGTGGGGGGGGGGGGTATGGGGGGCACGCGCTCCCCCATCCGCGTCTTGGCAGGGCACGGCTCCCCCTCCTTAGCAGACCGACCCTGGCGTTCTTCAGATTTGTACCAGTTGAAGCAAGCTGGTGTCATGACTAAGGGGCGTGGAATGCGAGGTGGTGGAGGGGATGAATGTGTTTGAGGATGGAGAATGTCGGAGCCTGCGTTTGGTCGGTACTGCTGCTGCTGCCGAGCGGCGCGATCCAGGGTGGAGCGGATGGGGAGGGTGGGAGGCCCGCAAGTTGGAATGGTCGGGTGGGTGGGTGGCGCTTCAGCGCTGTGCGCTCACACTGCACATGACCTCAGAGCGCTGCTGCTCGCACCACTCATTTGGGACCGCGAGAACAGAACGCCGCACTGTCTCTCGGCCGCTCGCAGCGGCCGCTTATGCACCGTTTCATTTCTCGTCGCAAAGTCATCGCAGCCCATTTCCTCCCCGCTCGGGTCGACCTTAGAGGCGTGCGTGCACCCACGCCGTGGTGTTCCATTATTACTTTTTTACATAATCGTTTGCTTTTGTTTTTATTTTGAATTTATTTTTTTTACTTCAACCGTGGTGCCAGAGTTATTCTTTTTTTGCACGCTCAACGATGGTGATGAAGCCAAGGAAGCGGCAGCGAAGGCTCTACCGCGCAGACATCCAAGGTGCGTTGCACGTGCGATCATCGCGCTGTCGTGCGCGCGCCCGGCCACGATCCTGCACCAGTGATGCAACCCAGAGGGAGACGACCCTTTGCAGTGGCTGGTGACGCTCGCAGCCATCGCCGACCCATCATCTTAACCCGACCGATCGGAAAACGTCTCTCTCTCTCCGGCCGTCGTTCTTTCGCACGCTGGTGCCCTCTCATTTTTCACGCTTTGCGGAATGTCTGGGCTCGTAAGCGAGCGAGCCCGCGCGCGGTGTTATTCGGCAAAGTCGAACGCGGCTTGCGTGATTATTTCGTGTTCGTGCCACCGCCTCCCACGCCCAGGCATGGTCAGCGCCGGTCGCCGTTGGCCGAGGCCAAACAGAGAGCTGTTTTCTGTGCGAGCGTCGCCTTAGCGGCCGCGCAGTAAATTACGCCCCGTGTGTTTCCGTTTATGGCTGCGAGCGCCCAACGGGGGCCCAACGTGATGTCATGCGCCACTTTTAACAGCACATTTCCTCGACAAGGCAGTGAGCTCACTCTCCGGAATGCACAGCATTCCCTAATGGATCCCAGTCTCGATCCCACCCCGTTCCACATCCCGCAGGCTTTAGCCCATGCGCGGCAAGCCTCCTCGCCGCTAGATTTTGAGATATTAAAAAAAAATCAATCCGGTGCCTATATATAGTACCGCTTGGCGATACAGGTTGAGGCAATTTCGCATCTACGTAAATAACCGCATGACGCGCCGCGCTAAGTTGGTCTGGAGCAGAGAGGAATTCCTGACCGTCGTCGTCATCATCGTCTTTATTTTGCCGTTGCGATGTGGCCCCATGAACGTGGCCACGGGGCCTTGGCCATCGTCAATCAAGGTTGTTTACGTGGCGTGCATATATACGTCTGTGCAATGAACATGGGCACGGTGACCTGAGGACAATGTTATTTTTCCTCAGCGCAGTTGTCCAGCCCATGGCACTGAGACATTTTGTTTATCCGGACTGTGAGATGCGCGAGTGAGATTTTTTCCCATCGCGATGTCACCCCTTCTCCTGCTGCCTCTGGGTTCATGGCCGAAAACTCCAGCGGCTTAATATGGACATCCTAATTTAGGCATCCTGTCACTGAACTTAGTAATGCTTGCTGCCGCTATTAACAGCCAGTTCCCGAATCTTTTTATGTCACCCTCATTCACACACTCACAAATGCATCATTTCCATTCGGGAATTTGCACGCACATGTCACGCAATAGTTCATCATTAAAAGCCCTTTCCCAGTAATCATGGAACGTCCAAAGACGGCGTTCCAACCACGTGCCAGCGTTGACCCAATGTTGTATTGTTTACTGGGCTGTCATTCTACTGTCAACAGAGGCCTCCCCTTGCTATGTCACTCGTGGAGGTTGCTTTGCACATACTTCACCACGCTGGTCAGTGCGGATTGGTGAGGGGGGTGGGGCAGAAGCCGAATACGGTTCAGACACCACTCACCACCGATGTTAACCACGGGCAGCTAACTACCTCGGGACTCTGGGTTTGTACCGCTGCACGTTAACCACTGCACCACTGCAAAGACAATAACAAAAGTCCCCCCCATATGGCCTTAACAGACTGGAGGGGCAAGTGCTGTTAGCGAGCACCTATGAAGGCCGGCACGGCACACGAGGGGGTGGGTGGCCAGCACCACGCCCGGCCGCCTTTGTCTCCCAAGTGGCGATGTTTACAAACCGCACCAGGTGCTCATTTGAGGCTAGGGGAGGCCCAGGACCGGTTCAGATAATCACCAATGGGATTGGCCATGGGCAGGAGTCGAACTCGGGTCACCGGGTTCGTTGCGCAACGTGCTAACCGTTACGCTACCGTATGTATATGGGTGCCCATATACATGTATATGGGCACCCATGTACATGTATATGGGCACAATGTACATGTACATGGGTGCCCATATACATGTATATGGGTGCCCGTATACATACGTCAGTCCGCACATCTGTATGAATATGGAACAGAGCACGTGTTTGTGTTGTGAGGGCCACTGGCACTCGGCCGGTCCCGTGGGGGACCTTGAGTTATGCAACAGGCAGAGTGGATGGTGAGAAAACGTGGTGTGGATGTCACTCCACGGATGCGGCGGCAACTTCAGGGCGGGAGGCAGTGGTGCCGCTTTGTTTGTTTGTGTTTACGTAAAGCTCGCTTTAGAGAGTTTTGGTTTATCGTTTGGTCTTTTCGCTCTTCAGGCCGGCTGATTTGCTACGTAAACGTTGCTATGACGTCAGTGACTTCAGAGTTCAGTGAATTAACAGCGACACTGTAATAAACGTCTGACACCCAGTGGCACATCGTGCCAGGTGTAGTAGAACATCGATTAATATTGATTCACGTCGATTTCCTAAGCTGACGATGCATGCATCGATTTGTGCTTGCAAGGATTGGTGCTTTGTATACATTACTATCTCATCGCCCATGCACAACAGTGTAAACAACTAATTTAAGCATCGAATTCATAAATAAATTGCCAGGGGGATGAATTGTTCCACCCATAATTTGGCACCTTTATTGATAGGGTCGGTGGATCACACATCATGTGTGATCGTGTGATGCACGTAAGACTCCCAGCCTGCAGGGTCACAAGATGTGAGTAAAGCGAGTACATCGTTTTAAGGGTTATCTATGCATTTTTCTTGTTTTTTTTCCCCAAGCACTTCAATTGTATTCCGTGTACAAAACACTCACTGCAAATCTGATCAAGCAACCCATTGCAAAACAGTCATGAAAACAATCCTTGAGAATCAGCAAGGCATTTCTAGATAATTGTCATGTCGGCCACCATGATTTCGGGTTAGGAACTCTTCCCTCCTTGGGCTTCCACTCCATCGTTCGTCTCAACCGCCACTTTGATTAATTTTACCCGTCCACAAGAGGTGGCAGATTTGAATGTTTTAAGTGAAACACTTGGTGCTAAGTTGATTATTACATCGCAGCATCGTGAAAGGCGGCGGCTTGGGGAGGCTGATGATGATGATTAATCCTGTGCATGAACTCAAAGCCACGAGTGAGGGAGAGGAGAGCGAGGGAGGGAGGGAGGGGAGCGAGGGAGGTGCATGTTGGTCGGGGTGGGACGGGTGGGCGGGAGGGAGGGAGGGAGGTAGGGAAGGAGGAAGGGGGTCAAGCGGTGACTAAATCAGCAAACAGTTGCGGAGAACAGCGAGTTCGCTGCCAGCAGTGATGAGGAGCGAGGAATGTGGCTTGAACTCAGGAGGGCTCAAGATTCTTGCTGGCAGAGCCGGGCGCTCCCTCCCCAGGGGTGACATTCTCACGCAGACTCGCCGGCGTGAGGCTCACTCAGAGGCTGGCTGTGTCGTGGGCCTGCGTGCCTCACGCGACGTGTTTATTATCGCCGCACCGCTTGTTACATGAGCCCGAGTAATTGTTATCGGCAGTAACGTTAATCACATTATTATTGTTGTTGTTAACGTTAACGCATCTCAGTACAGGCGGTTTTTCACGTTAGAAGTTTTGTAAAAAACAAAAGCAACGCTATTTTCTGTTGCTGCTGCTGCTGCAAAGAAGAAGGGCCGTCATCCAAAACTTGAGCTTGTTACTTACAAACCGTGGACTGTTGGTATTGAACGTGGTAATGTGTATTTATCTTGGGGTAGTTTTTGCTATGCGCGATGGGCCATGGTGACATTTTGATTGTGCGGATGAAACTGAATCTATCGCTGCTGCGGAGACTCGGCTCACTGTTGGTGATGGAGACATCGGCACGATTTTGGCAAAATCCAGACAAAAAAAAACAACATTCAGCAAGATGTGAAAAACCTGGCCCTGTATGTGTTTGTGTACAGCACTGAGTTGAAGTTCACTGAAATTCAAATTCGTATGGGGTATGGCACACGTGCCTTTAAATATTCTGCATTTATATTTTACCTTTGATTTCGCAAAATTCTCACAAAGTTACAGTATTCTTTTATTCATGCACGAACCCTTCATTATTAGCTCAATGCTCATGTAGTTGATTTGCTTGCAGCCTGTATGTGTAATAATGGCTGCCTTTGTGTGATTGAAGGTTTATGGGTAAATAACCCCAGTGAACAATAAAATCAATGAGTACATTTCATCGGGACATTAAGCCATTTTCATTGTATTTTTTGCGACTTCGTGTAAATCTGCGCACACGCACGCAACCACGCACACGTTCGCCCGGAGCCTGCGTTGGATTTACGAGAATGGAAAAACAGCCACGCATTCGGGACCTATCAAATTGCAGTCAGCTAAGGGGTCAACTTACAAGTTTATTTTGTTTAAGCAGGTGAGAGCTCAAGAGACCAGGGTAGTCTCCTTGCGATAGACTCACCAGGGTCACCTACGTAACAAAAAACACAACGACGAATTGAAAATATTGCAAACATAAATCGGGTATATTTTGCCTCCGACTTGACCGTCGCGCAAAGTGCAGAACTAAGTTACAGAGAAACGTGAACAATACACAGATTTCGATTTAAAGACGGCTGCTTGCGTTGTGGCCGAGACGTGAGAATTATTTTATTATGTTTATTTTATTATTTTATTATTTTCCTTCTACGTGACTTTACCGAAAGAACCAAGAAGATGAATACACAGATTGTGGGGGGGGGGGCTATATGACTAACGTAGTAACGTCCCACTTGCAGAATCCCATCGTCGGCGGCGTGTTGCCCTCTAAAGAAGTTCAACACGATTCCGTGCGTGCTGTGATGTAAGTTGACTTGACACGCGAGCTCCGCTCTCCAGGAACAGACGACCAAGCGGCCCCCACGAGTTCCTCACACGTGGCACCGTCGTTAGAATCTCCTCTTCGCTAGCCCCGCCCCCCCTCCCCCCACGTCAATTATGACATCAATGCGCGCAGTCCAATTAACGCGTTCCAACATTGTATTAAGCAGTTGTTGGGTAATTTCAGAAGGATTTTATCTGAGAGGTGTGTGTGTGTGTTGTGTGCCTTTGCGATATTCGTCCGACGCATTTATTAACCGGGAATAAAACGGCTACAATGGAACCTTTATAAACTAGACTTAGTTTACAAGTCTGCAATATCCACTGCTGGATGAAGGCCCCCGTCCGTGTTGTGTTGGTCACGGAGGGTGTTTGACTGGTTCAGTTGCCACCACACCATACCACAGCTGCTCCCAGACTATTATATTGACCTACACGAGGTCTCGAATAAGAACTAAGAGTGGGATCCTCCCGATCTAAATGTGCACCCTCCCACCCTGCCCATACTTGTACAACCTCGTGCCCCCCACTCCCCTACCCCTGGGCCCTGAGAGCATTGAGCCCCCAACCGAAAGCTGCTCTCGGTGAGGTTTAGTTGCATGTGCTACGGTTTAATTTTAAATGCGTTACGCCATCTGTTTTCTCAAGAAGAAGTGAGGTCACGCGTATGACATCATGCGCAGTGACTCTGGGCAGTGTGCTGTTTATTCACCATCAAGACCCCCCATCAGTAAGCGAGTGCTCGGGCGGTAAAATACTGCAGCCCCGTGCCGATTAAAGTGCCCTCTGAAGAGGTGTGATTTAGCAGCTGTTTAATGAGTGTGTGCAAGGAAGTTCCGTGGCTATGTATTCATATATATCTTCGGCTCGAACTCGGCGACCCGAGTTCAATTCCTGGCAACGGCCATCGTCACTGTCGAGTGATATGTTTAACGCTCTGGGGCACTGTTCTTCATACATTTTCAGAGGGGGCCACTTTTGCCGATAAATCATTGGAGTTTTGACAGCACGATGGGGTGTTTTCACATTCGTGTATTGTCGTGGGCCCCACGTAAAGGGGCCTGACTAAAGGGCATCACTGGCCCGCGGGCCTTGCAATGAAGAGCACTGGTCTAAGGCCTCCCCTAAGTTGACTCGGGCTTAAATCAATGCCGAGTGCGGTGCATAAACATCAGCACAAAGACGGCTGGGCGTGGTGCCGGCCAACACCGCCGTTCCGCGTGCGTCGTAATTAGGAGGTGTTCGCCAACAGCACTTTTCCCCAGTGGCCTGTACGGCTATTCAGGGGATCGTTGTCCTTGAATATTTACATAAAGTTGTAACACAACGAAATTCTGAGATTCCTGTTATGTTTTGCAACTCAAGATACCTTTTTTGTTGATTTATTATAATTTGTTCCTGGGCCGCACGTGTTTATTCTGGCTGCTAAACTGCCTCTGCAGTGAGAAAAAAGTGCTTGAGCTTGGTGTTTTGTTGCCCTTCGGCTACGCCAAGTCTTTTTTTCCCCACAGCGCAGAAAGATGGAGGGCTCATTAGCACAAATCCCTCGGCAGCAGGAGGCAATGGTGGCTGCACCGTACTGATGAGTCCAAATATTGATGAAACTGGTCTAAAATTGCCTTGTTGTCCTGCTACAGAACTTTAAAAAATGCCACGATCATGATTATTTTAGGCTGGTGGCCATTCCAAGGCTCTGTGCAGAAGTTATGCATGCCCGAGATTGGTAAAGTCATCTTGACATGCAATGCATGCTGGGATTCCTGTTGTTCTCTTGCTCTTGTGTATAATTCGTGATAGATGTGCGTGTGCTCGCCAGGCCCGTTTCAAGCCTTGAAAGTCCCACAGCGGTGTCAAGATCATTATTATTCACCCGACGATTGTTACGCAAGGGGACTGAACCCCAGCCAGTGGCATATTCAGAGGGCCCCCATGTGAACACTGCAAATGTTGGGTCAGTGTGCCTTAGTTTGGCTCTTTAAACCCATTAGACATGGCCAATAAAGCCCTTATACACTGCAGCAAATGCTCTACTTGGTAACAACAACAAGAAATACCACCCACGACGATGAAATGCCAAAGCAAGGAAAATATAATGCTGCTTCTGAGTTGTACGTACATATGTTGAACTTCTTTCGCACCGTACGTAGCCAACCATGCTAATCGGAGTTGGGGCACTCGTACATCGCACACTGCTATGTCATGTCGTGGAGTGGATGTTGACGCAAATGATTTCAGGGACGTGAACAAAAGGCCCTTGAAAGCCACATTCCATACTCTCAGAGTCTTAAGATATTATTGCAATGACGTTGCACGTAGCAGTAACTCGTTGTATTTAGTTGGCGATACTGCCGCGGTGCCACGGTTAGCACTCTAGGACTTGAGGTTCACGGGTTCAATCTCCAGGCGTGGCAGGTGAAACAATGGGTAAAGTTTCTCAAATCTCACCCTCACGTATAGATACACTGCTTAAGGGAGTCCCTTGCGCCAGCAGTGGCATAAGCAAGCAATTGCAGGGCTGCACCTTTACCCCCTGATGTCAATTACAAGTAATAGATAACCAACTTGTTTCCATGCACACGGAGAATTGGGGAATCGGTGATGCTACGCTGCAAATGAAACTTTTTCTCTCATACGTCATCAGCATGGGTGGCGGTTTTTTTGTTCATTTTCCACAACCCAAGTTTGTCCACCAGCAGAAGCTGCGCACAGAGCGAGCTTGGAGAGGGAGTGTGGAATTCGTTAATGTTTAACCCTCGTCACTCTGGCAGCAGCGACGGAGCTGCTCGGCAGTAAGCTGCCAAACCGTGGTACCAAGGTCACGCCGGAGAGCTGACACGAGAGGCGGAGAGCTTACGTCAGCAGAGTGACGTCCGCTCTACAAGGCCCAAACTGCGGACTTAGTCTTTTTTTCTCTTGTCTGCCCAGAGTGCGAGAGTGCCTGTGGGTATCCACTTTGCTGCCATTCATTCCTCTTGTGCAGTGAAGGACATTTAACAACAACAACAACAACAAAAATCTCGACGCAGCCAGCTATTGCGCGAGTGCTTAGATATGTGCCTGAAATATATGCCGTCAATCGTACGACAGCAACAAAGAAAAATGACAATTCCAGCACGGCCATTCCCTCCCTGGCTTAAAGAAGAAGTGGGACATTGATTGAAAAATACTTTTACTTAACAAAAAAACCTTTCGCTAGTTATTTAAACTGCTGGAATGTTCTCTACGCTGCACTCTGAATGCTTTCTAAGGTGTGGATTCAATTCAAAGAGGAAACTACACAGTGTTATATGTTAGAAACCATACGTACCCCTTCCCACACAACCCTGCAAGGGATGTGTTACGTCTCAACGAGTCCCCAAGACTGGAGTGCCCTGCACTGGCATCGGGACATTTGTCCAATTTCTCAAGTGCTTGGCATGTTTTCTTCTTCGCTTTATTCGATTCTTAAGAGTGACCTTCTCCACCCCATGCTTTTATTCCGAGCGTGTCAGCGGCAATTATAGTGCCGCGGCAAAGTCTGTCATCGACTGCTTCCAGCGAAATACCACAGACACACCGCGCCGCGCATCTCAATGTCACCGCCGCGTGTAAACTTGGTCCTGCAGCTGAGACCGTGCACTTTCAACAGGGACTGATCCATGCGTAGATACCCCACTAAAATAGTTTTACATGATTTTAAAAACTATTTTGCATTTTTACGATCATCTTTACCAATCCACGGCTGCGTATCCCAATGGGGGACGTTTGACCATGCCTCAGGACGCTGGTCAGTGCGGGTCGGTGTAGAGGGGGGTTGGGGCCCCAGAAGGGATTAAAATTTCACTCGCCATGGATGTCAGCTGTGGGCCGGGAATCAAACTCAAGGTGGCTGCATGGGTTGATAGCGCTAACCACTGCGCCACCGCTCCCTCCGCCACTAAAACAATTGGGAGAGATTGCAGCTCAAACAACATTGCACATTTCAAAAGCCCATTGCATGTCTCCCACCCAACATGGACACGATGTTTACTTCATGATACATTTCGTTCAGCGGAAACGATCTAAATTTGCCGACAACGCTCGCGACATCCAATCTCGCCTATCGATAAGAAAGTGGAAACGGATCGAGGCCGCGGCGTTTGTCGTTGCGCTGCTGCTCGCGATCCCCTCCTCCTCCTCCTTACCGGGGGCCATGCGACGGGCGACGGACCGCCCGTGTCCGCGTGCCACCCTGTGCGCGCGACAGTGAAGGGGGTGAGGAGGGTGAGGAGGGGGGCGGGGAGGACCCAGTTGACCAGTTTAACAACATCTCTCCGTGGCGATCGAGAGACGCGACTCGCTGCCCGGCCGCGTGTTGCGAAAACACGACGCAGCGCTGCGTCCGTAAATAACAACTGACGTGATCCACCCACACGCCGTCCCCATGCGCGTGTATTTATAGTCGCCGGCGTGCATCATCATCATCATTAGCGCGCCGGATTTCGGACCGCGGTGGTGCCATGCGATGGGATGGGGTGGTGGTGGGGTTATTAAAAATTAACAATCAAAATCGATATTCTTTGGTTCTTTCGGTGAGGTCACGGAGATAGAAAATAATGAAATAAAAATAATAGAAAATAAATGAAAAGCAAGAAACTCACGACGTTTCGATCGCAACACAAGCGGTCGTAATCAGGCGGAGAGAAAAACAATATTATGACAACCGCTGGTGCAGCGATCGAAACGTCGTGAGTTTTTTGCTTTTTATTTATTTTCTATTATTTTTATTTGATTCTTTTCTATCCCCGTGACTTGACCGAAAGAACCCAGAGAATATGAATTCCTGCAGTCACGACATTCTTAAGTCAAATTTTTATTCAAAATCCATCCAAATGCGCGCTGCTTAACACCCGTGCACGTGAAGACTGCACCGATTCCGGGGGGGGTGGGGGTTTGGGGGAATGAAAGAGCCCAGTGATAACCGACCGTTTTGATTGGCTGGTAACCTTTAGGCAAACAAGCGCTTATCGGGTTTTTATGAGTCATGGTGAAATAATAAACCGTGGTGACTCAGATGCTTTAAGACCTCGTGGGGTAAGTTCTTGCGCAAACGAAATTCTTTTGACAACAACGCACACTAAAAAAAAGCGCATTTGTTGACCGGGAAAGCGTTGTGCTAACAGTGCATGGTTCTTTTTTCTTTCCAGTTTTATTCTCGTTTTCATCTTTCATTGCAATGACAGGTGACTTCATGCTGGGCGCGGAAATTGCATTGGTGTTTGTCAGACGATGGGGGAGCTGTTTGCAGTCAGCGTGCAGAATGACCCCAGGAAAATGACGTCTTCTTCCCTTGCCACTTTGCGATCATCATTCCCTTAGTCGTTGGCATTTTGCAAATCTGTTTTTTTTGTTCAGAGTCACCGAGTTCCTCCGCTGAAAGACACACACACTATTTGAATTACCCTTGTTTATTTACCTAAAAGTCGGTTGGTGGAAATTGATGGGACGGCTCAAACATTTCTATCACCCTTTCGAGAAACAATAAAACGTATTCCCGAGAAGAGAACGAGAATGTTTCGTCGAATAAATGCATTTATAATGCCGTGAGTGACGTTTTAATTGAAGATACATACAGTGAGGGAAAAAAGTATTTGATCCCCTGCTGATTTTGTACGTTTGCCCACTGACACAGAAATGATCAGTCTATAATTTTAATGGTAGGTTTATTTGAACAGTGAGAGACAGAATAACAACAACACAAATCCAGAAAAACGCATGTCAAAAATGTTATAAATTGATTTGCATTTTAATGAGGGAAATAAGTATTTGACCCCTCTGCAAAACATGACTTAGTACTTGGTGGCAAAACCCTTGTTGGCAATCACAGAGGTCAGACGTTTCTTTTAGTTGGCCACCAGGTTTGCACACATCTCAGGAGGGATTTTGTCCCACTCCTCTTTGCTGATCTTTTAATTGAAGATACATATGTAGTGTCCGTTGAATAGAAGCAATTCTGTACCGGAAAATTACTTAATCGGCCGAGGAATGGAACGCTTCCGAAAGTACGACAACAGGGGATATGGAGCCATGAAATCAGTTCACGTGCCGCTGCTCGGTAGATTATTAAATCGCAGGATGGTGTCAGGTGATTGCAGCTTGGGGAAGGCTTTCATCAAGCAGTGGATTGACCATGAATGCTGATGATTAATTAATTCATGCTCACGCATTTCGATTCGAATACACCCACTAAAGGCTGCTTAACTTGTGTTGTTGTAAACTTGCTGCAATGCGTGATAATTCAGCCGCACCTCACTCACACTTGACTCACTTCAGCGCCACTCTCGTGTTTGAACCACGTGACGATCTGATCCTGTGACGATTCACAGCCCCCCCCCCCGCCGCTTTGCCTCGTGCGTGTTTTATTGTCGTTGTTGTTGTTTTACCAAACTCATTTGCGTCGTCGCTTACACGCTCCGCGCCTAAGTTCACACCGTTTCTCGCCCGTCAACCTTTGCCCCCAGATGCAGCGGCGTCAGATCATCGCGCTCGCGAGTAAATCCGCAACGCCGCCGTCCGCATCGTGGGTCTCGGCCCCGTCGGTTCTTGGCTCCCATGAGCGCGGCTGACGATGTGAATCGGAGCGCGTCGTCGTAGAGCCGCGCTTTGGTCGATGGCGGCCCCTACTGCAGTCCGGAGGCCGTCGAGAGCTTCCTCCTAACCCCCCCCCCCACCTTGGCTCGCACGCCATCGCCACCACCCCGCTGTGCGTTTACAAGAGCGCCGATGATGTCACGAGAAAGAAGGGCCCAGTGGAAAACAAACCCGCTTGAACAATCGGCTCTAAATATAGCAGCGAGATCAAGGGTTAAATGTGGTCAAGTTACCGATGTGTTTGCAACCGAGCGAGTGCAGCCTGCCGCAGGCACCGCTGCTGCTGTTGCTGCTGTTGCCATTGCAACCTTGAAGTCGGTCCGAGCGAGAGGTGGGAAAAAATGACAACAGTCTTTTGGCAACCTACGCAACAGCATTTCACTTTCTCAATGTGCGCACCTCTGATTAGCACAGTTGGCTACGTACGGCGCAAAAGACGTTCACCAAATATACATAGACACATTGGCATCTAGACACAGAGGTATGTGACCAAATCACCCGGATTACAGCTGACCTCATCAGATCCCAGAAGCCAAGCAGGTCTGTGCCTGGAGAGTGCTTCATAGGTGGGTGACCACCGTCCATGAACCGGGTTTCTGTCGGGCTCCTGAAAAACGTCGTGGTGGGCAGTGTTGAAAAATAACGCATCGTTGTAGTGTACTTCCACGTTCCCCCCTTCCCCCCCTCGGCATTCGCCAACCTGCACTGACCAGCGTGGTGAAGGATGGTTAAATAACCCCCCCCCCCCACGACTCCGAATAGCGTGGGCAGGCCCTCATCCATCCGTGGATTGACAAAGAGGCCCGTACGTGTAGAAGGAGACTCGCGCCGCGGGTACTGTGTTGCGGCACGTGTGCACCGCACACACACCGCGAGAGACTGAGTGTGTGCGTTTGGACACTGCAGTTAGCTACGTAGACGCAAGGAAGGCACGTGAGCGTTGGTGCTGATGCAACACATAGGTACACCTTGAAAGTATAAAGCCCCTGGAGTCTGTGAACTTACAAATGAGTAACAGGTAATTAAAAAATAATAACAGGGTTTCTTTCAACTAAAATGTCACGAGGAGTGAGGAGATATCTCGATATTTAGGCCAAGTGGCTCTCAGAAAATGTGGCCTCGTTTAAGGCGGAGTTGGCCTTTGCGAGGCTCCGGACAGGTTAATTTGCTTCTGATGTCGCGCAAAGCTCCAGGAATTGGATCAGGGTCACCAGGTTCATAGCTCAACATCGTTAACCCCTGCACCACCACACTGTATGTATGTTAACTTCTTTTGCACCGTACGTAACGAACCATGCTAATCGGAGGTGTACTGTGTCGAACACGTGCGCGCGCGCACACACACACAAGGTAACAAAGGCACAGATCCACCGTGTAACCTTTAAAAACCATTGGGGCAAGTTGCCTCTGATGTCGAGCACCAATTAAGGCGGACGAGCGGGTTGTGTGGTCAGCAACACACCCGGCCGCCTGTCTCCTCGGTGCTCATGTTTCCACTATGCACCAGCTACTTATTAAAGGCTGGGTCAACCTAGGGGAGACCCCTCTGAAATTTCTGTCATCACTCGCCAATGATGATAGCCGTGGATGAGAATCGAACTCTGGTCGCCGTATTTGCAGCGTTGTGCGCTAACGCGTGTATTGAGCGCGCGCACTCACTCCCAGAGCCGTGTGCTGTGCGCGCTGCTCTCTCGCAGGAGGCTTCTCTCTGCTGCCCCCGTGCTGCCCGGGGCTGTGCGAGGGCAGGCCGGGCGGGGGAGGCATGCTGCCTGGCTCCATCTCCCAGCCGTGCCTGCCCGCAGCCGACCCAGGCCCCACGTGCATCCTCCCGCACCTCTACCTGGGATCGCAGGCCGACGTGCTCGACAAGGTGAGGACAGCGGCGGCGGAAGCAGCAGCAACCACATTCGCTGGCACGTGTCGCGAGGGGTTTGGCACGCGTCGTGACGGTTACTGCAAGATCCGACCGTGTCCATCACGTGAACCTCGGTCATCCTCGCAGCAGTGACTTTTGGCTAGCCATCAAACAAAGACAGTGACCGCATCACGCGCTTTCAGATGTGATTCTGCGGCCATCTGGAATGCTCTTTCTTCTGATATTAGGAAGCCACTGGAGCTATGCACTTCTAAATCTCGATTGACAACTAATTTCTTTAGAACAATTTTTTGTGTTTAGTTTGTTGTCCTTCCCCCGCACCTCCATGTTAGTGTGGTTGGCTACGTACGGTGCGAAAGAAGTTCATAGCAGGGTGCCATTATTAGCGAGCACCTGTTAAGGTTGGCGAGGAGACGCACGAGAGGGTGATCACGCCCAGCCGAACCGTCTTCGCAGAGTTCACAGTATCACACCAGGCGGAGGCCCGGGGCAGGTTCATTCCACAGGTTCACGACACATCTACTCCGAAGGACACTTTAAGTGTGCGTAATTCTGCACAGTCATCAATGATCAGTGGTGGGGAATTGAACTCTCAACCGTGTGCAAAGTGGCTCGGTAGCGAGCGTACTGAACGCCAGGCTTCCCAGTGGGCACATAAAGATAACCTCGCGGTGATTGCAGCATCTATTGACTCGGGGCTTTGCGTCATCCACTGAAGCACAACATACAAACACACACTTGATTACTCCTCGATGCACATGTGTCGCAAGCGTAGGATTTGATTTCATCCAACGAAATGCGGCATCGTTAGGAGCCTACTACCCAGCTACTGTAAGCGTCGCACTAAGTGCGCTCTGGCCAAAGAAAACTAATTTGCCAGGCGCCTGCGCCCACAATGTACATCCCTGAACAAAGCCGGGAGCTGGAAACACAATGGGCGGCCAGCAATACGGGAAACAAACGCGCAGGCACACGGCGCATGGCACCGCCGCACACGTACTGCGAGTGCGTGCTTACAGGCGCAGGCTCACGCGCGCACGAGCACGCACGCACGCATCCACAATCGTGAGTGCCACTCGGTAAGCCAGATGGGAAGACATTCAACGGCTAGCATAATGAATGTGAGCAGGAAATAACAGAAACAAATTCTCCGATGAGATCAGCATTACCCTCTTTGGGTGACACAGTGTGACAATTCAGCGCTGCACAATTCCCTTGCAACACAATACGGGGGTCCCGCCAACAATGCCGCAACAAGACAAACAGACGCTAGTCAGCCGCATGATGTAATTTCACGTAATTCCACGTTAGATTAGGCGTAGCGCCACCCACGCAGACCAGCCTATTGCTGCCTGCAAACACTATATGGGCCGGGTAGCACAAAAAACTCACTCGTACGCAGCCTTTAACACGTGAATACAGATATTAATGAAGTTATCCATTTGATTTCAGCCGTCAGACATATACTGGTGACAATTGTGTTCATCAAACATTCAGAGAAATTGCCGGAAAGTTTGGTAGTTAAGTCTCTCTTTTGGTAGTTAAGCAAAATATGAGATAGGGCATGAATTGTGGCAAATGTAACATCTGTCAGTGCAGCTAAACCAGTTTTATTCTGGAGGTTCACAAAACATACACACGAGCATACGTGTGTACAACAACAGCCACCATTCACCACTAAGTGAGAGTAAAATCACCACAGCACTTGTGCCAGGCTAGTTGCACTTAGAGGCCACGTGACGAGTCGAAGATTCGCTGGCAGCAGGTCACGTGGCAATATGAACCACCCACGCTTACAACTCGCTGCGGTTTAGTCGCCCGGCTTGAGCCTTGCTTCTCTGCCCTTCTTTGATGTTGAAGCGCAACTGCCTCCAACTGCCCAGGAGCATCCTTTACCGTGCCTCCTCCACTTGCACGCGTACATATGTATAGACATGCGTGCCCATATAAACACACAGAGCTCGTACAATGGCCATGCAAATTGGTACATTGTTTTGAATGTCGAGAGGGAGGGCCCCCATTTGATTTGGTTGCATAACTCCGTTGGGGTCATACTCGCAGGTCAACAAAACCTGGAACACCATGCGGCCCAGTGGAGCTCGTGGAAGCCAAACTAAATAATCCTTGCGAACAAAGCTCTTGAAAATAATACGTATAAACATAAACGTGCCTGTCAATCGATGCGGCTAATGCACCTCGACGAACTGCATTGCTCAGGGGCTGAGTGTTCACATCCCGTACAAGGGCGCCAATGCGTGCAGCAGGCAGTCAGCCTATCTGTGCACATGACATCACCATGACTGCAGCATTGAGCCATTCGCAACAATACCCATCTGTGGGCGTGGGTGCTCTTGATGTGCAGCGATGTCACTGCAGTTGGCACACTGCGCTGTGAACCTAGCGACCTGAGTTCGATTACCCCCCCCCCCCCACGGTGACTTGCAATATCTGAACCTGATTCTGGAACACCCCTTCACAAGTGCACACCATGGTGGTGAAGTACGGTCGAACAACCTCCTAGACCGACGTGGCGCGGAGAGGCCTCCCTTGTCTCGCGGTGGATTGACAAAGAGCTGAACATTGGATTCTTGAATCTATCTGTGCGAGGCGCTGAGTGTTATCTCCTCGTACACGTGGAGTTTATTCAAAGGGGTTTCCCTCCGTTTGGTTTCTGCCCTCGAGCGACGCACTCTAACGTGGAAACGTAGAATTGGGCAATTATCCCAATGCAGGGACCTCTTGGAAAAGAGTCTTGAAAACTCAGTCAGGCTTTTGTGGATAAAGGGTATTTTTTTGTATTGTTATACAACACAAATGATTATTCGGTGACCAATAAGGGATGTAAATTGACCGCCCCCCAAACTTAACGATTCAACGAATTATCACTATTCACGGTCTCAGTTTAATGACGTAATTTATTATTTTTACATCGTGGTGAAGGCAGTGACGTAAACCCATTACACCCATACATGATTAGATGCACGTGCTCAGAGCCAAATAAACGATATTAATCAATGAATTGTTAGACCCACAGTGAACACGTATACACACACACACACAAGTGGGAATTAATTATCTTGTACAGCACTTACATATTAATTCTTTACTAAATCTACTGTGCACATGTTGACGCACAGCCATCTGTCATTTCACTGCTGGATGAGGACCTCCCCAATGTCGTACAGGGGCATGGAGTTTATTTGACCATACTTCATCCCGCTGGTCAGTGTGAGTTACTGCAGCTCGTATGTGTGCAATATCACAGCAAGAGAAACTGTTTTACTTATTAAACCTCCCATTAAACACACACACACGCACACTATACGGCGCACAATGTACGCATTACATATGCACGCATTACTGGCGGCCGTGCGACGCATAAATAAATGAGCAGGCGGCCGTCCAGCGAGCGAGCGAATGAATGAATGAACAGCGGGTGTGGTGTGCCTGCCACAGGGGCTGATGAGTCACAACGGCATCACGCACGTGCTCAACGCCAGCAACACGTGCCCGCGGCCAGACTTTGTTCCCGAGAGCTGCTTCCTGCGAGTTCCCGTCAACGACAGCTACTGCGAGAAGATCCTGCCCTGGCTCGATCGCTCCGTCGACTTCATCGGTAAGGCCTAAGCTAAGCTACAAAGCTGTTTTTTTTTTTTGCCAGCTATTTTTCAGAAGCGACCCTGGCCACAAACGATAGCTCATCGAAGTGGCTTATGACGTAGAAATGTATAGTGGCCAAATACTCTAAAAGGCATGCTGATTCTAAATGTGGAGGGAGAAAAACAGTGGAGGACCCGGAGAAAAATTCACACGACCACAGGGAAAACACACAAACTCTAAATATACAGGCATGAGGCTCAGGATTGGAATCAAACCCATGAACTCCTGTATACCAGGCAAGGTAGTTAACATCTCGCCACTGTGGCACCCCATGGTGGTGACTGCTCCACCTCCAGCAAATAAACAACCTGGGGGGGGGGATATAATCGTTCCTACGTATAGACTACGCAGCACATGCCAGCACGTGTTTGTCTCGTCTTCAGAGGTGTTAAGTATCCAACGGAAGCCTTCAGGGCAAAAAAACAAGATCGCATATTTGCAAGTCGTTCTTTTTTGCTCTGGGTTTGTGTCTTTAAGTTGTGGACGATGCTTTGATCTATTTGGCCGGTTTCCAACAGGGAAATTCCCGAATATGGACATTGAGGCTATGTGTGCCGGCGTCACCAATCGCCAATTACCTTATTGGTGTAAAACCGACACGGCGACATTGCCCCCATGAAACGACTGCGCACTCTACTCGACTGTGAAACATAGCGCCTTCGTGACTGTGCAATGAGAATGATGCGAGTACCGAGCGTGCTCGTGACTCGGTTTGATCCGCTGGCTCTTGTCCCGGCAGAGCAAGTGAAGGTGTCGGACTCCCGGGTCCTGGTTCACTGCCTCGCCGGGATCTCGCGCTCCGCCACCGTCGCCATCGCCTACGTCATGAAGAGCCTGGGCCTGGGCTCTGACGAGGCCTACAGGTGAGAGTGCCGGTCGCCCCACACATCCAGCCACCCAGCCACCCAGTCACCCACCAAACCACCCACACACACACACACCCACCCACCCATCCAGCTACCTCGTCACCCACACACCCAGCCAGCCAGCCAGCCACCCAGGCACCCACCAAACCACCCACCCACACACAAGCAGCCACCCATCCAGCTACCTCGTCACCCACCCACCCATCCAGCCACCTAGTCACCTAGTCACCCACCAAACCACCCACCCACACACACACCCACGCATCTAGCTACCTAGTCACCCACCCACCCATCCACCCAGCCAACCACTCACCCAGCCACCCAGTCACCCACCAAACCACCCACCCACACACCCAACCATCCAGCCACCTAGTCACTCACCCACCCATCCATCTAGCCACCCACTCACCCATCCACGACCGGTACAGGCCCCACAAAATCTCGTGTCTCAACGTCAGCTGCGGCGGTGGGGGCAACGCACGTTGCATTGAAAGAACAAACAGGTAGCCGTTATCTTGCAGATACGTGCAAAGGGCCTTGTGTTACTGGGTGTCCGTCACGAGTACGAAGCTACGTTAGTGAGACATTGTCACAATCTACTACTTGATGTCACGTCTCACATGAGCATAAAACGAGTGCCAACGTGCCAGGATGTTAATGTGACTGTCAGACGCGAACTGGTTTAGAAATGCGCTTGCAGGGTTGCCGCTAGACTGTAAGAATGTCACTTTCTAAGTCGTCTTTTTCTCTCACTAACAAAGCCCGGAGCTCAAGCCAGACAAACCGTGCAGCATGGCAGTCGTGTGCAGCCACAAGTGTCAATTTAGGTTGTCAGTTCTGTCTCCCTGAAGATAGATTTTCAAAGGGATCGGCTAAAACTACCAAGCAGGGCTTTTCCGTCCAAGAGTCGTGATCACTGTGACGATTACGTTAGCTTAAAAATGTATTAGTAACTGACAAACTGCTACGTCTGGGAATCCACACTCGGGGTGCGAGGTTTATTTTCGGAATCGTTTGCACTTTCCCGTGCGGACCTCCTCCACAAGGAACAACTCGTGCAGCTTTGCTCCTTAAAAAAAAAAAATTCCCCGCGCCTTACAAGCGACAGTCACTGTTCACACCCGGCCCGCCACTCGATGCTCACGGCCGCACACGGCACAGCGGCCGTGAGCAAATCCTCACACTTGTGGCGCATTAAAACGGCCGGGTGTGTGTGTTTTTTTTTCGGTTGTAGCCAGGGTTACCTAGCAGTGGAAACACCCCTCACACTTTCCACACGGCTGAAGCAATTCGGCATTTCTCTCTACGCACTGACGCCCCGATATCTGATCAATGGCCCGCGAACGACGCAAAACTTTTGTCGACGGCACGCCGCGCTGTCATTGGCTCGGTCCAATATCGCGCGCGGTTTTTTTTCCAACCGTCGCAGTAAATTAAAGAGCGGCCGTCTTCACGTATGAACTTGGCCAAACAGCCCAATGCACGACGCACGTCAGAGCGGCTAATGTGCACCGGCTCAAAATGTCTCGCGTTGGTGTGTTGATTTTCTTGACCCAAAAACCTTCATTATGATTTTCATGATCAAGTTCAATCTTTCGAAGACACTTCATAGGTGGTGTTCTTGTTTGCCTCTATACTTCACAATTTCGATCTCGATCCACCTTTTTTTAAGTGCCTTAGGAATACATACCCTGATGTGTTTTCCAGTTTTTCACCTTAAACAGAGATCTCCAAACATTGTACTTGATTAGCATGCCCGTTTGCTGATCTTTATCTTGAGCCTGACTTTGCAGGCTATTTTTAAAGATCTTATACATTTCCCACGGTTTATGCCCATGACATTATAATTAGTTTGTTGCCAGACATAATATGCTGTTGTATTGCCCCATTGTGTCCGTCCAACAATTATTGACTTTCGTTTAGCAAACCGGATAAGTGCAGGACTATGATCGTGTTAAAATGTCAACGCATTCGTCAATAACACTGCCAAATAATGTAAGTAGTCAAGAAATGTGCATCCGGGCTCTGGAGACCACCTCGAGAAGATTCCAGGCAATGCGTTGACAATGATGGCAAACAAGTGGTGACTCTTTGACTTTTTGAAGCTATCAACATACATTTGTCATCATGTTACAGTGCATTACCCGTTCTTTCTCCATTAAAAAACGATAGTCCCATATAAGCGTTGACATTTATTTGAAGCGCCCTGTATTGATTCCCGACGCTGCGTGACTCTTCGCAGGTTCGTGAAGGAGAAGAGGCCGTCCATTTCTCCAAACTTCAACTTCCTGGGGCAGCTGCTGGAGTACGAGAAGCTGCTCAGGGCGCAGAAGGGGATCCCTCCCGCCCCCAAGAAACCGAACTCGGAGGCCCCCATCCCGGAACCGATGACGGAACCGGCGTCTGAGCGGACGCGGCCGTCCACCTCTCCCGCGGCGGCCGAGGGGTCGCTCGCCACGCAGTCGCTGCAGCAGTGCATCAGCCGCCTGCGCCTCTCCCCCGAGCGACACGGCCACCACGACTGCAACCGCCTCAAGCGCTCGCTCTCGCTCAACCTGCGGCCGTCGGACGGCGCGCGGGCGGCCGCGCGCTCGCGTGGCGCCGCCTGCTCCGTGCGGAGCCCCACGCACACCGAGGAGTCCTCCAAGGTGTGCCGCCTGGAGGCCCCCGCCGCCGCGCCGGCCCGACCGAGCGCCGCCGCCGCCGCCTCTTCCGCGACGGCGGCAAAAACGACGCTCGCGACGACGGGCCCGAAGGCCGATGGCGGCGGCGGCGAGGACGGCGGGGCAGATCCGCTCGGGTCGCCCGGGGAGAAACTCAAAGCGCAGCTCTGGCTCAACCTGTCGGGCTCGACGCAGACCATGGTGGGAGAGAAGTTCTGGAGCCGGCGCTCCGACTTTGCACAGCCGCAGCCGCCGGCGAGCACCCCCGTTCCGGCGTTCGGCGCCACGTGGTACTTCCCAGACGCGGCCCCTCTCAACGGGGGCGAGGGCGGCGGGGGCGGCGGCGCCGGGAGCGGAGGAGGCGGAGGGATTTGCGGGACTCACGCGGACGTTCGGCTGCGCGTGGGCGCACGCCCACGGGCCGGCGACAGCGGCGGCGGCGGGGAGAGCCTGGCGGCGGTGGAGGGGCCGCGCAGGAGCTGGCACGAGGAGCTGGGCTCCGCTGCGGAGAAGGCGGCGTTCAAACGGCGCAGCTGCCAGCTGGAGTTTGAGGAGGGCCTGGCGGCCGAGAGTCGCAGCCGTGAGAACATCGCCGCCATCGCCAAGCGATCGAGCTTCTCGGGCAGCATGGAGATCATCGAGGTGTCGTGACGCCGTGGACACCCGTCTTGGAGATCGTGGAAGTGTCGCGACGAAGCCGACAATGAACGCAGGCGATGCGATCGTTAGGAGAGACATAAATACGACGGCAACCCGGACACGCGCTCTGTCAGATACGACCCAAGCGCCACGAGTCCTGGAAGGAAAATTAATTTTGAATGTTCAATTTAAAGATGAGACGCTAATCGCATTATTTGGTTTTGTTGGCGGGAGGCGGCGGGGGGGGGGGTTCGTTAAGTATAAATTAAATGCCTGTGTATTTACCAAAAACTACATTTACTAGCAGTACATGGCAGCCTCCGGAAAGCTGTTTCTTTCTGAAAAGGCAAATGTTGAATTTCTGGTAGTAGGAAGATAAAAAAATCCATTTTTGTTTTGTAAATATAAAAGGTTTTTGTCTCAACCCCCCTGTTAAAAATTACGAGGATTTACCAGCATCGCCGAGTGATTGGTTCATCGTTTCTACCCAACAAACAACATGGCTGACCGCCTTGAGTCACAATTCAAACTAAGAAAATACCCCCTTTCCCCTTCCAAACCACGCCATAAATTATTTGATGGTTCTGCTTAATTTATGACACGCAAATGCCCAAAATTGTACATATTGTTGTGTATATCTTGAATTGAAAGAGCAAGGGATGATAACTGCTCTCTCCAGGAGTTCTTGTGTTGACATACCTCAGGGTCCATAAAGGGTTTCGACTTTGTGAGCTATTGGTTCAACACACGGATGATTTCATCAGGCTCAGGTTTTAATCTCGCATGTTGTTGTGAAAAAGATGCTGAATCAAAGCAGGAAAGAATAAAGACTTAAATAAAAAATTAATTGCCTGAAATAGCTAGTGTAGTGGACGAGGGTGTACCCATCTTATTTATTGTGCATTGCTTAACGTACAGCATCGAAATGTAAAGAGGTCGTCGCATGGGTCATGCGTGACAAGGGGGGATGAATACTTGGTCAGCTTGTAGTGTTATTCTCCCTATCTATAGTCGGCTACAAACACGATCGGTCCATTCAGCTCGTGGCTGAAAGGCTGTTCTGATAAAACTCCAGTTATAAAAGATTTCAGTTGCGTACTAATGTCATTTATATCGATATGGAAGAGCACAATGAGTGTAGAGCTACATGGTAGTGATGTGACACAGCAGCTTTGTAATCGGCAACTCATAGGATCAAGAAAGTGCTGAGATGAAGCTGGCTTGTGCTCGGTATATATATATTTTTTGCTGTCGATATTTAAAACTACTAAGCTTGCTTAGTACAGTACAGTATATAAAATTTAATCCTTAATGCTGATTTGCTGTTTATTTATAACAACTATTATTAATGCTTGTTAATTGTGCAATCACACGGTGGGTTTTTTTGAGCGCAGTGCCCCGTGCCTCGGTGCGGGGCCACGGGCAGCTCGCGAACGCCGCCGCGAGTGGAGGGACGGCGACGCAGCAGCAGCGACGAGATGACGCTCGCTTCTATTTAAAGGAAATGTATTCATGCTGGGCTTTTTTCAAGCATGTCGTATTTCCTACCAGAGGCAAAGTGGCCGTATCCGTTCCCTGTAATTTAAACTCCTCGTACCAGAAATGGAATGCCTTCTGGACAAAAAATAAAACAAAAACGTAAGTCAGATGTTATTGCTTTAACAACAACAACAAAAATCTAAAAATGTTAAAAAGCTAAACCGTACTTGTTCTACGCATTAAACATAAACGTCAATAAAAAAAACCTCACGAATCGAAAACAAAAAGTGACCAAATCCTACAAGAAATGCCGCGCACACACAAAGTAACTCACCCTTGCTTTTCTGAGACACGAGTGAGCAAACACGTGCAGGGCTTTGCACTCTTTATGAAAAGTCTTAAATAACGATGAGCACAGGCCTGTGTCTGAGGCAGTGATGCCACGTGGAGGCGATGTACAAAGGTGTAAAAATGGCTACGGAGAAGTCCTGTAGCAAGTGTGGAAAGTGGACAAGACATGCCACGCGTCCCCCATCTTACAGGAAGGTGCACAAGGCTTGAGTGTAGTTGGCTCTTACAATGTTGCATTAACTAGAAAACACAACTGCAGTTGTTCCACGCTGGTTACGTTTTTGTGGAGCCTTTGGGAATGTGTGAAACTGCATGCAGATACACAAGACGCAAATCAAATCGATATCGCGTGCGTCAGATGCATATTAATTAAGCTCCCGCTGGGCAATGGACCGTCTTGACTTACTTTTAAGCCATCTGGGCTGTGTAATTATGAATGGCAATGGACTTGTTTGACTGTGGTTTGACTGATATTTATTTAAGAGTGGAATTGTCTTTTTTTCTCCTTTTTACGAGATCCGCTACACGTTGAAAATGAACTAAGAATAAACAAAGTTCTCTACAAACCGAACCACCGCGATCGATTCTCTCTCCTCTTTCCAGTGACGCACAAACGGCATGGCTCGATCGACACCGTGAACCCCAGCCCGAGTCGCACCCGCCTGCCCATTCTAGCCCTGCGTGCCCAATCGGAAGGCCTCATAGGTACATCACTTTATTTATTACTGGGTACGGGCCTTATGGAAGGAATGCATCCACTGCAGGTATGTAACGATGAAATCTGCTCGTGTGCGGGAGCTTTGGCGATGCAAGATCGTGAGAGGTGTAGACCGCTTGGTGAGTACTTCATTCGGCAGTGACGGATTACATCCGTTGTGATTGATAGCTAAACTAGTTTTGGATCTCCCCTACACCACCCTGCACTGGCCAGAATGGTGAAGTGTTCTCAAACAACCCCCACAAAAACGTGGAATGGGGAGGGCTTCATCCAGGAGTAGATTAACAAATAGATTTACATGTTTATCAATTATTATTAAGAGTCCATTGAGACCCCTTTTTTCAAGGGAGACTTTGGCCTAAATACAGAATTCACCAGTTGCTAATTTATATCTGACACGATCTAGTGGAGACTTCTCGCTGGGGTACAATAAAGTGTTTGTTGAAATCCACTGGGCTGTCCATCAGTAAGGCCTACTACACATGAGCCATTGACACCCATTCCTCTCCACACAAGACTCACAAAGTCCTGCCTGAAGCTGTCAGATGTCTGTGAAGCTCAAATAAGTCCGTACGCATGGTCAGCCGGCAGCCACTCCCCTCTATCAGCTTCGCTCACTTTGCCATCGTCAAGCCCACTCAATCACCAACACCAACCGCACAGCGAGTGGCCTTCTCTCCTTCTGACGTACGCCCCCACCTACTACTCTGCCAACCTATTCAAGGCGGCCCCCAACCGTTTGCCTGTATCATGAGTCTGGCATGAGGCCAGGAACATTTTTTTTTTAATGGGGCTAAATACTGAATCCCTAATTTTGACAAAGGCTTTCGGACAGGATAGTTCCGGTCAGACGAGGATGTTTGGTCGCTTTAGGTCCTGGACACGCACTGTTTGAGGCCACAGGCGAGTGGCTGGGCATTGGTGCATACATATTCAACAAAGCTGTATGTTGACCAAACAAATGGAGTGCACGGGGGGGGGGGTGGACGATGTGAACGAGCAATGCGTTTTAACCCATTCTAGTTCAGTAAAACGTCTGCAAGCTTCAGGGTGGATCCCGTTCACCGCTGAATCTCGGAACGCGCAAACGGATCGGCGCAGAGAACTGTAGCGACACGACCGCACTCTATGATAGCTGGCAGCAAACTGTGCCACACGCCCTCCCGCATGGCCTTTTACTTCCGATTCCGTTCCGAATCGATTCCGTTCCGATGACGTAAACCGTACGTAATCGGAACGGAATCGGAAGAAAAATTTACGACGTCTGCGCACGTCATCAGAACGGGAAATTAAGTGCCAAAGAGGATACGCAAACACGGGCGTGACGAGCCTAGCCCTCCGATGGTGTTTTCAGGGCTCATGGGTGGTAGAGCAAAACGTCGAACATCGTGCCGAAAGCCGCACGGTAGCACAAACCGCGGGGAGCTACGGAGCAGTCGAAGTGCCTGTCCCTTGGCGGTGACAACCCAAACACGACCCACGTTGGGCGTGTCCGACACTTGACGATGCGTGTCGGCGCGTACGGTACGCGTGCATCTCTCTCTCGTCAATCCACCGCTGGAGTCGAGCTACTGCGCGACGTATGCGCGTCGCGGAAGTTATATTGACCATTCTAGATTTGAAGCTTTCGTGACTGCAAGGATTCATATTCTTAGGTTTTTTCGGTAAAGTCACGTTGGTAAAAAAATTTATATTAATAAAAGTAAAATAAAAATAAAATAAGTATTTGCTTTTATTATATTATTTTATTTTTATTTTACTTTTATTAATTTACATTTTTTACCAACGTGACTTTACCGAATAAACCTAAGAATATTATGTGACCATACTTCACCACGCTCGTGGGTACGGATTGCTGAAGGTGGGGAGCGTGAAATTCGATGGACTACCCAATGCTGTCCGCTGTCCACAACGTAGCCCGATTTCCATAAAGCCTGGAACACCTGTTATGCATGGCGGTCGTCCATCCAAGCACCATCCAGTTTGAAAAGCTGTTTGGTTTCCGAGATCTGACAAGATCCGGAGCATTCCGAGTGGTTTGATCATAGAGGCAGTAAATACGCCCGCAACTGTGCACGCGTGTATATGATGGGGGGGAGGGGAATCCTATTGCACGAATGTTTAACTAAAGCCAACGACTGGGAGGACCTGTGCCAACGTCAAACAGCTGCCACAATACACCTGGTGGAGTCGAGCGCATTCAATGTGCGTGACACCGCATTTACGCGGCCCATAGGCGGCGGCTTTAAATAGCCCTCCTCTCAATAAAACGGAGAAGGCGCCCAACCCCAGCCGAGGCCAAAAAAGCGTGGCTGCTCGAATTCAACAAGGCGGAAGCCCCCACGTGTCAGCCCTCGGCCACAGCGACTAACCTTACAGCTGTTTGGAAGATATGCTGCGGATGTTGGTTCCAATGCGCTTATTGTCCATAATGCTCTTATATATACTAGCCTATACCCCGTCCAAGGACGGGCGTATTGCAGTAAATCTGAAACTTGCAAGCGAAAAGCAGAGCGCGACGTCATATCCATTGCATCTATTCGTGTGCAATTTGTAAGGGCGCGGTGACACAGACTTATTTCATTTTAAGGTTGTAATCCCTTCTGCATCATGGCGTCCTTTTTACTTCGATGTCTCAACAGCGTTATGGAGATTGCGTGATGACGTGTGGGTTCTGCCTTTCTGTAGTGAGGGGTGTGAGTTGACGCCGAGGAGGGGGGAAGAGGCGCCTCGCCCCCCCCCCCCCCCATGTGGAGTGACGTCACCCGCTAATTATTATTAATGTAGGGGGGGTCCATTTGGAGGACGTCAATGTTCATGAATATTAATGAGGGGGGCTGGTCGACGTGGAGTGACGTCACTCGCGTTACACACAAACAGACATTGGCTCATTATAGTCGTAATTCGTACGGAGACACTCCTCTTATCCGGGACCCGAATATCCACGCTTCTAATGATCCATGCACTCAAAGTGGCCTGCGGAAAATCTTCGCACTCAAATTGATTTGCGGAAGAATCCTGCTATCACCGCATTGACTCCTTTTTGTTATCTGCACTCATCGGTGGAAGAGAGGAGGCAACTTACAAGTGGTAGCACAATACTGGAGCAATCCGATGAGCTATAAAGCTCTTTTTTAAAATCCTTTATATAAAGTTCACTTGCTTGCTTGCGCGCTTACGACCGTGCAAATCTTTCGGTCGTTTTTTAACCCACTTCCCGTGATCCAATCGAGCTGACATTTTGCACACAGACTCGTTGTGCGTGACAATTGATTTTCACTTTTTAGGAAAAAAATGTTTCATATTTAATTTAAAATACCAATGTGATAAAAATGAAACTCTTACTCAAGAAAAACTGAAATGAATAATAAAATAAAACCGATGCCACGCATATAAAGGATTTATAGTGAAAAACTAAATTTTTACGGGTTAATTTTTTTACAGATGTCCAGTCGGGGCGGGTAAGAACGTTACAACAGACGTGCCACGGTAAAGGGGTCACCCAGCAGCGCTACATTCATCTCATTATCCGCACTTTATCCCCGGATAAAAGGAGTTACTAGAAAATGTTCAAAGTTTAAATTATCCGTGCTTAGCCATTGACGAGAGGAAAAGGGGGCACACCGAATTCATGGCCATTATCTGCAGCTTTCTACAAACAACAAGAGTGACCTGGAAATGACAGCAAAAACCATCCTGGTATCCGAGTTGATCCACGGATTTGGTCAACTCTTTCTTGCACGCCGGCCGGCCCATAAGAGGTGGGCACACCAACACTATAAAAACAAAGATCCCCTGTATAGCCTTAACAGGCTGTTGGGACAAGTGCTGTTAGCGAGCACCTATGAAGGCCGGCACGGCACACGAGGGGGTGGGTGGCCAACACCACGCCCGGCCGCCTTTGTCTCCGAAGTGGTGACGTGTATGCACCACATCAGTTACTCATTTGAGGCTGAGTTGACCTAGGGGAGGCCCAGGACCGGTTTAGATATTTGTCACTGGTGTTGTCCGTGAGCATGAATCAAACTCGGGTCTTCGGGTTCGTAGCGCAGCGCGCTAACCGCTACACGATCGCACCAACACGATGCCCTACCTACCACACACACTTCACCCCAAGGCTAATTTCCACTCTACCTCACTGGCCGAAAATCTTGGAAGATGTGGCAGTACAGTCCTCACATTGCCCCCATCACACGGGGGACATGCCGATTGGCGAACTGTGGTTGGGAGTGGTGCCTCTCTCTTTAAAGAGGAGGCTATTCACACACAAAGTGCCTGCCACACAAATGAACCCCAATACTTTGCTGATATCGTCAAGGAGCATAAACCATCACGTGACCTCCGGTCATCATCGCAGCGACTTTTGGCGAATACATCGAATAAAGACGGTCACCGCATCGTACGCTTTCAAATGCGCTTTTGCGGCCGTCTGGAAAGCTCTTCCTTCCGATATTAAAACTAATTTCTTTAGAACTCTAATTCTTGTGCTTAGTTTGTTGTCCTCCCCCCATGGTTGGCTACGTACGGTGCGAAAGAAGTTCAACATACATACGCACCCATTTATAGTGCGGGGTGGACAGAGGCAGGCAGAGGGGACGCAACTTGCACCATTGTTTAAACTCAACGTAAAATGTGTGGCAGCAGATGCATGTGAAGGGCGGGCAGATGTTCAGGCCGAACATGCCGTGCCAGTAAGCATGGCAATAGCTGAGCTCACCCAGAGAGAGCGGCTGTTACAATCAAACTCTCAAGAATGTGCGACGGATTAAAACCAACAAGTCACAGGGTTGGATTAACTGAAACAACTAAAACGCCATTAGGGTGGGAATTCCAGAGGATGTGTCTGTTCAGACAATTGACTGAATCACCATCCCCCCCCAACCCCACCAAGGAGTTTGTGAAACTGCCACGAGTTTGGAAATGTGACGTTCTCAGGATGACAAAACTTTCATTATGTTATTGTAACATGTATTAACCCAGGAAAGCCTTACAGAGTCTCAAGACCCTTTTTTTAGAACGGGTTAGGCTCGATTTTTGCAGTGGGAGTGACGATTGCTCCGTGTTTTCTCCACTGAGTTATTTAGTTATTCAATTTGAACAATGACGCGGGTGGAAGACAATTGCCTACTCTTCTTAGGATGGCATCAAGGGATATTTTTTGAGAAAAACATGTTTTTTTTTTAAAAACCCGCAATGACGCACACAACACGGAGGAGGGTGAACAAACTCGCGCGCGGGGAACGTGTGAACGGGCATCATGGGATATTTAACATCCAATGTGAAGCACAGGGTGCAATATTTACGTTTGGTACACCCGCATTATTCACCAGGACGGCTACGGAGCTCGAAATGCAAACAAACCGCAAATGCGCTGACCACGAGGCCACGGCTGCCCCTTTACGATCCTAAAGCCTGCAAAAAAATAGTCCAAATGTATCCTTGAATGCAGTCATTCATTTTTTAAGTGGGAAAATGTACAAATTAACAACCTTCCTCGCACAATGTCCCGTTAATGAATTAAACATTTGCCCAAAAACATTATATTGGATTTCATTCTGAAAGAAAAAAAACGTAATTTTTTTAAAGTGCCAAATATTATACGTTGAAAGCTGTAGGGGGAAAGACATCTGCTCAGGTTTGTCACCACTCGTAAATGGATATTTCCGAGAAATAAAAAAACACACAATTGCACGCACCTGTGAAGCCACGCTAACCTAACTACAAAAAAATTGTAGCGTGAACGGGCCCCCACATTCCAACACCACGGTGGGGGTTGTGGACTTCCTGCAAGGGGTGGGGGGTGGCGAGTGGGGATGGGGGTTTGGGTCAGGATTTGAGCCGGACACTTTTTTTGTGATGCACCAGCGAACCCCCATCGTTCATATTGGGACAGCTTTTGCCAACAGCATCTTGACAACCCAGCAGAATTTGTGTAACAATTCTGTCGGTCGCCTAATGATGTTGGTTGTAATTACCGGTCAGACGTCGGACTTGAATTGTATTGTTATTGTATTTTTGTAAATGTTGTGGGTTTACTTTCCAACACACCGGTGTGCTGTACTGGTAACAAATTGGAATGTTTTGTTCACGTGACAAACCTTGCGAATTTGCCGTGTAGGGTGGTGGCGGGTTTAACGACATTCATATTTACGCGATCTCACCCAAAAGCCTCTATTATGGATTGTGTAGCAAGCCTGCTGATGAGGACCAGGTTATAACCGGTTTAGTAGTTTCTTGTTTAACCCAAGGCTGCTGGATAATGCTGGTTTGGAACGCCGATAAGCCGATGTAGTAAAACTAAATATTTATATGTAGGGACGCAGAATGGAGTTCTGATTAGATCTACATATTATTTTACCCGTGATGCGCCATAACCCACGAGTTTATACAGAAACTAGAGACAAATCATCACGTGATATTTGGCTTCTGTACCACACTTATCGCGAGATTTCACACCCTTCATGAGAACTGTCGTTTTGTGGGATGTCACGGCTCATCCATATTGTTATACATACTTGATGCAGATATGTATAAAATCAATTACGTATACATATCAGTAAACATTACACCAACATGAACACAGTGAAATTAAGGTTCAACCACGACCTGCAAAATACATATTTTAAAATAAAATTACCAATTAGACAAAGCTTAGCACAATGTTTGCAATCCCACACACATACACAAAATGGCACTCACTGCAAATTGTAACATTATTTTTTATTTATTTTCCAGACGATCACTCATTTAATATTTGAATAGAATCAGTGTCCGTTGGACTTTCAGAATGACCTCGTCAAGGGCTGCATGTCAGTTGCCTCCATGTTGTTCCCCTTGTAGGAAAAAGACGCGTCAAATTATCACAATTGATAACTGTTTTGCCCGAGATGACCGTAAGCCACGTATTCAATGAGCTCACCTGTTCTTCGACTTCAGACAATCGTGCCTGCTGAGTGGGCAGTAGGAATGTGTAACGATCTATTGAATTTATATTTTCAACAAAAAAAACTCAACACATTTGTCAAAACAACTGCCCTAAGTAAACATTTATATAATAGGTTACGTTACAGATGATGGCCCTTATTTGCAGAGAATGTTTGTGCTTGTGCAACAATGATTTAATCCACTAAAGTCAACTCTTATGCTTACAGTACTGTACATGCATCGAATCATGTGTGTGAATGCACTATTCACGCAAATCATGTGAAATTTATACTCTTAAAATACATTTAGGCTAATGGAGTAAAGCAGATTTTCCAAATGAGAAAAAAATGGAAATATAACAAAAACAAGACAAAAAAGAATAGATTTTTTAAAAAGGAATTGCTACCACAAATCGTGACAATTTTTCAGATCGCCAGGTACGTAGCACCTGCTACAAACGTTACCTCCATAAACTAATGCACCCTAACATTTTAAATAGATCAACCCCTACAAGAAGCTGACCAACAGTGGCTTTTATATTGTGCGTGTTGTTACCTGTTGTCCAGGTGGTGTTGGCAAGCAACTTCCAGCAGGGAAGGGCTTTGTTTACAAAAGTCAGTCCAGAGATAAGGGTACAGCCAATCCACAGAGGAATGCTCTGATAACGTTACCGCTAAACTATCTCCCCCCTCAAAAACGACAACCAAAAATTGCGTAAGCTCGCCTTTTTTTTCAGGAACTGATAACGAAAAGGATGTTGATGCGATTGCTTCAAGCCAAGACCTCGATTGTAAAATGTGGTAGAACAAGTGAACTGAAACAAACGGCATGAGCCAGGTGCAGCCGATGGAGGGGGGGCAATGTGAAAGCCCTCGAGTTATGTTTGCAGCCACGAAGCTGGGGGACTTACGCACAGGCACTTCCAGCCATTGAAATCGCCGAGTTACTTGCTCAACAAAGAAACGACCCAGCCCTTGGACTGGCCACAGGCAACGCCTCCCTCTCGATTACTGCTGCACACAAAAAAACACAATGAACCACGTGGCTCCCAGCAACTATTATAAAGGTAACATTTGACTATTTTGTGATTTAATAAGAGCCTATAAATCAGACGGCATTTATTTAGTCGTCACAAAGCGTTAAAAAAAAACAAGGTGGAAATCAGCTTTTCACATGTGGACAGGCTTGTCTGTGCAAAACTCCATCGAATGGAATCTCATTTTATTTCAAAGTTTTACATTATTAGATCGCACATACACAACAATCTACCATTTACAGACACAGCCTGTGCTTCCTACTCCGTTGAAAACATTGTACAATTCTGCAAGCACACACTTTTCCACTTTTCTTATTCAAGTGTCCTCTGTATAGCCGACTTCAGCTTTAAAGAAGAAACTTAACAAAACACGGCTAAAGTAACTGCAGGGAATAGAATGACACAGTTCGCTGATGTAGGACTGGTCCAGTGTGTCTTCAACAGGACTGTGAATCTCAGCTCATAGAGAGAGAAACCAGCCTTTCTTTTTACAAATGTGACATTTCAAGACCCCGCACCTGCTCCACTGCAGACAGGCTGAACTGTGTGGTCTCACTCGGCTCACTGCAAACACTGGCAGTGAAAAAGCCCACATGGAAACATGTTATTTTCCAGCTGATCATCCCAAGAGATTCACACCACCTTTGGTAACATAAGGCAGAGGGCTGGGAGGCAAAGACTCGTGCTCACTGTTCTTCGTGCGCATAATTCGTGAACGCAACGGGATGTCGTCAAAAAAAGCTACCGGATCAACTCGTCAATAAACCCGATACGATCAGCAACGTGAACGAAGATATCAACCGGCCCTCATAAGGGCCAACATCAATGAACCATCGGGCTAATTCCACGTGTTTACCAAGTAAACGTCAAAGGCTCGTCAAGCATGCAAAGTACGACCAATGCCAGCCCTTTGTGGAGAAAAACAAGGGGCTCCAGTCATTAAACGCTCTGGTTGTCCTGCCTACTTAGCCAAGCAAGAGATGCTATCTTGTAGGCCACTGTGTAATTGCCCAATCATTAATCTCTACTTTACACTATTCTCTCAATCCACCAGGGCAAGTGCGTCTTTACTTTCAGTATTCTCATGCCCGCGCATTCCACAGAACAATCCTAAATGTCAGCAAACACGGAGAGGAGTGGTTTTCAATTGCATCAAAAGTAACAAAGTGAGCTCACAAAGACTGGAGTGAGATTTTCCTGCAATAATTAGGAATCAGAGCGAGTTACTGGTTTCTGCTTTACGTTTTGATTGCCTGCAAATGATCATTTGAATTTATACAGCATCTAAAATACATTTCTAAAGACGCTGGACAAAGCGACCTGATGTTTTTTTTAAACATTATTCATTTATAATGTTCTGGATGAACAGTGCGTGCTAGATTTTTGTTTAAAGTAATTGTATAAAACCATTGGCTCCTTCAATACGATTTCTACTCGTAAACCAATTCTGAAAGGTCTAAGTTAACGTTTCACGTCAATTGCAATGCTGCACGTGAATAATCAGCAGTGCAGCTCAGCAACAAACCCCAACGCATATACGTACAGTATGGAGGGCTGATTGAATTACGTATTTAGATCATCTGGACCATATACGTGATCACACCACAAAGGCCCCACTGTTTCGGAGTAAGAAGATCTCCGGCGTCTGCAAGCAAAGCAGGCGGCACGCACGGGGCCGCTGATAAAGCAGCCGGGCGGTTCATTATCAGCGGGGTCCGCGATGCACAACGCAACCCTTGGACTCAAAAAGTCGTCGAGCCCAGACCTCCCCAGCCGCCATTCAAAAACACACTGACGCAGATTTCGATTTAAAGCTTTCGTGACTGCAGGGATTCATCTTCTTGGTTCTTTCGGTAAAGTCACGTAGAAGGGAAATAATTAAATAATAAAAATACAACATAATAAAATAATTCTCACGACGTTTCGGCCACAACGCAAGCAGCCGTCCTCTGAATTGTATTTTATTATGTTTTATTTTTATTATTTGATTACTTCCCTTCTACGTGACTTTACCGAAAGAACCAAGAACACTGAAGCAGCTTGGGAGCTTCGCTGTCAAAGTCGCAAGCACCTGCAGGTGCCAGCCACGGACATCCAAATGACGTCCATTAAGTACACACAAATGACCAATACATTACTATTCTGAACGCCCATTCCCCCCCCCTCCCCCCTTCAGTGAAGTGTGACTATGTGAAGAGGTGTCAAAGTACGGATCTGAGGGACGCAAGACACCGGCACACTAAATGAATGTGCCGAGGTGCAAAGACATGCCAGAAAAGTTAGATGTTTGGCACATGACGGTAAAACTAAACTATTTTTTACAAACTATTTTTATGTTACCAGGTAAGGCCCACTGAGCCATATAGATATTTTTCTGAAGCGACCTGGCCACAAATGATAGCTCAACAAAGTGGCTTATCATCACGTGTACATTTACAGCAGCCAAACACTCCAAATGCACGTTTCGTAGACACGCGACAGCAGGAGACACAGACCTGTTGGGGATCGGCTGAGCGGACAAGCCAGAGCGTGGTGAGACGGCCAGGTGGGCATGCGTACTGCGCACTTATAAAACAAGCGAGATACTGTGACGGAGGGGGGTGGTGGGTGGAAGCGGGCCTAGTTTAATGTGCTGCTGGCAACATCAGGGGGAGGTGTGGCCCTGGGGGGTGTGGGCTGCAAAGAGAAGGGCTCCAAGCGCTCGGACTCGGGAAGCAGCGCGTTGAGCCGCTCCATCAGTGGCAGCGTCTGGTCCACGCCCATCTGGATCTTCCGCAGGAGTGCAGAGATCTCTCCCACCTTTCGCAACAAGAGGGCATTGGTGACAGCGGCACTGTGATAACCATAACGGCAACAATACAGAACACGAATGTAGTGCATGTCTGGTGGAATGCGCTGTGTGGCTCAAGGACCCAGCGTCAAGCTTGATAGCTCGGGGCAATGATAGGTCAAGGCAGGGCCCACACACGCATAGCGAGAACAATAATCGAATAAACTAAATTAAATATCGCCATATCACTACTTTGTTTATGACCATTTGTGTGAGCGATGAAAACATATCCCATCACTGAAATTCACAACCAACATGAGGTGAGTTTAACAAGGAAAACTACATAAACGGAAGGAAATGAACGTTTCAACAAATGGATTTGCATTACCATTCAATAATATCACCCTCTTCATATGACCTACACACTGCAAAGGCAGGCAGGTAATGGCCAGGATATACACCCGGCACTTGTCAATGAATGTGAGCGAGTGCATAAATGGGCTCTCACTTTTTTAACCTGCTCGGCGTAACGTGCAAAGCGCTTCTGTCTCTCCTGCATGGAGGCGTAGAGAGTGCTGACCTCCCCTTCCACCTGGCAGAGAGGATAGCACAGCGAGCAACTGTTAGATAATACCTGGATTAAAGAAAAAAACTTGTCCAATGAAAACCGATTCATCGATGCACGCCAATGGTTAAATCACAAACAAGCAGCCAACATCTTCTTGGTTCTTTCGGTAAAGTCACGTAGAATGGAAATAATAAAATAATAAAAATAAAACATAATAAAATAATTCTCACGACGTTTCGGCCACAACGCAAGCAGCCATCATCAGGTGGAGAGCAGGTCTGTCGAGTAGACACCTGAGGACGGCTGCTTGCGTTGTGGCCGAAACGTCGTGAGAATTATTTTATTATGTTTTATTTTTTTTATTTTATTATTTCCATTCTACGTGACTTTACCGAAAGAACCAAGAAGATGAATCCCTGCAGTCACGAAAGCTTTAAATCGAAAGCAGCCAACAACCATTGAGCTCGTTTGAATGTTAGTGAGGATACGTAGCATGCACGTCGCGTGGTCGACCTCGCACACCACCTCTGGGATCTCATGTTTATCAATGACCATATTCTTGAAATGTGCATCGTGTAATTTGCATGTGAATGAAGACGACCGGTCAATGAGATAAAACTTGGACCTTGGTACGGCCAAGGATTTGTGAACTGCCGGCTTAAACGATTCATACGCGCGGAACACAATCCCCCTTCATCCAAGACTCATCGTGCCATTTACACCTCCGCCTTTATCTGTGGCGGCGTGCGTTCATTTAAATTCACTCCGGGGGATCAGAGAGAGAACAAAACGTGGTAAAAGCTACGAGCAGGATGTCAGCCCAATTGTCCTTAGCAACCCCAAGGCTGCCCTTAACTGGCTTACACAATTCCCTGAACACTGCGATTGAACATAATAGGGTGGCGTTGAGCCTGCTTTATTCTTTTTCCATGTGTGTTTTGTTTATTTTTTTTTTGTTCACAACCGCCAACACAACCCCTGCAGCTACAACAAAGTAGGGGCTAATGTCAGGATTGGCTTTCGGAAGCGGGCACCCAACACAGCACTCGGAGAAAGAGGAGCAACTGTCGTGTGTTCGACGGCACACCCCGCCTCCTCACCTGTGCTGCCACACAAACACTACCTCTGCGTCTAACAGTTGTCTCAGGTTACCCCCCTGACACGTCAAAATCAGAATATTTATTCATACCGGAGGAATCCGATGAGCTATAAAGCTTCTTTGTTCTTTCGGTAAAGTCACGTAGAATGGAAATAATAAAATAATAAAAATAAAACAATACATTATTCTCACGACGTTTCGGCCACAACACAAGCAGCCGTCCTCAGGTGAAGAACAGGTCTGTCAGACGCTGTCTTTCTTATTATTTTATTATTTCCATTCTACGTGACTTTACCGAAAGAACCAAGAAGATGAATCCCTGCAGTCTCGAAAGCTTTAAATCGAAATTTAAGCTATAAAGCTCTTTTTCACGCAAAAAGACGATAGGAGTGTAAAGTACAAGAAAGGTACACAAATCACCCAAACACATACAAATAAAACACTAAGCCATCCTCATCCTACCAGACAAAGCCCATTGAGGCTTTCAGTTATTTTTCAAAAGTGACCTGGCCACAAATGATAGCTCAACAAAGTGGCTTATCACGTGGACATTTATGGCAGCAAATAGTCTTAAACGCACGTTTCTAAATGTGGAGGGAAAAACCGGAGGACTCGGAGAAAAAAATCCACGCGACGACGTGGAGAGAGACACGCAAACTCCAAATATACAGGCATCAGGGTCGGGATCAAACCCCTGACCTCCTGCATACCAGGCGAGGGAGTTAACATCTCGCCACCGTCCAGGGGTTATGGAAAACATTTGCAACTCCCACCACCACCCCCCATCCCCTTTCAACCCATCGCCAGACTACGAACGTTAGGCCCCCCCCCCGTAAAAAAACATGACACATACACACTGATGTTAGTTGGATACGTTTCAACAGTGACGTTTGCTCCAAACGAACGCACATCGATTGGTAGGTACGGAGAGACAAGCTACAGGCAAACATTCTCATAGGCTATGAAGCAAACCTTTTCTTTTGATAACTGTCCAAATAAAGGTATGTTCTGTGCATGCTTATACATGTAAAGCTTGTAATAAATTGCCTGGTTCAGCATTAAACGTCAGTCAACATGACAGTTGTTTCACACAATAACAAGGTGAGTGGAAAATGTGTTTTTCTGCACGCTTTGCCCTGCAATGACAGACCCATACGCTTTCAGTCGCTTTACCCAGGTACCACAATGTGGGCAGCAGAGGGCAGTGCAGCCAAATCCACTGTTGTGCTGTACTTCTATGGTCCCACGTCCATGTTCCACACCCTCACCAACCCATACTGACCAGCGTGGTGATGTGTGGTCAAATAAACCCCGTGACCTACAGAGTGTGGCCCTCATCCAGCAGGCGTTTGCTTTAAGTGTACAAGATGCCATTGTTCTATTTTATTGCAGCTTTCAGCTTCTGGCCCCAGTTTATTTAAACACACATCCACTGAGTCCAACACACGTAGATACATAATATGCACGCACCATACATGTCGTACATACATCCATATATTCATACACAAAACCAGTAAAAAAAACACACTTGACAATGGAAACACACATTTATACCATGCACCCTTCTATAATAGGTTTAACACAGAACACCTAAATCCGTTTATTACCACTGTATGGCGGACAAAGCGTAAGCAAAATAAGTTGAGCATCGGAAGTCAAAAATGCCAACACCTCCCAACACAACATGTTTTGTTGTCGCAATCTATCACCTGAACCTTCGCCCACGGTGCAATCACAACATGTATGTATGCTGAACTTCTTTCGCACTGTACGTAACCAACCGCGCTCATCAGAGGTGTGGGGTAAGAACAACAAACGAAAAACGAAAAAAGCAGTTCGAAAGCAATTCGTTTTCAATCGAGATTTAAAAGTGCGTAGCTCCAGCGGCTTCCTAATATCGCAAGGAAGAACGTTCCAGACGGTCGCAGAAGCTCATCTGAAAGCGCTCGATGCGGCGACCGTCTCTCGATGGCTCGACAAGAGCCGCTGCGAAGATGACCGGAGTTCGCGTGACGGCAACAGCAAAGTATCGTGGTTCATTTGTGGCAAGCACTCTGCGTGTAATGGGTGCGACCTGATAACAATGTATTTGTTCGGCACCAATGCAGCTCGCCGAACACAAGCGTTTTTCTACGTACAGGCCGGAGCTGCCTTTAAAACAAGCCCCAGTGTCTCTCCCTTTGCTTGCGCACGTTTCCTCCAAAGCTGTAATTACGGACACAGTTGCCATGGGGAGCGCACTTATATACACGTTCTGCCAAGGTGACCGTACCGAAAAAAAACCCACGCCGGTGGGTCTCGGCTGCCCATCCCCCCTCTCGACACGGCTCAGCCGATTACGATTGCCGCAAAACGTCAGGCGGCTCGTAAACGAGCGGAGAAGATCGTCGCGGAGTTAAAGCCTCGCTTCAATTTAACCCGGCGCGGCTGCCAACGGTTCTCGAATGATTAACGGGTTGCAACCGCTATATATTTAATTGCACAAGTTCAAAGTCTGCGTCGGGATCTATTTGCTACCAAACGGCAATAAAGATTACCCCCGTCTGGATGCTTTCAGCGTTATTCGGGTTTTAACACCGTTAAGGCCTCGGTCAATTAAATGCGGAAATTTTACAAAGCTTGCTTTGGTTAAAGAAGAGCCAATTCTTTACGTAAAGCTAATAAAGAACATGCGAGGACATGGGGTGGAAAAACATAAGTAACTTACCACATTGGGTCCTTGCTGCAGAGCATGTGATACATATGGGTGAAACAATTGCACTGAAGAAACGAATTAAAAAACATGAGACTACAATTAAAAAGCAATCTATGGCTCGTGTTTCTTGGCTGGCTGCTGGCTGGGTTCCTCTCCACCCCAACAAAAGCTCTGTTGTTAGTGGCTGGTGTGGGGCCGTTGACACCAAAAGCAGCCGGGTAACTGGCTAGATGGGATTTTCCGTGCAACAAGTAAATTTTGAATAGAACATATAATATACAGCAACACTGAAGAGTAGGAAGTAATACAAAAAAACTGGCATGGTTCAATTTAAATTGCTCTAACTTTTTTAATTTGTGCTCCTATTCATATTAAGTCTTTAAATCAGAGAATATTAAAACTAAAAACTCAAAATACGTATTATCTTGTCATTTATTACGTGACAAAGCAGATTACTTTCGGTGCTCCACGTTTATGATTCTGAGAAGATTATGGAAATTACAGCCGACTTATTTTCCGTGGCACAGTAACGGGTTCTCTGCGAGTGCAAATACACTCGTGCTCACAATTGTTCTTTTCTCCACTGTCACTTGGTTTCCAATCACAAGTATGGTAAATAACCGAGCTTATTCAAATCAATGTGTACGTTAAGTTATTTACCGTGTTCCAATGCGGAATTGTGTGTTTAATAACGACCACCAGCGCTGTATGAAGGTGATTCGCACATTATTTTTTAGATTGGTCCTCATTGGCCCTGTATGAAAGTAAACATCATCTGTTGTGTATCTCGTTTTTTTTGTATCCAAAGGTTTCAAAATGCATTCATCTGACCAGTATAAAGGTCGTGCGAGTTTTTATCCTGTTTGCAAGTAGAAAGTCTTTTTTGGATGTATATATTTCCATCCATGCTATTGATATTCCAAGCTAATTTTTACCTAAATAAATGGAACTTATCCTGTCCGCGAGTACATTACGTTTTTTACGGACGGAATAATTAACTCAAATCCGTCATATCGATTTTCCAAACAACTGCTCTTTGAATAAACGGCACTTATTCGAAAATAAATTGAAGTGGTAACCCATGTCGATACTGTAAGTTTACAATGGGGCTAATACTATTTCTGCTTTCATTGATAAGTTTACAAATGTTTATGAGGCGCTTGAAGCTAAATGCAGCCAAGACCATGGTCTCCACATTCCACCGTTGAACAATCCCAAGGCCACTAAATCTCTCAATTTAATATTCTGTCATGCCCCTCTCATACACGAATTCAAACCAAAGTACCTATTAGACACATCAGATCGGACGCCAAGTTATCACCAACACCTTGAAAACACCAGCAATGAGGCGAAGTCCCAGGTAAAAGCATCGTACAGAAGCTAGTCGGGACATCACGGGCAAGCGACGATCGAACACTCCGAATATTGACACAAACGCTGGTCCTCACTGGTCTGGTGTAAGAGTCCACGTCTAAAAGTAGTTCACAAACGAATCAATTCCGCAATCAATAAAATCAGTGCCACACATAAACTCACACCGCTGCCGTGGCTACAAATTCCTCTCCAAAAGACATTTGGCGAAATGCCGCCGGACTCCGAGAGTCGAATGAGATCCTCGCATGAGATCCTCGCATGAGATCCTCGCCAACACCACAACTACCAATGCACCGGCACGTCTGACATGCGCCGCCAAGCCAGCTCAAGTCCCGCGAACCTCCTCTGGATCAACGCGGAGACACTTCTGATGGGTGGCGCTAAACCCGGAAGGCCTGCGGCAGTACCGAACAAGCAACCCATCGACTACTCGATGCCGGAACGAGCTGCCTTCAGCTGCCATGAAAGGGCATTGGGCTGCACTTAATCGCATTCGAACAATGCACAGCAGACATGGCTATCTCCTGCATACACAAAGAATTAAAAAGTCACCCTGTTGTGAAAGTGGTGAAGTGTGATCTGTTGTAGTATTCGGTTACATAGGGGGTCTGAACGCTACGCGTTACGCAACTCCTGGTGCCATCGAATAGATCACCTAACTCATCAACTTACAGCGACGCTGTTTTTCAGTTGCTTTTCAGATGCCATACGAGAGGAGATCAGATGAAGTGCATTCACAATAAGAGGCATTAGGAATGGTGACGGAGGCCAGTGTTCTCATTCTGGGCGTGAGGATCTATGTTCTGGGCGAGGTCCAACACCTTGGAGAGCATTGTACAGCCTTGACCATTGCCCTTTGAACCTTGTGAAAGCTTCCAATCTTGAAAAAAATTCCTCCTCCGAGCAAGCCCAGCCAATAAGAAATCGCACGGCATCACTTGTAGCTTTACACTTCAGGAAACCATGCTTAGCAACAACTTTGTGTGAGCACAGGGCAGCGCAGCAAAATCATTTTTGTTACACGACTTCCACGTCTATGCCCCCTGCCTTCATCAACCCACACTGACGAAATCGTCTGGTGACGCTGTGTTGAGAGTGGTGCAAAAGCACTATTAACAATAAACTCGGCACATTCTTCAATAAACATATAACACGCACATGTTGGGGCGATGGCCCTTCGTCATAGCACACACATGACCAGCGTGGGTAAAGTGTCGTCAAACAACCTGGAAATGTCGCACAACGTGGGGATGCCTCTATTCAGTAGTGGACTTGACTAAAGTTGTGGCCGCACTTACCACTTCAGTCCATAAGGAGGGACCATCATTGGGTGGTCATGTGCTTTTTTGCATCACGTAATCTTAGACGGGGGTGGGGAGGTCAGGTCAAAGTATATCTAGTCAATAAACGTATTTGTACGGTGTGAAGGAAAGGACTAATGAACAAGGTTACAACCAAGGTTATTGGCCACTCAAAACAGATGTACTCTGTGCTGAGCCAAAAAACGACGTAACACTGAGCCGCTGCGCTTCAATAACTTTATGTTGACAAGTACGATTGTGAAATAGCAACGAGGTTCAAGTTGTGAAGCAATTTCTATGGAAATGGCCGATTACCCAAACAATTTTTTTTTGCATGTGCTGTCATAGACACGTGGAATGCGCCAAGGCTCACTTGCGACACCTATACTGCACAATGGAGAGTGTGATACGGTGCGTGCAAAGGTTAGGAACAAAGTACTTGGCAATGGAGTAGTTTACATCAGCATCATCATTTACAACTATTTATTGACTGTCAAATAAAACAAAGAGTCAGAATCTATGATAATAGGTTTGCCCCATTTTTCTGGCAACAAAACAGCTGTGTTAAGATGTAAAAACACCAAACTTAAACCTTTTACAAGGAATCATGTCTGCATTAACCACAATACTTGTGGTCAGAATGCAAACAAAAACACACACTCTGATAATATATGCATTGTCTTTGAAACTGATTGGTCCACACCAGAGACAGCTTTCTTTTGAGCCTAGTCTCAAAACGGTGTTAGACCAGAGGACGCCAAAAGGCGTACAGCACAAAGACAATGCACTATCAGAGTAATGAGAGCTCGGAGTGAGCAGCTCCATCATGGGACCTCCTTTGCCAGTAACCAAAATATGATAATAGGTTTTCCCCTTTTTTCATGGCGACAAAACATCAGAATCTAATTTTTTATTTAGACTGGAGGAACCGATTGAGCTATTAAGCTCTTTTTCACAGATGTCCAGTAAGGAATGTCAGGTACTGTACTCTGCCAGCGTATAATTTCCAGCGTGTACCTTTCCAAACCTTTTTCGTACACTTAAAAGCTTTTGTTGCATTTTTGTTTCAACGTTCATGTTTCTGATTCACTTTAACTATCAGATAATATAAACCGCTTATAACCCTTACTTTTAAGCACGTTGGTATGTTGCTTACATTTTTAAGATAGATTTTCTTTCATTATTTTTATTCCAGTCCGCCTTGAGTGTTTTAATAGCCGTGTCCCGCCACCAAATATCGTCAGTCGTTGGCAAACACGTCAAGCGTGGCTCACAGATTATAACACTGAACCCATGGATTCGAGAATACACTCAAGGTAAAGACATCGCTTTGACTGTTAAGAAGAGTAAGTGGGCTTGGGCAGGATACATCGCCATAAAAGGGATGATGGGCGGTGGTCGAACCTTACGAGTGTCAGCCACAGGAGGGAACACTACCGGAAAGGAAGTCCACCGTGGAGATGCAGTTAAGAAATCGGCTCGTGTGATGGAGTTAAATGGACTTGTTGCATCGCGAGACCAGAAAAGATAGCAACCATCTTGGAAAGAGGCACTTATCCAGTAGTCAATATATATATCACGGCTGATGACGTAATATTCACCAAAATCTTAAGAGGGCCCATCATTGATCTTTATCACTTATTTTTGCAAAGAAGACCGGTGTGTATTTACACATATACAGTATATGATTGTGAATGAACATCATTTGAAGATGCGGAACTGTGTATTCGTGTAACTAAAACCACCACTTTCTGCACAAACAAAGCCCACATAAATCATGTATAATCAGCCCTTGGTAGCAGTTCCTGGTCGTTTGCTAGAGGAAGCAAGAGAACGTCGACCAGAAGCATTTCCGGGGGAATTCCGCATGCAGCAGGGAACAATGAGTAATTCATGACCACTGACATCAAGGACAAGGCGAGCGGGAAGGGATAGCGGGACTTTCAGACGGCCGTACTGAGTGGGCGGGGGATAGACGCACAAGGGACAGAACGGTCATGCGGCAGAGAAGAGTGAACGCACGCAGAGGAAGGAAGCGACGGGTAGCCAGGATAGACGAATAAACTCGTTCGATGCTCCAATCATTGTTCTGTCTCTGCAAGATAGATCTGTAACCCAAAACAGTGCGTGTCGCTGAATGTCCGGCATGGCCCGTCCGTGGCACCCCCATGCATCAATTACTTCCACAATTCGAACCGATGTCCCCTCGGCGTGGGTTTCATTCACTGGTGATCTTTCCGACAGACCTGTTCTTCACCTGAGGACGGCTGCTTGCGTTGTGGCCGAAACGTCGTGAGCATTGTATTTTATTATGTTTTATTTTTATTATTTTATTATTTCCCTTCTACGTGACTTTACCGAAAGAACCAAGAAGGGTTCATAATCTTGTTAAATTAAACAAAAGAATGTCATATGTGACACTGATATTTTAAGCAGTGTTGAATTAACCGGTGTTCATCATCACAGCAGGCTTGTGCTTTAAGGGGGCAAGGATGGACGAATGAGCAACGCCACTTTTAACACCAACAGGGCAATTAATCACACCGACTTACTCCACTAGTAAATATAAAACGAGATGGCGTCTGCGCTGTTTAACATACAGCTTTGTCGTGTTAATACCTGCTTGATAAAGATACATTTTTACATAGCAGTACATCAAAGAGAAACCGCATCACGTCACAATCAACTGTGTGATTGCACATGTACAGCCCCGTCGTCAATCTACTGCTGGATGAGGGCACTCACACGTCAAGAGGAGGAGCATAAAAGTGGGTGGAAAATGCAGTACAATGGGGTGCACTGCCGTCTGCTGTACACAACATGGCCCCAGGTAGCAACACCAAACCCACTAACCCAGGGGTCGGCAACCTACGGCTCCGGAGCCGCATGCGGCTCTTTACGGGCTGCTTCTTGACAATATGTACGTATGTACAGTATGTACTCAGATGCATTGCGGCTCTTGAAATACTGAATTTTGTACCGAATTGGAAAGAAATGGCTCTTCTTGTTATTTTGGTTGCCGACCCCTGCACTAACCGATTAAAGAGGGACAAAATGATAATAGTTTAACCACTAACTAGATTGACCCATATTCTTGGTTCTTTCGGTAAAGTCACGTAGAAGGGAAATAATAAAATAATATAAATATAAAATAATATAAATTTAAAACAATATTGTTTTATATTTATATTATTTTATGATTTCCCTTCTACGTGACTTTACCGAAAGAACCAAGAATATGAATCCCTGCAGTCACGAAAGCTTTAAATCAAAATTTAGATTGACCCACTTCTGTTTCGCGAACCGTGATGCAGCGATTAGGGACAACTGCAGAGTTACTCGATGTATGTTCCAAAGATCAAATCTTGTCTCACTCACTGAACCCCTTCAAATGACCTCAACATTCCCATCTCCAGACCTCATGGCCCTTGTTGTAAAGAAAAAACACGTTTCCAGGGCTATCAGGCAGCATATGAAACGATTCTCTCCCATGATGAGCAAGGTGACTGCCGCTAGCTTGGTATGACTCAATGGTTAGCGCGAGAGGTGTTGTCTTTGTCACAACCGCAAACAAGGGTAAACAAGTCGATGTGCATTAGCGATCATCAATACGTGGGGAGGAACACATTAAAACGTCACGGAAAAAAAGGGGGGTGGAGGGGGACTTGCACTCGAGCGCAGCAAATGACTATTCCTTGTTACCATACGAACACACGGCCACAGCATTCTGCATTGATCGCGCCTTTAGCCTCACCTTAACGCCTTGCGAGGCGAAACAGAAAAATGCACGCGTGCACCATACTTGCAGGAGTTATTTTCAAAACTGCTTCACGGACACCTCCCAAGGCATTGTGTTGATAAAATTACTTTTTTGTCAATGCGCAAAGAATTGAGTTGTAGGTGTAGGCAAAATGTATTTTCCAAAATGTATATTTTAAACCATTGTGGGGAAGCTACGTGACCATACTTCACCATGCTGGTCACTGCGGGTGGGCGAAGTTACCCACCTCAAATAAGTACAAATTTGCTTAACAAATTTAGGTTTTTGGCGGAGGGACAAAACTGAAAAAAACATCAGAGTATTTGTACCTTGGACAGTTACGGACCCTGATCTGGAATCGAAATAATGAAACTGCCTTAGGAAAACTAAACTTACAAATTATCAGCAATATTACCACTGTGCTTAAAAATGTTTTTACGATCGAACAGTATCTACTATGGAACAGATGAGAAACAAGGACATTGACAAAAGAAATGCAACCAAAGCTTATATAAGTGCACAAAGAAGCAAGTAGAGGTCTCTGCTTGGAACTATACAAGGACACACGAAAAAGAACACGTGGATTCAAGAACATACGCAAGTCAAAGACACCGTATTAACCGTTGAGAAAAGTGAGGGTTTGGACAGGGCACATCGCTAGAAGTAATGGCCACTGGCTAAGACTAGTGAGTGGCAGCAAAATGGGAAAACCTACCCAACAACACATTTACTACAGAGATAGAGTGAGAAAAAAAATCAGCTCGTATGCAGGTGAGACGGATTGTTGCATCATAAGCTAGTGGAGAATGTCAGCAGCTTGAGGAGGCCTTCATCCAGCAGTGAATAGGTCAGGGATGATGTTAATGTGAGTGGTGCGTTAGATTCAAGTTGCAATGCGAGAAAGTTGTTTTGTTGCAAGAGGAACCTTCACCACGCTCCTAATGCCATCTGTGGTGCGGACAGCGTAATAGCAGGTCTGCATCCTGTCTCAATTACGTATATAGACAACAGAACCAGTGGCTAAAAATACACCACAGTCTGCCACAGTCGTAACAAGCGTTCTGTTCCCTTAGCAATCCCTGCAGGGCTCTGGAAAATTCAATTTGCTCAATCAGGAAATGAAGGCATCACCAAGAGACTGAGCAAGAGATGCTCTTAGCATAAATGAGCACTTCCAATGCCTCGTTATCTCTGGAGGACACATATGTACACGCGCATTTATTATACGGCTTAATTGAGCTGGTCGGCGACGAAAGAGGCGGCGGAGAAGAGGCAAGAGGGGTGGGTAGGTGACATTGGTTCTTAAGAGCAGAGGTGGGTGGATGGACAGAGAGGTGCGATGGACGGAATGTTTCTCAGATGTGAAGATGTGTTTTCTCACCCGAGACCACGCATCGCTGCATAACGCAAACCAAGCAAGGGAATAAATTATATTTAAAAAATAATGATTCATGGTCAGCTTCTCGCTTGCCAAAATGTTTCATTACGGCATCAAGGGTGTGCCGATAATCAAGTCTGTGACTGCCGTCGGTAAGTTTACAAGTTATAAACATGAAATAACTTTGATGACATGATTATCACTGAACCCAAGGTTTTTCTGTGGATATGAGGATATAGCCTTGAGGTCAACACAGGCTGGCTACAACGCCAATTTCTTGACAACTTACTGGAACACAACGTATGCTCGCATGAGAGTATTACACATTCCAATATAACCAATGTTGTGACACCGAATTGCCTGGTTCGATGGTCACGATTACGACGATAATGATGACGACGACAACAATGACGACACGTCTCATTTTCCCCACACGCTCATGGGCTCAAGCGCATCGCTCCATAAATGCAGAGGTGACGCGCGGGTCACCACAGCAGCCACCGTGGCAGATGTCATATAATCCCAGCCTGCGATGTAATTGCTCTGGGTTTCCAATTATATTGTTCGTGCAGCTAATTAATTTTCAGTGTTTGGCCCTGCTTAGACCCCCTAACGCCCACGCCGGTCCAAATGCATTATAAAATAAGGAAATGATCAGTGAATACAAATAATAATTTTAACATCCTACAAACCGGGCGTTGTAGCCATCAATGCACGATAGCACATAGGCGTCAATGGACAAATAAATGTCGTGGCAGAAGGAGATATGCAAGCGTCTTGCATGTATCATTTACAATCATATTTATCATTAGGCAAATACATGCGAGCACATCAATGTTACATTCTGCACAAGTGTATAGGTTTCACATATGATTTTAATGGATGAATTATACCTTTGCTCAGTTCCAATATGTTCCACAGACAGTCTTTTAGCTTAGATTTATCAGGAAATGGTTACACATTTGTATACAATTGTGCATAATCGTTTGTTCGACAGGATGTGTTGCAAGACTTCTAATCCGCAATGGGAGCACTTTGTTGGACGGAACATGGACATAACTCCACCTCCTGATGTGTGTACACATCCAGTTATGCACTCGGCCAAGTGTAAAAGTTTCCAAATTAACATTCTGTTGAAATTATAAAACGTTTATGAGGCAGTAAATTTGCACAATGTCAGTAGGAAGCCATCGACGCAAGTCAAAAGTAATTCCTTGGACTCTGATTTCCCAACAACAACTAGCACACGCTTAAAACGCATAGGAAGAGTCACTATACATTTGTTTAGAATTGATTTATGCTGGATGGATTCACTGATATATTACATATCATTTAACTTCGTATATACGTATTGCCCCAAAGGGGAATAACATCTATCCAGTCAACCCTTGTTAATTCGACACATATGGGGCTCTGTCCTTGCCGAATTATCCAATATACTGAATTATGTACAACGGTACTCCCCAGTACCTCCTACCACAATAAAGAAAATTCCCCAAAAAAATGTTTCCAAACTCTTCACACACCTCACGCGTTGACAAACCGGCATCAATTCTATCCAAAACTTTGGATTTGTCTCGCAGACTAAGGGATGTATAATACTTCAGTCCCTTTCTATCACTTCTCGATGTAGGTGTAGACGACATTTCTGAGAGGGTTGGCTTGCACAGAGTGCACAAACAAGGTGAAGTCCAAAGCGACGGGTCTGCACTGACGCTCACCACGCTCGCCACGCTCACCACGCTCACCACGCTCACCACACTCACCACACTCACCACTCTCACCACGCTCACCACGCTCGCCACCCTCACCACGCACACCGCCACATGACTGAGTCATTGTTTTGATCGTGGTGCGCGACGTCGCTCCACGTGTATGCCGAAATTGAACCATTCGGTACGGCAATTCGGCTCATAGCGACTTACTAATACTGCATATATGCCAAAAGCGCAGCTGTGCCGAATTATCCACAATTACAAATGATCAAATACCAAAATAACGACGTTTTACTGTATCAACATAAGTCTTTGCAAAGATGTTTCTATTTAAAAAAATGGCCATAACACAAACAATTATTTCAGACGGTCTTTAACAGCCACTTTACACAAGTAGCCCTGACAAGTTACAAACACATTACTGAGAGGCAGAGGAAATCAAAAGGTTATAGAATTTGGCTGATAAAATGTCCATATGCTAAGCCACTTCACTGAGCTATCATTTGTGGCCAGGCCGCTTCTGAAAAGAAGCTACATAGCTCAGTGGGCCCAAGCTGGTAAAATTATTTTTTAATTATGCACTGTACCATCTGGCTCCGTGGTAACAAACATGATTACCAACCTTGCCAGCAGTCAAAACATTCTTTAATTTAACACTGCTTAAAATATCAGTGTCACATATGACATTCTTTTGTTTAATTTAACAAGATTATGAACCCTTCTTGGTTCTTTCGGTGAAGTCACGTAGAAGGGAAATAATAAAATAATAAAAATAAAACATAATAAAATACAATTCTCACGACGTTTCGGCCACAACGCAAGCAGCCGTCCTCAGGTGAAGAACAGGTCTGTCGGAAAGACAGCCACAACGCAAGCAACCGTCCTCAGGTGAAGACAGCGTCTTTCCGACAGACCTGTTCTTCACCTGAGGATGGCTGCTTGCGTTGTGGCCGAAACGTCGTGAGAATTGTATTTTATTAAGTTGTATTTTTTATTATTTCCCTTCTACGTGACTTTACCGAAAGAACCAAGAAGATGAATCCCTGCAGTCACGAAAGCTTTAAATCGAAATTTAAGATTATGAACTTCAATGGCACCTGAAAAGAGTGCACAATAGGCCTCTCAGTGGCACAGCCTCCAGCCACTTGGGAAGGGGCAAGGTGAGATTCATGAAATCATTGCTTCCATAAGCTCGGGTCGTTTCCCCGAGGTACTACAATCGCTTCACACCACGGAAAGTGCCTTCTCATGCGCAGTCACTCAAACCGTTATCCGCTTTTATCCTGACATTAACCAATTGATTTTTCAATGAAAACTTGTACAAATAAAAATGTGTTAAATAAGGTTAATTCCTGCATGATGTAGTTCTAATGCATTTGGCTTCAATGAATCTTGTACCTAGATACATTATTTTACCTCATTAATCCCAGAATTTTATTCCAATTGTGCTTTTGACATCTTGTCATGAGATAAAGCATCCAATTCCGAACTCTAAGAGTTCAGCCCGGAGAAGGAGAAATCACAGAACTACGAATGAGATCCCTTCAAGTGACCTCTTTAACCCACACTAGGGGGTGCTGGCTTGGATTCCTTTCGTCTTTTTCCTTCTCGGACGAAGTATTGGCATCCTTTCGCCCGACCGCCCTCCTTTTTTTTTTATCCAGGCTTGGGACTGCCTCAGAAATCCACTGGATTGTGGACCCCAAAGGCGGACCAATGTTGAAGTAAGAAAAAAAGTTACACATGGAATAGGACCTGCAGTAGGCAGTAATTCGAAGGATGGACACCAACGGGAAAATTAAAAGTCTGTCGTTCGGAAACATGAAAGGAACCAGAGAATGGCTTGACGAAGCGATTGGTGCCAGAAAGATGTGGCACTACTTGAGCATACTGACACAAAACAGAGGAAAGTGGAAACAAATGACGAAACATGCAGTGGACACCAACGGGATATCTGTCAATGGATTGCGATGATGATGATGATGGGTGCTGCCATTTCCCACATGTCCCACTACAGGAGAAATATTTATCCTTACTCCATGCTCCAGAGAAATGTTCATCAAAAAGCAGTCAAACATATTATTTTATTCGCCATTGGAATTTTGCCAAATTAAGGAAAATAACAGAATCTGATAGGTTTTTTGTGTGTGTAGTTAATTGCTTACCTGGCTGAGACCATCAACCAAATACACTTAAGAATCACTTAAGAATCCGACAGCCCTGTTCTTCACCTGAGGACGGATGCTTGCATTGTGGCCGAAACGTCGTGAGAATTTTATTTTATTATGTTTTATTATGTTTTATTTTTATTATTTTATTATTTCCCTTCTACGTGACTTTACGGAAAGAACCAAGAAGATGAATCCCTGCAGTCACGAAAGCTTTAAATGGAAATCTGGCTTTATCACAAACACCTATGAACTGCGATTGTCAGCAAGGTTAGCTTAGCGCTCTGACCACCGAGCCACTCAGCCAAGTCATTGTTGTACGTTTTAATTAATTACTACATTATCAGTAAAGACAATTCACAATGCATCAGCACCTACAGCGCCATCCCCTTTAACACGAGGCTGTTTCCCACCCTTTCATCTATGGGATCCTCCTGCTGCAAGCAACAGTACGCTTCACGAAGCCCACCAAAAAGATCAATACTCCCAGCTCTCCAATATGTGTTTTCAGCAAGTACCACGTCTTGATTTGCATTGTGTTTGATATTTCGCTCCGAGTACTGGGAACTTTTTCAGGAGTTTCCGAAGCACACATCGGAGAGCACAACTAGAAAATGTACACAGAAGCGTAATGCACTCGCACACAAACACGGCACTCGCGTGCACACACCCGCATTTCTTTGTTACCACTCACCAAGAAGGAAAAAATATAAACAATAAACCAGCTGTTCCAACACGACTACAATGTTGTGCACCGGCCATTACGCCCAGAGACTCTCAATCGGCTCAAGTCAAATAGCCGTCTGTTCTCTGGGTGCCCAAGGTATTAATTCATTCTGAGAATGATGGCCAAGCACAATGCAACGACTCCCAGTGGATGAAAATAAAACAAACTACACAACACAATACTATGTTTCACACTCGTGCGCCTGGGGGCCCGCAGAAACAAACACGTGTTGCTGAAAAGAACAACATTTTGGCGGCAGAAAAGCTGGAGAGGCTGGACATAAATGTTCAACAGCGACCAGCTGCACCTGCAGAAGTACTCTGGTCCTTGATTTCCCCACTTATTCATGGAACATTGAGGGTTTTTTTTTTATTTCTGCATCTAAACCGACCTCGGCAAACGTGTGCTTGAGCATTCATATATTGTTTTCATGCTGTTTATTCACAGCTTCTTTTGCATGTTTGATAGCCTATTCATAGGCCACTTACAGTGGCGGCAGCGGTAGCAGCAGCGGACTGTGCATGCATTTTAAATCGGCGACTTTCCTCATCACCAGTCTATCCACAAGGTAAATAACATTGCAATTAAAGGCAGCATTGATATTTCATTACAACACAAGAGCACACAATATTCAACTATTCTAAACAAAACTGGCTAATAATTAAATAAGGTTTAGTACAGGAATCATTGCTATTGATTTATTTGTACAATAGTCTTATTTTTGTCCTGCCGATAATGCGACTCCAGGTAATGGAGGTGACGGATGCACAAACGAGCTCTCTGATTGTGAAATTGTCTGCAGCTTCTTTAAAAAGTAGGCCAGGGTAACATCTCAATCCGTGCTGATCATAAATATAAAGGACGACCCACTTAGAACGAATTTAATTCAGTTCTGGAAAGACTAGCCCAATATGGCTAATGTGCAGGCACAGAGAAAAAAAGAACAGATAGCTCATCTGGCTGCAATGTGAAAGAGTGTCACTTGAAGAAGAATAGAAGAAAAACTCCATTAGAATTTTGTGACATTCCTTATATGTAGTGACAGCTGCTGGTGGATGTACTGATTAACTACTAATACATTTTACTGCACAGCTTTGGTCATTCGATTCATATGACTCTGTGGTAACGCCATAGGCGGTTAGCAAAGATCCATGCGAGTTGCAAAGTAGATATTAAAGACCCTGGGATTATCTGTTGCAAAAGCAGGCCACTGCACGCTGTCACGACTCATGTACAACCGCAATTAAATCATCAAAAAGAAATCTCCTACGTAACTGCAGCTAGCCAAAACCCTCTTGCCAAAGCAACGACACAATCCTGGTCAGCTGCCAACCTGATTGAATAAAAGACTTTGCGCTCACCTCCTTTATACGCTGCGTGAGCATGTTCTGGTCAAAGGCTACCGCCTCGGCGCACTGCTGGAGGTGCTCCTGGTAGCGCAGACACAATTGCAGCACGCGGCGCGAGTCCATGCGCTCCAGACGCACACCCGCCGCCCCTCCGGCCACCGCCTCGCCGGGTCCAAGACCTGCAGCACATGGATAGCACAGACATCGCTGGTTTCCCACTACACACTCTCACGTCCCCTGGCCACCGGACAATCGTCACAGGCAGCAAACACTGGCAGTCACAGTTGGCTCAAAGCTACCGCCGAAAGCAACACTGCTCGCCACTTTAGAATCCGATTCGTTTTGTCAAGCCACAAAGAATAATAATAATAATAAGTCGATGGCGAAAGAAAGTTCAAGGCATGTTATTTTGTTAAATATTATCACACTGTTATTATTAAATGTTATAAATGCACGATATATTTTAAAATAATTATACTTCGTTTTTCCCCATATATACAAGGAGATGTTGCTGTCAACATTCACTGCAAATACATAGAACACAGTGCATCCACCTAAGCCTTAGCACTTACAAAAACAGATTCCAAATATAGAACTCCATTACCACGGTCACACACAGGGTATGGAAGACGTACATTTAAGCGCAAAAACAGTCCGGCTAAAGGTCCATCACCGGCACCTTGCTTCGCGTGAATAATCATATATTAAACAACCATACTTACTCAGAGACTTTAAGTACACACACCCGCACATGCGTACGCATGCACACAAACAGAAGTAAAGCATCTCACGGCAGTGGCAATGTGACGGTGATTTCAAATTAACTGCACGAGGCTGTCTGGAATCTGTAGAGGATGAGGTACAGCGGCAATAGGCTGGGTGTGTCTCCAAAACCCCGGCGCCAAAATCTGCAGCAGTGAGAACTGCAAAGTCTCCTGACGTATCACACTCCCGGCACACACAGGGCCTCTGTGAGACCCACCGAGTGCGCGACATTGATTCTGCACAGGTGTAATGACAGATTTAAAATGCATGCATACACTCAGTGTAAAACAAAGACCTGCAATGCAACAGTTGCATCTTCACAATTTTGTCACCATGAGCTTACATTGTTTTTTAAAAGATGTGTAACATTAAGGAGTGAATTCAATTTACACTCTTTATGAATTTCAATGCAGCCCTAGCATGGCTTTTATTGGACTAAGGCGGTGTCTGTGCCATCTGCAGGAAATTGGTGGCAGCTTCACATGAGACCCAAAATTAAATACAATCTATTTCCATGGAAACAAATGCAACATATATTTTAGAAAATAAGAGCCATGAATATAAACCATTTATGAATGTAACTGCATTAATTATTAGTGTCGTTTTTTATCTAGTACATTTTCCAAATATTTAGTTTTTTTCTTTGTTTTTTTCTAATCAGCAGCAATGTGACCGCACACAACAAAAGCTCGGATTACACATGACATTTTAAATCTTCAAGGCTAAACCTTTACAGAGTGTCAGGAAAGATATGCTTAACAGTGAATATTTCAGCTTAGTGCAGAAAAATAATGCATGCCATTTCATGTTTGTCCAAAAAAGTGGAGAATAAAATCCGATTTGCCATCTTTTCACAATGTGGCGATAAGGCTATTAGCCATAGCGAGAATATAATCGCTATACTTTTGTTTTCAGCAATACATTTGTCCGTTAATGACCGAATTTATTTATCTTGACATTGATAAAAGCTTAGTTTCTAAACATCTAAAAATTAAGAAGATTTTCAAATCAAAATTACTGGGAAGGCGATGGTTCAAACAGATTGTAAAATACAAAAAATCTCCGAGATCAATTAACATGAATAAAAATATCTAAATTACATGCCACACACATATTTTCGGGGTTTTCTTCAAACGATGTAGTATGCGTACATTTAAATACAAGAACACCCTTAAATTTAAGCTGCTATTTTAGCACTTTATGTCAAAACAAAACAATGTGTGCATTCCGGGCAGCCTCACCCCGCAGCAGAGGAAAGAAGCGTGGAATCTCCTGGAGCTTGAGGAGCTCGGGGTCACTCCAGGGGTCACGGGGGGAGGTCTGAACGCCCGGTGCCACCACCACAATGTCCTCCATGGTGGCCCTCTCCTTTGGACGAGCACCCGACAGCACTACCGCCGTAACAGCCAGAAGAGCAGAAACGTACGTTTAATCCTCAGAGGCGCCCCTGGTAAAGGTACAAAGTTAAAGGTGCAGCCACGCAATCGCTCGCTCACATCACTGCTGTTGGAAGTGGCTTCCCGAGATGAAGATCTAGAGCAGTGGTTCTCAACCAGGAGTACGCGGACCTCTCGGGGTACGTGGAAATGTCCCAGGGGATACGTGAGGTGATTTATAAATGTGTGAAATTATATCATACATGAGTGTCATTGGTGAATAATCATGTATGAATCTGTCAATATAAAATAACTACGATAAAATGTAAATCTGCGTGGTAACCTTGAACGATACAAAAGACCTTTCTAAACTCACTGATTGTAAACAATGTGGTTTCTGAGAGTAACCAGCGAGCTCAAACAAATTACGTCATGCATGCAGAACATCCATTGCAATTTTTTTTTACTCGCTTGCAATTACTAGTGAGGATACCTCACAAAATGGACAATAGGTGAAATATTGATGTTCATTATTCATACACTTATTTCTCAGAACCATGTTGAGTCAGGCAAGGGGGCATTCGGTTGAAACAAAATTCAACAAGGGGCACAAGGGGCACAAGAAGCCAAAACAAGATTGAAAAACGCTTCTCTAGGAGACTCCCTCAAAAGGATATTTTGGCCTCCTCTTCCAATACCGCACAAACATCTTGGAAGAGGTGGGATTATCCAAAATGTACCCCGCCACACACAAGTTGCGATGGGCTGTGGCGTATCTCACACCCAGCTCGGCTGACAGAGGCCGGTGGCATTCAAGAAACATGGCCATTGTGTTACCTGCTGTACAACAACAATTGCCATTCGCCACGAAGTGGCGGTGACGTCACCATGACGCTTGTGCCAGGCTATGTGCACCTTGAGGTCACCTGCTGTACAGGCACTCCTTGACATACATGACAGATGCGTTCCTGGAAGAGCGCGCGTAACTTAAAATCACGTATGTCAAAAGCAATTTTCCCATAAGAAATAATGATAAAGGAGGGGGGTTAGGGGATTTCACTCACACTCGCAAGCATAATCGCCTATATTATCCAAGCCTAAATCAATACATATTCACGCAATATAATACTTTTAATTAAAAGGAAAATCATGTAAATGCTAATATACTTCTAATAGAATAAGGATGCTTTCCTGACATGGTGCAAGGGTGAAACAAAAGCGGTGAACGCAACACAAGTACATTTTACAGCGTACGATCGCGAGAGACGCGAGACAAAGGGAAGGATGATGGCGTACGCGTGGCGAAATGCTGTACAGTGAAGCACACGCGCAATCGTATCGCACTGCCTGCTGGCAACGTCTTTGGGCCGCGGTGCCAGGCTAGGGTGGCATATGTCACGTTGCGGATGACGTCATTCCGAAAATTACCTCGCGTATGTCAATAAAAGGTCTAAATACAAAGCGCGAGTCATTCCAAAATGCCTGTACTGGAAGAACGAACCGGCAATCTCTGGATTGCAACCCAATGCGCTAACTAAAGCTGGCCAGAACCCTGAATCTATAATAACTAATCAATTACTTCCCTTTCACGAGTGACGAGTACAAGGGGTGGAATAATTGTAAGACTGTATGTAAACCATACTTTTATTGTGCCTTTATGGTCTGTATTGGTATTGGTCTAACATTGAAGACAAACTGTTAGTTTTGTACAACAGCAGATGTGGTATATGGGTTTGTAGACCATGGGATGGGGCAGAGACAATGGCTGACATCACAATAGCACAATCACCCCAAAGTAGAGCATACACTTATAATACAAAGGAAATTGCTAAACTTGTTTTATAACGTGTTACTCATTGCAGATATTAATTGAAAGCTGCTATATGGAACTGTGGCAGCTATGCATAAGCAGTCTGCCCGGGTGACACACTTTCTAAAGACCTTTGTCAATCTACTGCTGGTTCAAGGCACCCCATGCCGTGTCAGTCAAGGGGGTTATTTGACCATACTTGAGCACGCTGGTCAGTGCGGGATGAAGGGGGCAGCTTGGGGAACAGTTCTACATCACTTGCCACTGATGTTAGCCGTGGCCAGGAATAAAACCCAGGTAGCCAGATTTATCGTGCCACGTGCAAACCACGGCACTACTCAATTTAACACGTAGGCTTTCGCAACCAATATTATTCATAATAAAGGCTTTTGGGTCAGATCGCGTTATTTATAAATGTGTCATAACTATCCCTCCACCATCCGATACGGCCAAACAGTACTGCTCCACCTCCGGCAAACCCTTCAAAGGGGTGGATATAGTCCGTGGGGGGCCACGAGCGGTGGTCTCACCCTGGGCGGGATGTCTCGCTGCCTCAAGACTGCCCTCCTTGCCCCCCTCGGCGGTACTTTGCTCAGCCCCCATTGCCTGGCCACGTGACGAGATGAGCTCAGCCGCGACAAGTCCCTGTGAATACAACGCAAAAACGACACAAAAGCTTGGAGTTGATGGATTTTAATAAGTCTGATTGACGCCGACCCCGTTCTAAATTCCAGCCGTGATTAGCCTCTAAAGTAGTTTCACACAATATAATAATTTTCCTCCCTTTGACAAGTCACTGCAGAAGATCTCTCTCCAGGTCGTGTTTGTCATGTGCGATGTTTGAACATACATCACCATGCTGGTCAGTGCAGGTTCGTAAAGGAGGGTGAATGTCAGGACCGATTCAAATATCACTCGCAGGAAATTAATTATAGCTCTGACCAGGAATTGAATGCGGGTCACCAGTTTTATAACCACCATGCCACCACTCCTCCGGTTCTCAGTGTACATAAGTAAATTTACCAGCTGCCCACCATTGAGATTGTGCGAGAGCAATCTGGGGCAATGATAGCTCTGCTGAAACAATTGTTAACTGTACTGTACGTCGATTCAAAGGTACAATATTTTCAAGTAAAATTATGCATTTTGAAGAGCAATATATTATCCATATTAGCAATTTTCAAACATAGCTTAGCCGTTCACTGAACTTATAACTCTAGAGAAAATGCATTATTTAATAACTATTACAAGCAAATTGGAAATCCAGTTGAACACTCGTGGCACACGACCCACTCTAAATTAGGATCGGTTTATTTCGGGTTAGGCCCATTGAGCTTAACAGCTCTCTTTCAATGGGCACCTTATAGCAGGCTTTACTCTTAATGTTAGTATTAATTATGGACGTAACACAATTGAGAAAAACAATAGACTCTCCCGACAATGCGTCTAATCGGGGATAAACGTGCGTTTTTGCATCGTTTTATAGGTGAAGTGGTCAGAATGAGACGGAACGGACGATGTTGGCGATCCACTGGGAAAATGCAACGAGATAACGCAGTAAAGACGAGACGGTGACGTTACGGGCTGTACACAGAAGTGACGACCGAGACGGTAGTTGTCTCAAGCGATATGCAATACCGCACTGCGAACGACAGCACTGACAATCAACTGTGCAAACAAGATCACCGGTGCATACGAGACAATACAGACGGCATTGATTACTAAGATAGTACATAACATAATCCGTACAGACGATACATTCAAAAGTGTAGGCAATAGTACATTAGTACACACGAGGCAATGTAGACAATGTATTCTTAAATATAATCGTGACAATTCACGGTTTTGCTATGAGTGTTAAACCGTTCTAGGGCTAGCGTGGTAACTTTAATTACAGTACAGCATTAAGTTCGCGGCCGTAATTACGAAGTGATACCAACACTGTAACATCAACAACCCACAAAGAATCACTCCAGTGCAGCCAACGACTGGAATCTAACAAATGTGTGAGCTCGGGTGTTAGGGTTAAGTAATCCAAAACCCAAAACGGGGCAATACGTGACTGAATAACATACGAACGTGTGTCGGTGCCTTTGACGCGTGTAACAACACGGAGGCGTGCTTTAGGCTTTGTTTGTTTGTTAAAGAGAGCGCCTAGTGGCGGAGACGACGCGATCAGGAAGCTCAGAATCAACTCTGCTCCACAGTGGAAGCAAGCCGGCCCGTCGAACAAAGGCTCCTTCCGGCTCACAGTAGGGGGCTCGCTTCCCCCAGAGGTGCGCAGCGACGGACACCGACTGACGAAACCCCACGCGAGCAATGCGCATCAAATCGAAAGGTGACATTTGTAAGCATCGAGCCGCCGTTGTTGTTGTTGCTGTGATGCTGAGCGAAGCACGCACGCACACGCACACGTGTTTACCCGGAACCAAAAGTCGCTTCCTGTGTCGCGCGGTCCGTGCGGAAACCGTGCGCTCGCGTGCGATTGGTGGGTTCCGAGTCTCAGCAGCAGCAGCTGCTGTTGTTGTTGCCACTTTGGCCCAACATTGCACCAGACGCCGTGTCCACACGTAGGTTTACTCCGTATTCTTGCACAGGGGAATTGAGTTGTGAGGTCTATACGGCGACGTACAGGCGTCTCAATGCGGGCAAACACAAATGTGGCTGTGTTTCTCCCTTGTGATGGGATTTTGTAGGATGAACGTTGAGATTTATAAGGGCACGGGGTGACCAGTAAGGTCTGCATTTGTCTGTAATAAGGTAGGGCACTGATAAGGGGTTGACAGGTATGTGTGTGGAACAGGAGATCATACAAACTCCACTCTGTGCATACCTGTCAAGCCATACAGTTTACTCCATATTCTTGTACAGGGAAATTAAGTTTTCAGGTCCATACGGCGTACAGCCGTTTCAATACGGGAAAATTTTTTGTGTCTATTTGTTTTTCTCCCTTGTGATGGGATTTTGTAGGAACAACGTTGAGATTTATAAGGGGCACGGGGTGACCAATAAGGTCTGCATTGGTCTGTAATAATGTGGTATCGACTGCAAACTTGGTATACTTATGTCATACTGATGACAATACTATATTCTATCATAACAAACATATATTTTTGATTTAAAGCTTTCGTGACTGCAGGGATTCATATTCTTGGTTCTTTCGGTAAAGTCACGTAGAAGGGAAATGATAAAATTATAAAATTATAAAACAATAAAAATTATCACGACGTTTCGACTGCAACACAAGCAATCATCATCAGGTGTGAAATCCACAGCAAGAAAATCGCTGTCTGTGGTGCTGATTTCACACCTGATGACGATTGCTTGTGTTGCAGTCGAAACGTCGTGATAATTTTTATTGTTTTATATTTTTATTATTTTATTATTTCCCTTCTACGTGACTTTACCGAAAGAACCAAGAAAAATATATTTTAAAACATTATTTTGTATATGTTATGTTTCTGCTTGGGTCTAATTGTCCACGCTCAACTGACGTTGGCTGTAATTGGCCACGACCCCTGACGTCGTGGGGCAAACCTCGGGGTCACTTCCTGGAGTCGTGGAGTTCTGCCATTAGGAGTAGGGCACATTTCATTAAAGCGTGCTGTTAAAAAAAGTGTGTTTAAACATTACTTATTATCACAGAGACTTTAGACTGTTACTGCACTAGAGTACAGGACTGTGCTCAAGCAGGAGAAGAGTGCGGTGGCAAGAATCACCCCGGGCCGCCTTTGTCTCCCCTCCCCCTGGTGACTGAACGAGCACAGAGACGACGAAGTCACCACAACAGTTCAAAGCAAAGCCGCCACACGCAGGGAACGCAACCACCACACAGCCATCACCACTCACCACAACCTCACCACTGCCTCACCACTCACCACTGCCTCACACTCACCACAGCCTCACCACTCACCATAGCCTCACCACTGCCTCACACTCACCACTCACCATAGCCTCACCACTCACCACTGCCTCACACCACAGCCTCACCACTCACCATAGCCTCACCACTCACCATAGCCTCACCACTCACCACTGCCTCACACTCACCACTGCCTCACCCCTCACCACTGCCTCACCACTCACCACTGCCTCACCACTCACCACAACCTCACCACTGACCACAGCCTCACCACTCACCACATCCTCACCACTCACCACAACCTCACCACTCACCACAACCTCACCACAGCATCACCACTGCCTCACCACCCCACCCCACCTCACCACCCCACACAGCCGTCATGCCCTTCACGCTCTTCACGGAGTTGCTGGCGAGGCAACTGGGGGCCCCCACGAGGAGCGCGTGGGGCCGCGTCGCCCGCCGCCTCTTCGAGCACAAAAACGCGCACCTGGAGCTGGAGGCGGCCACCCTCAGCGGCCTCGGCCCCGGCCTCTCAGCCCTGGAGGTCGGCTTCGGGCCCGGCCTGGGGCTGGTGGCCGCCTGCCACCTGCTGGGCCCCACGGGCACCCTGCTGGGCCTAGAGCGCTCCCAGTACATGCTGGACGTTGCCGGGGCCCGGCTCAAGAGACTCGCGGCCAAGGGGGGCCCCGCGGGGCAGGTGGCCGCCCGGGCCAAGTTGATGCTGGGCACCGTGGGTGGCACCGTGGGTGGCCAGGGCAGCGTGGGTGGTCGGGCCACCGTGGGTGGCCGGGGCACCGTGGGTGGCCAGGGCAGCGTGGGTCTGAACGAAGCCAGCGTGGACCGGGTGTTCCACTGCAACTGCTACTACTTCTGGCCCAACCTGGAGGAGGCGTGCGCCGAGTTGTTTCGAGTCATCAAGCCCGGTGCGTGGTGGTGGTGGTGGTGCGGGGAGCGGTGGCGCAGTGGTTAGCGCTGCGCTTGCACTGCGAACCCGACGAACCGAGTTCGATTCCCGCTCACGGGCAACATCACTGACGAGCATTTGAACCGGTGCCGGGGTCGACTCAGCCTCAAATGAGTACCTGGTGCGCTGTGTAAATATCGCCAACTGGTGCTGGCCAGCTACCCCCTCGTGTGCCCATGCCGGTCTTCATAGGTGCTCGCTAACAGCACTTGACCCAACAGGCTGTGAAGGCTACACGGGGGATCTTTGTGTGGGGAGCGGTGGCGCAGTGGTTAGCGCACTACACCTAGTCTGGCACGTCTGACTGATGAATAGCGGTGATGGCAGCATGTGTTTGTGGCTGGCGAATGAATGGTAGCTCTGGTGGAATATGCATCCATCCATGCAGGGCTGGGTAAATGTTGAGGTTACCAACATGAAGTTAAATGTGTTTTTTTTCCCAGCTATTCCCCTTAAACTCGGGTTGATTGGGGAACCCACGACTTTCAATTATTTCATTCGATTGAGACCCACCACAGTGAAAAGGACTGCAAATTATATTGGTAAATGTGTGTGAACCGCACTTATCGAGTTGATTTTTTTTTATTTTAGCCCTCTCATTTACTTTTGCCATTGCAAGGTGCTCGTACAATGGTGTGCGCCCACAAAAAGTACTGTATATGAATGTCCTATTCGGTCCCTGAGAAGCACTCGGTACCTTGAGCGAAGCCTCCGACATCATGCCGAAACAGCACGCGGGTCTACGTAAAAGCACATCGGAGAGCCATAGTTGACGAACCAATCCTGTTACCATTCTGTAATTGTACAGGACGCACAACATGACACGGTGGCGACTGCTCCTGTGTTGTCTCTCAGGTGGCCTCATGGTGACGACGCTGAACTTGGCATCCGTGAAGAGAACAGCGTCATACGGAGCCCTCAAGTACGCCTGTGGATGGGAGCCGGAGCCATACCTGGAGGCCTTGTCTCACACCGGCTTTGTGGATGTGCGCATGGAGGACAGACAGCATGGATCAAAGCCTTTCCAGGCCATCTTTGCCACAAAACCAGATGTCCCGGCAGCGTCGGCTAAACAAACATGACACCCGCCACTCATTCAGATACCTCTTTTCTACTGGACAACTGAGCCCTACCAGCGGCTGTGCCGAGCTAATTAGGAATGGCTTAGGAGGGGTCAGGTTGTTTTTCCACTGCACAAATAAAGGCAAGTCGCCTACATCACAGGCAATGGAAAAAATGGCCCTGCTTGGTCCAGAGCCACATTCAGGTGTCGTTTGTGGCCAGTTTCGGTTTTGTTCTAAGGTTGTTAGAAGTCGTTTCACTTTTCATTACCAATAACCAAATGAAAAAAAAACTCAACACACAGGTACTGGTTTGCGACTCTTTTCAGAACATAATAAAGGTTACTAACTGGAGGGGGGCATTCAGTTAATATGGTTCATGAGCCAGAAACCGGCACCAAAATTAGTCCAAACTCTGTGGCTACCATTTGGGTTGGGATATTTTCCATGCAATCCAATTGAGTAATTTGACGGTAATCTTTCAACTTGGGATTGTGACGCCGGCACACAATTGCCTACTCTTGCGAGAGATGTCACAGGATCATTATTGTCGACTGTGAAGCAGACGGCGAGTATGTTTATGGTTAATACAACGGCGGTAGTGATCAGCTGCTAGCTTCAAACCATGAACTTCTGCAACAAGCGGCGAACACGCGAATGCTAGGCGATACCACTGCCCCTTAAACATTTCTAGAACAATAAACATTTAACCTTTTTAATTGCGAAACAAAGTGAGCTGCCGTAGCGTAATGGTGAGCACACTCCATTTGAAATCCAGAGGTCGCTGATTCGATTCCATCTCCCGGGGCGGCAGTTAAACGGGGGAAATGTCTTAAATCCACCAACTATCCACCCGGCAGTCTATGTGGGTAGACCGCAGTCGATTGGCAGGTCATGTGTGGTGGGGTGAAGTGTAAGTACGCCTCCCTCTTCCAGGACAGCATGGGCGAGGAGACCAATTACCTTCCAGTGTTCTCCCGTGGGCACTCTTCAGCAGTGGCGCAAGCAATTGCAGGGTTGCACCTTTACAGATAAACCAGGGCAAATGTACTTGGGCCGCCATGCCATTTGGACATTCGTGCATGCCAATCAGTGTATTCATTTAAATAATTTAGCTGTAAACGGTTGTGGGGTCCTGAATTTCAGAACTACTGTCAATTATGAAAATGGTCACTGGTTTACTGATCGTGAATAACCCGAGTTCTCACTCAGCCTGGCCAATAGCAAAAAACCTCCCATGCTGAGGGCCCCGATCTGGCATGGCTCAGATGTGTCAGTGGAAAAAGAATGAGTGTCGTGATATGTTGCATGGCGCGAACAACAAATCTAAATTAACTTCTAAGCCTGATTGATCGTTGAACATCTAGAGCCTTCAGTTAAAACTCCATTTTGAATAACAAAAGGGCTATTCGTGGATTTTTACATTTCAAAATTGATCATTGTGTAAGAGATTATGCTTTTTAAATATCTCAAATTTACAGTTAAAAGTAATTACATTAAATATGCAGCTGCATTTCAGACAGAACTTCCATTTGCATGTCATATACAGCAATGCGATATCGAATGTTGCCTGCACTGTCATACGTAAAACACCATACACTTCATATCCTGCAGAGAAAATACTTACGTTGAACAAAATTATGCCAATTATTCCAAATTGAATGCATTGGGTAACAGGAAGGAAAGAAAATGTTTTTACCTAATTGTCAACGAAACCCTTGACATTTCATCCATTTCCCATCATGCTTCTTGCATAACCCCTGCAAATCACTTGTACATCGAGGTTTTACTGATTATACTGTGTAAAATAACCATTTACAGCCTTCTATCAATCCATTGCATGAAGGGCTGTCCCCCTTTTAGCGTGTTGGTCGTGACCATTCTGGCGAATTGCCCGATGCTGGATGCAATTACCAGCGAAACGTCGTACTCAAATTGTAAATGTTGTGGTTTCGCGCTTCAACACACCGGTGGGCTAAAGCAGTGAACTAATTTGTCTTTTGTCAACGTGACACTTTTTTACTGATTGGCCGTGTCGGGTGGTGGAGGGTTACGACACATTTATAAATAACGCGATCTAAACCCAAAAAACGTTGATTATGAAGGGTTGACCATACTTCACCATGCTGGTCATTTTTAATTGAAGGGGGGGGGGGCTCAGAATAGATTCAGATGTCACTCGCCACCGGGGTTAGCCGTGCTTTACGGGTTACTGGTTTCAGAGCACAGCACAATCTCAAAACAAGAGTCAAAGATCATTTGAAATACTCCACCGAGATATAAGGTGTTGTGTATTGTCGTATGTCCAAATGTGCCACATCAAGCTACCCGCAGATGAAACTGCAAATGAACATTGTACCATACTGTATATGTAGCACCGAATTGTACTGTGATCAGACTAAAAATATGCTCCAACCAAGCTGATTTATGTATTTTTTTTACTTAAAACTTTCGTGACTGCAGGAATTAATATTGTTTTTTTCGGTAAAGTCACGTAGATGTTGCGATGTGTAAACCCAATTCACTTGCGGGTGTTTTTTTCAGCATTGGGATCTTTGTCCAACACCAGTTATATTGTTTTTTTACTTAGCTATTGCAGTAAAATGGAGCACCCAGATGAAACCGATGCATTTTCAGGGTGAGAACATGCAAACCTCACACAAAAGGCATCCGAGTCAGGAATCTAACCCAGGAAGTTCTTGCTGTGAGGACATTACAACTGCATCACCCTGCTGCCCAAATGATAATCCATCCAGCACTAATGCTAAATGGTGTTTTTTTTTTATAGTGCATGGCACTGAGCTTCAAAACAGATTGAATATCACAAGACAATGTGCTTTAATCAAGACGATGCATGTAATAATAACACGTACACTATACGCACACTCCAGCGATCTCAGACTGGTAAAACCATTTTGCTTTGAAATGTGAAAATCACCATCATACACCGTTATTTAAAAATAAAATATAATTGTTCAAATAAACTACTGGCCTTTTAAAAGACAATTTTGCATACAGAACACCTTACATTTAGATGGGTTGGTTTTCATATTATTCATGTAGATTCACGAAAAATCTCATTCAACAACACTCCCAAGAGAAATGGCACATGACGAGCAAACAGCACGCACACATCCCGCAACCCCGAAAGGGACAAACATTAAACAGTTATATTGGAATGTCAATGTTGAAAATACCAATGTCAGGAATATATTCAAGTACTGCAACGACACTGGGGTTAAGGACACATCCACAAAGACAACGAACAATGGTGGAAACACATTGGCAATAATACCATTCAAGTGTCACAAAACTCACAACGAAAAACACGCCGCAAGGAAACGACCACCACGAACCATAGCATCATCCCTCGTTCAATTTCCTCTGACTTGCTGTCGGAGCAAAACAAATGTCATCAAGCTCATCGCATGGCAACTGTCAATCATCGCGCAGGTGACGATCAGTATACTAACGTGTACCCCGAAGAACTGGCCAGCAGCACTCCCTCATAGTTGAATGTTCTGGGGCCAGAGTAGACGATAACATCACTTTGTAAGTGTCGAACGTTCAGTTTACGATAAGATTCGTGTAAATCCGAGTCAACGAGTGGTCAGGACGACTTGTAAGTCAATCATAACTGATCATTATGAAAATTGTAATATCTAGCAACAATTATTTTAATCATTCATATCAGCAACATTAATCAAATACCTTGGCTGCAGGCTGGCGTAAAACGCCTGGATGCTCACATGTCTTTCTGACATGTGATTGGTATGTAAGTTGAACTTCTTTCGCACCGTATGTAGCCAACTGTGATAATCGGAGGTGCGTACACATCTGTCAGTCGTGGGAGTGATGACATCATCCCTAGCAACCACTCCCACAACAGTTACACTCTCACCGTGGTACCCCCAATTTACTTTGACTTAAGATCCCTTTTCTCCGACGATGTTTATGATCATACGACTATCATACCTGCCAGATTTACAGCAAATCTTAATATAATTTTCTTTACTCTGGCCCCCGACCACCTTAGTGTGAAGAACCCATTGTAAGTCTGATTGTAACAATAGCCATGGTGAAGTCTGACTGGACATCGTTGCCAAATGCAAATACAAAATATTATTCCATTCCACCTGGGTGCACATCGGGACTCCACGTGTTTAATCTCATGTTTGGCACCTTTTCGTCCAAATTCACTCCGCATATATGGTAGCACGAACTAATCTAAGTAAAGCCGTTGCAAGAAACAACAGGACCAGGAGTCAGAATATCAATTTAAAAATGACGCGACTGCAGAAATAGCAGCAGCATCAGCCTAAACGCTGTTTCAGGCTCCGAATAATGACTGGTGAAGGTGATTATGAATGCCCAGCAATTCACAATGTAGTGTCTAACAATAAAGGACGCTCAGGATGGAAATAGAGAACTCCATAAGTATTTTGCGCTAAAGCCGTTTCAAGAGTAAAGCTCTCTTCATATTTGGCCAAATGTTATGAATTGCACGTGTCTACAGATACAGTAGAACCTCTGGTCACGACCATAATTCGTTCCATAACTTTGGTCGCAAACTGATTTGGTCGTGACTCGAACCTAATTTCCCCATTGGATTGTATGTAAATACGATTAATCCGTTCCAGACTCCTACGAACTGTATATAAATAGTTTTAAAAATATTTTTAAGCACAAAAATAGTTAATTATGCCATAGAATTCATAGTGTAATAGTAAACTAAATGTAAAAACATTGAATAACACTGCGAAAACTAACATTGCCGCGTCAAGGTTTAGAATCGTTCAACAAGAGGATTGTTTCGTCTGCTACATCAGTCGGTCGATTCTGAGAGAGAGAGAATATTCGTATGAGCAATTCATGTTTCTATTGAAAGGAAGTTAACAGTAATATTTGGGTACAGTATTGTTTTTGGAAGCATTCACCGTAATATCGTATGAACGTTTACTTCACCCCATCATCGTATGAATGATGCATGAAGAGATTAACGGGTTCTTATGTTAGCGATTTACGTACTCAGCGCTTTCGCTCTCTAAATTACGGCTTGAATGAGGGGGGAGGGGTATGACTACACTCACAAAATTAATATCTTACTAGGAATTTTATATAACAAAAGTTATATACATAACTGTTACGCTTTGTGTTGTTTGTAAACAAACAACAGGAAATTTGTCGCTTACAAAAAAAAATGGCGCGGAAGGGGAAATCGGCCGCGGCCGTGTTTGATTGCCACCCGAGTTTGTGTTCGTGACCAGATTCAAACATTTTGTGAATTTTTTGGTCGGAACCCGATTTGGTCGTGGTCAGAAGCGTTCGTGACCAGAGGTGCTACTGTATAGATGAACTGTCACAAGTTAGAGTCACAAGTTAGAGTCACAAGTCAAGAATAGATTTTTGTTAACAATGGTCAAGGCTGCAACTCGTAGCTGCAGGGGTCATGTGAATCCATTCTGAGACACAAATGAAAAACATCGATTTATATATTCTTGGTTCTTTCGGTAAAGTCAATAATCTTTCTTCTTGTTTTCTAAAATATAAAACAATAATCTTTTTCTTGTTTTATATTTTATTATTTTATTATTTCCCTTCTACGTGACTTTACCGAAAGAACCAAGAATATTAATCCCAGCAGTCACGAAAGCTTTAAATCGATTGAAATGTTTGCTCTGTATCATCTATTGTGGGCTTAAACATTTATTTTAAATATTACATACCTGTGTGCCTCGATGGGCCAGGCAGTTGTGATTATGGATACCTCAGAACCATAGCTGGACATGTGACTGTATTAGTAGGCTAACCCATCTAAATGGGACATTTTGATATTCACATGATGTATTGAAATCAAAATAAACTAATAAGTATATGCACCGACTTCAAGCAAATAATCTCTGCCATCGAGAAGGCATCAGTATAAACACAACACACGTGGCAAATTTGGCTACGAACAGCTTCCGGGCAACCTGAAATGACTGTTGGCAAGTATTGAGTGAAAATAGTACACTGCTAATATAATTCTACCGAGTCGTTTTAATATATATTGGTGATAACCAGGATGAAACAGGTGTCATTTATTTATTTTTTACTTTGGGCTCTGGACTCAGCCAGACTCGGCTAAAAAAAGATGCAATGCAGGGTACAACAAAAATCCACCCTGCCCATTCTAGTGAATTTGCACCAGGTTAACATAAAACAATGTTTCTAAATCTAACAACTGTTTACAGTTAACCATGAGCAAAATGTAAGCCTATTCCAAATGTATAGCCACAATATTTATGGTCACGTTCAGCCCGGGCCTGTGACAGAATTGCAGCCACATTGCAGCAGTGGGGGGGTGGTAGGGACATCAAATTATTGTTTTCATGTATTGCTCTACCCCAGAACCTCAGAATGTGCTGGTTTATTACCTCAACATGGTAACCAAGTCACCGACACAGAGATCTCAAGAAACGAAATAGATTTCAGATTGTGAACCCACCCTGAACACTCTCTCTGAAATCCTCCCTTTAAAATTAGCATTGGACCATCTTCGACGAAGCCAAGGTGTCTAAATGAGCTCTACTAGAATTGATCCAGAAGCCCCACGTCATCACTTCTTGAGCAGCTGCTGGAAGCTCTCGTAAACCTCCGGGTTGCTCTCGGCAAAGTGCTCCGCCTTGTTCTGCTCCAGCCAATCAGACGAGTGGATCTGCTTCCGCAACAGACCAATCAGGTCCTCCAGGGAGTCGGAGGGCAGGGCTGAGGGGTTTGGTTGGTCGCCTTTCGATGTTTGGGCAGAGTTGGTAAGCAACTTGAGCTTTGGTAAAGCACTTTCCAGCCTATCCATACCTGCATGCACACAAACACACACCAAGACGCAGATCCTCATTTAGCCATATGGACTGTAGAGATTAGTGCTGGTCATCATCAGGCAATGATCAAGTCACTGTTGGATGAAAAGCTCCCCAAGCAGTCGCCATCTCTCGATCTTACAATGTATCAACCCAAGCGACTTATGCGCACCAGCTGATTGCATTGCTCCATTTCACGGCGGAGTGGCAGCCAAAGCAGGGAAGAAGTGCTGTTAGTTACCACCTATTATGGTCACATAGCACATCTTCTTGGTTCTTTCGGTAAAGTCACGTAGAAGGGAAATAATAAAATAATAAAAATAAAACATATATATTTTTATTTTATTATTTCCCTTCTACGTGACTTTACCGAAAGAACCAAGAAGATGAATCCCTGCAGTCACGAAAGCTTTAAATCACATAGCACATGTTGCCTGAATAGGATTTCCTAACTGCGATAGCTACATGTTTAATAAGGCGAAGGATTTGCTACTCAAGGCAAGAATCAAACCCTGATTACTGCATCACGGCACCCCAAAGGCGAAGATCTCCCGTTTCGCCGTAACAGACTGTGGGGGCAAGTGCTGTTAGCCAACATCTATGAAGGCTGACACGGACTACAACAGGGTAGGTGGCCAGCACTCTGCCTGGCTGCCTCTTTTCTCCCGAGTAGCGATGTTTACATACCACACCAGGTACTCATTTGAGGCTGAGTCGACCTAGGGGATGCCCAGGAACTTCTGGAACCTAACTCGCTCATAAGTAGAGGAGTTCCTGTATAGTGTTGCTGACAGTCGTCTCCTGTTCCGTCCGTGACCTCCCGTCAGCGAGCCTTTGACACGTGGCCTGAGAGTGCACCTGGCCTGGCACAGGCGCCGTGGTGACGTCACCATCACTTAGTGGCGAATGGCGTGCGTTGGTATTGTGGTTGCTGACGCAGTGTTGGATAGGAGCTGTGCTCACCGAGCTTGAGTCGAGTCATGGACTCGGCAAAAACGAGGCGCACCCAGCCGGGCTCGGGGCAGTAGAACGCCTGTCCCGGGCTGATGAGCACTTTGGACTTGATCAGAGCAATCCACATATCCTTCTCTGCCTCGAACGTGTCACTTTGCAGGAACTGGGGTGGGCCCGCGGGAAAAAACGGGCACAGAAAAAAAGAGCATGTTTGTGCCATCGCCTCGAGCAAAATAACTTAAACATTCATATATCGATGGTGCAAATAACATGATTTTAATTTATTAAAGCGCTCATTTATTTCTTATTGAATCATTTAATAATCATAGCAAAATATTGCCAAGAAGGACGTCAGCGAACGGGGGGCGTGAAAGCTGGATGGCCCGTGATGTTCCGAACAAAGAATTCGCTGAAAACCCGACGCAGGAACACGCTGGTTTCAGCCGGCATAGAAGACAACGCACGGCAGGCACACATGAAGACTTAATAAGTCACCCAATTATGAATGTGATGAAGTACGATCTGTTAGTCTCTCGTAACTGACGACTGCCCATTATACACTTCATACAGAAGGTATGAACGCTATGCATCAAGAAACTCCTGGTGCCATCCAATGGATCACCAAACTTTACATTTACCGTTTTGTCAGTTTCTTGTCAAATCCCATAGGGAAGAAGAAGATAGCACACTCAGAATATGTTGTGCTTAGCTTGTTGTACTTCTCCCGCACCAACAATTAGCACGGTTGGCTACATACGGTGCGAAAGAAGTTCAACATACACTCAACATTGGGTCAAGCGCACTTTTATTATTTTCCACCTTTTCTTTTTTTAAATATATATTAAAAAAAAGTGCCCACTGAGCAGCGCTTTACCTGCCGGAAATCGGCCCAGACGTAGAGACCCGACGCTCGGTCCAGATATGGCACCCCCATGGCTCGCAGGCGGTCCGTCATGTAGCGGTGGGCCTTCCGCAGGCGCTCGTGATTCGTGGGCAGGAACACGCGGTCAATCCACTCTGCGGATGCACGCGGGAGTAAGGCATCCATTATTTTATTCATTTATTCATTCATTCGTTTATTCATCCATTCGAGGTACATGAGTCTCACCCATTTCAACAAAGCCCACGTGTTCCACTGCTCGATTGATGGCTGGGTGTTGGTGGCAGGGTGGCACAGTGGTTTAACCAGTGCCTCACAGCAAGAAGAGCCTGGGTTTGACTTCTGACTCAAGTACATTTCGGTGGTTATATGTTCGCCCCCCTGATAGGCATGGGTCCCCTCTGGTTTCTCCCGTTTCTTCCCAAAGAGAAATGCATACATACATGTACGTAATTGGTTTTGACGAAACATCCAAATGCAGGGCCCTCCAAAAAAGAAGAGTCTAAAAACTGAGTGCGGTTATCCTAAGTAAATAAGTAATTATTATCATCTCTACTGACTTCCCTGAGCCTCAGTGGACATTCGTGTCCCCAATGGGCGCAGCACCAGTGTCCTCTAAACAAATGATGTAAATACATCAGATTGTGAGTCGTTTTATTGACCCAGATATATGACGGTAATGATGAACTGTCTCGATCCTGGCTTCTAAGTAAATAAAATGCATGAAATTATATTTATGAAAATGCAACAATAACGACAAAATACATTTTCTAAAACCTAAACCATGACAAAATTGTTCTTAGCTGCTTCGTTACAGCGTCTTAGGGGTGTGTGAATGTGACAGCCGTCGGGGTGGTTAACTCTGATGGCCGTGGTCACCTCGGTCCCTGAGAATCTGCGACACGGAGTACTGCAGCGGACCCGGCACGCCATGCACGTATGCCACCTTGCCCAGGGCACGGATCACGTCGCGATTCTCCGTGTAGAGCACGCCCACACGCAGCCCTGATGCGGCAAAGTCCTTTCACGCGCGGGGCAAAAAGTGTGGTCACACAGAGCACGCGTTCCACAAGAATCGCTTTTTGTGTTTCGTTTTTTGTCCTTTTACCGCACCTCCGAATAGCAGTTTGCTACGTATCGTGCGAAAGTTCAACATATACATATATACCGAAGTCTGTAAGTCTTCCCGGTACATTAAAAGTTGCAGTGTTTGTCAGTTGCGCGATTAAAATACATTACTTGAGACAATGCAATTACACGCAGTTTTCCACTCTTCTGTTATTGTCTGATATTCTCAGAGGTGGCAACTCTCATCAATTCTGTGAATGACGAGAAACACCCATCATGACAGAATAATAGTGCGGGCTGTAAACCATAAGGTTTAAACAACACGCAGATGTGTGTGAAAAGTACACAGCCTTTGTTCATTATGCAGAAAACATCAGCATTTTCTGAAGTGCATTGTGTTCTTCTTGCCTGAGATCACCATAAAAATAAACCAGAGCAAACATGCTGCTGTCAGTTGGTCACATTTGTTCAAATATATTGTAATGGTGACCTAAGCCAAGAGGACCACAATGCACTTCTTCAGGAAATATATATTTTCTGTTGCATAATACACAAATACTGTTTGCTTTTTACAGTGTTGTGTATTGTTTGAAACTGGTGGCAATTCTAATGGTTATCATTGTCATGGAAACTGAATTTGGCTTTTAACATGTTATTAGTGCTCGGAGAGGCCCCGAGTATTAAGGTAACTACATCAAAATAACAGGACCCTGCGGGGTGGGCTGGTAGGATTAATACTTAGTACCGGTACAGGGATATCGACCGGGTATAGAGGAGTTAAAGAAAATTACTGTATTCTAGTGTAACGTTAATTAAAAGTGTTTGTTTTGACAAGACACGCTGTGAGATTTAAAGACCCCCCAACACCACCCTCAACACCACCCCTCCCACCAGCCCTCACCACCCCCCACCACCACCCCCCACCACCACCCCCCACCACCACCCCCCACCACCACCACCCCACCACCCCCCACCACCACCTTCTGCACTAGGCCTCGCGAAGCCTGCCGCACTAGGCCTCGCGAAGCCTGCCGCACTAGGCCTCGCGCCGTGCTTTTCGTACACAAATAAGGCGATTAAATGTATCTCGTCTCTGTGTTAATAAATGTTTCTTGTCTCTGTGTTAAAAAAACGTGCTGCGTTTCAGTAAAGTATTTTTTTAAATAAACGTGCTGCGTTTCAGTAAAGTAATTTTGAAGCGAAGTTTAAAGTTTTGCCGTGATACGCCGGAAGCGACGGCCATCTTGTTTAATTCACAGATCGCAGGGGGAGCGGGCGGCCAACTTGTCGGACAGGGTCATGCCAAGTGTTTGCAGTAGGGGGCGATGTTGATACACGGACGGACGGACGGACACATTAATCTATTGGTGGTCTGGTCCACTTCGTTCCTACCAGTATAATCATTACCATCACCATTAGGGCTGTACAAGTGTTACGCAAGATTAAACAAACGTAAGATTTACCTTGCTGAGGCTCCACATCACGTGCGTGCGGTCCGGGTCAGGAAGACTTTCACAAACAGACGACAAAAGGAGTCAATGACACTGTGGCGACGCCTTGGTCAAACTTTTGCGTTTATGTCGTGTGTGTCCCCCGCCGCTGGGCTACTCACTTTAACTCATAACAGGCACCAGGGTACCATGTACCATCAGGTGCATTCACTGGGCTCCAAGTCCACCGTACAACGATTACAAAATATTAAAACCCACACGCGGCATACTTCTGTGACCTCAAACTGACCACTGTGAGATCACTTCCTCTCACCCTTGCCTGCCCTCTCAATGCTAGAAAACACCGTTTATTTTCTCCACCTCGGCATTAATTACTGTGAAGACTTAGCAGGACCCTCCTCAATGAGACTCGGTGAAGCTTTTCTGGATACACAAAGGTAATGATAATTTTCAAAAATAGAATTTTTTTACGTAAGGAGGTTTCTTCTGCTGCTCTAATAGCATGGAATAAGCTGTCCCCAGTATCTACAATTTGTTAAATGGGCCGTCTTGTTCCCTATGTATGACAGAAAAACCTTCATTGACTTCACCCATTTAATTCATTTATAATTTACATTGCATTTGTTATTCAATTGCCTGATTATATTCCATGTTTAAAGCTACTTGTTCCTTGTAACACCCACAAATACACTGCCCTGTTATGACTGCAGAATCTGGAGATACATCTGTATGATATAGCAACTGCCACATTACATAAACAAAGCCGCATTGTGTTGCACACGGAGAAAATATCACAAAGCCAACATGGGCACAAACCGGTCAAAGCTGAGGACACTTGTGAACTTGGGTCCCTTGATGAAGATGGTGAGCATGTATATCTCATCCATGATCACATGCAGCTCGTGTCTGCAACAGCACGTGAGCGCTCAGTTCAACGCTGGAATATTTAGCAGTACCTTCATATTTTAGTCCACCCAGCGGGTATAAAATGGCGACACCGCAGTCAGTCGTTCGGCAGGGCCCGTGCGGTGGGGGGTTTAGTGTGGTGCCCGCACACTTAGCCTAGGCCTAGCCCATGTCCGCCAGCGCTGGTGTGAGTAAATCATTTCAGGGCTACACCGTTACCTTGAACAAGAGGCAATAAGCGATCGGCTGGAATGCGATCGATGTCGTGAGATCTCTAGGAAGCAAAGCGGCGTTCACCCTGGAGAGTGCTCCGATAGGCGACCACCGTACCATTAAATATAGAACACGAATAAAAACCCTCATTCATTGGCTGAAAACATCGAAATCTATATGCACCTCCGTGTGCTGCAGATTGTGCAGCGTCGTGAGATGCAGCTTGCGTGAATGGCGGAATATAAACACAGTCGTTATTATAAAACGGGTGTTTTGTAGGCTGCTGCAGGGCTACGTTGTAAACAGGGATACATTTAGCAAACTACATTTTGTACATATTCTGGGTTCTTTCGGTAAAGTCACGTAGAAGGGAAAAAATAAAATAATATTAATACTTATATTAGAAAGAACCAAGAATATGAATCCCTGCAGTCATGAAAGCTTTAAATCAAAATTTACATTTTGTACTATACTATGCCCCAACATCTATGCCCCTCCATCTTTGCCAACACGCACTAACCGGCATTGTGAAATATAATCAAATATCCCCCATCACCCGCACGGTGTGAGGAGGCCCTCATCCAGAAGTGGCTGTATATGAACACACATTGTTTTTAGAAGTGTATTTTTTTTACATTAAAGCAATATTGTTCTCACAGTGGGTCACAGCGGCAAGTATGGAGTTATCTGAAACGAGTCCAATAAGTAACTCAAACACAGAGAGCCAACCCATGGGGGAAAAAAAAAAAACCCGCAGAGTCTGCAGCAAGTTCACGCTCTCCAACAGTAAGAGTCCACCCCCCCCCCCCAATGTCATGCACAATCAATCACCCAATCCCCAGCCCGACCCTAGTCGTGCCAAGGAGTATAAAATCATCAAAATAACATTTGCGATCACAATGCACATGCCGATGCCCATTATAGAGTTTTACGAGACCCATTCGGAACACGGCGCAGCCAAACGAGCCGAGCCAAACAGCCGCATCTTGGCAAACACTTGCGGCCCCCTGTAAACAAACAAAAAAGAGACGAGTGAACAGAACGCACCTCTTGGCAAACTCCAGATAACTGAGCAGAGCGTCGGCTGGGTAGATGTCGCCCAGGGGGTTGTTGGGGTTGATGAGAATAACTGCCCTGATGCGCATGCCCTGCAGGGCAAGTGACAAGAGAAACACGGCCGTTATTTACCAACACGGTCCCAGCCGCCACGCATTCCCCGTCTGCCGATACAGCCTCGTTTCGTTAATAAGACACAAGTTCAACTTGTACGTCTAAATGTGCTGACCCTTCACGAGACTTTGCTTGAAACTGATACAGTAATAGCCTAATTGGACAAATAAAACCATGGGATGGGAGAGCAATGAGTGAGGACTCAAGACAGGCGGTTTCAACTCTCAATTAATTGTACTTAAGCCAGTTTATGCCATTTTTTATAACATTAAGCGGAGTGGTGATGTCAGAAAGGGGCCGTCAGGCTCTTGTATGTACGTATGTTTAACTTCTTTCACACTGTACGTAACCAACCGTGCTAATCGGAGGTGCGGGGAAGGACAACAAACTAAACACACGCTGCTTTTCCACCCTTGCATTATGATAGAACCACCATGCCGTCAATAACTCCAAACACATTTTTGAAAAGTGTAAATTTAGGTAATAAGCTATTGGGAACTGTCAACATGTGTTGGTTATGTCAAGAAAATATGAATAAACACGATGTTATGTTTTGCAAAGCGCATATAATTATCATGGATCTTATATAATACGAGATAAATTGTAATATCACCATACCACGGCAACCTTACCAGCGCCACACAGCCCCTGCGTGTCGCTGCAGGCTCGTTTCTGTGAATTGCACAACTATTGCTTTATCACTCTCTCCGTGGCTCATCAACCCAGCGCCCACCATTCCATGTCCCCAGCGCTCAAGCCTAATATGGCTGCTCTGTTACGATCTTGCTATACGGGGGGGGGGAAGCACAGATAGCCATGATGTACGTGGACGAAAATTAAAACAACTTTATCGGTACCGAGGCTCCCACAAGGCCATGCGGGAGGGCGCCAGCTGTCATAGAATGCGGTCGTGTTGCTACAATTCTCTGTGGTGAGTACAATGTCTTTAAGAACAATGAGGCTATGCCGCTGAATAAAATGAACGCCAACCGCTTGCAAGTTCAGAGATTCAGCGGTGAAGGGGACCTCACCCTGCCACTTTCAGACGTCTCGGAACGGGAAAGAGTTAACAATGTGGACGTGGTGGTTGGGCAAAGACGAGGACAATCAGGTAGCAGGAGCTGAACGCAGTCAGAACCAATGGTTGAGGTTTATGTGGCACTGACCTCCTTTTTAGCAGCTTCCAAAGCAGTCTCGAGTTTTGGCACCGTGAGCTGGAAGGGATGAGTCTCATCTTCAGACGGCTGCGAAAGAGAAAGATTATAATTGCGGTTATTCTTTTTTATATTTTACAGATCAGCTGGCACTTACCCTCCATCTTCCGAAATGGTGACGCATTCCAGCGATCCATCACTCTGAAAGGACGGATTTGTGGATCGCCTGAATTTGGAAACTCCCAAACTCGCCAGGCTGTGCGGTCACCACGAGATGGCAATACAGAATGGATTCTGGAATCCTTCTGTGCACGCCTTGGTTATCCCCTTGTAATTGTGGGGGTTTTCTCTGGGTACTTCACATTCTTGCCACGTGTCAAATACTTATTGGCCAAACATCCCAATGCATGACCAAGGATGGAGAGATGATCTAAGTGAAGCATGTACACCCACTTGCTGCAGAGGTTCACGGTTCGAATCCAGTGGCCGCCCTGATTACTCCGAGTATAATAATCATGGCAATAATACGCCGACTGCATCAAAGCGGATGTTCAAGAATCCCTGATGTTACTCGCAAAGTATTCTATTGTGTGGCAGCGTCAGGGTCTACATGTGCCAAAGTCAAAAATTACCCGAAAATTACGCAAATGGGATTGTATCTAGCAATCATCACCCCCTACTTGCTCACTGATGTGCCAGGTCACTCTTACAGATTAGACTATCCTGGTCTCTTGAATTCTCACCTGACTAAAGAAAAGAAACCTAAACAAGAAGCATGACACTGCAAAAAGAAAAGTCTTACAACTCACTGAGGTTTTCCTGCAGAAATAAAGGTCAGTATAAATATAATAAGAATAATTAATGGACAATAATAACCATATGGTGGTTTGTGCACTGCGCCATGAGCCCGGTCACCAGAGTTCGCTTCCTGGCCATTGCTAACACCACCGGTGAACGATATCTGAACCAACCAAATGCTGGGTTGACCAACCAGCACTCATCAGCATCGTCAAGTTTGGTCAAACAACCCCCATGATCGAGAGGTGTTGGGAGGCCTTCATCCATCAGAGGGCTTTAAAAATGTGCTTTATTTTAAAACTGGTTTAACACGTAGGCTTTCGTGACCAATATCATCCATGATGATGTAGAAATCTGCATCCAGCAGTGAACTGTGAATAGCCGCTCATGATGGTGGTGGTGGTGGTGACGATAACGCGAACTCTCAATGGCCTCACCACGCCGCTCAGGGGCACGTGCACAGTCCGGACGCCCGAGTAGTGACGGATGTCTTCATCAATGATGCCGTAGTACGGGGTGGGGATGAGGATGCCGTCTGCATGGTGGCACACAAAACACAAAGACCCCCCCCCCCGTATAGGCTTAACCTACTGTTTCGGGCAAGTGCTGTTAGCAAACGCCTATGAAAACCGGCACGGCAAACGAGGAGCAGGGTGGCCAGCACCATGCGTGTTTATATAAATGTTTGTATATGTCTATAAATAGCTCTCTTCATACGCTACAGTCATTTTGCTGGAGCAGTCACACCTGATGACGGATGCTTGTGTTGCTTCCGAAACGTCGTGATTTAATTTAGTTGTTTCATTTTCATTTTATTTTTTTTTCACCTACGTGACTTTACCGAAAAAACCAAAGAATATGGATCCGTGCAGTCACGAAAACTTCAAATCTAGATTCAGTCACTCCCCTGGTCATCCGCCTCACCTCCAGGGTCACAGAGCACCGCTGATAGAGCAGTGAAGAGGGAACCGCAGCCATTAACCACGACCACCTGAGGAGGGCAGAAAGCAAGTAGCTAACACCACAACGCGCTCGCAAAGCATTACACTGTGCTTTTTGTGTTGTCACGCGTGTTGTTAGGCACGACGTCCGATGTTTCGCTCCACGTGCTGGGAGCTTCTCCTTCAGGATTGAGTCCAGTTCCTAAAGAAGCTCATAGCACATGGAGAGAAATGTCTGGCCATCGTGCCGAATCACCCGCGGTACAACCTGACAAAAACATCAGCGTCCTGTACAGCACAACCGCGAAAACCCACGCAGGCGTAACGACGCATACCACGCCTTAACATCTAGCACTCCATAAGTGTGAATGAAGTGCAAGTGTATAATTTTACAAGTTTCATCAAAATCTAAGCTTCCATTACCTTGTTGCAGGAATATCATTACACCCACACTCACACATGCAAATAATTTGACAAGACTTAACAGAGCCTATGATATCATGTTTTTTTTATCACACTGTTGGACATGTGTCACAAAACAAATTTGAATTAACCACAAAATATGAAATTGCCTTTTTCCCAACATTCGGACTACCGTTTGACTTATTCTGGGCCACACTGCCATAAGGAATTACTTGGCCAGACAACTGTTGATGATGCAAACAGAAGGAATTTATTCAGCGACTTGTTCTGTGCAAAGTACTCACATTTTCTGAGTCAAGGGGCCTGGGTGCCTTGCAGTAATCAGTTAGGAAACGAGCCATTTCTTTCTTTAAACTATAAAAAAAAACATATTTTAAGCATAAGTTAACAGCACAGCATAACTCACCTCATGAACTAGCATTTATTACAAATGAGATCTTGATAAATAGATAAAAGCGAAGCTCTTTTTAAAAATAAAAGTTAAGAAAACAACACCAGTTGTTTAAATTCACATTTTAGTGTGTACTATAAATTAATTTGACGTATCATGCTACGAGACGTAACGCGTGTTAATTCAAATGTTATGTGCATAGCTCTTAGGCATTAAATAATGCATCGATAAATCATGTACCATTAATTAGTTCGCTTACGATACTTGCACTGAATGGTGCATGTGTGAGAATTTTTTCCGCTTCAATGCGAACAACCTGCTGCGACATTTGGTTTACATTTCGTGAACCGGCAGGTCGCATGCGTTAGGGTAACATGCAGGTACTTCCACCTCTTCCAAGGCTTCTATCCATCCTGCGTGGAAGAGTAGGCCAAAATAAAACCCTTGAGAGGGGGCTCTCTAGAACTCCCTCTCGTGGAGGCTCTTCCGCCAGCAGCGGCGTGAGCACGCAATTGCAGAGCTGCACCTTTACCTTTTGCATTTAACGCAACGGGGCGAACTTAACTGTCTAAATGAGAAACAATACAAACGAGTGCGGTAAAAAAAATTATAACCCATGCTTGAATGGAATCGTGGCCTTGAGTTGTGAAAATTAATCAGATAAATGGCGGGGGAATGAACACTTGGATTAACAGACGTGAACTCCAGCCAGCCATGGTGATACCGTGCACCGTGTACGACTGCGGGAGGAACTAAGGACGCGATCGATGGGGATCACTCACAAGGCGTGTCCTCGCCAGTCCCCATAGCACAGCGTCACGGGGTCCACGTGGCACATGTCAGGCTGACCCAGCTGCTCCAGAGGCGAACAACACACAACAGCATCGTCATGCGCCAGTCGTTCATCCCGGCCACCGGCTTTCCCGTGAAAACCGGGATCCGACTATAAATATCTTGCTTCTTTAAAATATGTCAGGGCCTCCCTCCTCACAATCTTGATTTATCTCGGAGAAATCCGTTGAGCTATGGAACTCTTTTTCAAAGATGTCCAGTAATTTTTACAGATGTCCAGTAGTGGCTACTCCGAATGGTCACTGTGGTCTCAATGCTCTGTAGTTTCCCTCCACACTCCCTTCAATACAAAAAAAGCATTGTCTATGCACTGACTCTTAAATAAAGGTGCTGACACTTCCTCTGCTGACCAGAAGGTTTAACAGCAACTGCATTGCTGTTTATATTTCATTATCCTGCTGTTCATGTCGAAGGACTGATCTCCGCTCTCTCACATGAAAATATATTTTTTTACTTTGTTGCTGGATCTGCCTTGACGTGTCATTGTTGCTTGTTACAGACTCATGAGTATATACAGAAGTGTGGGTTTGTTTTAGATATACGTACATGTATACTACATGGAGGTGTTGGCGTGCATGGTAGCCTACCCGTGCGGCCATCAAGTCCACAGACAGCTTGTTTTCGCTTGTTCCCAAATTAATGATTCCCTAGAGAAACATAAACGCCAACAAACGAACATTAATATATGAACGTCATCTCGAACAGAGCTGCTGCATAAACTGGGTATGAAAATCATCAATTCAACCTATCCATCACCCCCCCCACCCCACTATGCATGGACATGATACATCTTTAAAGAACCCATTAGAGTCACAGCATTTCCCAACACTAAATGCGCTTGCCACGATTAATGAATAGATTATGCAAAATTAAATGACACCAATGCTTCTGCCAACTCTGGTGGTCGTGATAACGACGCTAATTACAATGAGCAATAATCATCGTAACACAATTTCTGCGGGCTCTTAACGATTTACTTGCACAACTGCAAAGCCTCGGGGTGGGATGCTATTGTGTAAATTCCCATGACGTTTAAAAAGCCACGGCATTGGTCGTGTCTCCCTGCGGTGGTGCACCCCCCCCCACTTCTCTCCATCTGAAATCGAGCGTAAAACCCATCATCTCTGCTGGCATTGTTGTGTGGGCAAAGAGGAACACGCATGGGTTAGCCTGTGCCCGTTATCTTCCAGCATACGTGACCAGACATACCAAGCACACTCAACACACACAGCGAAACGTCCAATCTCATTCATCATCATCATCATCATCCTCATCGAGCGATCATCATTACCGACTGGTCCATCATCAGCCATTCGGGGTTCCGTCACTCCTTCAAGCCTAAATTGACTGTAAACGTTGCGGAGTGAAAGCAAATGCAGCGGGTGACATGACCTGTCCGATATTCACTCGCCGCACAAGGCGTGAAATAAACCCGACAACGATGACGATGAGAGATGAACACGTCGTGCGATGGGGGGGGGGGGGGGAGGAAACACCGAGCCGCCGATGTTGCATTGAATCCGCTCCTCGCCCTCATCACAACCACACAGGGCGCCTGCTGCACACAATGCACGCCGCATTCACAAGCGCGACCGCCTCTTAATAGCTGCGCCCAATGGATCTTCCTTCATTTCATTCAGCGCCTTGGCAACCCTGTAGCAAAGATGGAGTGGCTGGACACGCGCACGTATATTTATCAACGTGCGTACGCAATACTGTGTGCGTGCGTGCCGCCTATGTGGTGCAGTAGATTTTTATTTATTATATATATAGATGTACATCGCACCGACATATATCTGTTACATTTGTAGAACCACACATCTCAATACTGTACTGACAAATGTGACCATGTACACATCTACAAAAATATTAAGCTCGTTCTCAACAACATGTCCCTATGCAGATGTGTGTGTGTGTGTACATGGAGGTGCATAAGCGGTGCTACATCATCCCGGTACATACATACAAACACACCCATCATTGTATCGTGTGTACAATTGCACTGAAGCACACAGGCACAACCTTCAGAGCACACACGTGCCTATGTGCACACAGCATTTATGCGTAGTACTTACGTGTATGCATGTGCACAGAGCATTGCTGCATAAGTACATCCGTGTACGTACATGTGCACGCGGCAACAGTGCTGTGCAGTAGACACACGTGTGAATGCGTGTATAGATGCATGTGTACCGCACGGGATCACGCGACAACATCACACGTGCAGATCAGACGCATGAGTGGACCCACCTCCGGGTTGCGAGCCTCGTCGAATTTGTTGGCCGAGTACAAGGAGAAGCCATCCTGCAGGATGCCCGTGTAGCTCATGATCCGGTGCCCCCTCTCCGACAAGAACAGACTGCTGCTGCTCCTCCGCGTGCCGCTGCTGCTGCTGCCGCATGGATGATGCTGCGTGCATGCGGATGCCGCACCACCCGCCCGCACTGCTCGCTCCATCGGCCACAGTAGCTGTGGCTGCGTGTGTGGGAGAGAGTGAATGTGGGAGTAGCTCTCGACGGATGTCACTGTGCGTGCGACTGTGAATGTCGCTCTGGGTTGTAACTGTGCGTGCGACTGTGAATGCGGTGCAGCCACGGAAGAGAAGGTGGGAGTGAACGTGTTGTATAGTTGTGGATGTGTTGCGTGTGTCAATGTCAATTCTGTGGATGCTAATGTGTGTGTGAAAGTGAATGTAGGAATAAGTGAATGTGCGCACCGCTACGGATGTCACTGTGCGTGTGAATGGCTGTATGGGAGAAAATGTGTCTATGGAGATCAATGTGGGAATATGGGAGTGAATTTGGAAGCATGTGTTTGTGGGTGTAGATGTGATTTTGAATAAAATGTTTTGTTTAGCTATGGATGTAGAGATTTGAATAGAGTGGCCAATGATGTGACTATGTAAGTGAGTACGGGCGCAGCTATGGATGTGAATTTGAGCGTGAACGTGAGTAGCTAGGGATTTGATTTTGGGTGTGACATTTCGCGTATTTATTGACGTTGTGGAAGGTGTCAATGTGAATGTGGGTATAGCTATTGATGTGAATGCACAACACGGTATAAACGTGTGAATGTGGGTATAGCAGTGAAAATGAATGGGTGCTGATGTGGATTTGTTTACGAATTTAGCTCTGGAAATGTGTACAAGCTGCAAATGAGGCTCTGTGAATGCAAGTGTGAATGAGGTTGATGCTGCTAATGTAGCTATGGATGGCAATCCAGGTGACTCAAGAGATAAGGATTTTTTTTAGTGGATGCAATGTTAGTCACTGCAGAGAACACAAGCTGTATCTGGGAAAGCAGATGCAGCCAGTCCTTTCGGCTGTGGCTTTATCTGTCTCTGGGTGTCGCTGCACCAATGCCTGTGGACGTGCCCGCTTGTAGATGTTGCCTGTAGGATCAGAGGGACGGACACACACAGGCACATAAGTACAAGGACACGCGCACAGGCACACTACACTACCACGTGCACACTGGCACATGTCACAAACCGCACAAGCATTTGTAAACACAGGCAGGTTACAAAATGTGTGCATAGAGAGCGTACGGTAATAAGAATATCCCCCGTATAGCCTTGACAAGACTGTAGGGGCAAGTGCTGTTAGCGAGCACACAACTCGTGCATAAACACGTATGTACAAACAACCAACGTAAACAATGAAAATAGCCAAAGAATTGTACGCATATATACTGCATATGAACGCCTGTAAACATTGTGCGTATACACGGCTTTAAACACGTGTACACACCTTGTACTGTATAGACACGTGTGCACAAACACCCTGCACTGTACAGACACGTGTCCACAAACATCCTGCACTGTACAGACACGTGTACACAAACACCCTGCACTGTACAAACACGTGTCCACAAACACCCTGCACTGTAGAAACACGTGCCCACAAACACCCCGCACTGTACAAACACGTGTACACAAACACCCTGCACTGTACACACACGTGTACACAAACACCCCGCACTGTACAAACACGTGTACACAAACACCCTGCACTGTACACACACGTGTACACAAACACCCTGCACTGTACACACACGTGTACACAAACACCCTGCACTGTACACACACGTGTACACAAAATCACGTGACCACAACAACACTTCGTCGCGCTCAAGTACCAACGCAGTGAAGTGAAGCAGTCCCCTCGCGCCTACCCCAGCTTACGGCCATGCCTACATCGCAGCGGACACTACCAAGGCAGCACTTGCGTCTATGCACGTGCTGCAGACGTATCATCCCCGCGACGTGAAGTTGCCATTCGCTTCCGAGTCGGCCACGCAACGGAGACCGGCAGTGAAAGTGGTGGTGGGAGTGGTGGTGATGGGGGTGGTGATGGGGGTGGTGGGGGGGTGTTTGTCCGCATCAACCACACAAACACTCTGGCCCCGCTGTCGGGACAAGCCTGGGTTGAGTCGCTTAGTTGAGGTCTATCATAAACGACGATTCGACGGTGGAGGTGGTCGTCGTGTGGTGGTGGTGGTGGTAGTGGGTGGTGGTAGTGGGTGGTGGTTGGTGGTAGAGGTGGGTGGTGGTCGTGTGGTGGTGGTGGTAGTGGGTGGTGGTGGTGGTAGTGGGGGGTGGTGGTGGTAGTGGGGGGTGGTGGTGGTAGTGGGGGGTGGTGGTGGTAGTGGGGGGTGGTGGTGGTAGTGGGGGGTGGTGGTGGTAGTGGGTGGTGGTGGTAGTGAGTGGTGGTGGTAGTGAGTGGTGGTGGTAGTGAGTGGTGGTGGTAGTGAGTGGTGGTGGTAGTGAGTGGTGGTGGGGTAACTCAACACGAATCGCAGAGGCTCCTTCACCGACCGAGTTCGTTCTCTTCCTCCCCACCCCACCCCTCTCCTGCCGTCTCTGGTGTCCACTCTGCTCCCCCACGCCACCCAGTGGCCACCCTGCGTCAGTGCGGGCTGCAGGAGCAGGTTGGGGGTTTTCTTGGGGGAATGCGATCGATCAATCGATGATATTATCACCCGCGCCCGTCAAGCCCTCGTCAACATTAAAGGCGAAACTGCAAAACGGCCACGTGTCTCATCGGGCTCGCTTGCTAAGAGTTTGCTCGTCTTGTACGAATTACAACCGGATATCATCATCATTAGACCTCCTTTGCCGGTACCAAAATATAATCATTGGGTTTTTCCCGTTTTTTCTGGCAACAAAACGCCAAAAGGTCATTTGGCGTCCTCTGGTCGAGCACCAATTGGGTCGAAAGAAAGCCTTCCCTTGGTGTGGACCAGTGATTTTATGAACTGGTCCGGAGCCTCCGTGAGGTCGACTCAGCCTCAAAAAGAGTAACCTGGGGAGACAAAGGTGGCCGGGCGTGGTGCTGGCCACCCACTCCCTCGTGTGCCGTGCCGGCCTTCATACGTGCTCGCTAACAGCACTTGTCGCAACATTCTGTTGAGGCTACACGGGGTATCTTTATCTTTGCAGTATAAATCGTTCCCACTTGTGCCACTGGACGGGAGGTGGATAAAGTAAACTATGTTGTATTTCACCAGGCAAGGCCCACTGAGCTATGTAAATCTTTGTCAGAACCGACCTGGCCACGATTGATAGCTGAACAAAAGTGGCTTATAATCATGTGGAAATTTATCTCAGCCAAATACTCTGAACGAACGGCGATTCTAGAATGTGGAGGAAAAACCTGGAGGACTTTGGAGAAAAATCCACGCAACCACGGGGACCGCATGTTGCGTTGGATATGTGATTGATAACCAATTACCCGACCAATAATAATTATCGGTTCGATTAGCCGACTAACGGCCAATACGAAGTTAGCTGGGGGATTAATATAGTTTCCCACTTGTGCCGCAAAAAAGTAGTCTTCTAATTATGTAATGATTAATCAACTTAGTCGTGGGCCACAACTTACCTGCAGGTCTGGGTCCATGAAAGATGCGGGGAGCGGCGTTCAGAGGTCACTAACTGTAAGGGAGGAATTGTAGGAGTTTTAGACTCTACCCAGTTGCAATGGGTAACATTGGATGATCGTGGCAGGAGGGCCCGATGGGGGCTAGATAACGGTGGCAGATGACGACAGAATTAATACCAAAATCAGGACCTGAGCGACGGCTTGGGCTTACTCGTAGCCACATTGATAAGTTTTACCTTGTGTTTTGAATTCTCACCGCTTGCCATATGGCCCTAACGTCGTTGGTTTTTGTAACGCGAGTTACCTTAAGAATAATTTCTGCCTAGGAGAGTCCTCATTAAGAGACTGTGGCGGTGGTTCTTTTTTGGCCCAAACATTACAGTGGCCCGGGTGGGTCACACTCCATTAACAGTGACATGAATACATCGTCAGCATGCTGGTCTCCACAAGCAGTTACCAATCCATCATTGTCCTGTACACGATCTGATTTATTGTATTAACAATTTTACATACATAAATAAATAAATACATGAACGACTGTTATTGTTTACAGTGTAAATGATCTAATAATTTCTAAAAGAAAATACATCCGTTACCCATCACAGCTTTGCCGAATCTCACGACTCATTTTAAAGTGTCCTCTATTGCGATGTTTGGTCAATTCCATTGAGCATTCCGTCTCGGAAATGTTTACTGCACAACTGGTTGAGAGTTTGGACCAAGTCGTGGACAGTGAACAGTGACCAGCAACATTGCTGTGCCCATATCTTGAGGTCTTGGTGTGGGATGAGGTCATTGCAGGTCGCCGACTGGAGATCATAGGCAAAAACTGATACCACACACGTCAGCCAGATGAGATGGTGCAGATGTAAACACGTTCAGATGAGCATGCAAGGCTTGTAATCCATCTTCTGCTGAATTGCCAACCAGTAGTGTAATGTATTACAGCACACAGTTGTTTTAAATCGTAGAATTTTCTTTATTTTAAAGACAAACGCAAAAAAGGACAGATTCTTTTTTTCTCAAACTGAAAAATAGATAAGAAAAAGCCCAAATGTGTTTCAGTAGTGTATATTGTACGAGAAAATGATAACCAAAGGCCTTTATTTCAATATACATTCTTAAACACGCTGTTTGCATTTTCCCATAATGTTATGAAGCACTATTGGTATTTGCAAGCAACTGCGTCTGGCTCAGAAGTAGCAGTCAGGGCTGATTCCGTAAAAAACAAGTACGAATGAACAGCAACATTGTGCCTCGAATTTAGATTTGAAAACCGTCTACAATGTTCTGTTCTCTCAGAAAATCTACAGTTTACATTTTGCTGAACCTTGTGTTTTTGGAGGGGTGGAGGAAGCCGGGTATTATTTCCAATTACCTTATACAAGATAGCAAATTCCAAAAATGATGTAGAACATAGATAACACAAGCACAGAGCATATAGTATACGATCTTAATTTAGGAGCTTTCGTGACTGCAGGAACTATTCTTTGGTTCTTTTCGGTTAAGTCACATCTAAAAATAAAATAATAAATTAAAATAACATATTACGACGTTTCGATTGCAACACAAAATAACATATTACGAAAACGTCGTAATATGTTATTTTAATTTATTATTTTATTTTTAGACGTGACTTAACATATAGTATACGATCTGGATTTTTTAAATATATGTAAGGCTCTCCACCTTAGAAGTATGGCCGATAAGACAAGAGTAAACTGTTGAACTTTCAAATTAAACCTTTACGAATTGACTTCTATGAGTGTCACGATACTGTGCATGATTTGTGGCGATCATCATCATCATCGGCCATGATGAATCCACTGCTTATTGAAGGCCTCTCTCCAAGTCATCGCAGTGATATTCGGGGTTTCGCAATTAAACGAGCCGCGTGACAGGCCGCCCCACACTCTCGTCCAGAAAGAGGGTGCTGAACACGTCATCGAAGAATGAAGGGTGGTACTTGCAGGCCCGGGCACAGTCGGGATTAAAGTTCACCTCCAGGATCTGAGGTCGCATGATTCGGTCACCTGGAAGTCAGAGCAATGTTTATAATGAGGCATGTGCTGAGATGGGAAAAATCTACTCCTCCTAAATGCTGTAAGAAAAAAAAGCTAAAAGTGCAGCCTGAAATTTATTGCCACGACACTGCTGGCAGAAGATCCATCAAACTAGAGCTCTAGAGAGCCCCTCTGGAGGGTACTTTGGCCTACTCTTCCACATTGGCCACACATCTTGGAAGAGGTCCGAGTACCCACATCTTAGTCTACCACACACAACCTGCCTGCCAATCGACAGTGTGGTGTATCCATTCAGGCTGCCCAGTGTTTTAACATTGGAACACAACTGTTTTATTGCAGAAAGGGTCAAACCTTTTCTTATATTTTGATACTGGCAAGGGAAGTCCCATGATGTAGCTGCTCACCCTGAGCTCTCATTGTCCTGATAGTGCATTGGCTTTGTGCTGGTCGCCTTTTGGCGTCCTCTGGTCTAACACTGTTTGAGACTAGGCTCTAAAGAAAGCTGTCTCTGGTGTGGACCAATCAGTTTCAGAGACAATGCATCATCATACATTACCAGAGCATGTTGTGTTTGCATGTTCAACACAAGTATACGTGGTTAATGCAAACATGATTTCCCTGCAAAAGGTTTTTGCTTGGTGTTGCCAACTATTTATTGCTAACTATTTCAACTACCGTGTGAAGAAATCGAACCGGTGACCTCTGGATTGCCCGTGAAGCCTGCTGACCATTACACCATGGCACCATCCCAAAAACCATATTGTGAATTCATGTCTGAGAATGTGGCACAGGCATTGCTGTGCGTGTGTGTGCACGCGCATCACCGTTAGCATCCCAAAAACCATGTTGTGAATTCATAAGTCTGAGAATGTGGCACAGGTATTGCTGTGCGTGTGTGCGCATCACCATTAGCATCCGTGTCCCACTTCAACATCAAGTCGATGGCATAAAATGCTCGGGATTGTGGGTAATGTCCAATGCCGTAAGGGGCAGGTTTGGCCACAGCTGCTTGAAACAGCTCGACGAAGGCTTTGAAAATATCAGCCTGAAAGAGAAGAAAAAACACCGACAGCTTATCAGAGGTCATGTTACACACTGGATGGCAACTCTATGCATATATAAAACACGTTGAGAAAATTAATGAACACACACATAAGGTGGTTTCACTTTTGTACGTGCATTTGTATCCAAAAGTGTGAATTAGCTGTATGGAGGCCGACAGGTGGATGTCAGGACAAAATGTGTTTGCATATTTGAAAATAGTCTTTGTCGTGCTGGTTTGTGTCTACGAGTTTAGGGATCAATTTGCACAATTAACAATAAACCCACATTAGTAACACCGACTTAGGAGGAAAGCTATATAGCAAAAAATACAACACTCATAAATAACACTGCCTCTCATGGAAACGTAGATAATAGGCGATGTTCTGGGCAACTGTCCTTCAGGGCACAAGTGCTATGAAGAAGGACCATTGCCAATTAGTCCCCGACAGCAACAGAACTTTATACTACAAGTTGGTTCATATTGGATCTTCTTTACGAGAGAAACAGTGCCCCCACTGGGCTCCGAAAAGACAGTGCTCATGCAGAACCACTTTAAACCTCAGTTGGAACACACGGAGAGACTTAAAGCTGCTTTTTGAATGGTGGTGGTGAACACTTTACCTGCACCTCAGTCCAGGTGAAAGCGGGGTTCTGGCTCTCAAACAGTGGGATGAACTCGTGGTGATGCACCTGCTTGAGCACCACGCCCGGGGCGTAGTTCATCACCGTGAAGTGCTTCTCGTAGTCGTCTAACCGCTCGAGCGAGAAGGGCCTGTCGTCCCAGGTGCGCACCGTGACACAGAATCAGGATCGTCGATCTCCTCCTCCTCCTCTCACCTCTTGTGGGAAGCAGAGAGGCCGAGGGTAGGAAGCTAGGAGCTGTGCATGATGGAGTGTACAGATTCATGCCCATTTGAAAGCCGGTACCATGATCACCTTGTACCGCAAAGAAACAACTGCCTCCGGCGGTCCCCCTCGGCGAGACTGTGGCATGGAATTGGAATGGTTGAGATGAAATGCGTTGTAAGTTGCTTTGAGTTTCCAAAGCATTTAAGTGCCTTGTACATGCGCATCATTATCCTTACATGTGACCGATGTCACGAGTGCAGTGGCAGTCACGTCTGCAGATACCAACTTGTTGGAGAAGCGAAGCCAGAAGACGTTGTAGACGTACAGGGAGAGTGGGTTGACGGAGCGGAGCAAGACGATGTAGCGAATGTCAAACTTCACCATCCCCACATCGGCACGCTCAAACAACACCGGGTTTTCGATGTACTTGCACACCACCTTGTGCAGGAGGAGTAGGTGGTGAGACACAGAAGGACAGGTGGGTCAACAAGACATTATACTCATGGATATAAAAGGCAGGAAAGGAACACCAAATGATGGACAATTAATGTCAATAATAATAGACAAATCATCATCCAACAGTAGATTGAGTATGACTGATGATGACAGCCAAGAGAGATAACAAACTCATTGGGTTATACCTTGTAAGCAGAGGAAATGGAGCAACCCATTTTGACTATATACGCAACTATGATGAATTGCAACAGTTGAGACAATTGTCAGCATGAAAGAGGATGCATTTTTTCAGCAGTCTGAAAGGAATGGCCAATGAGGTGTTAAATTGCTGTGAATGAACGAGCCTGTCTGTTCATTGTTCAAACCATCCTGTGTGCCCTGCATCAATGACACGTATGCATGGAAGCGGGAATGATTTGTTTTGGGAAAACGTCATCCGTGTAGTTTTAAAATACTATGTCCAAGTAATAAATGAAGCTGTTATCCGTGGATTTTTTTTTTACACTGAAACGTTGTTAACGATGACGGAGACCACGGGTCAAGGTTGGCGGTGTAGAGGCCCTCACCTTGGGCGTGCTCTCGCGCTGCCGGATGATCTGGCTCAGGTTGTTGCTGATGTGCGTATCCAGCCCCCTTGCCAGGTTCCATGGCTTGCAGATCCAGTGGTTGTCCTCACCCCTGAGACAAATCGATGCAGGAGGCTCGATGACCAGATGTCAACACACGGCATCACCCTCTGCCAAGCCAGTACAACTTTCACTCACAGTGTGGTTGTGAAAAAATATTCTGCGAGATTTGCACAGAAGCTCCAACAGATTGTTAGTAAGGGTGACACGTTATATTATATTTCACGATAAAGTACGATAATTTCACAAAATGACGAATATCACAAAATAAGTATAGCTTACATTTATGACTGTATTTCACATTTTTATTGGATAGTTATCGTGCTTTGCTGTACGACCACTATAAATAGATTACTTTAACATGCTTAAACTGCAGCTCAGCCTGCCATAAATCGTATAATCATGGTAACTTATCAATCAATAAGGCTTATGACACACATACTGGCAGTTAAAAAAATATCAGGTCTTATAATCAATATCCTTTCAATTACTCTGGAATATTTTTTTAACAGTACTAAATTAATTACAATACCTTTTTATTTTTTGCGATTTTTTTTGTTGTTTCATACATGGTCAGAAAATAAGATAAACATAAAATGAGAAACGGTAATCACAGTATAACAATATATCGTGAAATTAACAATATAATTATCATGGACCTCATGTCGTACGTACGTGTGTTGAATTCCTTTCGCACCGTACGTAGCCTACCATGCTAATCAGAGGAACTACACATATTCGATACATCATAGCGTCGCCTCAACGCAGAAATCATTCTTCTTCAAATTAGGCCACCAGGGCCTTTGCCCTGAGCATTGCTTCGGGGGAGGGAAGGGGGTCTCTGCCCCCAGGCAGCCACTGACCTGCCCTGACGCTGCTGGAAGCAGCTGACGAACTGCGGCAGCTCAGTCTGCAGGTTGTACGTGGCCGGCAGCCAGGACGGGTGGCCCGAACAGTCACTCTCGACTGCCGTGGCCGTCCCAGCGGCGCTGGCCGCGATCCGTGCCATCGCTGCCATGCAGTCCTTGACTGTGAGCAGACTTTCAGCGGGGAACTGGCTCAGCATCACGCAGGGCTGCTCCTCGCTGAGCGTGCTGCCGATTGCACCAGGGAGGGGGCGGAAACACGACACGCGTGACAGTCTAAGCAACAATAGATGATCGTCGTTTTCAGCATTGGACAGGCTTGGTGGTTACCGTAAGGGTCAAAGGGCAGCTCAAATCGGTTTGTGTACATGTGTAGTCTTCCCATTTGGAACATACGCTGAAATGGTTCATCTACAAAAGGTTATTGATATTATTCCAGCTGATGCAAAACTTGTAATTATAATGAGATGCATTAACCAAAACGTCTCCGTAAATCTCATGAAACCCATACATACGATTGTGTACATGTCACCGCTCATATATATGAGGGCGATGCGGTAGTGCGATGTTAACTACCTCGCCTGGCATACAGGGGGTCGTGAGTTCGATCCCGCCTGTATATTTGGAGTTTGCCTGTTTTCCCCGTGGTTGTGTGGATTTTTCTCTGGGTCCTCTGGTTTTTCCCTCCACATTAAGAATCAACGTGCATTTTGAGTATTTAGCTTCTATATATGTAGTTGTATCCTTTATTTAACCATGATATGAAATAGACCCATTGAGACACAATGCCTCTGTTGCAAGGGCAAACTGGGAAAATTGGCTTTGCAAATTTACTTTTATTTTATTATAAACAGTTCTGCATATAAATGGAAGTATGAAAGTGAATGGTAATTGAAGATGTTATTTGTTTCCTTATAACTCCGAATCGTATAATGACCAATGGGTTCGTGTAGTATTTGTTTTGCTGAACATTCTGACCGAAAATCCTTGTAGTGCGTAAACAGGTATAGGATGTCAGCTGCTTCAGGGCCCTCTTCCAGCGTGAACCGTGGATGATGCAGATTGTCCCGCACCTGGGCGTGCTCCGCAAACACCCTGCGCTCGCACACGCAGAGCGCACACACAAACACATCATGCACACACACACAGCACACAGGTGTACGTGCGCATATGTCCACACACGCACTTACACAAACACCCATGCGTCATCACACAACCAAGTAATTTTCCCTGTTATGGAATGTGTATGAAAGAAATAGGTACTATAAATATATTGGACCAATTGCATAGTTAAAGTATACAATATCATATATAGCGCTATTATATACAGATATTTATTTCATGGCAGCCAAATAATTTGGCAGTCATTTAAAAATTGGCCACCAAAGCTGAAAGATCAATTTTGTGATAGCCAAAGCTGAAATATCATGATCAATACATGTATATAAAAAAACACAAACAACCTTTTGTCAAGGCTTACCATGCAGTATCAGAGGTGGGGGTTGTTGGTCATACACTGCCATGTTGGTCAGTATGGGTTGGTGGAGGGGAGGAGCCAAGAACAAGTTTAGAGATCACTCGACCCTGATGTTGGCCGTGACCAAGAGTAAACCTCAGGACCTCTGGCTGCCGGGCACATAGTGCAGAATGTAAACCACTGCGCTATCGCTCCATCTCACAGCACATAAATGAACACTACAAATGTAACGATTTACAAAAAAATGTCCAAATTTTAATGTCTACTGAGTTAAGATGGTTATGTGGCTGCATGTTTGTATCTCGGACTTGTCTACAGACAGAATACTGAATTACGATGCTGACATAATAGTGAGGTTTGTGAAGAGGGAAGGTACGTTTCTTAATTTTATATCGTAACATCTATTTGTTGTGCTACAAAAAAAAACTAATTTTCACGAACTCACTTAAAAACTTTGTCCTTGGGGTACACGGCTGGCTCAATAGGCAGTGGAAGGCGTTCCTTTGTTTCCTTGAAAATTGCCTAAGATTAAAAAGGAAAATCACATTTTTCATTTCATAATTGCACACATGCATAAAATGGTGGAATAGTAGTATAATCACGAATATTACACTTCATGCTCCTCTTTATCCTTTGGAAGGATGTGACAAAGCCCCATTATGATTGTGATGCAGATTGAGCCAAGTACCATGCTTACTGGTGACCTATGCAAATGCATAGGCAGCTATAATGCTTTCTGACATTATACAACTTTGCAGCAAATGTGACCATCACAACTAATTACATACCTGTCAACCCCTTATCAGTGCCGACCTTATTACAGACCAATTCAGACCTTATTGGTCACCACGTGCCCTTAAACATCTCAACGTTCATCTTCTTGGTTCTTTCGGTAAAGTCACGTAGAAGGGAAGTAATAAAATAATAAAAATAAAACATATTTTATTATTTCCCTTCTCCGTGACTTTACCGAAAGAACCAAGAAGATGAATCCCTGCAGTCACGAAAGCTTTAAATCGAAATCTCAACGTTCATCTTACAAAGTCCCATCACAAGGGAGAAACACAAAGACAAAAACAATTTGCCCATTTTGAAACGGCTGTACGCCGTATGGACCTGAAAACTCATTTTCCCTGTACAAAAATGCGGGTAAACCGTATGGGTTGACAGGTATGTAATTCTAACTATTTTTTATTTTTTGTTGCCTTTAATGTTTGATGAAATATAATTGACATGCATTTCATATTGCTACTTTAATTATAAATTAGTAATTTTGGCACCAATCACATAATCAATTATTATGCTCATGATTCAAGTACGTTCTACATTTCAAAAATAGGTTGAAAAGTTTATGTATAGGTTCTGTCCATCCCAAAGATGATCCAATATGAACCAAGGTGTGCAATATAATAGCCTGGCATTCAGGGACTTGCCGTACTGAAAACCAGATCAATCCATAAAACGGTTGCGCAAATCTTGCCAACGGACTATTTGCAAATATGTTTTACCTTTACAGCTACATGTCAGCTTTCGTACTGCCAATTAAATATTGATGACAACAAACGCATGTTGAAAAGCAAAATAATCCATTTCGGTGCATGCATATTCTAAATGTATTAATTCAATTGACTTATTAAGAAGGTGGTGCTTGCGCTGCTGGAGATGGGGGCAGCAATTCTATGGAGCGAGGCAAAAGAAAAGTTGGACGGCACACAGCCGGAACTATTGTTGACGAGCAACGCGCCACATCGGAGCGAGGAGGACTACATCACCTCGAAGGACTGCGGCGGAGGGACGAGCACGTGCATGGGAACGTGCGTCAGGTCAGCCCGTCTCCACGGCAACAGGCGGCAGGTGCGCACGAGCGGGTCACGCTCGCCGTAGGCAAAATCCCGCGTCACCTCGTCTGCACACGAGCCACGGACATGCGAGGGTGCGAGGGTTAACGGCGGCGCAAACGCTTTCGTTCTGCTGTAGGCTGCTATCGACAACTGACCTGTTCTGTTTTAAGTTGTACACTGCAATCGTCAAACACAGCTTCATTGATCTTGTCAGAAGAATAACTGTGAAATATTTATAGCCTGGTCTATGCCCAGATCACCCGTGATTGCACCAGCTCTTGTCAGATCTTTAAAGCTGAGCAGAATTGAGCCTGGATAGTGCTTGGATGGGCGACTACTATGGACAACGGTTATTATAGGCTTCTGCAGAGGTACGCGGTGAGCAGCAGATGGCAGTGAAGCTAATTACATTGTTGTGATGTACTTCTATGCTCCCACATCTATACTTGCCCCCCTTTGCCGACTTGCACTGACCAACGTGATGTATGGTCTAATAAAATAACCCTTACAAACTGCAGTGGCATGAGGAGGCCATCATACAGTCTTAGAATGGCAAAGGACTATATACAGGGTGACCCAAAAAAAACGGGCCCCGTGTACACTTTATGTGATATCTCCTTTATTTATTCACCGATTGCCCTAATTTTACAGGACATGGCAGAATCAACGACCGTGAGTACACCAATACCCCAGTGGGAGCTGGGACAAAGAATACACTGTGTTAAATTTTACTACAAGACAGGCTCGTTCAAGAAAACCCAGGACAGTTTCATGCGTCAGTTCGAATGTGAAAAGGCTCCATCCAAAAGCAGAATTCAGAACTGGGTGGCCCACTTCGAGAAGTATGGGACCGTGGAGAACCTCAACGCTGCCAGTGAGAACCGTCCAAGCCACTCGGGACGTCCCAAGAAGCGAACAGCCGAGCTGGTCGAAAGTGTGAGAGAGTCTCTCCAGCAGAGTCCGAAACGCTTTGTGCGTAAGTGAAGTCAGTCCCTCGGTATGTCCCGTGAGACTTGCAGGAGAGTGCTGGTGAACGATATCAGGGCTTACCCATACAAAATACAGACGCTGCAGACCCTTACAGCCTCAGACAAGAAGCAGAGGAGCGCTATGGCAGTCAAGATGCTCGAGAAGATCGAGGAGACACCAAGTTTCCTTAACCTCCTTTGGACCTCAGATGAAGCCCACTTCCATCTTGACGGAAAGGCGAACTCCAAGACAAATGTCTTCTGGGGGTCCTCCAGACCCAATGAAGTAGCCACCAAGCCCTTGCACTCTCCTAAGTGCACGGTGTGGGCTGCAATCTCGGCCAGAGGCATCATCGGACCAATCTTCATCGAAGAATCTGGCGCAGCAGTGACAGTCACCAAGGAGTGGTATGTGGAGGTCCTCAAAACCTTCAAGAGTGAGCTCCAGACCCTCTACCCGTCGCTCATGAGCAAGTTCTGGTTCCAGCAAGACGGAGCAAGTTCTCACACCTCAAACCTGTCCCGAGATTGGCTGAAAGAGAACTTCGGAGGCCGAGTGATCAGTCTCAAGACTGATTTTGAGTGGGCACCCCATAGCCCGGACCTAAGCCCCCCAGATTTTTTTCTTTGGGGCTATCTTAAGGACAGAGTCTACGCAGGGAAACCCAGAACCATCACGGAACTCAAGGAAACCATCAGGGAGGAGATGAGAGCCATTACCAATTCAGTCTGTAAGAACGTCATGGACAACTTCGTGCTGCGCCTCAAGAAATGCACGGAGCTAAATGGAGGCCATCTAGAACACATGCTGTAGAACGGAGAAAAAAAGGCCAAAGACCCTAGTGTTTTGATTTGATGTTTCGAATATAATAAACTAGTTATGACCAAAGTTTCATTTCGTTCGGACAAAACACTAAGAAACGGGGCCTAATTAGAGTTGGGGCCCGTTTTTTTTGGGTCACCCTGTATATATACAACTTGATAGCAATATTTTATTGAAATGCAAACATGCACTGAAATTTAGCATACGTCTCTAAAAAACTAAGATATTTACACTTTCATAATGCACTGTCTGACAACGGTGACGTGCTACAAAGTAGCTTTTAAAGATGAATGAGCAATGAATTATACAACGGTGTTGGAAATGGACGAGCGACAATGGCTGTAAAAGTAGCGTGGTTAAATCCTTTCAGCCGGTAGCATCACCTCCTTTTTCCAGGTCTACGACAGGCCAGAGGAGTGTGTAAGCCAGCTGCTCCGGCAGGTAGAAGAGAGGCGCCGTGCGGAACGTGGGCTGGTCCGAGTGCTGGATTCGTGAGCCGAACTCATCCATGATGTACCACACGGGCTCCTTCTCCTCTGCCGACTGCCTCCTCCAAAGGAAGTCAAATACAAGCCAGTCTGAGGCCTTTGAGCATTCACAAATGCATTCAATCCCTAACATATACTTCAACGTGACCTGTCAATGCATTTGGCAATATCATTGCCATTAACTAAGGTTGGGTGCAGCGGTGATGCAGTGGTTTTCGCACTTCACTACGGACTAGGCGAGCCGAGTTTGATTCCTGGCTTAGGCTAACACCGGTGGCAAGTGATACCTGAGGCCGTTCTGGGACCCCAACCACCCCTGCCCTGTTTCACCAACCCACAGTGGTCAGCATTGTTAAGTATGGTATGAAAAAACATAACCTATGACCAATAAAGCTTAGGAAGGCTTTCATCCAACACTTAGTTACTAAAGGGCTGAATATATGTTATTTATATTGTGACCTAAAGTAACATTTAAAGATAATTACAACCTGCCACATAGCCCATAGCTGCAACATTGCAAGATAAATAAATATAAGTTCCAAGGCCATACTTGAAAAGCAGAAGAGAGGATTTAGATTTTCCTGATGCAGTCAATATCCTTCTATTATATGAAGAGGTATGCATATCGTTTCTTGAACCCTTGACGGGTTGATAATGCGTTCAACATTTTCCCAAACATGACATAACTAAATTTAGCTGCATTATTCAGCAGGAAATTGACATTACAAAATCATTTGCTGTATTCTAAATGCCCTCTAGGTATCTCAGTGACCCTTTTCAAAGCGACTTTTTTTTTCTGTGCCCAAACACAAGCTGGTTCAAACTACTTCCAAAGCTACCGTTCAATAAACAACGTAAAGAAAGTTATGCGCCAACTACAAGTGATCTGGCTGTGCACGTCATTGTCCGTGCTACTGTGGCCTGCGCCTCCCCCCCCCCATTGTGCCGTGTGAGCGGTGTGTGGACGAGCCTCACCCCGTGGGCCAGACTGTAGGTCTGGCTGTACTGCCAGAGTTGTGCCAGCACGTCGTCCACAGTGTCGTCGTCCGGGACCTCGCCGTGGAAGTCGAGCCCCATGAGCTGCGCCATGCGGTGCACGAGCCCCGGAACCTCCAGCAGCTGAGTCCGCGCCACGTCGGCACGGAACGTCCACGCGTGGTCAATCAGGAAGATGCTGCACACAAAACAGGGGACGGACACGTGTGTTTATCATTGGCCCATTAAAATTTGTCATTTCGCTCCCAATGCGTGCGTCAAAATTGTGCAAGCTGGACAAAATTGGTCTGGAAGGCCAATCGGCTGATGGGCTAAAAGTATTTTTTATTTAGAAGTGGAGACAGAACGGAGTATCGATTATATATGATTTTAACTATAATTCTCCACAATAATGCAGAGGTTTCTCTGCAATGTTGCTTTTGGTGTTGCACAGGTGCCCATAGTTAAGATTGAGTGCTTTGGCCAATCGGATCTGGCAACCCAGTAACATTTAACAAACCTGTTAATGAAACCCATGAAGTGGAAACCGATCTAATTTTATTGCCAAAACAAATGTTGGTGAAAATTGGTCTGGAAAGTCAGAGACCAATGGACTAAACACTATTTTTATTTATATGTAAATAATCAATTTACACAAGTTTGATGCAATTGTTACCTTTAGGCTAATTAAATCAAGAAGTACCAACAAGAAATTAGACTACGGTTAATTCAAACCGTAACCCTCAATTATGACAATTCACAGGATCTCTGGAGGAATTAAAAATACATTCCTATCGTCTTGGCCAAGATGTTCAAAAAAATCAATCTTAAGCGTAAAAATCACCGAAACATCGACGGTACTGTAGCAACGACATTTAACAAACGAGCAGTCATCCTCACAACACGTGCTCTAAATTGTATTTGAAACGCTCAATGGCTCGGGTTGAATCCTACCTATTGGAGTCAGAAGCAGAGAGGCCATCTTCCCGTGTTACAATCACTTTGTAGCTTGGAGGCTCCCCGGGATTTGTACGTTTAATCTCCTCCGAGTCTCCGTCATCTCCATCGCCTTCCTCCACCACCAGCATGACTCCAAACACCTCGCCCGCATCGAACACCTATCACACACGGGTTGAACAGCTGACCCATAAGCATCACTAGTCCACAATTATCATGATTTCATTTAAAATGGCAATTGGTTTTGGTGGTGTCAATAATTAATCACCTGATGGTGTTTACAATGAGAATGGCTTTCATTGTCAATGACAAATCTGACGGGGATGCGATTATGGTGATTGTGTATGGTGCTAATGAACATAATAATTACACCAATTATCATAGCAACGATGTACTGCAATATACCTGTCCTCGGACGGGCAAATGCGAGTAAGTTATTTCTAATTACGCGTGCTCACCCGGGAAAGCCTCTCCGAGTCTCCCAACTCATTCAAGGAGGGTCTCGTCAAGTGTACTCAGTTAGGGGGCGATGTTTCTAAACCAAATTGGGTGCAGTAGTTCACAGGCACAGGGCAAAGTATTATTTAGTATTGGGATGTTGGGCGTAAATCGATCACGTTTGTTTTTGCACGATGGCAATGACCCTGCTGGTGATGTCAGTTACGATTATAATGATCATCACTACAGTCGGGGTGAAGGTTTATAACCACTTCAATGGCAATGACCAGAAATAATAATGATTAAAATAGCGATGTTGACGTGGCTATGAATCTGACAAGTTCGATCCAGTGGCGAGGAATATCTTAAGGCGTGGGGAGGCCTTCATCCAGCAGTGGCTTAACAAAAGAGCCGATTAATTTGTTTAAACCCATTAATTATACAGAGCCGGTGGATACCAGCGGCTTCTGTGCATCCCACAAAAAAATATTCCCAGTTGGGAACTTGGCCCAACATTGGCCCAACTTTGGCCCAACGTTGGCCCAATGTTTTGCGTGCGAATTGGAAGCGGCTGAAGCGACGTTGCTGAGGGTCCCACGATCCCCACGTCCACAGCGTCGGCGGCCCTCGGTCGCTCAACGACGGCGAGACGCCGCCAAGTCAGGCAGACAGTCAGGCAGGTAGACACAGGCAGGCACAGGCAGACACAGGCAGACACAGTCAGGCAGGGCCACCTCATGGCTCAGCTTGTGGTGCAGGCGCGGCCACAGCAGCCGCGGAACGCCGGACGAGACGAGCGCAGGGCCGTGCAGCGCCACGAAGCGCTCGTGCCCCTCCTCCTCCTGCTCCACGCCGCCTGCTGCCACGTGCGCCACGGGCGCGGCCATGAGCGGCTTTGGGGCCGCAGCTGTCGCCGCCGCCGTCCGCTCTGTCAGGCAGAGAAGAAGCCGCCCCAGCGCCGGTGTCTGTGGGGGTGGGAGGAGGGGCCGTGACGGTGGGAGGAGGGGGTGGGGCGGTGACGGTGGGAGGAGGGGGGTGGGGCGGTGACGGGGGGAGGAGGGGGGTGGGGGGAGGCGGTTGGGGGTGGGGGTGGGAAGGCCATAGCAGTGACGTAATCGATAAGTTCCCTATGCGATGCTTAGCCAATGGGTACGCTCCCCTACGTAAGATGGCTGCTCTACTATAGTTATTTTAATGACATTTTTTACTATTAAATTGAGCTGTAAACTGTTGTTTAATTTGACCAGGTAAGGCCTACTGAGAGCCATGAATATCTTTTTCAGAAGCGACCTGGGCACAATGATAGCTCGACGAAGTGGCTTATCAATTGGGTGTGTTTCCTTACGCAAGATGGGTGCACTACTATTTTTAAATAATAAAACTATTAAACTAAACGAGACACTTTTATTTTACCAGGTAAGGCTCACTGAGCTATATATATTTCTGAAGCGCACAGGCCGCAAATGATCGCCCTACGAAGTGGCTTATCAGCACGTGGAAATGTATCACACAAACCTGTCAACCCCTTATCAGTGCCTCCCTTATTAGAAACCAATTCAGACCCTATTGGTCACCCCCGTGCCCTTATACATCTCAACGTTCATCCTACCAAGTCCCATCACAAGGGAGAAACACAAACAAATAGGTAAAAAAATGTGTTTTGTTTGATCATATTGAAAAGGCTATACACCTTGTGAACCTGAAAACTCTATTTCGCTGTACAAGAATACGGGGTAAACCGTATTGGTTGACATGTGTGATATCAGCCAAAATACTCCAAGCGCATGGAGATTCTACACGTGGAGGGACAACCCCGGAGAAGAATCCACTCGACCACGGGGAGAGAAAGAGGCACCGCAAACTTAAAATACACAGCAGGCGTCAGGGTCGGGATCGGACCCACGACCTCCTGTAGACCAGGCGAGGTAGTTAACATCTCCTAGCCACAGGGATGATGAGACAAAAACTCCAAATACACAGCAGGCGTCAGGGTCAGGATCGGACCCACGACCTTGTGTATACAGGGCGAGGTAGTTAACATCTATGTGGTGTTTAGCCAATGGGTGTGCTTCCCTACTATTTTTTTTATAAATAAAAATATACAAATCTATTCGTCAATAACACTGCTCTAAAAGCAAAGTGTGTGTACGGAAATAGAATATAACATAATAACATAATGGGATTTGAAGTTTTCGTGACTGCAGGGATCCATACTCTTTGGTTCTTTCGGTAAAGTCACGTAGGTAGAAATTTTAAAAATTTATTTTATTTTATACCTACGTGACTTTACCGAAAGAACCAAAGAATAATATAATGGGGCTTTGTAGGATGAACGTTGAGATGTATAAGGGGCACGGGGTGACCAATAAGGTCTGAATTGGTCTCTAATAAGGTAGGGCACTGATAAGGGGTTGACAGATATGGAATTAGTTGTGATGATCACATTTGTTGCAAAGTTGTATGTCAGAAAGCGTTATAGCTGCCTATGCATTTTCATAGGTCACCAGTAAGCATGGCACTTGGCATAATCTGCATCACAATCATAATGGGGCTTTTCACATCATTCCAAAGCAAAGAGAGGCTGTCATGTTCCCATCCTACCACCTTCCGATGTTAATTGTTATTTTCAGCTCTTTGATTTTACATTAACAGGTGAAATTTCCCACACTAACACAGCCACCTCGTTGCTGCTCTCAGATCTCCCATTAACATGCTAATCTCTCACACTAACACAGCCACCTCGTTGCTGCTCTCAGATCTCCCATGAACATGCTAATCTCTCACACTAACACAGCCACCTCGTTGCTGCTCTCAGATCTCCCATTAACATGCTAATCTCTCACACTAACACAGCCACCTCGTTGCTGCTCTCAGATCTCCCATGAACATGCTAATCTCTCACACTAACACAGCCACCTCGTTGCTGCTCTCAGATCTCCCATGAACATGCTAATCTCTCACACTAACACAGCCACCTCCGCGCCCTCGTCGTGGACGTCGCCCTCCGATCATACATTAAACATGCAAATTTCTTGACTTAAAGCTTCCGTGACTGCAGGAGTTCATATTCTTTGGTAAAGTTACATGACTTTACCGAAAGACCCAAAGAACATGCTAATTTCTCACATTAACATCACTTGCCCCGCCAACTTCGTTTATGACCCTTGGGCTACACACATTTTAAAACCTTTAAAAACAGTCTGCCTCAGCAGCTTTCCTCTTTTTTTCCTCCTGATGGCGATCGCTTGTGTTGTGATCTAAACGTCGTAGTTTTTTTGTTATTTACTTTGAACCTATCTACGTGACTTTACCGGAAGACCCAAAGAATATTGTAGATAACACTTTAAAAGCATTCCTGCTCTTTAAAAATAAGATCCATATGATATGTGATTTATTTGGCCTTTGATGTAATGTATAACCATGGTGTGTAATTTTTTTACTCATCGTGTTCATTTGTGTCGTTTTTGCTAGATAATTGTTAAACTTTAGGAGCAATAAAATGCAGTGGACATAGCTTCAGTTTTTACCTCTCTGGGATAATAACTTTACAAAAATGTGCATGTCGGATTGTGGTCTAAACCCCAACAATACAGCAGGTCGCATATCCGACTTGCTGGGGGCTGAAAATGACAGTGATGCTAAACACAAACACGATACTGAATCTAGATCTGAAGTTTTCGTGACTGCAGGGATCCATACTCCATGGTTCTTTCGGTAAAGTCACGGAGGTATCAATAAAATAAATTAAATCACGACGTTTCGTCTATCGCAACCACAAGCGACCGGTCGCTTGTGGTAGCGATCGAAAAGTCGTGATTTAATTTATTTAATTTGATACCTCCGTGACTTTACCGAAAGAACCAAAGAGTACGATACTGAATGTCGGCGGTTAATTGGTCACGGTCGGATATGCGATTTTGTACCAGATATGTTTTAATTGCGACCCAAAATGCAGAAATAAGATACCCAGCATTGAGCGCATCTAAGTCCCCTCTGTGGTGTTCTGCAGTGTGTCCTGGTGTGCGTATAACAAGAACACACGCTATTGGCCACTAAGTGGGGGGTGACATCACCACGGCGCTTGTGCCAGGCCACGTGAAGTGTCGAAGGCTCGCTGGCAAAACGTCACGGGACAGACCCAGGTGCCATGGATGAACCGTGATGACTGGCAGAGATGACTGGCGTATGACGACTGACGCACACACAGCTGGGTGTGGTGATGAGACGTGCGTCGATTTCATAATAAATTATCATACGAACAACAAAACAAGATGAATAATTTTGCCGGACAAAAATATATTGACAACGCAAAGCAAATAAAGCTTTTAATTTAGAAATACCGCCAATTATCATTCCAGCATGAATCATTTTGTAAAAACAAAAATAAATTATGAATTTATACCAACAAGTGACACGAGCATTATTAACCTTCACCAAATACCGAACAAGAGTGAGTTAATGAGAGCAATGTCGTACACTAATAAATAAATAAATAAACTCATTATGCAGTAGACAGGCGTATGACCAAATCTCCCAGAATACGCCCAGTTCACGTCAAATTTGTGAAGCTAAACAGGCTGGAGCCTGGGTAGGATGGTTGAATGGGCAGCCACCATACACAACAAGTGATATCGGCTGTGGGCGATACACTGTGGGCAGCAGAGTACAGAAGAGGGACAGAAGTGGCGATACATTGGGGCAGTGGTTCCAGACCTCTTTACTTCAGTACCCCCCTACGAGACCTATCGACTGTGTTTAGTGCCATGACCAAAGTAGAATTGAAAATGTACACTTATATGTAATTAGCGCTGAATAGATTTACCATGCCACTGTACAGTTTAAACTGAGTTGCTTCCCATCACCAATGATGGACAGAGGGGTGGAGGGGGATGGAGAAATTTTCTGATGGTCTTGAAGAACTTATTTTGTGAACATGTTTTCAACATACCTGTGACGAAAGATAGGTTACTCATGCACACACACACACCTGCATATCGTAGAGTTTCCACCTGACCGGGTTTGACCGAGACAGTCCGGGAACTTGCTTTTGTGTTCGAGTGATAAGAATTGATTCACAATCTGGTGGCATTGTATTGGACGTTATTACCGTATACTGCATATGTTTGATAGACCTGGGTTGACTGAAAAATACGTGTGGGATCTTGTCTGTTAAATAGGTGCCAACAGTACCAATACATTATATCATGTGTAATTACATTCGGCAATAACCCAAACATGTGTATGCCATTAGTATTGGATAATGAGGGTGAGCCCTCTGACGCATAGGTAAAGCTCTGCAAAAGCAATGTTTTCACATTTCAACCACTTGAATTGAGCAGGAGGGCACACATTCCTGTGTATGACAATCGCATTATAAATATCTTGTGTCTGCATAATAAGCCTTTGGTGGCAGCTTCAAATCATCAGGTACCTTCTGGGGATGAGGGAAGGGTTCAGGATATGACTTTGGCAGGGTGATGTCATAAGTGGCAGGTGAGTTGTTTGTGGTTCCGAATTGAAATTTTACGGGGGTTTAGAAACAGCAGACATCGTGGTAGATTGACGTGGTAGATTGAACCAAATTTGGTATATGGTTGGACTCGTTGGACCAATGTTGGGCCAACTTTGATGATACTAGGCTGTGTTTGAATGCCAGCTGGTAAATTAACTAAGCCCTGTTAGCCCACGCGACTCGCCACCTTTCAGTGAGATATTGGCCATGGGAAGGATGCGTATGAAACAGTGTTGTATTGGTGTTGATGAAATGCGTGGATTTTGGTAAACTAGATGTCTGCTACCTGTCCAATCATCGGTACTAACATGACTGTCTTCCAAACCCACTTTTTTCACAGCCCACAATTGTTTTCTCATTCTCTATGCAGGTGCAAGCCAGCCTGGCCTAGGGTCATATTAAAAGTAGGGCTACAGAATATCGTCATTCTACCACGTTGGCATTCCGTAGGCTACCTTTTAAATGTTGCATGCGATGGTGTAATGTCCCAACACACCTTCAACATGCGTTGATGCATTTATCTCGGCTCAGAGTTCTCTGACATCAAAAATTGTGATGACCACATGACGGCGAATTTGGAGTAGAGGTAGGTTACCCGCATGTACGCAAAATCGCACAAACGGAGCCCGTATGAGCGAGGAAAAGCCATACTCAGCGTGGACTATCAATAGCTCCAACCTTAATGGTCTGTGGTATTTTCTTCTCAGCCCATAGTATTTTATTCTTCTGAATTCGTAAGTCAACAGCGCATTGCAGTATAGCGAGTTTTTCAAACACGTAGATCTAAATAGAGTACATAAAGTTAACGAAAAGGTTAGTGAATAATTGACACGATTGGCCTTTTGAACCACACCTTAGTAACGTGACGCTAGTTACATTGTTTGCAATGGGATGGAATTTTTCTGAAAGACATCAATTACGTGGCTGAAAGCAGTGGGTCATGTGATGCATTGCTTCATTCGCATAGAAAATATTCTGCAGCTTTCAATGTTTTCTGACACTGTGAATTCGTAGCAGTGCTACAATTAAAAATCGATTTGATTTCCTGCTTCAATGTGTTAAGGCGCTGATCATCTCCTGTTTAAAGCCCTGAAACTACACATTACTTTGGTATGGGTTGAGCCAGTCTACATGACATCCACTGTTTACTTCCCCCGAAAAGTGGCATTCAATTTTTCTCTTGATATGCAAATTCCTTTGTCAAGGCGCCCAGCTTATTTATATGCTCCAAGCTCGTGTGCTGTTTCATTCAGACGCTGTCGCCTCGACAGACCTGGTTTTCACCTGAGGACGGCTGCTTGCGTTGTGGCCGAAACGTCGTGAGAATTATTTTATTATGTTTTATTTTTATTATTATTATTATTTTATTACTTCCCTTCTACGTGACTTTACCGAAAGAACCAAGAAGAAGTGGCATTCATTTTGATGATGAGCCGAGTCAACCCCCAACCAGGATTTGAACGCACAACCTTAAGATTGTGGGCCACTCCCTCTACTGCTGAGCCACCTGGTTGTATGCACAAAGCAATCGATAGACACATTCCTGCTCGTGACGTTCATGGTTACATGCTGGAAGACTTGCATCACCACCTCCTATAGCGCTTTCAGGAAATGATGTACAGCCTACACACTGTCCGTGCGTATCATTTCGCGTCATACTTGTGACGCCTCTACAATATATATAGGGGCAGGTGTCACATGTTCAAGACGGTAAACTCTCCGCCTCGCCACTGTTGGGGCATTTCACATTTCGGAGCGCCTGAGTTCGGTGACGAAGAGATACTTGGGTGAGAATTCAGGATGCAATATGAGTTTGTTCTAATGCTCGCGCCTCTCACATTTTGATTAAGTAGTGTTCTAACATTTTTTATACCTATTGTTTAATGTTTGCATGTGCCGATGTTTATCTTGTTTATGCAAAATCGTTAGGATGTCCTATGTATAATAGCAACTATCCTTTCAACTCAATGTGTTTCAAAGACCGATCTTAAATTTATACGTTTTATATTTCAAACTACTGTATCCTTTCAACTAAATGTGTTTCAAAGACCGATCTTAAATGTATATTTTTTTATATATAAAAAAATACAATCATGCTTTCTGCAGTTATCGAAGAATATAATTCACTACCCATCATGCAGAGAGGTTTTGTAGAAATCTCGTGGAGCCGTGTAACTTTAACATGTTGAAGATTAACATTCCATATGAGGAATTAAACACGTGTTTAATATTGAAATGGCGTCCATTTTATTCAAAGTACTGGACATCGTTGCTGCGTTTTCACGACCATTAGAAAGCAGTTTCTAATTACTGATAAGAAGTATGTGAACCTTTTTCGTTACCAAAAGTGGAATTAATGTTGAGTCTTTGACTTGCAGTAAGTGCGTAATCTTAATTCCCAAATGCGTTGAAAAATGCACTGCTCTTAAGAATCTTAAATCTAACAATGATGCTGTGTTGACAGTAGTGCCATAAAGAAGGGACATTTCCCAAAACGTCGTCTAATATCTGTTCAACCTGAATGTCTTGATATTTTCAAGACGGAATAATCTCGTTGCTCTTTATTTGAGAGAGTATTGAGTATTGTACGAGAATATGATAATGGCTAACTGACATTGCTGATAATGTTACCTAAGGCGATGTCACGCACTCACAATTCTTGTTTATTCGCAGCGACAATTGGAGCATTATTCACACTCGTGTGAGTGCTCAGAGAAACGTTTGAAACCCAACTTCCCAGGAAGCAGAAGACAAATATTATCAGACATGGTAATATTTTCGAGCACTAAACATAACCTACAAACTATATTCACGGCTACTCGTGAAAATGTTACGCATAGATTAATCCCCAACTCCGAAACAAGTAGCTTTATAATATAATGTATACATGCACCGTTCCTCATTGTTGGAATTAGTCTAAAATAATAATCTCTGCATGTATATGGCACTTGCCTAAAATGCCTCAACAACTCAAAGCACATTACTTCACATTTCATCTCAACCATTCAAAGGGGACCTCCAGTGGCAACTGTCTCTGTGCAGCACAAGGTGACTCAGCACTGGCTTGCAAGTGGGCATTCATCTGCTGGTTCGGGGGTGATAATTACTATGTGTAACCCCAATCGAGCAATTTGTGGGGACATTTTTTTTTATTTAGGCAATGACGCCAGTAGACAATGGCCCACTCTATTTGGAATGGTTTTGCAGGATCGTTTATGGCCGCTCCTAAGCAGACGCCGCATATTGTGAGGTAAATACACCCGCAGTATTAACTAGGGTGGCCTATCCGATTCGATCCGCGGACTTCGCCATCAAGTGGCAACAGGTGCCAGGGGTTTCAATCTGTTGTGAGGCCTCTCTGGCAGTGTCTGACTAAACTGCTGCCACTGTGATTCCACATGTCACTGCACTGGTCAAATAACGAACAATGAGGCCACATTGACACATTTTACCGACTTGAAATGGTGCTTGTATTTTGTGTAGGCGAACAGGACCTCACGTCCAACCAGGATCGACTTGTGCATTAAATTCTTGTGCAATACCCCTGGTAAGAACCCATAGAGTTAAAAGAGTGTTTACAATTTCAACGTAATTTCTAATGTATAAATGGTCAAATTGTAGAAGAAAGTTTATTCACAGTACTGCGCGTCCTCTCTTTCATTCACCCCCACAGGTTGCCCTCATCTCCACGAAGATGTCCCTTTTCGTTGGCAAATTCAGATGGATGGACAGTGGGCAAATCTTGAGCCCAACCAGGAAATAGAACGAGCCTTCAGCAAGCCACAAATTCACAGCTACCGGCTCGCTAAGCCCAAATGGTAATCGAGGAGGAGAAATGTGGGTTTGCCATTATTCAAGATGAAACTTAGGATCAAGGGTTAAGGTTTCAGATTAAAGTTATATGTTTGGTAAATGTGTTGCTATGGCGATAGGCAATGTTTGTTCACAATTATAGTTGGGGTTGAGATCGGGCTTGAATGAGAGTTATAGTTCATATCATAGTTAAATCGGTGTCCTTCAAAAATTGTAGGCACCAATCCTATAGTGGTGGAATGTTAGTGCCGAATGATTTAAAGAGGCATTCATTGAGCTCGGACCGCAATCCAAAAAATGTCCACGAGTCAGCGCTACGCGGTTTATCGGCTTGGTGTGGTGGCTGTTGACACCTGTAATCCATTTCTTAAAACCAGTGGTGGAGATTCCACTTTCCTATATTGATGAACGATGTCTACCCGTGACGTTCACTGTGTGTACATTAATTAGTTACTTTTGCATTTACTTGGCTCATATTTTGCACCAATCACAGCCTAAGTATTCGCTCTTTGTGTGACACTCGTGAAGGGGAATGCATGATCACTCATTGCTATATTTTCAAGCAAGTCAGAGAGCTCTTTATGATAGTTATCACTAGTTATCATTATAATTTTCCGATATTTATTGTATCATATGTATTAATTTATCATATGTACTGAATACTATTTCTGATAGCTATACAAATTGGTGATGATGATGATGATGATTTTGCTGGATGTGATAATGGTGCTGGGTGTGACAATGACGATTATGATGAAATCACACACATTGCCTGGCCTGTAATAACTATTATGCCTGCTTCTGTTCAGTGATTCGCTCATCGGGTATCTGGACTTCAACACCATGACGTGCTACGGTCCACAGACCAGGCCCGTCCGCCGCCTCTCTGTGCCGTCAGTGGACCGCTGGGTGTGGTATTACAGGGATAGATATGACGAATGGATCGAATTTGGAGAAGAGGTACAGTGTAGACCTTTCTTTGTTTTTATTCAATAATCCATATTTCTCCTTCTCAGTTCACAAATGTATCTATGAACTACTATGAGCGTATCTCAACGTGGGTTTTCGCAACCACTTGTAATCTAAGCATGGTCTAGTGGGTTAGGCCATGTTGTGTGGGTAGTCTTAGTCTTGGGGGTACGTTTTTTTTGTCAATTATAAAACCTCACATCTCAGGTTCATAGATCTCACCAGCAGGATACAGGCTCAGAATATAGTCACATAATACCTCGACTCAAAACAAGAACAACTCCAGCACCAAGACACTTCTCATCTTCGTATTCTATTAACCTCAGAGTACCAACCAGTATGTACAAATAAAACTCAGCACCACGCTTGTTAAAGCAATTCAACAGGATGAAACAAAACCAGCCCAAACAACGTATCACGCGCAGCATACATGCGATATAGGCAAGATACAGGGTCTTATTTTGCAAGCATCATACTCGGAGCTTGCCTTTCTGCCAAGCTGACGTGTGCGCCTAGAGGTGCAACTTAAATAGGAATTTTTGCCTCGCTCTCCCAGAACTATTAACCTTTGACCTTTCCTGGTCCCAATACCAGGCCTTATGGTTACTCCTTTTCTCGATGAAAAAAACTCTGAAGGTCACCGGACATGGTCACTACGTATAGTTGTTAATAGTGGATGCCCAAACCTCATGGTCACTCCCTGCCACAGCGAACAAACATGAGGTTACACGGAAGTGAATTCAGCAAATGCATACTTCAAAGAATACTCGAATAGACAACCATCACTAAACGAATACAGTACATGTAAGAGGTATAATACAACAGCCACGTGTTGATCATTATTTTTCTTCAGCTTTTACCACACACTACTGCAGGCATCTTCAGGAATACAGGAATTCACTTCCACTCCTGAAGATGCCCGCAGGAGTGCATGGCCAAAGCTCAAGAGAAGGAATACTCAATGCAGGGCCTAACCCAGAAACCCACACTTAGATCATGACGAAAATATTCATCTTGGTTGACTGCAAGAGAATTCCTACCAAGATGCATTGTGATAAAATTTCCAAACATTGCATAATGACAGCCAATGGTTTAATTAGTGTTTATGTGGGTTTGTATATATTGTGGATATTTCCAAACAAAAAATAAAGCCAAGAGCTGTATTCATTTTCTTTTAAAGGGCAGTGAGAAGCAACGTGTTATTTCTTAATGTGACATAGTTCCATATAATTGTGGCCAAATTGATCATTTATTATCATTATCATCAACCATGGTTAATCCACCTCTGGATGAAGGCAATGTAAGTCACTGCTATCTCTCACAATCCTGTGAGGTATCTTCTCCAGATAAATTGATCATTCTAAAAAAAATCACACAACATTAAAATTGTGATAATCGACTTGTGGAGATAATTATTACAAAATGTAACGATGCAATGTGAGACTAAACCATTGAAAATCACTCATGATGTTTACATGCCCCATGGTGTTGTATTTTAGAATTCATGGGGCAAAAGCAGCAACCTCAACAGCGCTACAATTGAGGAATCTTACAAGTCGGATCCTACATGTCGGATCTCATATTACGAGTGTCAGATCGACTTCAAAGGTCAGTTGCAACTTTCCATTCCCTATTCACATTTATGAATGAGGGGGTGGGTGTATAAACAGTATTACTCAATATCCAGGTCACTCTTGCAAAGGAGATTATCACAGTCTCTTGAATTCTCACCGGCGAGGAATCGCCCCAAGTGAGGAGCTCACAGCTGGCTCCCAATTCCCAATGGCTCACATGGTGGAGCCATGTGAGCCATTGAGAGAGGGTTTCTGCGTGTGCAACTCTCTCATGAAATCGTGGGGGGGCTTCTGCACAACGGACCAATGTGAAAATACCATATAGGGCGGAGAGGAGACACGTTTCATGAAGACTTGTTTAAACAAGTAAACTTGACATGTCTTAATTTAGTATCATTAAATATCCATGTACAGCCCTTTTGCCAATCCACTGTTGGGTTTCCTCGTGCCATGCATGTCGCGTGGGTAATCCGGCCATAGTTCACCATGCTGGTGAGTGCGGATTGATAAAGGTGGGGAGCATTTAAGTACAGCACAACAAAGTGTGTTTTTCTGGCGACCTCCACTGCCCACAACGTAGCCTGGCAGCAGCCTAGAACAGCTTGTTTTATGAATATGGTGGGTGCTCATCAAAGCACTAATCGAGCTATACTCTGCTTAGCTTCTGGGATCTGATGAGATTGGGCACATGCTGGATAATTTGGCCATCGGAACCATTGCATATAAAAGTGCGTTCTGTTTCTTCAACTTTACAATGACCGTTTCAATATTTAGTGAGTGTACCTGTAGAGACACGGGCATTGAAGTACCACCCCCCAACCTCACCGCCTCTGTCCACCCAGTAGTTTAGTCGATGGGTAAAGTGTGGGTAGCTCCCACTTCTTCTAAGATGCCTGGCCAGTGTGGAAGAGTAGGCCAAAGCACCCAGCCGAGGGGCTCCCTTGAAATGCCTGTAGTCGAGGCCCTTCCTCCCGCAGTGGCGTGAGCAGGCAATTGCAGGGCTGCACCTTTACTGCCTTCACCACCTTCACACACATGCAAGCAGAAGCCTCTGATTCGTGCGCTCTATCTTCGAGGGTGAGCGTACACCGTGTGGCGGCGTTACAAGTTAAAGTCATCATTATGAATTATGCAAATACGCTTTTAAGGGGCAACGCTCTTTCCCACATAGACGGGGATTAGTCCCCTTAGATTGTGGCGAGGTGACTTTTCAATGTGTAATAAGTGGCTCCGACACGGCAGAACTTTATTTATTTATTAAAGGTTCTTCACAGCCACGACTCGTCGTTCTTTCTTGGCGTGACTGCGCTGCCCCGCGCCACGTGGCGCTCACCCCAATCTCCACCGCACTCCCCGCTTATATTCCCTTTTCCGAGGCTAAGCCCCGCCTCTGGCCACGCCCCTCTAGGAGCATTCGAGAACGTTCCAGAGGCTTCCATGCTAGCTCCGCCCATTAACCTTTCCCCCAGATATAACCCCACTACTGATAAGGCATGGACGGTCTGATAGTATATAAAGTGTAACCCCTCAATTATGCAGGAGATGCGCTCGCTTATGACAAATGCAAGTATGAGCGTGTACTGGATATGTGAACAAAAACTGGTTGGTTGTCTTCTATCCGCAGAAATGTGTCAGTCGGTAGCAAAGAACACTCGACCGATCCGGCGCCGACCCCAATTTCAGACAAGGGCAGACGGTCCACGGGTCAGAGTGCACAGGTACCTCCACACAAACAGAATCATCTTGTTCAACAGGGATCACCAGGGCAGAAAGTAGAACGTGGATTAAGCTTCTGATGCCATCAAGCATCATATGGGCGTAAGCATATATGCACAAGAACTTGGTTCAGTGGCAGAGTGAGTGGCTCACAATCGGATGGTTGCAAGTTCAAATCCTGGTTGGGGGTTTTCTTAGCCTATCAATCCCTCTGGGGTTGATAAAATAGGTAACACTTGGTCAAGAAGTCATCAGCCAGTGTCCTATGGAGCGACGTGTCCCCCACCCCTCTCCCCCGTCCCCCACTATAGAAATGTGGAATTTCCACCACTGACTCTGGGCTGGAAACAGGAGACCAGCACTGTCCCAATGCTCAATTGAGCAGGAAAGCACTTTGACTTTTCGAGCATTGTTCTGTGTCTCCACATATAAATAATGATACACAAAAAGGTTAGGAAATCGGTCAAATGGGACCTTAAACGTGGAAAAATGCTTCAATTTGGGAATGTTGTGTCAATGGGTTTTTTATATGGGACTTTGAACATGGGATGTTATACATGGGGAAGCTCGAAGAGTGGAAATGTTAGACCGACATTTCATCATATTTCTAAAATCTTTCTCTCACTGCACAGGGCATTGGCGGAGTACAGCAGTGAACTGTTCAAAATCAACTACGAGAATGACTACACAGTGAGTTGTCGCTCTCGTAAAAATATATATATACCTTAAACGTTATCTCTGAACCTTCTTAAATAATCTGACTGATCTCAATACACTTGCTCTGACTTGAAATTGCAGCAGTGAGCTGGCTTACAATCAGAAGGTTCATCTTCTTGGTTCTTTCGGTAAAGTCACGTAGAAGGGAAATAATAAAATAATAAAAATAAAACATAATAAACAATTCTCACGACGTTTCGGCCAAAACGCAAGCAGCCGTCCTCAGGTGAAGACCAGGTCTGTCGGAAAGACGCTGTCTTTCCTCAGGTGAAGAACAGGTCTGTTCTTCACCTGAGGACGGCTGCTTGCGTTGTGGCCGAAACGTCGTGACAATTATTTTATTATGTTTTATTTTCATTATTTTATTACTTCCCTTCTACGTGACTTTACCGAAAGAACCAAGAAGATGAATCCCTGCAGTCACGAAAGCTTTACATCGAAATCAGAAGGTTGTGAGTTCAAATCCTGACTGGGGTTTGACTCAGCCCATGAGCTGACTCGTCCCCGGCATAGGAATGTGGAATTTCAATCACTGTCTCGGAGCTGTAAACGGGAGATTAGCACTGCCTCGGTGCTCATTGGAGCTGGAAATAACTTTTACTTTGATTTTAACAGACTTCCGTGTTGTCAGCGGGCCACCAAGAGTATCAAAATGTTGCTAAGAAGTTCAATGAAACGATGGCCAGGTTCCAGATCACGAGCATCGTGAGAGTCAACAATCCTCTTCTCTGGGACATGTATCACAGGTGAGAAATGCACGTGATTATTGGGCTTAATCACAGCCAGAACTGCGCTGGGTTGGGGTTTGGGAGGACTATGCAAAATCTTCAATGAGGAACTAAGCCCCGATTACAACTACAGAGACTCCTCTACTTACGAACAGGTTAGGTTGCTTAGGTCTGTTCGTAAGTCGATTTGTTCGTAAATTCAACTTTACACCTGTCGATTCCAAACATGTTCTATGGAATGTACACTAAAGAGGAGGAATGGCTTTAAAGGTTGTATAATCTCCTGCAGATGTAGATGCCACTGTTCTGCAGATGCCACTGGTTCTTCATGTTCTGCAGAAGTAGATGCCACTGGTTCTTCATGTTCTGCAGAAGTAGATGCCACGGGTTCTTTATGGTCTGCAGATGTAGATGCCACTGGTTCTTCATGTTCTGCACATGTAGATGCCACTGGTTCGTCATGTTCTGCAGATGTTGATGCCACTGAGTTTTTATGTTATGCAGATGTAGATGCTCATTTCCTCTCTACTCTCTTGAAAAACTTACCAAGAGATGTCTGCACAGTTGCTCTCTTCTTCTCTTCATAAATCAACTTGTAACAGGCAATAGCATCGTGTTCATGGAAAGCACAGAGAGCGTCGTAGTGAACCGCACAGTGATAGCACAACAGCAGACAATGGCGGTGGCCAGGCAGAAATGCTGGGAATGCTGGGTAATGACACTGAACAACCACCGCCATCTATTACGCGATGGTTGAAATTATGACTCTCGGTCAGAACAGGCAACTGGACATATGGACAGATTTGTTCGTATCTCTGAAAGTATATGAGTCTAATGTTCATAAGGAGAGGAGTCCATGTATGCACTTTACCTTTAATTTTTAAGGTATGCATTTGAATAGCTCTGTTAAAAGATTTTCAAAATCATTCTTATTTCAGATAAAAAAAATTGTTTTGTTTTTGCGTGAAGTCGGCACATTTTAGAATGTCAAGTAAGATTCAAGCAACACACAGAAATGTGCACACAGCCTCTGTGCATTGTGGGAAAAATCCATCAGCATGTCATGGAGAAGGGCATCGTGGTCCTCATGTCTGAGCTCACCCTCAAATAAATGTGATACATTAATTTGAAACATTAGGTAAATTAACAAGGCTGCGTGCATGCAGCTTTATTCAACAAACTTGCCCTCTTATATTCCAAATAACGGAATTTTGATTCTTTATGTTAGCAAATTAGGTTAAGAAATATCACGCTGCTCACTCTGCAATAAACGAGGCTCAGGGTATTAAGTATATATATTTTTTTATATTTACAGGAAAAAACAGCAAATGGTAAGAGACAACGGCGAAGAGAACGTGAATGAACAGCGGCTGTTTCACGTCACGAGGACACACGTACAAAATTCCATCTGTCGCAAGAACTTTGACTTCCGATACGCAGGTCCCAAACTGAGGAACGGAAGAGGTAAGTTTTTGATGTTTTCTACTCTTAATGTCTGCCACGTTTTGAGTCAAAGAAAAGGCAGACATGTATGGTATTTACATCATTGGACCTCCTTTGCAGGACCAAAATATAATAATAAGGGCTTTCCCCTTTTTTCTGACAACAAAACTGAAACCTTTTTACGAGGATTCATGTAACTGCATTAACCACAATACCTGCAGTCAAATGCAAACAAAAAACACGCGATGATAATATATGCATATTCTTAGGTTTTTTCGGTAAAGTCACGTAGGTAAAACATTAAAATTAATGAAAGTAAAATCAAATAAAAATCACGACGTTTCGGAGGCAACACAAGTCTCCGTCATCAGGTGGGACCGTCACAGCCAGATTTGCTGCATCAAGTGAGGCAATGATTCAAGATGTAATCCCTTAAAAGCAAGTTGAGAGGGGAGGAGAGGGGGGGGGAGCTCATCAGAATGTGGTAGCCAATGAATGGAACGTATCGGGAGGGAGGGGGGCGGGGCTCAAAGACGGCACGACGTGCCACGTAGAAGCATCGGGAGGGGGAGGGGGGGCGGGGCCAAAAGAATGCACGACGTGGTAATATATGCATTGTCCTTGAAACTGATTGGTCCACACCAATCATCGTGTGTTTTTTGTTTGCATTTCACTGCAGGTATTGTGGTTAATGCAGTAACATGAATCTTCGTAAAAAGGTTTCAGTTTTGTTGTCAGAAAAAAGGGGAAAACCCCTATTATTATGTATGGTGTTGTTTTTTTCCTTTGTCAGGGCATCTGCTTAAAGGAAAAAACCCGTAAAGTTTATTTCTGCTCAAATGAGCATTGAGGTGATCCTCATCTTCTGCTGACAGCTCTGAGCCAGCGGTGGAAGTTGAACGTTCCTTTGGCAGGGGCGGGTCCAACTTGAGTACCACCACTGTTGACTTCCCCACAAATGTTTCCCCCATTTTATCGACCCCGGAGTGATAATAGGCTGAATCAACCGTCAACCAAGAATTGAACTCACAACCTTCTGATTGTGAGCCGCTTACTCAACAGCTGAGCCTGTAGGCCGGTTGATTATCCTGTACAATGGCAAAGCTAAACATTTTTATATACTTCTAAATAATAATTAGCGTCATTGTGGAGAATATAAATCAGAATAAATAAGCAGACAATGTGTCTCCTTTACATATCCATCTCTCCACATAAAAAATAAATTATTTCACAACCCATCAGCAGCATTGATTCGAGACAAAGCAAACTGTGGACCGGTTTTGAGGGTCAGGGCTCGCTCGAATCGATGTTGGCAAACTGCCGATCTTACGGGTGACGAGCCCTCTCTCTCATCACGATGCGGGGCTCCCACTGCGATGACGATACACAACTAAAACATACAAGGGCCTTGCGGCTGACGTGTTGTGTAGGAAAATACTTTTATATTTCAAGTGTAGAGACGGATAATATCACGTGAAGGAGACGTATTGTTTGTGGGTTTTTTTAATATCATTTTGTTGTGATTTGTGCGACTACGATCGATGCCCTTTCTCTCCGCGTCCACAGGCTCGTATTTCTGTTCGAACGCTAAATACGCACACGTTCACTTTCAAGAGCACCGCAACGATGTGGGGGACGAGACCTGCGCATTCCTGGCGCGCATTCTCGTGGGGGTGAGCTGCCCAAAGGAGATGGTGACCGCGACTTCTCTCCTTCCCCCAGCCAAGGGCGGCTCTCTGGAGAACCTGTACGACAGCGTGGTCAACAGCCTGGAAGAGCCCTTTAGCTTCAGCATCTTTTACCCCAGTCAGATCTACCCAGAATACATCATCAAGTACACATCGTGATCGGTGCAGGGCTGCTTGCTCACGACACTGCTGACTTCAGAGACCACCACCCCCCCCTCCCCCCGCCTCTACAGGGTGGTACGGATGTCTTGTGACGCCCCGCCCCCCCATTTAATTATCTAAAACTTAATACATTCTAAAAGTAAAATCTATTCAAAACAGAAATGAATATGCGATGGGAACAACATTTTAGGGGTTAATTTAACTGGGTTCACAAGACATCTGGACCACCCTGAATCAACACAACGCTTTCATACTGGCCCGATGTAACATTTAGAGGTATAAGTACCCACACTTTACCCCACTACACACTAACCTGCCTGTCAAAGAAGGCCTACTCATGTATCTTTACTTGGTGGACAAAGATGCGGGAGGGTGGGGGGAATATCAATATATATTGTTGTAAATGTTGGACTGTACGATTCAGAACCCCCTGCCACCAACACGCTCAACTAACCCCTTCTACAGGCCAGCACGAGCGCACGACTTCCTCCGACACGTTCAGGTCAAGGTTCACCTCCCCATGGGTCACTGCAGCACACCGCGGCAGAGTTGCATCGCAAAGGAGTCAAGTGCTGCCTTCCAAAATGCCACCACTCAAAATGAGAATGCATGGACAACGAGGAACGAACCCTTTGTTATGTACTTGCTAGATGGCCTCCCCGTGCCACGTCAGTCATGTTTTGATCATACGCCTTTTGTGTCATACATTTCCAATCGTGGCAATTGGAGTTGCAGGGGAAGGACAACAAATTAAACACAAAAAGCAGTTATGAAGAAATTAAAATGTTAACCGTTGCTGGGAATCAAACTCAGGTCGCCCGGTTAATAGAGCAGTGCGTCAAAAACTGCCATGGCTCAACCCCAAAACTTAGAAATGCAGACGATGTTTACATTTTCTATGAGTGAGAGAGATGATGAGAGAACATGTTAATTGTTTTTTTCTGAGATTTAAATGAGATGTATTTAGTCGTTAACAATTGTATTATTAAACGGTATACATTTGATAAATGTGTACTTTCAAACTTTAATCAAAATGTTGACTGCAAATTACTTTAAATGTACCATAATATAAAACTTAATACATGTATTTCTGGAAGAAAAAAAATTACCTTTCTTTTATAAATGTGCCATTCATATTACATATATAAAGTATTAATCTTGTCCCATTGTGGTTTAATCTGCAATAGTCTCATTTAATTAAACACTAAATGGAAGACTGGTGGAGGTGGACAAGCAGCTCAGAGGTCAGAGTGTGGAGGTCAGAGTGTGTAAGGTCAGAGTGGAGGTCAGATTGTAGAGGTCAGAGTGTGGAGGTCAGTGTGTGTAAGGTCAGAGCGTGGAGGTCTGTGGAGGTCAGATTGTAGAGGTCAGATCGTGGATGTCAGTGTGTGGAGATCAGATTGTAGGGGTCAGCATGGAGGTCAGAGCGTGGAGGTCAGCGTGGAGGTCAGATTGTAGAGATCAGCGTGGAGCTGAACCCGCTGAGATCCCAATTTTAAATCCAGGTTCCAGCTACCTGGTGTTAAACCAGGGCTTCAATTAAAGGGAGTTCAAGGTCTTTGCATGGTCACGAATGATTGTACAAGCAATTCATGTTAAATTTGGTTCTGCGTTAAATTAGGATAATTTGCAGCTGCGAGAATTACAAATATTGGATTGGATGTTGTTGAACTTCTTCCGCACCGTACCTCGCCAATCAATCGTGCTCATCAGAGGTGTGGGGCAATAGCAACAAACTAAATACAAAAAGCAATTCTATAGCAATGACACCATTGGGACCTCCTTTGCCAGTAGCAAAATATGATAATAGTTTTTTTAGCCTTTTATCTGGCAACAAAACTGACACCTTTTTTTTACCAGTAGTCATGTTTGCATTGACCACAATACCTGCGGTCGGACTCCTTGTAAAAAATGTGTCAGTTTTGTTGCCAGATAAAAGGCTAAAAAACAATTCTCTTATCTATAGCAATGAGTTTGCGACGGACATGTCCCAGGAGCAGTGCTGCCTCCCCCTGTGTGGATCAGAGGTTACTGGAAGGCATCTCAGAATTAGTTCTGTGACATCAGCTTTTGTAGACGTGGGGGGAGGGGAGTTGCACGGCTCTATTGAGAGTTCCGAATTGATCATTCATCCTCTGACGTCACATCAATAGCACAGTTCCGATAAATAGAAAATAGAAAAGGATTTTTCTGTTGTTGAAGATTTGCACACAGTATTGTGCAGATCTCGTTTACGTGTTGATTTGCTGTAAATGTGCGCCTGCAAAGCTATGGACACAGCCGACAGGTGTGAGCATGGGAAGAAGCTCGCTGTTTATTTACATATTGAGTTTTCACATGAACAGGTCACATAATGCTTTGGAAACAAATCTGCTAAAGATTGTACAACTGGTAATCATGAAACATTAATTCGTTGATCATTATCGGTCCAACATCAACAGATTGGGTTATAACAAATCACAGTACTTACAGTACTAACACCATCGCAGCAGCACCCATGTCATTGCCAAGAATATCAAAACCGACTCAGTTTTTAAACGGACTCTTGAGGCTGTTTTATCGATGGTACAGGAAGTTCTGCCACTTAGCACCAGGCACTGGGCTTACTGAACAGCCCATGGACAGACCGACTCGCTCATCACCCATGAAGCGCATGCAAGTTATATGACAACTTTGGCACACACAATCCCACTTATCCGTGCACTAATTACAAAGTGCATATTTGTTTGGCGTTAAGTTAAATTAAGTAGATAATGCTTTTGATGACATCTTTGTTCAGATATGCTCTCGTATTATAGCACTTTCATTGTCAGCCAAGTTCTAGCCACGTCATCGCCATGCTGTAGGCAACACGTTTGACGAGGTCTTTGTTCGGACTCCATATATTGACGCTCTCACAATCGCAAGCACCGATTCGATCGCAAGCGTTAGCAGGCACTTCTACTTTGCACTTTGGTTTGCAGAAAAAGACAACAGACTGGCAAATACGACTAAATTGTGCCTCAACTTTTGGAACCTGAATCACAGTTACGTTTGTTCCCAGAGAGTATTGTGTCATAAGGCCTGGTGCCGACCACGTATTGCGAACATCACACCTCAATTTTAAATACTGTTAAATAAAAGAGCACCTTAATTATCGTTCGGCTTTACCAGTCAAACTTAGCTCTCTAAAATATAATTAACAAAGCATCTGTTTTTAATTTTTAAGAGACTATGTCGTACGTTGATGGTTTACTATTATTTATTCTACTGTTAGCGTCAGAGTTGTGCAAGAGGCTTACAAAAAGTTGCCTGTTTTAAAAGTGTAAAATTGGTCAGGCCCATTTGTGTAAACGTTCGTGCATGTACTTTGAACCGTAACGTAGCCAACGGTGCTACTTGGAGGTGCGATCCAATGCACGTGGCCGTACACATCGTTTAAAAACACCGCCGGCCCTAAAAGCGTGTAAAATAAAACATTCCATTCACAGTCAGGGGCCAAGCTACCACCACGAGTTCACCATTGAAAACCTCAAAACCACACATGCATACCACGCCGTGGCATGGCGGAATAGCATCACTTGTGAAATGTACAACCTATTATTTAAAAAGTAGTTCTATACCTAAAACGGAAACAGAAGGTAACAGAGTAAACATTGCCTCAAATAACCGTACATGAAAGATTATGAAAAACGAGACTTTGAAACAAACAAATCGTTTCCCGGGAAATCCACAGTTTAGAAGTGTATTGCACATCACATATACTGTGTCATCAAGTCGCCACACAACCGAGGCCATGAACCTAAAAGCTAGAAGCTGCCCAACACATGAGGCACGCGTGTTTCATTGATCCAGTCGCTGCGCCACACTCAATGCCACAGAACAATAGGATGCACGCGGGCAACGATTCATTGGCGGAAGTTTGTGTCCCAAATTCTACAGCACAGACAAATGCATAAGCATCAATATGCAACACTGGGCTGAGAATAAAACACGTGAAAGGGTCGGCTCAGCGAGTGGGACGTTGTGAGGAGTTAAAACTTCACAAGGCCACAAGCATCCAACAGAATGACTATTAAATTTCGATTTAAAGCTTTCGTGACTGCAGGGATTCATCTTCTTGGTTCTTTCGGTAAAATCTCGTAGAAGGGATGTAATAAAATAATACAAATAAAACATAATAAAATAATTCTCACGACGTTTCGGCCACAACGCCGACAGACCTGGTCTTCACCTGCTTGCGTTGTGGCCGAAACGTCGTGAGAATTATTTTATTATGTTTTATTTTTATTATTTTATTACTTCCCTTCTACGTGACTTTACCGAAAGATCCAAGAGGAGGATGACTATTATTAGCTTGCTGAATATGAAGCCTAGGTTTCAATCGGTTAAAGTTTAGTATTAATGTGTCAGCAGTAGCTAAGGGGTCAGGGCACTGTGCCAACAATGCTGAGACCCGGGGTTTGAACCCGTGTGTAGCCACCGGTGATTAAACTGTGGTCTCAAGTGTAGAAGGTTGATGTTCTCAACCCGAGCACCAATAACTGCATAGGAGAAAAGCCTCTTCAATCCTCTTCAATGTTAGTTGTCACATAATTTGGACAAATTCCAGCTCTTACACTGAAAAAATAAAATAATTGTTTTGATTGCTAAGCGATGAGCATTTCCTCATAGCATGCCCCTAGTGGTTACTTAAGTTCACTTATCTTATGCATTAGTATAATGCCTTGACAAAGGCGAGCTCTGTGAACTCTCCTTGTGTGCAATGGCAGAGCCAGAATTTTCAGGTGGGGGGGGGGGCAACCTCTCCAGCAATGAAACATGATAGTTGTTAGTAAGTAAGGACTTGTCCCTTGCTTTTTATTCGACGCGTGTGCGGCGATGGCATAGCCATCGATCGAGGGTCGAATTCGAACCGCGTTGTGTGATCGGCATCGCGCTCGCTGAAGGTGAATGCCTTCAGGGAAGTCGTGTCCTGTATACGCAACTGCGCACAATTCTGTGAGTCACTTGAAACTGCTTTGCTGTTACTTATTGACAATTATGGACTCAGACTATTGTCCTATCATCTCATAGAGTCCCTGGCACTTAATAATGTGCTACACAGTGGCAGTGGGGGTCGCAAAATGCCGATTTATTACTAATAAACCCAAATGATCCGATCGAAATTAGGGATTTGGATTGGATCATTGGGGGTGCACTTGCCACCCTCCCGCCCCACCCCCACTGGCTCCGCCAGTGCTTGTGTGTGATGTTCTATAACACAGGGTGATGCTGCACGACTCAGTTTCTAAAATGAACGTCTTCATCTCATCACATGACACAGACATCACAGTTAAAGTAAAATTGAAGAAAATTCCCCCACAAAAAACCGAACAAATCAATAGCCAGCATAGACGTTCGAAGCCTAACATGGTGGCATCGAGCCTGCAACGAACGCAAATGCCGCCAGGGTGTCCCCCTCTAATATTCCGAGGCCACTAACTAAAGTTTGGGACTCATGATAAGAGCTCACCAGCGCGTCTCCTAACGCCGCCGAGGCGAACAGCTAAAGTCTCGGACTCGCCGTAAGGCCACAAGACGCTCAGTCTTCCTCGTCGCTCGATTCCTCCTCCTCCTCCTCCTCGGCGGTCATGAAGCTCACGGTTCGACCGCCGCGCTCTTCCTCCTCCTCCTCGCAGCACTCGTGAGTGCAGAGGAACTCGTGACCGCACAGCGTGATCGCGCTCTGCGAGGAGCCCAGATCACGGAACCAGCAGAAGAGGTCGGCCATGGAGGAGGTCAGGGCCAGGCTCGGGCGCCGGCCCAGCGCGGGTGCGCTCGCCGACTTGCGAAGGTCGCGCCGGTGCACGAACCTGCAGCTGCAGATAATGAGAAGAAGCACATGGTCCGTATATATGTCTTTTTTATCAGTTCAATTATGGCAAGACTGCAACAGAAGGCCACATCTCCACGCACAAAGTAGAGGCGATTATGGTCACGTGCTCGAGGCATTGCGCGGGAGACAACGCTCATCGCCCAGGCATTTGCGATTTTCGCCGCCCGTCCACGATTTTTATCAATTTCCCGCAACTCCGATTAGCACCGTTGGCTACGTACGGTACGAAAGAAGTTCAACATACTGTACGCACATACAATTGCCACAACTCAACGTCACGGTTCAATTCGATTTATATATTTTTTTGTAACGTCTGTATCACCAGTGCTGCCTGCCTGGTCTGCGCTGTCTTTGCCCTTTGTTCCGTCTCCACTGCCGCTGTCGTGTTCAATGTGTCTCGTTTGTGCCGAGTGTGCCGCTCATCTCACGTGCTGTTTCCCTCTTGTTGCAAGGTCGCATTTGTTCCGCCTCGTTCCTTCCAACGATTGGCCGAAATTATAGATTTGCATCAATATGCACGAATAGAAGATAATAGATTAATCCTACAGACACTTGATACAGCTATCGTGCTGTGATGGTTCCACCTGAAGACGGAAGCTTGTGTTGCCTCTGAAACGTCGTGATTTTTATTTTATTTTTATTTTACTTTTATTAATTTAAATTGTTTACCTACGTGACTTTACCGAAAAAACCTAAGAATATGAATCCTTGCAGTCACGAAAGCTTCAAATCTAGAATCACATTGACTGTTAAGAACAATGAGTGCTCCCACATACCTACCCACCTACCTGCGCACCCACATACCTACCCAGCTGCACACACTTAGATACCTAGCGGGGTGCACATTCGCCGCTTGTGCACATTCGCCGCTTGCTGCAGTCGTTCATGGTTCGAATCCAGCGGCAGTCCTGATTAATACTGCGTTGTGTGCATTAACCGTAAAAATACGTGCAGTCTGCTTCACAGTAGATGTTAAAGATCCCGTGAAGTCATTCTAAAGAGCAGGCCTCTGTGTACCGGCGCCATGCTCCAAATTATACAAATTACCAACAAATTACTCGAATCGAAAAACACATTGCAGCCATCGTCCCTGCAACTGCAAAAAAAAAACTTGGCAGGACCCTCCTGTAAAGGAGCCATGAGGATCAGTGAGGCTTTCATGGGTAAACAAGCGCAATAATAATAATTATTATTATACCCAGCCTACCCCCGCCCCCTCCTGGACATCTGTGAACAAGAGCGTCACAGCTCATCGGATTCTTCCAGTCTCAATCAAGATTCGGATTCTGACCGACCGGAGCAGTGCTCTGGGTGGCGATGCCCTCGACGCCGCGATGCCGGGAGCGCCGGTGCTACCTGCGAGCGAGGCTGCGTGACGCTTGCCGGCACAGGTACCGCACCACCGACAGGGCCTGCTGCGACATCCAGCGCACGTCTTCCGGCACGTCCGGCAGCCACTCCAGCAGCCTGGTCACAACAACAACAAAAACCACAATGATCCCGCGTACAGCCTGTAACAGACTGTTGGGGGCAAGTGCTGTTAGCGAGCACCTATGAAGGCCGGCACGGCACACGAGCGGGTGGGTGGCCAGCACCACGCCCGACCGCCTTTGTCTCCCGAGTGGCGATGCTTACACACCGCATCAGGTGCTCATTTGAGGCCGAGTTGACCTGGGCAAAGCCCAGGACCAGCTCAGATAATCGTCACTGGTGTTGGCCGTGAGCAGGAATTTAACTCGGGTCGCCAGGTTCGTAGAGCTGCACGCGAACTGCTAGACACACACAAACGACAGTCTCACACGAATCCACTCTGTGTGAGCGGTGTGTGTGTGAGCAGCGTGTGTGTGAGCCTGTGTGTGAGTGGAGCGTTGTGCGAGTGGAGTGTGAATGGAGCGTTGTGTGAGTCGTGTGTGTGAGCAGTGCGAGTGTGATCCATGTGTGTGAGCCTGTGTGATGAGTGGAGCGTTATGCGAGTGGTGTGTGTGAGCGGTGTGTGTGTGTGAGCGGCTTGTGTGTGAGTGGTGTGTGTGAGCGGTGTGTGTGTGTGAGTAATGCGAGCTCAGCGTGCACGGTCGCAGGGCCCCCTCCTCACCGCACAGTGAGCGAGACGGCCGACTCCACGGGCAGCGTGCATGGCAGCATGAGGTAGGACGCGAGCCGCACGGGGTAGAGGCTGCGCAGGTAGGCCACCACCCCCGCCTTCTCCATGCACGCGTTCTTCAGGGCTGCAAGCAGCGCGACACAGACGGCCTTTCGTTAAACCCGTCCAGCCCGGCGAGCCGTTCACGTGAGGCTCACAAATCAGAACAGGTCGCAAGTTCGAATTCCGGTCAGGGATTCGCTCGGCTTGTTATTCTCCTCCACGGCGGTGCACAGCGCCGTTTTTGTCAATCGACAGCTGGGCGAGGGCGCTCCCCACGTCGTGTGCTGGGTCGCGCGGGGGTAATTCAACGGTGCGTCATCACGCTCGTCGGCGAGGGACGCCGTCGGCGGGCTACGCAGATGTGGAAGCACAGGCGTAGAGGACAGTCGATTTTAGCGCACAGCCCTCTGGTCCCCACTACGTGGCCATGACAACCGGTTGTGCATGGCGGTCACAGTCCCAAAATACTATCCAGACTCAACCCTGTTGACCTTCTGAGACCTGGCGAGTAGCACTACCCAGCTTCTGGGCGACTGGGTAACGGGGCGGTACAGCAGAGCGGCAACCGAGGGCGTGCGTGCGTGCGTCGCCACACGTACCCACTCGGATCGGCAGCGGCAGGCTCTCCCACAGCTTCTCCTCCAGGGCCCAAAGGGGCGAGGCCTCATTTGGGACGGGCGACTGCAGCTCCCCGCCGCTCTGCGCAAGCGGAGGAGGGAGGATTTTCTCCGCGGGGCTCGACGGCGCGGGACTGGACAGCTCGCGGGCAGACGGCACGGAGGTCGACGACTCGCAGGGGCTCACGATCGCAGTGGGCGGCTCGGCCGTGGGCGTGCGGAGCCCCGCACTGGGCGAGTTCGGGATCAGCAGGTCTGCACGGACGAGAGAACGGATGTAATTGAAATATTTGCATTTTATTATTTCCCGCCCCCCCCCCCCCCCCCGACTCATTGCCCCAATTTTATCCCAATCGTCCTATCCATTTAGAATCTCTCAAAAGCGACAGAGAAGGCCCCCACAGATGCGGATATCACAGACCTACCTCCGAGGTCCCTTCAGGTGACCTCCAACCCTAGCGGCAGGGGGCAGCACTTTCTCACCGCAGCGAGCACTGTTCGTTGCACGACGGTCAGACCGACGCGTCTCCTCCTTCTAACTGGAATGTATCCATGGTAGGTGCAGAAAAAATGAGGAAGGGGTGGCAGTAGTTGCACTCACTGTTCTCACGGAGGAAGCGGAGGGCGTCGTTGTAGCCCTGCTGACACATTTTACTCAGCACCTGCAGTGGAGGAGCATGGGGGAGGGGGGGCACTATCAGACGACAGTAGCAACGACTGCAACAACAACAACAAGCCAATGGCTCCCCAGACCTATGTCTCTCGCAGCTGTCCCAGTGATGCCGATGCATTTGACAGCACTGCAATCGCTGTCGACAGCTGCGATTTTTTTTAACCCTCTTTTTTCCCCAAGCGCTGTTTACTAGCCAAGGGGGTGCGCGGTGGCACTTCGTTACGAACCCAGAGACCAGAGTTCGATTCCTGGAAATGAGTAATCATCAGCGGGGAATGATATCTGCGGCGGGGTCCTCACCCCCAAACCCGTGGTGAAGTAAGGTCAAAGAAACCCCACATGACCACTGCCCGCCACGGCGGTGGCGACGTGCGCACCTGCGGCTCGGGAGGGAAGAGGGCGCGTGACAGGCGGTAGATGTTGTCCAGGTTGCACTGGATGCTCGTGTTCTTGAGCCGCAGCTCCAGCAAGCTGGGGCTGCGGTCGCGAGGGCAGATGTCGCTCTCGCCGCAGAACGGAGACACCGTGACGGTCGTCTTGAGCTCGTAGGACGGCACGTTGTCGCTGATGCCTCCGTCCACGTAGCGCTGCGAAGACGGCCCAGCCGACACAACCGGGTCAAGCGGTGGGATTGAGCGGATAAGTGAGCGCGGCATAGCTTGGATTACGACGACTCGGTTATTGTAAAAACCGGATCGGATGATTGGCACGTGCGGCAAACGTTCTACTATTGAGCCTCACGAACCAAGCGCAGTGTCAGTTTAACACACAGGCTTTCACGACCAATATCATCCATAAGAGGTTTTTTTAGGTTAGATCTAACCCAAAAAACCTCTATTATGCAAGCGCAGTGTGTTGTAAGGCAGTGCTAATGATCCGACTCCAGAGTGGTGGGACCATATTTTCCAGACCATAAGATGCTCCAGAATAATAAATACAAAGCCCAAAATTGTGCCCGATGTCAATTAAGTTCGACAAATCTGGTCACACACCGAGTTCACACACTCGCACATCTACCAAAATATAAGATACACCTCCCAACTTTTTCTTGAAAATACACGGGAAAAGAGTGTGCCTTATAATCCACAAAATATAGTATTATCATCCAGGGATAACCGATATATCTGCTGGGGTTGTGCGGGTTCTGAAACGGCCTTTCTTTACGTTTATGAGACTAATAATGGAGTGGCATCCAAAGGAGGCATCAATTCAAGTGCCCAAACGGAATTGGACACGAAACATTCTGTCAAGCAGAATTCTCTCCCTGCCCACAACCAGCAGATTGACTATCGCGACACCACAAGTGACGCAGTGACCGCTTGGGGGGGGGGAAAAGAATGGAGGCCTTCACCCAGCAATGGATAGTGCATGGCAGTCCTTCATGAACGCAAGGAAACAAAACGGTAACATCAATACGCACCAAAAGGCGTCACCTGAACCAGCGGCACAAACTTCCATAGAGGGTATTGTCGGACACACGCACACACGCACGTGCATTGCATATACAACTTGCAGGGCGGCGCATTGCGCATGCACGCACGCACTCTGAGCTCGATCACCCCACTATTTAAATCAGTGGCGCGTCCGCCAAGCAAACTTTACCCCAGATCCGGGCCGCTGGATGGCGGAGGTTACTGCAGTGCAGAGCCGGAGATAAAGAACTGAGCGTGCGTGACCCTCTCAACTGATTATTCCTCTTCCACAGTAAACGGCGGCTGTGGGTTACACAGTCCACCTGCCTACACACGGGGGCATAATAATGTACGTAGCCAGGCATGGGCAGTGCTCAGATACTTCAACTCGGCGCTTACAAAAAAATCCCACACGGTGTGCAATTCTCACTTGGATTTGCATTTCCACCTCAAATAAAAGAGCACATTCACAGCAGTTTATAATTGTGTTATTGGTCACATAACGCAAGTAAAATGTTGTGTCGCAAACCCTAGTCCAGGTCAATTAATAAAGTTGTCGCGTGATGAAGAAACGCGGCAAGTCATTCCTGCTTCAGCAAACCCCCCCACCCCCAAACCGCCGCGTGTTGTTGTTGGAGAGCGATCCACACATCGCGTTTAATAATTGGGGGATGACGTTTCGCTGGCAGCTACAGCAAGCATCATCAGGTTACTGCTCCATGCTAGCCGATTACCAAAATCGAATCGACCCAAACGCCCCAAACTGCTGCCCTTTTTGCCAAGCAACGCCAGAAGACGTCTCCCATTTTCTCAGATGCTCAAAACGCGGACCACAAATGTAATCGATTGATCTCTGGCTAAACCCTTCCAAATTGGCGACACAACGCGCGAGGAAAACCACAACAACAACCATCGGGCAGTTGCCAGAAATGTGGAGTAGGGTTTACGACACGCGTTTGTTTGCTTTGCTCTCACGCGGTCTGGCCAAAAAAGTCAATTATGTATGTTGAACTTCTTTCGCGCGTACATAGCCAACTGTGCTAGTCGGAGGTGCGGGGGAGGACAACAAACTAAACATCAAAATAATAACGAACACTAACGTGCAAAAAAGAAAAACGAGCATATTTCAGCACGCTCCTGTCGTCGTCTGAAGGAGAATACGAGCGCTGGAGAAACGCATACGCGTGTTTGAGTGTGTTTGTTTGTATGTGTGTGTACTAGGTCGACTCAGCCTGAAATGAGTACCTGGTGTGGTGTGTAAACATCGCCACTGGGGAGACAAAGGCGGTCGGGCGTGGTGCTGGCCACCCACCCCCTCGTGTGCCGTTCCGGCCTTCATAGGTGCTCGCTAACAGCACTTGCCCCTACAGTCTGTTAAGGCTATACGGGGGATCTTTGTACATGTGTGTGTACATGTGTGTGCATGTGTGGGGAGCGGTAGTGTAGCGGTTAGCGCACAGCGCGACGAACCTGGAGACCCGGGTTCGATTCCTGCTCATGGCAAACACCAGTGACGATTATCTGAACCGGTCCCGAGCCTCCCCTACATAAACTCAGCCTCAAATGACTACCTGGTGCGATATGTAAACATCTCCACTAGGGAGAGAAAGGCGGCCGGGTGACGTGTTGGCCACCCACCCCCTCGTGTGCCGTGCGAGCCTTCAAAAGGTGCTCGCTAACAGCACTTTCTGCAACAGTCGGTTTAGGCTATACCGGGGTCTTTATGTGTCCGTGCGTGTGCGTGTGTGCGTGCGTGCGTGCGTCCGTGTGTGTGTGTGTGCACGTGTGTGTGTGCGTCCGCGCGTGTTCGACCTGGATCTCCACCTGCGACCTCTGGCGAGGCTCTGGCTCAGTTGCGACGCCTTGCGCGTTACTGCAGGTGACCTCGCCACCATTGCCACTTGACACAGCATCGAGGTTTCATGGTCAGTGTGGGTTGGCTGACCATGCTTCACCATCACGGTCAGTGTGGGTTGGCTGACCATGCTTCACCATCATGGTCAGTGTGGGTTGCCTGACCATGCTTCACCATCATGGTCAGTGTGGGTTGGCTGACCATGCTTCACCATCACGATCAGTGTGGGTTGGCTGACCATGCTTCACCATCACGATCAGTGTGGGTTGGCTGACCATGCTTCACCATCACGATCAGTGTGGGTTGGCTGACCATGCTTCACCATCATGGTCAGTGTGGGTTGGCTGACCATGCTTCACCATTGGCTGACCATGCTTCACCATCACGATCAGTGTGGGTTGGCTGACCATGTTTCACCATTGGCTGACCATGCTTCACCATCACGATCAGTGTGGGTTGGCTGACCATGCTTCACCATCACGATCAGTGTGGGTTGGCTGACCATGTTTCACCATTGGCTGACCATGCTTCACCATCACGATCAGTGTGGGTTGGCTGACCATGCTTCACCATCACGGTCAGTGTGGGTTGGCTGACCATGCTTCACCATCACGATCAGTGTGGGTTGGCTGACCACGCTTCACCATCACGATCAGTGTGGGTTGGCTGACCATGCTTCACCATCACGGTCAGTGTGGGTTGGCTGACCATGCTTCACCATCACGATCAGTGTGGGTTGGCTGACCACGCTTCACCATCACGATCAGTGTGGGTTGGCTGACCATGCTTCACCATCACGGTCAGTGTGGGTTGCCTGACCATGCTTCACCATCACGATCAGTGTGGGTTGCCTGACCACGCTTCACCATCACGATCAGTGTGGGTTGGCTGACCATGCTTCACCATCACGGTCAGTGTGGGTTGGCTGACCATGCTTCACCATCACGATCAGTGTGGGTTGGCTGACCATGCTTCACCATCACGATCAGTGTGGGTTGGCTGACCATGCTTCACCATCACGGTCAGTGTGGGTTGGCTGACCACGCTTCACCATCACGATCAGTGTGGGTTGGCTGACCATGCTTCACCATCACGGTCAGTGTGGGTTGCCTGACCATGCTTCACCATCACGGTCAGTGTGGGTTGGCTGACCATGCTTCACCATCACGGTCAGTGTGGGTTGGCTGACCATGCTTCACCATCACGGTCAGTGTGGGTTGCCTGACCATGCTTCACCATCACGGTCAGTGTGGGTTGGCTGACCATGCTTCACCATCACAATCAGTGTGGGTTGCCTGACCATGCTTCACCATCACGGTCAGTGTGGGTTGGCTGACCACGCTTCACCATCACGATCAGTGTGGGTTGGCTGACCATGCTTCACCATCACGGTCAGTGTGGGTTGCCTGACCATGCTTCACCATCACGGTCAGTGTGGGTTGGCTGACCATGCTTCACCATCACGGTCAGTGTGGGTTGGCTGACCATGCTTCACCATCACGGTCAGTGTGGGTTGCCTGACCATGCTTCACCATCACGGTCAGTGTGGGTTGGCTGACCACGCTTCACCATCACGATCAGTGTGGGTTACCTGACCATAATTCACCATCACGGTCAGTGTGGGTTGGCTGACCATGCTTCACCATCACGGTCAGTGTGGGTTGGCTGACCATGCTTCACCATCACGGTCAGTGTGGGTTGGCTGACCACGCTTCACCATCACGATCAGTGTGGGTTGCCTGACCACGCTTCACCATCACGATCAGTGTGGGTTGGCTGACCATGCTTCACCATCACGGTCAGTGTGGGTTGGCTGACCATGCTTCACCATCATGGTCAGTGTGGGTTGGTTGACGTTTGGCAGGGAGGTGGGGGGGGAAGGCAGTGTCCAGGTCCAGTTCTGATATCACTCATTACACGGCAGGGAATCCAACTCAATGGCAAAGTTCTTGGTGCAGTGTGCCACAAACATCGTGCCACCCTGCCACTCACCTAGTTTGCATATTCAATATTATTTAAAAAACATAATTCCAGCATTGTATTCAGCCGATAAATATTAATTTACTAAAAAACAAACACTGTTATCCAACCTCTATTCATAAACCTTGATAATCGAATTATCTCACAGTTTCATCATTTACAAAACCCTATCTTATAATATTTCGAAATGAACATCAAACATGCATTCCTAACGACTGCCAAAACGACCATTGTTGTTGTTTTCTCAATACACATGAAATGTAATTCATGATTCGAATTATTTGTTAATATTTAATATAATAAAATTTGTTGCAACATATTTCACCCAGTGCTTAGATAATAAGCAATGGCAGCAAGATTTCCCCCCCCACCCCCCGCGAATTTGTGCTGTGATGCAACAAGGTCGAGGGGAAAAATACTCCCCCCCACAGTCGGGACAACTGGTTGGCCACCAAACACTGATGCCACAGAGGTCAATAGCAGAGGAGACGCACGGCTTTTGCCCAAGTTGGCCTGAGAACACAAAAAAGGGCAAAAGACTCTGCAGCTCGCCACGGCCGACCGCCTCTTCGAGGCAGGTCCCGTCGCCGTGAGGGATTGACGAGACTTGGTAACAACAGAGTGTCAAGCCAATGGAAGGAACGCCTCTGAGAGGTCAACCACCGCGGAGACGAAGCGATGAGATCAGCTCATGGGCATCAGAGGTGTGGATTTGTGGCATCGCGGAGCCACGGAGGATGGTAACAATGTGGCGAGACCGTCGTCCGGCAGTGGACAGAATATTCATATTTCAAACACTCTGACCACCCTCGCAATTATTATTAAGAGATGTATTGCCCGGCCATGAACAGGAGTGCCAAACACGCATTCATTTAACGAAGTTGCAGTGGCCTATCGCAGTCTGCATGGGCCCATGGACTAAAGAATGAAACGCGGCCTCCTGTCCAATTTCCACACAACCCCTTCGTAGCCCGGCACCTGGCACCTCAAGTGCAGCTGCACCGCTCACAACAAAATACGACAGCAGTGGCACTGCGAGATTGTAAACTATAAAAAACTAAAAACTATTTTTTTTTTTTACCAGCTAAGGCCCACTGAGCTACATAGCTTTTTCAGAAGCGACCTGGCCGAAAATGATAGCTCGGCGAAGTGAATTATCACGTGGAAATTTATAGCAGCTAAATACTCTGTGGAGGGAAAAACCGGAGGAGCCGGAGAAAAACCTACATGACCACGGGGAGAACATGCAAACTCCAAATATGCAGGGTCGGGATCAAACCCACGACTTCCTGTATACAATGTGAGGTATGATAATTGGTTTTTACCCTTCTATCTGGCAACAAAACTGACACCTTTTTTACAAGGAGTCATGTTTACATAGACCACAATACCTGCAGTCTAAATGCAAGCAAAAAACATAACTCTGATGTGCACTGTCCTTGAAGTTGATTGGTCCACACCCGAGACAGCTTTCCTTAGAGCCTAGTCTCACATGGGTTGGACCAGATGACGCCAAAAGGTGTCAGTTTTGTTGCCAGATAGAAGGATAAAAAACCAATTATCATATTTTTTACTGGCAAATGAGGTTCCAATGGTGCAAGGTGAGGTAGTTAAGATCTCGCCACCGAGGTGCAAGAATGGGCCGGTGCCGACAAGGGCAAAAACTGAAACGCGGCAAGGAGCGTGGCAGAGAAACCGGCGCTTCAGCGCAATAATTTCCACGAGAGTGCAGACCCACGTTGCCACCGCCCCTCTAAGGCGTCACGTTAGCATCTGGCGATCACGGGGGAGCCAATCGCAGCTCGCTCGTCACGGCACGCGAGAGCGAAAGCCTCTTCCCCCCCTCCTCCCCCGTGGAACGATGCCAAGTTCCAGTTGCAACCCTGACTACTCGGCCCTGGCACAATTTGTACGTGGTGTTGATTACTTTACAGCGGCAAATCAGCCGCACTTTGCTCCACAGATGCCGATCACATCTCTGCACGTTCGCCAAAGAGGGCGGGAAGATTTCTCAAAATGTTCCCTGTACCTGACTCTCGCCACGCCGACTTGTTTAGATTTTCTGTTGCACGAATGCTCAGATTAGCTTGAGCACAGATGCATCGGGGTTAATATACTATATCCTCAATGCCTCAAATGATTGCACCCATAATGAATTAGCCTAATAGCCGCATTAATAATTTTAATGTATGTATAGACCTTTGACAATCTAGTTTTGGCTGGAGGCCTTCTGACACCGTCTTGGTAAAGGAGGTTATCCGACAATATTTCACCATGCTGGCCAGTCCTGGTTCTGTGAAGGGGGCATTCAGGACCGGTTCAGATTCAACTCGATGCTGGCGCAAGCCACGGACGGAAATCAAGCTCACGATGCCAGATTCTCTGTACCACCGCCACTCCACTTCGACGTATGCTCACCATAAATACCGATGAGTGCGGCAAACGACTGGAATATTTCATGCGGTACGCAAAATACGCAAATATGTTCATTCAGCAATATTTTTATGACCCTGATTTTTTCTTACTCAGCCACTTCGGGGTTGATAAAACGAATACGCACCACACTGTGGGACAACAGTGGCTGCCCTATGCATTAACTCGCCCACTTGAAAGGAATGTCGAAATCTCCACCGCTGACCCGGAGCTGTGAACAGGACATGAGCCCCGCTCCAAGCTAATATGCGAGTTAAAACCGCTTGGCATATATCCTCACGCTCTTTTTGCGCATGCACTAGAGGAAGCGAAAAAGGAAAACCTTTCGAATAAGACATGGGGCCCATCCCAAGGCTGTGGCGATGCATTTCCAGAGAGAGTCCAGTGTTGAGGGGGAGTGAGGGCAGGGCCTTACCACTCCGCGGAAGGTGGGCGGGATGATGCCACAGTAGATGGGCACGAACGAGCTGCAGATGAGTGCCTACGGGAAGAGCAGAGGGCAGGGAGATAAGAACACCTTAGTCAGGGTTGCTTGGCGTTGCCAGGAGACAAACGCCAAGAGACGAGGGCACTCCCCACAATGCAGCGGAACACGTAGGGAGCCATCGAGCTATTGCTCATCATGTCGCAATGGGCTGTGGATGTCCGACGATGGCTGTAGTTAGCTATGGAATGCTATGGTGGGGTATTACCTTTGTACACTGTGTACGCAAGGAGCCGGAGTAATTCGTAAGTTAAAGCGTATCGCATTGAGCTGCTATGGTGCGGCGCTTTGAAAAGGACGGCAAAAAGAACACGTGAGAGTAGTTTTTTCCGGTAATTGTAGATTTTGTAATACAACATTTTGAGCCGCTCTACGCAGCTGGTTACAGAGCCACATGTTTGCTAAAACTTTACACAATGAAATGCAGCGAACAGCAATTTCGCAACGTGATGCCATGCGGAAATAATTAGAAATAATGACACAATAGTTCATTAGAGTGACATGTGCTCACATTTCACTGTCATGCCACTCTGACAACTGGGTTGCGTACACAATGTGTACTGTCCATGGAGCACAATATATTACAAATGACACGATGTTACACTTAGAATTTAAAATGTTACGGTTAAGATGTGGCAAACGTGCAACCATGACCGTCACTTAGTTGACAACTTTCATGCAAGGACAAACACCGTACCAAGCCAAGGCTCCGTAAAAGAGCAATCTAGCGAGTGGCTGTCGAGACACAGTGATAACTGACCAATCAACACTGGCAAAGCAGGCAGTTATTGATGGTACTCTTAGTTTTTTCGGTAAAGTCACGTAGGTAAACATTTTTATTATTATTTTATTATTATTATTATTATTTTATTTTTATTAATTTTAATTTCATGTTTTACCTACGTGCCTTTACCGAAAAAACTAAGAGCATGAATCCTTGCAGTCACGAAAGCTTCAAATCTATAGTAATTGACTGATAAGCTGACCAAAATGACTGGCTGAGTGAGCGATTACCAACCAAGCAACCAAACCTTTGACTGAATCGTTAGTGGCCAAGCGAGCAACTGGTCCCCGAGCGGCCAACCAACTGCCCTAAAAACCTCCACCGGCCAAGTGAGTGAAGACTGAAAAATAAACCGACAACGGACCCACTGACCGACCCGTCACCGGCTGAACGAGCGCGCGATCTCCGGCCGAGCGAATGAGCGAGCGTGCGTTCTCCGAGCGAGTGATCTCTGGCCCAGCGAGCGAGCAAGCGAGCGATCTCTGGCCGAGCGCGCGATCTCCGGCCGAGCGAGCGAACGAGTGAGCGAGCGATCTCTGGCCGAGCGAGCGTGTGAGAGTGCGCGAGGCGAGCCACCTGAACGAGCTCCTCCTTGGAGGCGAAGTCCGAAACGAGAACGTTGTGGCCGTCGGAGACGCGGGTCAGCGAGATGCAGAGGCGGCCGGCGGCGCGCAGGTGGGCGTCCTCGGGGAGCACGCGCCGCAGTCCCGCGCGGATGATCTTCACGATGTGGAAGGCCGGGTGCAGCGGACCCAGGGTCGAGCGCCGCGCCAAGCGAGCAAGCTCCATCACGTCCGCGCAGCATTCGCCTGCTCGAGACGGCGGGGGGGGGGGGTACAGAGGCAAATAAAACAACCGACCAGCGTTGTTGTTCGTCTGCTACTACGCCCGATCTCATCAGAGCTATATAGCTCAGTGGGCCTTACCTAGTGAAATTAAAATTGTTTAGTATAGTTTAGTTTGATCGGATCGCACAAGCTAAGCCTGGAGGGTGCTTGAGTGACTGCTACGTGTCAACCAGGTTGTACCAGGGATTGCAGGGCAGCAAAGGGCAATGCTGTAAACCCCATAGTTGTGCGGTTTTTAGATGATCCCAATGTGCTCCACAGCTTCAATCCCCACTGGTAATTGGTGGGTGCCCAAAATACACACGAAGCAAAAACGAGGTAAATTAATCAATCACACGAACGGAAATTATATTTTAAGGCAAAGTACATACCGTGCGAACAGGTGTGCTGTCAACCAGACACGTTTGGCCTTACAGAATGCTGGGGCATGTTTTATACCAAGCACATCCAATAAGGTTGGACACGAAATACAAAGAGGTGGCGTTACTGACAGCGCGCAACAACCACGCATCCATCTTTGTCTCACCAGAGCTAAAGCAGGCCCCTCGTTTTAAGTTGCGGCAACATCGAGGAGGCCCAAGCAAGGCATCGACAATCCCAGCAACTTTCGATGTAAAGCTTTCGTGACTGCAGGGATTCATCTTCTTGGTTCTTTCGGTAAAGTCACGTAGAAGGAAAATAATTAATTAATAATAAAAAGAAAACATAGTAAAATAATTCTCACGACGTTTCGGCCACAATGCAAGCAGCCTTCTCGACAGACCTGTTCTCCACCTTCTCGACAGACTTGTTCTCCACCTGAAGACGGCTGCTTGCGTTGTGGCCGAAACGTCGTGAGAATTATTTTATTATGTTCAATTTTTATTATTTTATCATTTTCCTTCTACGTGACTTTACCAAAAGAACCAAGAAGATGGATCCCAGCAACGTTGTGCAGGGCTCGGGATCAAACCCGGGTCACCGAGATGTTAGTGTTGTGCTAACCAATAGGCACATGCGTAAACACAAACATTTAAATATGAACGCGATCATTTAGAAGCTGTCCCTGCATAATTATTTGAATATCACCACGTGTTGCTTGTGCACAAAGTGCCATGACCTCTAGGCATTGTGGTCGTGAAGCTGTGGTTACTGCAGATGATAACCAATGCATTCATGACATTAAACATGAAATGACTAGAATACAGACACTGGTGAGTTGACCACACTGGCTGGTAAGCCGATTGATTTGCTGGGGGCAGACAACAAGTCTAGACATTGAATCAATGTGATTGCAAGACCCAATTTAAGTCTCGTCATGCCAACTCATATGTTTTCCCCCTCAATTGTATTCTGCGCGAGCTATCGGTGCCATGTCACATGATGAGATTCCACCACTGCGGTGTAATGCCACCTTATGTCAGTGAACCGTGCCAAAATATTAACATCACAGAACTCCTCTTTGAAATGCACGCCCGTTTTAGATTCCGTACAAAGATTGCTTGGCAATCAAACGAATATATATATTTATCAGTGGTGGAATTAGCCAAATTTATTATGCTGGCTATTTTGTGCGGTCAATGAAAACTGGACTAAGAATATATTAGCCAGCTGCACTTTAGAAGCCGTTTTTTAATGAATGCATGGGCAGCTCAGAAATCTGGATTGGCACCAAGTCTAATTCCGTTCCAGTCGTATCAGCATTGTGATGAAAACAGTAACTTAGAGGAAGCTGCCGGCTTGGCTCACCAGGCGAATCCCTCACCCTCTGCCTTTGTTGGCAGGAAGCGATATAATTCCTAGAGTTGGCATTCGTCACCACAGTGGTTTAATCTTAATTTTAGAACTTTCGTGACTGCAGGAATTATTATTTGGTTCTTTCGGTTAAGTCACGTCTAAAGATAAAATAATAAATTAAATTAAATAATAGAATACGACGTTTCGATTGCAACACAAGCAATCATCATCAGGTACAATGAAATAGCGACATAAAATCTAACCAGAAAACTATAGACAGACACATTAGCAGACAGACATCACCAAGATACATAGAGAGAGCAACACAGACAACAGAGAGAGGTGATCGTCTCTGTGGGGTGGCCTTAAATAGACAGAGGAGGGCGGACGCAGAGAGAGGGAGGGGGGTTAGAAAAAAAAATCAGCATATCAATGAGTGGACAACAAAACGTGGTGCTGCAAGTGCGATGACACGGCAAGCAAGCCTGAAAAACGTCGTATTCTATTATTTAATTAAATTTATTATTTTATCTTTAGACGTGACTTAACCGAAAGAACCAAATAATAACAGTGGTTTAATATTTTACACAAATGTGACAGATAGTTTTATGCCAGGAAATTACGACAAACGAGAAGCACATGCACGCAACTCGGGCGTTCCCTGTTTATGAATCCAAAAGTCAGGGTACACATTTGGTGGAAGTTCATAAATTGACAAAAAAGTTAAGTAATACATTTGATCATCGATTATCCGGCACGCGATGTTCCAGCTTCCAACATTATCTGGCAGTCCTGGGCCGATCCAGTGAAACTGGCAAAACTGCTCCAAAGGCTGTAACCAGTCCGGTGATTAATGTGCGTACGGTGCAGATTTCTAGGTGGACCAACTCAAGAGAGTTGCATGCCCCCCTACCTAAGAGCTTACCAACAACAACCGCCATTCGCCACTAAGTGGTGGTGATGTCACCACGGCGCCTGTGCCAGACTATGTGCATGTTAAGGCCACATGAATTGTCGAACGCCCGCTAGCAGGAGGTCACGGGCAGACCCAGATGCCACGGGTCGACTGACTGAGACGACTGGCCGATGTACCACCTGTGGCCCCTAATGCGCCAACTTTCTGTGTTTTAGCCGCCCGGCGCTTCGCTCGTTGTTGTGAGCGTCGCTCCTCCACCCTCAGTTGTTGCTGGAGGGCGACAGCCTCCAACTGCCCAGTCGCGTCCTTTATGAGCCTCCTCCATAGAGGACGATCTTGAAACCGCTGGTACCAGTCATCGGCAAGTCCACTCAGCTCCACATCCTCTTGTACCACATCACTCCATCTCTTCTCCAGCCCGTGTCGTGCCCATTTAGCCCCCTCTATCCGGCCGAACAAAATCTGTTTAGGCATGCTGTGGCTGGGCATGCGGGCTACATGACCCAGCGAACTGCTGAATCGAACAATGGTACACAAACACGAATAACAAAAACCCAAAACGTTCATCAATGGCACTGCTCGAAGAAGGAAAACGTTGATAACAGCTGACACTTCAGGCAATGCCCCTTATTCATAGCAGAGAGTTCAACATTAAATACGGTAAATAGGTTGGTAAACATGAAAAGCTGGACATCGAGGGGTCATGAAGGCTGGGCCCTAACCTATAAAGGGAGTATCTCAGACACACAGCCCACACACATGTAGAGTGTTGCATGAAAGTTATTTGAACTCCTAATAAAATATGTAAATGTTGATTTTAAAAAATAAACCCTCATCATGACAGAATAATAATACAAGGCCCCAAAACTGCAAGTTTCCAACAACGCGCAAAATTGTGTAAAAAAACGCACAAAGCATAATGCAGCAACTATCATCAGTTCCTCAATAAGTGCATTGTGTTTTCAGGTCACCATCAAAATTAATTGTAGTAAACTAGACGCCGAATGACAGCGGCTGTGGCTGCTCAAACTGTTGGTTTACATCTCACACGAGCACGTGTCGTTTGGAAGGGCAACGGAGTCCGGCGCCCCTGCGGGTCGAGTGCGATCATGGTGCGACTCAACGACGCGTCGCAATAAACCAACCAAGAACACGCTGTTCCCCCAGATTCGAATGAAATTGGACCTCCATTGATCTGCTAAACGCTATCAGCCTGTATTGGTTAGCTGAGTGTCAAATTAAAAGTTCAACAATTGACCTTCATGCTCACGGGGCTCGTTGGCAAATACTTCAGCATTTTTCCCTATATTCAGGAGATGTGTAAGCTCAAAATTCACCCTCACCCCCCTCCCCATCCCACAATTCAACTCAAGATTTTTAATTTTTATATTGTGGTGAATCTAGCATCCTATAGCACAGTGGCGGCTCCTGCAAAATCTCTCAGGGGGGGCAAATGTCTGGATGATTGATAAGGATAAGGTCCACCCATGCAAAGGATAAATTAACAGCTTAAGCATGTAAAGGCAACTTCACTTCTTTAATATTAATGAAAAATAAAGTGACTCTTACAATACATCTTGTTTGTTTCTATACTCACTATTAATACAATCCACTCATGTTTCTTTTATTAAAGATTCCACTAGGTGGCGACAAATAATTTTGTTGGATGAAACGTGCTTACATATGATGACGTAAGCACGTTAGGGCGAGTCCTCCCGGAAGCCATAGAGAATGCATTGCAGCGCCCCCGTTCGAAAAAAAACATCTTTGAATGTAAGTCTATGGGACCACTCGGGGCGATTCTCAGCTGGAGGGAAATCGCCCAAAAAGAGGCGGTACTCCACAGAACGTAGCATGACGCTGATTGGACTATATCCAGAGGCACAGTGACGGCTAGCGTGACTCTGTGGTTGAATGACATTGGTGGTGCGTCGCCCAATCGCCCTAATGAAGAAACCGCCCCTGCTGTAGCAGCTGCAGAAGTTAAATTAGCCCGTTGCATCGAACGTGTACGAGATTTAAATGACGATATGTTACATGGACGATTCAGTGAACATACCGTGAGCTTAAGAAGCAATATTCATCGATGCACCTCGATTATCATATTTGGAGAATCACCCTGAATCCAAAGATGCCTAACAGACGCTTGCTGCTGAAAGACGGAGCAGAACATGGGACACAATGGGAGGCACTATATACTCAGAGCTCGAGTATAGAGGTTATTATAATCTTTGGCAAGCTACCAGTAATCTACTACGGGTTGGATCAGTCTGAGGGTGATGCTGTATTGACAGTGGTGCAAACGCCCAATGAACATTTGTCAATCACGCTTCCTTCAAAAAATATATGAGGCGACTTTTGGGCAAGGGCCCTACTTCATCGCAAGAACATTGTTTTTGTTACGTGATTTAGATTTGTTTCATTTATAGAAAATTTTTATTTATTCAGTTATGGCTTTGAACAAAAGCCATTGCCTGAAATGTTGCCTATGTTTTTTCTCTCAAGGCCACAGTGTTATACTACACTAAAATAGCAGACCACCAACATTACGAACACCACATAGAGAAAGAAGACATTCGCCAGCCTCTTATCTTGCTAGCAGCGAATAAGGAAACATCGAATGTGGCCGTCCGAAGGGGGCCTCTGTCCGTGTCCTTTTGAAAGCCTTGGCAGAGAAATAATGTTAATTCGCTGAAACAATGTTCGATGTCTAATGATAGACCTTCGTAGAATTATGACAGCAATGACCAGAATAGCGACCGTGGCAAGTACAACTGCCAGATTGCTCCAAGGGAAATGTTTATATCGTGCCACTTGCGAGCAGCATATTTTGATCGAGCCACCCAGTGCCGGATTAAGCGAGTGCGGGGTCGGTAGCATGTTGTAAAGGGGCCCTAAATAAAAAAAAAAACCCACACATAAATATAAAAATTTGGAACTTGCACAGTAAAGTCATTGTATGTTTTTAATTTGCTATACAGCCAGATAATACGACAAATCGCTAACCTTAAACACCCAGTTGTTCTTAAAAGTTGAAGGCAGTATAGTACTATAGTAATAGAGCAAGTGCAGAATCACTGAATCGTAATCGATAGCTTGACAGCATTTAGCGCGGGGCCCTTGAAAGTGCGGGGTCCATAGCTACTACATATGTAGTTACATCACGCCTTTTGGCATCCTCTGGTCTAACACCGTTTTGAGACTAGGCTCAAAAGAAAGCTGTCTCTGGTGTGGACCAATCAGTTTCAAAGACAATGCATATATTATCAGAGTACGGTTTTTATGTTTGCATTCTGACCACAAGCATTGTGGTTAATGCAGACATGATTCCTTGTAAAAGGTTTCAGTTTGGTGTTTTAACATCTTAACACCTCTTCTTGGTTCTTTCGGTAAAGTCACGTAGAAGGAAAATAATAAAATAATAAAAATAAAACATAATAAAATAATTAAAATAAAACATAATCAAATAACTTTCACGACCTGAGGACGGCTGCTTGCGTTGTGGCCGAAACGTCGTGATAATTTTTTTTATTATGTTTTATTTTTATTATTTCCCTTCTACGTGACTTTACCGAAAGAACCAAGATGAATCCCTGCAGTCACGAAAGCTTTACATCGAAATCTTAACACCTGTTTTGTTGCCAGAAAAAAAGGGAAAAACCTATTCCTCATACGTAGCTACTTTTGCTCCGAGGATAATCCGGCCCTTGAGCCACCGTCACGGTGGCAGAGAGCCCCCCCCCCACCTTACCAATGGGGGTTCGTGTGCGGTGTTGGGTTTTTGGTGCCCTTTAACCTCCTTCCACATGGCCGAAAGTAACCCCCCCACGCCCCGCACTAAACCCCGCCCCCACTCACCACATTCCACCAATCACGGCGCACATTGGCAGCGAGCCATCGCGTGTGGGGGGCGGGGCTACGCAAGTCGGGAGCTCACGCGGGTGACCTTTCACCTTTTGTGTGCGCAGACGCCAATCGACATGCCTCGCTTCGCCATGCGGGAATGGGGGGGGCGGGGTCAATGCCTTCTCGTCGGAAGGCGATCTCCAAAGGCGTCGCGACAGTGGCAGGCCATAGTGATCGCGACACAAGATGCGCCCCTGTAAAAGTGTAACAACGCCACGGCCGTTGTCCCACCGCTCAACAGCGAGAGGCCCAGCAGAAGTCCACCTTCAACAAAGACGCACGTGCTGTGGTTGAATTATGTATGACTGCCATGTAAAAAATAGCATTGTCCTTGTGGTCTAAAGTCGTCGTGTTCCCGAAGGGTACATTAAGGGCACTTTTGTCAATGTGGATGCGGGCCATCACCATGCTGTGTGGTTCATGGGGCCTATTCACAGCACTTTGTTCATCCACTGCTGGATGAATGCTCCCCCACGCCACCTTGGGCATGTACTTTTGGGCGCCACGGTAGCGAGATGCTAACTCCATCGTCCGGTATACAGGAGGTCGTGAGTACGATCCCGACCCTGACGCCTGTATATTTGGAGTTTGCGTGTCTCCTCGTGGTCGCGTGGATTTTTCTCCGGGTCCTCTGGTTTTCCCCTCCACATTTAGAAGCATGCCCATGGAGCATTTGGTTGCGATACATTTCCACATGATAAGCCACTTCGTTGAGCTATCATGTATGGACAGGTCGCTTCTAATTAAGAGCTATATAACTCGGTGGGCCTTACCTGGTAAGATACAAATGTACAAAAATAAAAATGTAATTAAGTTAAAAAATGTAAAGGCAAATCAATGCGCTATCACTGGGTGCCACATACACAGCGACCGGTTAAACTCAAGACCCACGTAGAAACATGCAGCAAAAAATTTGGTCAAACTACCCAATTCCAACATTTCTATTACTTATGTAAAACAACTGCGCATAGCTGCAGTGCAAAACTTTTGTTTGTTTAATGTCTGTGCAGTGTATGTACACAACACACGCTGCTGCATGTGAACTCTTTTTGTCGGGCAGCAGATTGTAGATTTTTTGTTCCAAGGAGCGCCTCGTTTTAGACGCTGTAGTCTAGTTTTAAACACCGGTTGCCATGAGAAATGACACCATAAGAAAGGTCAAATGCCTCACATTTCTCGAATCGCACTTCGAGCACGAACTTAGTTTTGACCACACTCAGAAAGGACATCAGCCGAGCAGACAGACTTTGTGATAGATTGTCAACAACAAAAAAGTTAACCGAATGGGTAAAAATGTCAACTGGTCAACGTCCCTTGGCTTAGAAACCAGGAGACATGCAACTGAGAAAAGGTACCCTCTCTGTCTCTCTGCAAGGAGAAACCACCGTCAAACCCGGCTAGGACAGTAATGTTAATTTAGAATATTCTCAGCGAGGTGTCATTTGTTGGAGGCAATTGTTATTTAACATTCAAGAATCACAAAAAAACTAGCATATGCCTCAAAAATAAGAACAAAACCCTCATAACACCGAATGTTGTGTTGGAGCAGTTGAGCACACAAATGCCTGGAACATCTTATGCAGCGGATTAGTCCTGAGATTGCTTAGGAACTAGGATGGGAATCGTGATGAAAGGGTGACCAAAACTAAAACGTGCCTGAGCGTACCATCACCACGAAGATGGAGTGGTGAGATCCGCTCATGTGCAGGAGAGCGACGGATTTTGGCATCGCACGACCATGTGGAATGGCGACTGCGTGCAGAGACCTTCATCCAGCAGTGGATAAACAGTGGATGGCGATGATGAGGCTATAAAAAAGTTGAACAATGCCAACATCTGCTCATCGTGTGCAACCCTTTAACACAAAGGAGAGACCCCCACGTTCATCATTTCCAGCACTGTCATCGTCACCCTACATCATCACCATTCCTTGCACCATCATCATATCAACCATCCAACACAACAATTATCACATCCACCACCATCATCACCAAGCACAACCATAATATCCTGCACAACCACCATCACACCCAGCTCAACCACCATCACACCCAGCTCAACCACCATCACACCCAGCACCACCACCATTATCATCACACCCAGCACCATCATCATCACACCCAGCACCATCATCATCACACCCAGCACCATCATCATCACACCCAGCACCATCATCATCACACTCAGCACCGTCATCATCACACTCAGCACTATCATCAACCACTTCAACCATCTCCCCACCCAGCACCATCATCACCATAACACCCATCACCACTATCATCACCACACTCAGCACCACCACCACCATCATCACACGCGCACAACCACCATCACACCAACCTCAACCGCCAACCACCCAGCACCGTGACCGATAGGGCCCACCTCGTGACCCCCCCCCCCCCCGTGTGTCCCAACACCGAGCGGCCACCACCACCCCCCACCCACCAAACTCACCGAGGCAGGCTCCTCCAAGCAGAGACGCCGCCGTGAGAGCTCCGGCCGAAGCTCCGTAGACCCGAGTGGCCCCGCTGACGACGTGTGGCGCTCTCTGCTGCAGACAACTCGCCACCCCGATGTGATAGACGCCCAGGAAGCCGCATCCCGCAAACGAAAAGTTCCAGCCGGAGTCCTGGGTCAGCATCGCGACGCTTGGTCGAGACCTTGAAGTGCTGCTGCTGATGGTGGTGCTGATGGTGGTGCTACTTCTGAATTTCGAGTGAATGCCCAAACGCCTCTTGTCGGTGACCCCAGTTATGTTTGATGCACAACATATAACTTAGGCTGTAGGCACACGCACAGAAGATGTGTGTGTGTATATATATACTGTCGTGTGCGAATGTATATATTTTCTGCTGTGTCAAGGGGATATGCAGCGTTGCTTGTCTATTACGTAATGAATTTGACTTTAACGTCCCTGGCCGGTTTAAAACAAAAAAGCCACCCTAATGCCACACACACAAACACGTGCGAAACAGCAGGGAGCCCCCCAGCAAATGATTCCGCCTCCTCGCCGCCTTGTTGTGTAAGTCGGTGATGTACATGCACCGGTGTGTGTGAATGGAGAGCGTGTATCTTACACTCGAATATTAATTATATTGAGTAGGTGGAGCACCCCAAACGCGGATGTGTCTGTCTGTGTGTGCGCGTGTGTCTGCGCAGAGCCGAGGTGGAATGCTGAGTGTCTGTCTCTAAGACACCCGCAATGTGAACTCTTAACAGCCGAAATCTGCTACCCCACACCCTCCCACCCCGAGAGTGGCGTCACGCGTGCCTCCAGCTCTTCAGCTGTGTGGGTGTTGCCGGCACCCCACACCACCACCACCGCTACGCCCTCCGTGCCCCCCACCCCACATCGTCCCACCCCCACAACACAAGCGGATCTCTTCCGACACAAAGGGATGGAGGGAGGCTCTTTTCGCTCACACCGGGAAAGCCAGCAACAGCAGCAGCAGCCAGCAGCAGCAGGCAGCAACATTTGCATTAAGGGGCCACTTTCATTGCTGATGAGGTTGAGAGAAGGCGAAGCCAACTGGGGAAATTAAAAAAAACATTCCACTCAAATCTAAAATCCTTGCTGGAAAAAAAACACGAGCACAGTCACTTACATACAGTCTAGGCTGTTGGACATGTGTGTTATATTTTTTTGTTTTATGTTACATGATCATCAATCATCATTGGCCATGGTTAATCCACTGCTGGATGAAGCCCCCCCCCCACACACAAGCTGTCACAATCTCTCACGATTCTGCAATTGTAATACAATCCACCTTAATAGCCCGCACACACGCTGATCGGCATCGCTCCATCTCCTCTGGGACGCGTTCCATTCACTGCGAGGACGGGGGGGGTATGGAAATGCAACCCTGCACCACCAATCTCCCAGCGACTTGATGATGAATGATCAGCATCAGAATATGTATTTATACCGGAGGAATGCGATGAGCTATGAAGCTCTTCTCCACAGATGCCCACTTATTCATTAATGTGATCATTATGTGCCAATGAGGAAGGGCCATTGCCAGAAACGTCGCCGATCACATATGTATTCTTTTTAAGACTGCTATTGACGAATGTGTTGAGTGTTTTTGGCTTGTTGTTGATGGATTACCTTGTGTAGTGAGCAACTGCTTTGTACTGGTAGGAACCTCCTGGTTACACCAGCCCACAGGGGATTATTGTGTCCGTCCGTCGTGCAGGAAGGGGCTGAGTGGGGAGGGTGGAACTGGGTGGGGAGGGGAGGGTGGGGAGGGGCTGGGTGGGGAGTGTGGGGAGGGGAGGGGCTGGGTCAAAAACCGGGTGGGGTGGGGCTGGGTGGGGAGGGGAGGGAGGGGCTGGGTGGGGCTGGGTGGGGGGTGGGAGGGGTGGGGCTGGGTGGGGAGGGGCTGGTCACCCCGTGGTGCCCTTATAAAACTCAACGCTTAGCCTACTCACGCCGGCTTGTGCCCGCCCTCACAGTCGGGCATATTTGCAGAATACACCACGCCGCCGTTGACCCTGGCCATTGACCGAGCAACCCAACGTTCCTACCAGCTCCCTCCGCAGGAATGTGTTTTGATTAGCAGGGTGTTTTGAATTCGCCCTATCGAATAAAACGCCGGTTAAAAAAGAAACGGGTTGTCACACATTAAAATAAAATTCTAGCAACAAACATAAAGGCAGTACATTTCTAATTGCGAAATGAAGATCATCACACAGAAATTGCCATCGAGAAGTCACCAGTTCTATCCTACCTCCCCACACGGGAGTTGAACCACTGGGGAGTTCCTTAAAACCCTTCCCGGCCTCTGTCCATACAACAGCAGTGTCCTGCGATTGGGAACACACCGCATATGTTGTCGATGGGAGGTCACGCGTGGCTGGGTTAAAGTGTGGGCACTGCCATCTCTTCCAATACGTTTTTGTCAGCGTGGAAGGTCCAATCTAGGCCAGATGTCCCGTGGAACTCTCGAGGGGGACTCTTCCGCTAGCAGCGCCGCGAGAAAGCCATTGGAGGTCCGCGCCTTTATTATTCCACTGAGAAACGAGAACATATGTCCGTAGGCCACCGTGCGGTTTGTAGGTTCACGGGTTCCATACGGTGCATTCGTTGCTTTTTAATAAATATTCCACTGGAAACGGTTACCGGTTTCTGACTTTCGAAGCCGGTAATCGATTCTTAAAAGCGGTTACCGCTTTACCAGCTATCGTTCGACAACCCGAGTTTTAAGGCATTGAGATGTTATCCCTTGACTGCCCCCCCCTCCCCCCCACACACAAACGCAGGACTCATCGTGAACGAAATTCGATGTGTGGGTGGAAGGAACTCCGCGTGTGTGATCTGTGGGGCTTCAGATAAGGCGAGAAAGCGGCGTGCTTGGGGTTTGGGAAAACCGCAGGGAAATTGCCAAAGGTGTCTTTTGAAATGGAACCGACAAGACACACTGTCTCCGACCAAAATAAAATATGCCCTTGGCGACGCTTCGAGCGACGGCCCTTATTCATAGCACATACATCTATGTGCTATCAAGAAGGGCCATTGCCCGAAACGTCCATGGACACGCATGTGTTGATTTTACGCTGCTGCTGCTGCTGCTTGTGCACCACTGCCAATGCAGCAGCATCGCCGAGTAATTTGTTCAAATTTGTTGAGCGTGAGAGTTGACGCATGTTCAGGAAGGCAAATCGACTTAAAGCCTACAAATTATTTTCACGTGCAGATCAGAGAACGCAAGGCCTGCGTGGTTAAGTGTTTATCACGTAAAATGCTTCGGCAACATGGCATGCCGTGTTACGTAAGTGTAAAAATGTTCGTTATGTTTGAAGACAAATTTGATAACGTCGTGGGTGATGCAGCGGTAGGGGCCATCCGTTGGGTAGGTCGCAAAAATCTGTCAAAACTTGACCCCCCCCCAATCCTATAGAACGGCCGATATTTAATCCACGCAGAAACGATCAAGGATTCATAATATTAACGTGTTTAAGCAAACATAGTTCACCGCCGGACTATCTAACTCATTTGAAGGCCAATGTAGACAAATTATTATCAAGGCTTCACCCACCCCCCCGTTTACAATGTGTACGTACATTGTCAGTAGACCCCCAAAAGGCAAGCGAACTCATTTGGGTTAACCCCCCCCCCCCCTCTATGCGAACGTACTCAATGGATGGTCCCGTACGCATTGAACCGGTCCTGCAACTTCGTCCATTAGTCATCCATTTAGTCCAGGGGTCGGCAACCTACGGCTCCGGAGCCGCATGCGGCTCTTTACGGGCTGCTTCTTGACGATATGTACGTATGTACAGTATATGTACATAGATGCATTGCGGCTCTTGAAATACTGAATTTTGTACCGAATTGGAAAGAAATGGCTCTTCTTGTTATTTTGGTTGCCGACCCCTGATTTAGTCGATTGGCAAAGGACTGAAAATAATAATTAACGATTATATTATATAACGAAATGTGACGCTATCTCATGAGACAGAGTTTTCAAATTAAGCTCTATCCTGTGGACCCTTTGGATAAAGTTTTTTTTCTTCCTCTTTTACAGGAGCATTTCTGGATATACAATCTACCCTGATAAGAAGTGTAGAAATGACTCGCCGTCCTCTTGTCACGACTAATGCACGCGGTACAACATTTAGCTTTACATTGAACTACGACCCATATCGAAGAAGGGGAGGGAGCCGGCATCCCCAGAAGTCTGACCCGTTGGCGAGACGTTGAATGTCAAAATGCTGCATGCTTAGGTGCATCCCCAAAGGCAGTGTGGCCCACGGGATGTGTCAAAAGCACTTGTACAATTTATGATGTGGAGAGAGACACAGATGGGAAGGTGGCGCCATGGCTACTTGTTTACTTCCAGATTTGAAGCTTTCGTGACTGCAAGAATTCATACTCTTAGGTTTTTTCCCGTAAAGTCACGTAGGTAAAAAAATTAAATATTACTTTTAGTAATTTTTAATTAAATTTTATAAAAACTAAAATAAAAAATGACTTACTTTTAGTATTTTTCAATTACATTTTTTTACCTACGTGACTTTACCGAAAAAACCTGAGTACTTGTTTACTGTCCGCTAGAAGTTGATTAACAGTTCACGCTTCAGGGTTTAGACTTCACGTGAAGGAGAACATGCCCAGGCACGCCGAATAATAAAAGATTTTATGTTTTTAAATTTTCAAGTTGTTGCAAATAAGTAGCCTACGAGTAAGCATCCTTCCCGCAATTATGAACGCGAATTTTTCTTGTATCTTAGCAAGTTTTACCAAACGCGTTACTTCCAGGACCTGAGCAATACCTGTTCATGAACGACCAGATGAACCGAAGAGAGAAAAAAACCTCAATGAACTCTCACCCACTTTTACAAGACAGCATTTGTCTGTGTATAGCAACAGCGGAGCAAGCCAATCGTATATCAAAGCGTTGTTTTTCTCAGGCGAAAGGCGGTGGCAATGGGATTGCCGGTAGCACAGGACTGGAGGGGGTTCTTCAACTGAATACTGATTGTTTTTTTGTATTTGTACTCAACAGAATGTGGTAGGAAGAATGACAAGGACATTTTGTATCACTGTAAGCTGGGGTGTTGCGTAACCACCAGAGGACACAGCAGCTGTGATAACAAAACCCACAGGAGCACGTGGTGTGGTGACCGAGACAAAGCCGAAGGGAAGAGACGCCAAGGAAAACAGAAGTAGGAGAGGTAGAACAGAGATAAGAGGGAAAACACACTCGCAAGTTTGTTGAAAAAATACTATCTTTGGTCATTTACCCAAGTACAGGAACTCAATGTTTTTCCAAACAGTAAAAAGTGCCGATTGGTGCACCACTGGTTGTATGGATGTTTATCCTGCCATTTATACGAAATGGGCTTTGGCCGATTTTGTACAATTTAAATCAGCCGTGTGTTTACATTTGGTCAGCTTTACACAAGGCTGCCATGACCGTTTGGGTAATCACGGAGCTGCTGCCTCCAACGGGCGAGGAAATGGGCAGCGAAGTGCCACGCGGCTGGCTAAAAGCCACTCCCCACTCACATTGTTGATGTTGCCACCACGGTAATCAATGTCACGAACGCAGAGAGCGAACGCCAACAACCCTTACGTGAACCCTGAATGGCGAAGACGAAGCTGGTATGACATACACACACGTGTTCAAATGAACTCAAGATGCTGATCATTCATGAGTGGATATATAAACTGTTCTGCCGACCGAGACTTTAAGTGCGGAAAGCACGGCTCAGTAACTGAAAAATCACATATTATTTTGACTTGCATGAATAATGCAGGGAAGTTGATGTTTTACAATAATCTTCCGTCATATTATTGTTTGAATAGAATTACACACCACGATGAAGGTTTATTTCACACTTTTATTTTGATGTTATTCGGGGTGGCAGACATGTGCGTGGTATCTAGTCAAACAGCCCAAAACCCATGTCATCTTCAGATTCATCGGACTCCTCTTTCTTTTCTTCCTTCTTCACTTCAGCAGCTGCGCAAGACATGGGAAACAGATCCATTAGACACATTTACTAGAACGCAAAAATAAACGGGAAAATAGAGGCTTTGTGCACAATCCCCTTTGGTCAAAATCGTAAGTTAGCAACCCCACCTGGGCATTACCAAAACTACAATTACTCAGGGATGGCATAAACATTCAACGGGAGTTTTTTTTACTTTATGCTGCATCTGTACTGGCGAATACTAACCATGTCTAGTTTCAGTTGCCCAGCCTAATTATAGTTCTCCCTGACATAATTATGGCTTGCGCGAACACAAAAGCCTGAAAATTACATGTATGAAGGTCAGACATTTAAAAAATTTTACTGGAGTGAACAATGCAAGTCTGTGGTGATAGACATTTATGGAGAACAACTAAGTACTGAGATGGAAATGTATCAATAAAAAACTAGACCAAAGACCAGGAAGGATTCCACAAGGAACCCCACATTTTTCGGAATGCATAATGCAATTGTTCCAGCACCTTGCCACCATCCACAAACCACGTCTTCACCATACAAAGCAATTCCAACATGTAACATCGATGTTCCACAACATTCTGGCGACTGCCGCGTCAGGTTAGGGAGAGTCGATCGAAAAAATCCAAATGAAAGGGGAAAACAGCAATAGCAGCCCCAATGTGTAAAGTTGTTTATTTGTGGTGTTGCCGACGGGAGGGAGGAAGGGAGGTTGGAAGTGGCGACTGACCAGCGGCTGGAGTCCCAGCGGTGTCTGGAGCGGCAGAGCCACCGGGCACGCCGGCAGACACAGCCACACCGCCCGGCACGGACGAGATCTTGGTGAACCCTGCACAGATACAAGCATGCATCAGCACCGAGAAAGTACTTAAAAAAATGTTGGCCTCCTCTTAAAGAAACGTAAAGCTGCCCTACATGAATAACAATGCTCCACGGCTCACTGCCTACACCTGCAGTATGTAATTGTGAATTGGTAATGTGCATATGGGTGTAGTGATAATAGAAAATTGGTTTATGTTAAATGTAAAACCTTTGTGTACAGAGGTTTGATACAAAACGTGAAAGCACTTCACATACAACGCTGATGATGGTCATATGGATGTTTACTATCCACAGTTTACGATATGAGGTCTGAGAGCAGACAATGTCAACGAGGCTGTGTATGAAGTGCAGTGAAATCTACACTTTTTCACCAGCTACTGCTGAGCAAGGCTAGGGTGCCTGCTCCCTTCAGTGGGCATTTTTGGTAGTAGGCGCGCATTGAAAGCACATTAAAATAAATGTTATAACAATGAAATGCTTTTCTTTTTTTTAAATTAACCTTTACATAGAGCACATTGCACTTTTGTCAATGCACTGCCGGATGAGGGCCTCACCATGTCATGTAGGTCGTGGGGATTAATTGACCATACAGATCACGTGGGTTTGTGTAGACTACGTTAGTCTAAATAAAATATGCAAAATAAATCCAAGATAAGGTTTCTGTACGCAGCTTCAAATGATGTCAACACATGCAAGGCCATAACCGCGTCTGTAAGATACAATACGGATCACCTCTGCGACATCCCAATGACCCATATTGACTGCACTTACCAGCTGAGATCACTTCCTCTACATTCTTTCCCTTCAGCTCGTTGATGACCTGCAATCCCAAACGTGAAACAGAACCCCTTATTAGTCAATGACGCAAGTGCTTCTGATCACCAAAATAAAGTTGGCAGTGTCATATCGCATGGCCTCGAAAAGCCGCAATGACAGTAGAGCTTCATTTCAATTGCCTGCACCTTGCCAGGTGGTGGGCACTGGCACAACCACACAATTCCACTCATAGGCTTTCTTCCTATCGAACAAAAACTATTACTAACGTTTGAACTTCAATTCGTTAATAACATATATTACCAAACCTCCCTTTTGGGTCTTCGCATATTGAAAAAAAAAAATTAGTGCACCGGTTTTCCAGACCTATATTTTCCAGGAAAATTTGCTCATATCAAGCAAATTCTGCACCGGTTTTGACCTTCTGAGTCTCATCAGCAATCACGCTTGTTAAACAAACGTTTCTGGGTTGCCAGATATTTGAGTACTCCCGTCAGCTTCCACTGGGAAACCATACGCAGAGTAAAAAAATAATCGTAAATAACCAGGAGAGTGCTTTACAAATCGACGATAACAAGAACATATTTTGATTTAAAGCTTTCGTGACTGCAGGGATTCATATTCTTGGTTCTTTCGGTAAAGTCACGTAGAAGAGAAATAATAAAATAATAAACATATAAAACAATAAAATTCTCACGAACATATTTGGCTATAAAAGTGATGTCAATTATAAACAATGCTACTGCTATCTTCTTGGTTCTTTCGATAAAGTTACGTAGAAGGGAGATAATAAAATAATAAAAATAAAACATACTAAAATAATACAATTCTCACGACGTTTCGGCCATAACGCAAGCAGCCGTCCCTCAGGTGAAGAACAGGTCTGTCGGAAAGACAGCGTCTGAATGAACTACGTGACTTTACCGAAAGAACCAAGAAGATGAATCCCTGCAGTCACGAAAGCTTTAAATCGAAATGCTCCTGCTAGTTAGAGGGCAAAATCAGCCCAAGTGGCTCCCACCTTGCTGAGCTTGGAGTCGTCGGCCTCGATGCCGACACTGCCGAGAATCTTTTTGATGTCATTGGCAGTGGGTTGCTCATTACCACCCAGTGTGGCGAGCAGGTAAGCGGCCACGTAACGCATTCTGCGCCAAACCAGCAACAAAGGGGGGGGGGGAGGGGTTGTGAGAAACAACACCAGCGGCTGTTTGTCAACATCACACCACCGTGCGCTATTCACAGCTGTATGGCAGCGAAAATACGCTTTTAGTTGAGCGTACGGCATCGACAATATCAATAAATTACTACAGACTTAAGTCCTCATGCCCCACCACGGTCCGGTCTTTCCAATGTTCACCAATCTTCTCCGTGCTAATGCCAATCAAGTTACTCTGTGCTGCATGCACCTGATGACTGATTCCAATTCGGAAGGACCTGGTGTTCGCACGAGTGTCTCGCGTGATGTTGATTCATATTAGCGCCCGCCACGTCATCTGGGATGTTTGTCAGTGTTACATGTAGGCTTTCGCGACCAATATTATTCATAATAATGGTTTTTGGGGTAGATCGCGTTATTTATAAATGTGTCGCAACCCTCCACCACCCGATTGATTACTAATCTATCATATCATTACACCTGATTGGGTTAAATGATGACGTCACCCTGCTGCTCTATTTAAGACCGGGAGCAGGTGGGGGGGGCTTCACTATTCTCGCAGATTGCCCGATGATGCTGGATGTAATTACCAGTGAAACGTCGTACTCCAAAATTGTAAATGATGTTCACTCTTCAACACACCGGTGGGCGTAAGTCATGAACGATTTGTCTTTTGTCAACGTGACACATTTTTTACTGATTGGCCGTGTCGGGTGGTGGAGGGTTGTGACACATTTATAAATAACGCGATCTAACCCAAAAACCTTTATTATGGGATGTGTTTACCAACCAATAAGTTGTATGTAGCGTTTAACAATAGGCTTTTTTTTTAACAGATCGATACATGTGAAAAGGTGGACCGTGGTAAGATCATCAGGACTGGAGTTCGGTAATAACTGCAATACAAGACCGCCACGCAAACTCTGTTAGCAAAGCTTTCATACAGGCAGCAGCAGAATGTGCTTCAAGAAAGCGCACTTGCGCCATGAATCTGGCCACCCAAGTTCGACTATAGGCCATGGATAACACCAGTGGCGAGCACAAATGATATCAAATCAAGAATGACCGCAGCTTGGGACGGTACAAAAAAAAGCAATCTATCCTTGAATTCTAACAATGTCCTTCCGACAATTATAATGCATGCGCATCGATACGATGTGCAATGCTCAACATGAAACACAAGGTGGGGTAAATTTCGATTTAAAGCTTTCGTGACTGCAGGGATTCATCTTCTTGGTTCTTTCGGTAAAGTCACGTAGAAGGGAAGTAATAAAATAATAAAAATAAAACATAATAAAATAATTCTCACGACGTTTCGGCCACAACGCAAGCAGCCGTCTTCAGGTGAAAACCAGGTCTGTCGAGGCGACAGCGTCTGAATGACGAACACGCTGTCGCCTCGAATGACGAACACGCGGTCGCCTCGACAGACCTGGTTTTCACCTGAAGACGGCTGCTTGCGTTGTGGCCGAAACGTCGTTAGAATTATTTTATTATGTTTTATTTTTATTACTTCCCTTCTACGTGACTTAACCGAAAGAATCAAGAAGAAGGTGGGGTAACTAAGGCAAATCAGGCGCATCTAATTACTGTACAGCCCCCCTTCTATATACAACACGGTTGGGTCCACACCATCCCCACCAATGCCATCGTACACATCAGTTATGTTGTCGACTGATGTTTTTAAGTGCCACGAGAAAGACACGTGCCAACGCGTATTGTCAACATTTTCTGATATCTGTTAGTTCCCAAGTCACCACCCCATCGGGAGAAGCGGCACTATTATTAACACCATGAAGGGTGACACTGTTTCACACATGTCCAGCTTTGTCGAACCCCGTGCATTTCTAATTTATTGGCAACCAAGTGGATTCGTTTTACATATTTGCACATTCAAAAAAATCCGGGGAACATTTTGTACCCAATTTAATTTTAGTTTTCCGAGCACCACGCCTGCTTTTCTACGAAATTGTTGTTTACTCGGTTGCTAATGATTTTTCCATTTTAAATATAACAGTAACATATTTGGAATGCTTAATCCTCAACGTTCCGATTGCGTATCACCAACTCCTTTCCAACTGTGTGTGGCCAATATTCCTAGAGGGCAGGTCACACAAAGTGCGTTCGGAATCTGTTTTACTTCACAGAGTTTGTGTTCGCGTGCGATATCCGTTTGAGTTAAACTTATAAAAACACGGTCATGCTTAGAATTATCGGTTACATACACATTCTTTCACAAAAAAATATTTTGTAACAAAAACTGTTATATTGCAATACGGAGAACATTTTTAAAAGATTACACGAATATATCCCCAAGTCAAACCCCAAGTCCCTCCATCTGCTTTCATTTAGCCAGTGAATGAATGACAATCACACTCTTCACAACTTGCAGCTTTTTAAGGGAATTTGTAATGTTATTTTAAAGTTATGGCTATTAAGTATAGGATTGATCGATTAACATTTCTGGGATTGAATGGGATTGTTTTACGACAGCTCTCCAAAGTGTTTTAAGAGTTGTACGAGTTGGTAACTTCGGCACGGATGCTTTCAGTACTTGGGACCGAAACGTCGGACATCATGGGTCGCACGCGGTTACGACCCGATTTAAACAGGACAACCACAAACTAATACAAAGTAGGTCCATTTATTATTTTAGCCAATTGTACATTTCTTTACAATTTTAGACAACGGTTAAGTGTCAGAATGTTCGTTATCACAATGAGCATGACCCTAAATGTGAACAAAAACTCAACGACAATCGTCAACTCTGCCTTGAATGAAACCCACAAGACAGCCGGCGACGCATCGGGCAACGACCCTTCCACAGCACACACGTTGTGCTGTGGAAGAGGGGGGGGTGGGCATTGCTAGAAACGTCTCCGAATATACCCGTGTCGACAACTACCACGAAGCAGGGTTTATATAATACACGTGTGGAATTCCCTTCCGAAAGGCCCATTCAGGGAATCCAGAGTCCGCTAAATAAACAATTTAAACCTCTCGTCTTAAAAAAAAAAACACTTAAGTATTTTTTTTATTTTTACACTGGCTTCCGCCGTAACTTACGCTATTTAAGCAAAACTAGCGGGCTATAATGATCATTTACAGCAACGTAATCGCTGCGAGGTGACCACGAGCGAAGCCGATCGGGAGGCACGCGGTGCGGCCTAGGCGGGCAGGCCTCGGGCGCGCTCCCGTCAACCAACATCCCCCCCTCCCTCCACACCAGCAACCCCGACCTTCCGGTTTAATTCCCTCTCCCCACAAACAGGTTGACAGCCGTCGTCTGGTGGCTGTCCCTGGGTGCACAACGACTCACTTTAAGTCCTAGAGGACGCGAAACGTCGTGCGCGCTTTGGGGTCGCTGAGGCCGCTCGCTTTGCCGGTCACAGGAAGAGAGCGCGGCGACCCCCACCCCTCCCCCCCCGGCGCCGCTCGCCATTGGTGGGAAAGCCGAGCACGTGGCTGTGCCACGCGCCAATCAGACGCGCCGACAGGGGGGAGGGGCAGCTTGCCACGAGGTGACCCCCTAGTTGGCAAGCTGCCACTAGGGGGTCAAATACACAATTGGCAAAACTTGTATTTAAGAACTTGTATCTTGGAATTTTTGCCTCCACTTGATACAGTAAATCTAGCTGTGACGGTCCCACCTGATGACGGAGACTTGTGTTGCCTCGGAGATGTCGTGATTTATTATTTGATTTCTATTATTACTTTTATTAATTTAAATTTTATTTTTTACCTACGTGACTTTACCGAAAAAAACCTAAGAGTATGGGTCCCCTTAGTGGCAGCTTGCCACTAGGGGGGGCCCATCGTGGAAAGTTATTTGAACCTTTTTTTTAAATTGACCAGTTAAGGCCCACCAAGCTATGCAGCTCTTAATTGTAAGCAACCTGGCCACGCACGATAGCTCAACGAAGTGACTCATCATTTGGAAATGTATAGCAGCCAAATACTCGAAACGGATGTTTCTAAATGTTGGAGGGAAAAACCGGAGGGCCCAGAGAAAAAACCCCACGCGACCACGGGGAGAGAGAGACGTAAACTCCAAATATACAGGAGGCGTCAGGGTCGGGATTGAACCCACGAGCTCCTGCTCCACACAGAACGATGGTGTTACATCTCACCACCGTGGCACTCGAGTGGGACCCCCCCTAAGTGGCAAGAGGCCACTTTGGGGGTTCCCTCGGCTGAAAACTCCACTGTCAGAATCAAAAAATCCATTTAAACTGGAGGAATGCGATGAGCTATAAAGCACTTTTTTTACAGATGTCCAGTAGTTTTCACACATCTCCAGGAGAATATTGATGCCACGTTACGTTATGGGCACATAATATAAATTAACTACATTATTATGATGGTGATGACGCTTGCGGATATCGTTATCCACCTTCACATTAAAGGTGCCCAATATTATGTGCTATTGCGTACGGCAATATGTTTAAGAGCTAATTTCCTATATCGAGTTCTGATAGCTCCAAGACGGATTCAGGAGAGAGCTCGTGTAGTTTTAATATGCCTGCTTCCATTGAAGGAGCGCGGACTACATTGGTTTACAATGATTCATCGTCTGGGCTGCATGGCCAATCGCTCAATGGCTTGTCTCTAATTTTCCATTTATGAACGAGATGTGCACCCACCACGAGACTATTGGAAGCATATTAATAAAAGAAAACGTAAATACAAATTATTTCTGCTGTATGACACTGTTTAACCTTAAAAGGTAACTTAGACGAGTGTGTTGTACAAAACGTGGTGTAATATTTGTCTTAGCAAAATCTGGGTTATATCCATTGTCGGAGTTTGGGGGGTGGGGGGGCGTAGCGTCTTCCCCGTGCCCAAACTGGAACCTTTATTTAATTATCTTCAGTAGTTTACAATTAAGATAAACAATACATCTAATAATATGCACCCGTGGTTCTAAATGTGAGGGACAAAGCGACCCCCCCCCCCACCCAAATATAAAAGTCAAACTCGGTCTATGGTTATATCTTACATAAAATCGTGGGTTTTCTTTGCCATAAAACTTTTTTAACACGGAAATGTAGCCTCGGGCTTTTCTGGACCAGTGTTTTTCTAATACCAGCATTTGTTTACGCAAGCAAAGTTGGGACTGGCTTTGAGTCTGTGACGTCAACAGCATTTATTTGAACAGGCCACACAGCTGAGACTCAAAAGAGAATGGAAACCTGCTTACGCAATTACTTGTTGGGAATCATTGGTCCAGGAGGCTCAAATTTTGGCTGACCAAAAATGATACTTTTGTCCCATTAATTTAGTACTCGTAATTAGCCAAGACAGCAACATACTTTCTACAAAGTTTATGTACCGTGATGAATAGGCAACATGATGTTTGTGGAGTGCTCTTCAATTTGTTGAACTTATTTCATAACGTACATAGCCAACCGCGCTGACCGGAGGTGGAGGAAGGACCAACTAAACAAAAAAATGCAGCTCTTTCCAGTAACGTCAGGTTAACATGCTATATATATGGATTCCTGCGGTCATGAAAGCTTAAAATCAAGATTGCCCCACATTATTGCAGATGATGCATTATACATTATTAAATCATAGCATTTTAATAATGAAAGAGCATTAAAAAAAAACAATCTATATAATAAGGCCCAATACGATTGTCAAAATATATTTAGCCTCACAAGGTTTGATTGGCTTTGGAATCCTGCCATTCTTTGAGGGCCTCACTTATTTCATACTGGATATTTATGCATTTAGAGCCATCCTTGAGGTAACACTTCCACAAATGTGAACGGGTATTCAAAGCATGTCAATGAACATCGCATGCAATTTACAATTCAACTTTATTTGAAAACATTCATACATGTACAAGATTGATGTAAAGATAGATTGCAACCAATTAGCAAACACAGATATAAACACACAAAGTTGCAAACATTCAAAATGAACAGGCAACAATGGCCATAACTGGTCAATAACTTCCCTTTAAATAACCCAGCCGTGTGTGCACATACGATCTTCTGTGGAAATTACACAAAATACCGAGGTCGCGTTGCAAATACAAATCCCCAAACTAGAATAACGAAGATAAAAAAAATGATTTCACATCACAAAATTCCCACAGCATTCTCAGTGATAAAAGCACACAGTGCTTAACACAAGTAAGGGTACATTGTTACTGTAGTGTCACACTAATGGAGAAACCTGTCCGATGTGGTGCGAGATTGCCACTGAGACAAAGGACATGCATACATGTAAACTGAGACAATGTCCACTCAAGTGAGCATGCACTGCAGTTTTGTTGTTATTTTTGATCAATTCTAGACACGTTGATGCCGTTTATGGAGATAGCAGGGTGGTAGTGGATGAAGTGTTTTGCCAACGGAGCTTCCATGATATATATATTTCTCCCAAAGCAATGCATTCACTTTGGACAATTGTTGGTCAGTCTTATAGCAGGCATGGGGGGTTATCCACAAGCAGTATGTACACATACAATAGCTTCTGTTTGGAAAACCTGCATATATATAATACAGGACAAATCGGTTTTTTTTTTAAACACACTTAACAAGTGATTAACAACAAAACACAAATTCAACATGGCAAGATATTTTCGCATCGATATATAAAATGTTAATGCATTGATTTTAACTTTTGTATCGTATCTTAAAGTTGTATTAAATGTAACAAACCACGAGTTGCAGGTGTCACATTGTATTTATTGACAAAGATAAGGCCATAGAATTTGTGCAAATGTTAGTGACTGCAGTGAAATCCCCCATACTCCGGAGCAGCACATCAAATACTGTTATAGAAAAAGAGAAATATAGGTTCTCAAATGCCTTGCTCCCATGAATGCTTTCTTTCCAATCCAGATCCAATCTATGCAGTGGGCCACGGTGTGTCCTAAGGAACCCCAAAGCACGAGACCCATTTTGGACGTGGCCATGTCATTTTCAAACCCAGCCACGCAGCCCAACATTCCCACCAACATCTGGGCCGACTAAAAATACGTAAGATAATTGGTTCTTTACCCTTCTATCTGGCAACAAAACTGACACCTTTTTTGTTGCCAGATAGAAGGGTAAAGAACCAATTATCATATTTTTACTGGCAAATGAGGTTCCCATAGTAAAAATACGTAACTCCGGAGGACATCACACCACAGTGTGTCATTTTACATTGGTGCCAGCTAATAAGCTCAGTAAGCATTTTCTACACTATTTACATTATCACACACATTTGAAACATTTAAGTGGATTATAGACACAATGCTAGGAAGGTCAAATGTCAAGAGGCGTTGGAGGATGACATCGTTTACTGGTTTTCACTCAAGATCATGATAGGCTGGGTCAGATTGAGAATCGATCTAATCGCGATTGGTGCTAACTGGGTTACAGGTGTCATGGGAACCAGCTACAGACCACTACCTCCTCAATTAGGAAATATACGTAAATGCAAGAAAACCCTATTTGCAACTGCCAAGCAAAAACGCGTGTAAAAATGTAATTCCACCACGCTCGGTGAATTTTAACGCAGATTCCTATGAAAAAATATATGACCAGCAACCTACAAGGTCACCAACAAATGTGCGTGATGTTAATTTATCTATATAATAATAAAAAAAAGTACAAACACCACTTGTTTCAACCAATACAAGCACTTCTTTTGAATAAATTATAGTGGTGACAACCATGAAAACACATTCAAACTGCAATATAAAAGTCACAGCAATGTGAAAAAAAATTATTGTGGTCTTTACATATCAGCAATGCAGTCGTCCATGAAGAGTAATAATAACTGGACGAAAAATCCTGTGCAACGACCTCGACTCTGGCCATTTGCTTTTTGTTATTTGAAGCCCATTGTGCTACTTACTGGTATTATACCGATATTCACGAATGCACTATATGGCTTGATTTAAACAATTGGTGGGTCATCTCTCACAACTATCGTGTTATCTTGCTGACATTAATAAAACGGTATTACATGCCTAATGAATGGACAAAAAGGGGTTTTTGGAAAGTGAAAGTTAAACACTACACTACGTAAAAAAACTCTGTAAATGACGAGAAACCCCATTACAACAGAAAAAATGAATGCAGGATGGAAACATAGATTTAACAACACACAGAAGAATATGACAGTAATATGGCAGCAGTGAACATTGTTGTACTATACTGACCAGTCCTAATGAGCACAAAACTGGTCTACAGTTGTCTGTTTCACTGCTGCCTGTTGGGATAGCCACATTTTTTCAACTCTGAGTCTGAGATGCGGTCGTCTGGATAAGGCTTTTGTACGTGCCATGCACACCTTTGAGTGTTGTTAAATCTGCTAAACAGATGGAGCGGTCTCCCGTATGGAAAGGTAGCTATAAAAATATCACCAGGTTTTTTTTGATAAATTACCAAAAGCTCTCGCTTAACTTTTTGCCACCGCACCCGCTGTAAAATAAAAAAAAGTTTAGTTTAGTTCATACACGGTTTCAGGGCATTCCCTTTATACAGTGGGTTATGTGGCCGTATCATTCTCGTGTTGTCGTCTCTAAGTTTTGATAGGTAGTCACTGTCTTCCTGTCACTGTGCTTGTCAGGTAAGCAGGTTGTGCATTGTAATGATAACAATGTATTTGGCAGCGCTACACATTACACACTCATAAGTTTTGCATTGGCATGTTGAGGAATAGGTTTATGATAGTGGAATTGCATGCTTTTAAATTACTAATGAATGCCATAGGAAAAAAAACCACAAATTTTCTAAATGGCAGCAAAGTGGAAGAATGAATACATTTGCTAGAAGACACTTGTTCAACAGTGGCTTTACGTTTGTACTTAAAACGAAAACACTTTCCTCCTTCTTACACGTGCATTGATTTTTTTTCTGTTTTACACAGGAATTTAAACGGTCGGCAGCCATGCATACAGTTAAGTTTGCTAGTTCCTGAATCACTGAGAAAGGCGTGCGCTCATGAATCGAGATTTATATTTTACCTACATGTGTATGTTTAATTTGTTTTGACATCCAGCGGCTATGAGGCATCAGTGTCACCCCCTAAACTCTGCAGCGGAGGGAGCGCAGACGCGTTAGCCTGCCGGCCGACCGGCCAGCCATTGCTACCCCCTGACCGCTGCTCCTCAGTCGGGAGGCAGCGGCTGGTCAGGGTAATGCTCGTGGCCCCTCGACGGACCAGACAGGTTGGGCAGGACGTCCAATTCGTCCACCTGCGGAGGCGGCGCGTGCAAACTTCCCGCGCCGTGGATGACGGCCGCGGCGTTGGCGGCAGTAGCTGCGCCACCGCCAGCGGCGAGTGGCTCGGTGGGCGGAACGTCGGAGGCGGCCGCCGCCAGGTTGGTGATGGACTTGCTCTTCACGCACTGGAAGTCCACGTGCCGGCTCTTGCCCTCCTCCTTCTCCCACGACATGCGGATGAAGGGCCGTTGCACGTAGTTGTAGATGACCTCTGGGCGCCCGCCCGGACGCTTCTTCACCTTCTCCTTGTACGTCGGGTAACCTGTTTAAGGGGGGGAGGGGGCGATGGTGGAGGTGTATAGGGAAGACGGTCATTTGGCACAACGCACCTGCCAACACCGCCCCAAACTGGGTTCCTTTTGCAAGTGTTGACTACTCAACATCATCATGTCTCTTTTAACAGACGCACCTAAGTAATTGATCCCATTCAAGTAAATTAAAAACCCCAATGATTTGCACAAGGGAGATGTTATCAAAATGCACTTAGGCATGCACACCATTATGTTCATGGTGGCAGATGTCTGCTATAAAATGGATACCCCTTGTACACAAGTGAAGAGCAAACATTTTTAGAAACTTTTGAGGACTCAAGAAATGGTGGGAGAGGGCACAAGTGGTCCGGCGGTGGTTTCCCCTCACCACTCCGTCTTTACGAATTGTCTTTTTTAGCATTTCTGTAGTGTCCGCCACAAGATGGTGTCCAATGGTCACTGACCTGGAGTTTGTCGGTGACCACCGTATTAATAATATTAGGGTTATGATGATCAAAAATAAAAGCATCACCATTTTAGGTACATAGAATTGATTACCCAAGCCTGCAGCTACCTTTACACTGCCGACAGGATTTGTATAAAAGCTGACAATTAGTTGCAGCAGACAGAACCACAACAGACAGCAGTGGACCGAAAGAAAATCCTCCTCCTTACCCTCGATTCCCAGTCGAATCTTCTTCAGGCCACGTTCTTTTAAAACGGACTTGGCAACGTCCCTGTTCTCGATATACTTGAAGAATCGATAAAGCTTGGTGCTGTAAATGACTGAAACCGACACAAAAAGCAATAAAAGAACACACATCATAATTGCTTAGACAGCGCAGCTCCTGATTTTCCAACTTATTAATATCCAGCAATCTTGGGGGTGCCAGTGAGACATAAGTGACATGTAATGTAGATATATATTTTTCATATTCAAGCACAACTTTGATTTACAATGAAAGCAGTCTGCCAATGGAAGACAGATTCTGTTTGACGGTAAACTGTGATGAAGGGATTAGGAGTAATGCAGATAAAACATAACATTTGTCAAAAGTGACAAATGTAAAAAGTGATAAGTGTATTAAGAAAGCTACAGATGTGCTTTTCTTGCTCCTGCCGTTTTAGTCACAAGCAACGGCTGAATGTGGACATGTTCAACGGTGGAACAATTGGTCACGAACAAACTACTACAATTAGCTAATACTGTATATTATGAGAGCTCCTTTGCCAGTATAAAATTATGATAATAGGGTTTTCCCCTTTCTGGCAATAAAACAGGTGTTAAGATGTTAAAACACCAAACTGAAACGTTGCAAGGAATAATGTCTGCATCAACCACATATACTTGTGGTGAACATGCAAACAAAAAAACATGCTCTGACAGTATGTGCATTGTCTTTGAAACTGATTGGTGTGGTTAATGCAGACAGAGGAATAAAAATAATGCGCCTGCAAAGATTTAGTTTTCCAGCATTTGTAGTCGCAAGTAATTCTTCAGTGCTATGGGAACCTCATTTGCCAGTAAAAATATGATAATTGTTTTTTTACCCTTCTATCTGGCAACAAAACTGACACCTTTTTACAAGGAGTCATGTTTGCATAGACCGCAATACCTGCAGTCATAATACAAACAAAAGAACACAACTCTGATAATGTGCACTGTCCTTGAAGTTGATTGGTCCACACCCGAGACAGCTTTCCTTAGAGCCTAGTCTCACATGGGTTGGACCAGATGACGCCAAAAGGCGCACAACTCAAAGACAATGCACCATCAGAGTATGAGAGCTCGGGGCAAGCATCTACACTATGGGAACCTCATTTGCCAGTAAAAATATGATAATTGGTTTTTTACCCTTCTATCTGGCAACAAAACTGACACCTTTTTACAAGGAGTCATGTTTGCATAGACCGCAATACCTGCAGTCATAATACAAACAAAAGAACATAACTCTGATAATGTGCACTGTCCTTGAAGTTGATTGGTCCACACCCGAGACAGCTTTCCTTAGAGCCTAGTCTCACATGGGTTGGACCAGATGACGCCAAAAGGCGCACAACTCAAAGACAATGCACCATCAGAGTATGAGAGCTCGGGGCAAGCATCTACACTATGGGAACCTCATTTGCCAGTAAAAATATGATAATTGTTTTTTTACCCTTCTATCTGGCAACAAAACTGACACCTTTTTACAATGTCTATAGTGTAGATGCTTGCCCCGAGCTCTCATACTCTGATGGTGCATTGTCTTTGAGTTGTGCGCCTTTTGGCGTCATCTGGTCCAACCCATGTGAGACTAGGCTCTAAGATAGCTGTCTCGGGTGTGGACCAATCAACTTCAAGGACAGTGCACATTATCAGAGTTATGTTCTTTTGTTTGTATTATGACTGCAGGTATTGCGGTCTATGCAAACATGACTCCTTGTAAAAAGGTGTCAGTTTTGTTGCCAGATAGAAGGGTAAAAAACCAATTATCAATTCTTCAGTGATTACAGAATTTCATTTTAAGCTGTATGATGAGATGATGTCAAACAATGACATGGCCATCAAGGACAATCCCTTTCGTGCTGGCTTTATTGCCAAAATGTCAACAATCCTTTGACAGGTTTTACATAAGGGTATAATCCAAACTGCAACAACTTGACACGATATTTTCTTTTGCATTGGATTATCTTTCCGGAGACTTATAGCCCCCCCGCCCTCCTCCCCCATTACAGAACCGATGTAAGTGCGACCGCATAACTGACACTTTTATACTCGGTTTGGAAAGCGTTAACGAGCAGTGTGTGTGTGTGCGCGGGCGCTCGGGTGTGCGCATTACTCTGCGAGTACTCCTCCCCCATCTGCGGCGGGTACTCCTCGTCCCAGTCGACGACGTCCTCGTCGGTCAGCACGACGATGTGGCACTCGCGGTCGCCGCCCTGCGCGCTCGCCACCATCAGCGGCAACACCATCTCCTCCAGGTAGTACTCAAACTGCTGCCGTGCCCCGTCATTGGACAGCTCGTGCATCAGGGCGCCTGTGGGGCGTAACAGAACACGTGCGTCAGGGATGGTTCCTCCTCGCCCACACCATGCACTCATATTATATTGTTGCTATCGTCATCATGATGATTTATAATAACCTCCACCCCAAAAAATAATAATCATTGCCCCTGTCAATCCACTGCTGGATGAAGGACTCCCAATGCCATGTCACGTCATTGGGGTTGTGTGAGCATAATTGAACACGCTGAGCAGGCGTGGGTTGGTTAAGGCGAGAGGAGCGTTGTACTGATTCTAAATTGATTTGCCATCGATATTAACCGTGATCGGGAATCGAATGCATGTCACCGGGTTTGTAGCGCAGTGCGCTAATCAGTACACTACTGCTCCACCTCTGTCATTGTTATAATCGCATTGATTCAACATTTGCCATTCAGGACCAGGCGATAACTCGTTGACAAAATAAAATCTCATTTATAAGAGACCTCAACATACTTACTAATGATATACTGCAGTAATATTTGTACGCCCTTGTGGACTATGTGTTATGAAGCTATGGAAAACAGTGGTATAAATACATAAATAAAAAGTAATTATTACAAGCACAGTTCGATTATCATGATCAAAGAACATTTTAGTTGTTGAATCATTACATCTCTACTATGAAGCAAAGGACCATTATTACTGTGAACTGATCATAGGAAATATTCTATTTTTTGTATTTAACATTGATTGAGTATTGATCACCACTGGTAATTAAGATGATGAAGGCCAGTAAATTTCAGCGTACTAAGATATTGAATAAATGTAAGAGCTATATACTCAAATTAATTCAACCGGAATACATACACACTCAAATGTATATGTATCACCAAGGAAAAGCAATGACTTGAAAACTTGTGTACCAAGTGAAATGTAAACATGAGCTAGTAAACTGTTATTTGCTTCTCATTTCCATATCGCTACGGCAAGACATTGACTCTGGCCCGTATGTTGAGCTTCTTTCGCAACCTACGTCGCCAACCGTGCTAATTGGAGGTGGCCAATGCTGCATCGTAGTGCACATTAATTACGGCCTTCACTTTACCCTGGGCATCACCACACGCAGTGGCGCCTGCAATGTTCTGCCCACCACCCTCAAAGCCCATAATTTACTGGTGACAGAATCTGTTCAGAGTCAAGGGCTCCAAGGGCCTATTAGCCGTAAGTGTCTGCTCTGCTTCTCTTAAAACATTAAAAAGACTCCATAATACAGGTCTTTTTGGGTGAGATCGCGTAAATATATAAAAGTGTCGTTAAACCCGCCACCATCCGACAGCCAATTAGCAAGGTTTGTCACGTAAACAGAACATGCCAATTCGTTACTAGTACAGCACACTGGTGTGTTGGAGAGCACAGCATTGTGTTGGAGAGCACTAGTAACAAATTTGCATGTTCTGTTTCCGTAACAAACCTTACTAATTGGCTGTGTCGGATGGTGGCGGGTTTAACGACACTTTTATAAATTTACGCGATCTAACCAAAAATAACCTGTATTATGGATGTTATTAGTCGCAAAAGCCTACATGTTAAACTGATTAACAATACTGATTCATAAACAATAACTATTCAACGACGGTTGTAGATGTGTTTGGGGAGATGACGATTGCCAAGTCCCTTTAAATAGGCTTGTGACCAAGTCACCTCGAATGCGACCGATTTTTGTCAGATCTTGGAAGCTAGGCGGGGCGAGCTTTAGATGGGCAACCACCACGTACAAACAGGCTGCCATTGGCGGTTGCAAGAGCTGGGCTACATTATCAACAAAAGAGGAAATTGCATCAAAATCCATATCTCTACTGTACTATGCTATCTCACCGATGCTCACTGCTTTCAGTCACCTGCACTTACCAGAATTGTGAAGTATGGATAAAAATAAGTTACAGCCCATGGTGGAGGATTTTACTCGGCAATGAATTAACAAAGGGCCGTACATGTACACCTTCAATCGGACGTAGAGAGAAAACGACTAGAAGGATTATTTCCAAGGGGCAGCACGGCTGGGATAATGTCACTGTAGGGGCAGTACTACTCACTGAGATCGCGGCACTTGATGGTGCTGTACTCGAAGGGGATGCACAGATAGTCGCATGCCTCTCTCAGCTCCGGGATGGAAATCCCATCTGGGCACCGAATCATTCCAGTCTTGTAGTAATCCTGTTTTTAAGACATGGGATTAAAGACAAATCAGAAATGTTAACGTGCATCAAGGAAACATACAACTTCATCGTACGTCGTGCACACGCGCACACGCCGACATAAATTCCTTTAAAAATACTTTGTGTTCCACTGAGAGGAAGGAAAGTAGTCCGTGGAGAGAATTTGTTGCAAAGTTCCACCTAATCTTCATACACGATTGGCTGCAAGCCATTCCATGAATCGTCAAAGCTTATTTTTTAGTGATGTAAAACATAGCTGGAAGAAACACGGGTGGATGTGAAATTAATGAATGAAAATAGCAGTGGCTTATTTTTATAGCGAGGTAATAATGCCAGTAGGCATCATAATAATTTAAAATTGTGTGCAATTTTGATTGTGTGAATATGGTGGGGTGCTAACAATAATAAACAATGTAGAGGGCACACATTTCACAAATCAGACGCATCATGAAATTTCTAAATCATAGAGGCATGGAGCCATAGCTCATAGTCCCTCGTACGCCAGCCTGAACAAGTGAGAGCCTTGAGTTTCAGCTTCTTGGAAGGCGAATCGTGCTTGGATTGATGCGTGTGTGCAGCGCGAGAAAGTTCCAGATGGCCGGTGCAGTTACAGAAAAACGGCGCTCAATCAAGGCAGTAACTGGCTCTGGGTACGAGGAGCAGATCATTCTACGTGAACTTGGCAGGGCACGGCGGTTTGCTGTGGTCAATGGAGTAAGAGAGGTGGAGAGCTATTGCGTGAGACCTTGAGAGAGAGAGAAAGAGAGTTTGGTTGCCACAGAAAATAGTGATTTTGTATTATTTTTATTGATTTATTGGGGAGCCGGTGCAAAGTTTTTAGTGAAGCTACATGGGCCGCGCAAATACCAAGGACAGCGCGTGACAGGATTGTTTTTGGAGCCGCTGTTGTTTGTCGAGACGTTTTTCTGATGCAAGGACGGCATCGCAATACCAAATAGCCACAACGCAGGTTAAACCAAAAAAATACGTCAGTCACGAGGGGATACAAACTGCAAGCCGGTGCATGCACGTGAACACCAACACCACGTTCTGTCGCGTGCCTCGACACAGTAATCTGCTGGTGTTCAATTCTATCGCCAAGGCACTGCACACATTAATCATGAATTCATCCTTAAGCCACTTAAGAAAATAAAAGTAGTTTTCTAGTTTCCAGCTCCAGACGTTTAGCAAACATTCAACCCCCCAAGAAACTATCATGCAACCCCACAATTTATTCAAGAAATAAAACTCTGGTTGACATTCACCAACTGGAAGGAAAACATTCAGGGGTTATTGTGAACCAGGGCAGCCCAAACATACAAAACGGTTGGTCTTGAAATGTTGTGCACACCACATTTAGGTCATTCTCTCTCATACAGAACATTCTAAATAAAGTGTGGTTAATTTGCCACATGGTCTACTTAAAAAAAACATTCTTTCTATTCCACGCCTCTGCAAACCTTCCACATTCATCCATACTCCTAGTACAGTGATGCATTGCACTCACAAAGAGCAGGACACGAGGTTTGAATTTCCTTGAAGCCGAATCCTCCAAGACAGAAAACCTCTAGACTGGGCTATCCTTAGTGCTGGGGTCTACATCTTTATCACTCATCCTGGGCAGCAAGGCATGAAAGCACTGAGAGGCCTCCGGTGAGGGAGGGTGTCAACATGCGCTTTGACAGGCCCGAAAAGCGATGGAAATTTCCGCCAGGGGGAAAAAAAAACCTAGTGTTTTGTTTGAAGTTGAGACTTACCGCTTTCAGGATATTCAGAATATACAAACAGCTGCTGAAAGTAAAGGCGATGTACTTTCTCTGTCACAGGCGGTTTTTATTTGTAAACGTGTAAGTATATGGAGAAGCAATGTACCAAGTGTGGCCATTTTTGCATCGATATTGTTCTTGCAGTTCCAACAATGTCACTTGAAAACAAAAACAAGGAAAAATATGATTCTACACATGTCTGCTTCCTCTGTGGGATGAAGCCCAACAACTCATCGTCTCTTGAGTACCTCCTGAATGCTGTTAAAACCAAATGTCTGCCTTTGCAAGAGATATTGTTCTTGTAGTATGTATGTATGTTGAACTTCTTTCACACCTTGTGTAGCCAACTGCGCTAATCGGAGATGCGGGGGAAGGACAACAAAAACTAAACACAAAAAGCAGTTCCAAAGAAATGTGTTTTCAATCTAGATTTAAAAGTGCATGGCTCCAGTGGCTTCCTAATATCAGTGCCAACAAACTCTTATTACTCGGGCAAGAATACGGTGTGAATAATGAGCCGAGACTATGGAGCTTAACTCGTGCAGCCAGGTCCGATATAAATCAAAGGAAGGCATGCAGACAGAAAGAGGATAACACTGGACTCAAAGAAGAGGTTGTTGTGTCGCTGACTCGTACCAGGCGCAGCTCCTCCTGACACCCATGACAAACAACTCGTGTTCAAAGCTAAAACTCAGCTCTCAAGAACATAACACAGTTACCACCAGAATACTTGCGAACGCTGCACCTCAGCCAGCAGATTTACGCAGCTTGTGCAAGGGCTGACGCGACGGAATTGTAATTCCAACGAAATTTAATTTGGCTGAAAGCGTTCTACGAGAGAAAAAAAAATGGAAGGAAAATAATAATCTCTCTGCATTTTACGAACTACAAAGGCAAATCACGTCTGTTGATATTGGCAAAATCTGGTGAGTTATGGGAAAGATTTATAAGGCAATCTACCATGCACACACACTCACGCTACGCTGCGCTACTTCATGTTGGTTAATCTAAAAGACATTAGCGTGAATTGTGCTCGCTGCCTGCCAGTCCGATACCACTCTCTCTCTCTCTCACCAGGATTGCTCTGAAGACTGTGGAGCTGATCCCTTCTGCGACATCGTATTCCCCTTTGTCGTTCGGCCGCGTGAAGTTATACTCCCGTCCAGAGCCAAACATCCTGGAAAATAAAACATCAACAAAACACAGAGAGCGGGTCGTTATTGCACACGGAAGAATTAATGGCTTCAGGCTTCTGTCTGAGGTCGTGTGTGCGATGTACCCTTAGTATCACTGTGTATGCCTGGCCCTCCATCTGCAATTTGTTTTACTTCACGAGCAATCTAACTGTTCATAAATATCGAATATTAGAGGTGCAATGACTCACCAACAATTGTTACGATCCCGAATTATAATTTGCATGAGTAGATTACTTTATTAAACGTTAGAACATTCAGTGGCCACTTGTGCCTGCGGGGGTTAGAACCCGTTCCATACAACTCATGGCAATTGAAAAAAATATATATTCCCACATGTGCGAATGCATCATCTTAAGAATCAACATTAATGATTTAATCAATGCATCGACATACCTCTAACAATGCAATATAAGCAGTATACAAATCCTCAATAATCAGTTTGTCTTTTTCCTACACCTCCGATTTTCACGGTTGGCTACATACGGTGAGAAATAAGTTCAATATTCAAAGATGCATGCAATATCTTCCCACTTTACAACTGTTTCACAGTATCTCTGAAAGGAAAATCTAATTTTATCCAGACAACTACACTTTTCGTAAAACCAATGCCGACACCGAGAATATTCCATTCTCTTTCATATTATGGACTATTTGCGAAGGCGAAACTGTCAAAAGGTGTTGCTCTTGGTTGCAGTTTCCCGCTAGTGCAAGGTATTTTTGGGGACAAGAAAGCAGCCAAAACAGTCCTTGCAAGCGTCACAGCCACACGTTCTAATAAAAATGCACTGAGCACAGAGAACAGCAGGTAAGTCAGTGACTTCTCACCTGTCCAGAGAGATGCGAGGCAATTATTTTCCCATCACCCAGGGAAAAGTGTGCAAAAAGTACTCGGATAAGGCACCAACCAGTGCCAAAAAAACATGTTTTTCTTCTATCACTGCACACGTTAAAGTAGCACAAGTCAAATCCCACTGCCACCTCGCCTCAGTAAAAAATTAACCCGTAAAAACAATGTTTTTCACTATAAATCCTTTATATGCGTGGCGGCTAGAGTCCTCTCCTCCTCTGGCTTGAGATGGCTGCCACCTATGGGTCAGATGATTGCCTGCCACCATTAAGCAATTGGTAATTAAATATAATTTTTTTTCCCTAAAAGTGTCAAATTTTTGAAATTTTTTTCATGAAAATAAATTGTCACGCACAACGATCACGGGAAGTGGGTTAAAAAACGACCGAAAGATTTGCACGGTCGTAAGCGCGCAAGCAAGCAAGTGAACTTAATATAAAGGATTTTAAAAGAAAGCTCATGAATAACGAATGCAACCGATGTGAACAAGGTTTCATAGCAATTACTCTCATGTCGATTCCGTAGTGTCGTGAAATTCCTCGAAGGAACATGCACATTGTCCTCATTCACTCGCTTTTAATCAGGATGTAAATGATCAGATTTGCTTTCTCTGTAAAATCTACGCACAACAATGCGACTGCGCAACTACTACTTCAACATTTGTTGTACATGTCAAATGATAATTCACAGAGCACTGCGGAAGACAATTTAAGAAATTAGTGTTTCTTAAGTTTTCCATTAAACTTTTAAATTGCTTACAAGAACCCAATTAATTTCCACATGCACAAAACTGTGAACTCAACCGATAATATCTTCTTCGTACATGATATTTTAAAATATGTAGCTGAGAACCAAATAAACAATACAAATTAAGTTAAGGTATTGGGCAATGAGCACGTGGCAGTATTTTGAAGACATGGCACTGCTCAAAACATACAAAACAGTTTACTCATGCCAACGGAAGAAAATCAGATTCAGCTCATGCTTACATACTGACGCAGGACATAGTGTGATACAATATATTGGTTCATTAAGACGCTGTCTTTCCGACAGCCCTGTTTTTCACCTGAGGACGGCTGCTTGCGTTGTGGCCGAAACGTCGTGAGAATTTTCTTATGTTTAATTTTTATTATTTTATTATTTTCCTTCTACGTGATTTTACCAAAAGAACCAAGAATATGAATCCATGCAGTCACGAAAGCTTTAAATCGAAATTTAAAATACAATATAACGTCGCATTCACTTGCAGTTCTGCATTAAAAATGATTCGCAGCTGGACCCAACGTCACCCCTATAACCACGCTCACCTGCCCAGCATTGTGTTGGGGTGCGCCGTGAAGATTCCCGGGTCAACCACGAACCGCGTGCTGTCCACGATGAGCGTCACCCGCTCGTGACCGCGCACGCTCCGGCCCAGGCCCAGGCCCATGCTGGGGCCGCAGATGCCGCCGCTGATACCGCCGCCGATGATGATACCACCGCCCTCCTTGTGGCTCTCCAAAGACATCACCACCATGTCCTCCTTGGCACGAGCCCCGCACGCCCCGCCGGCCGTGCAAGGCGGAGACGCCCGCGTCGGCCGCGGGCTCGACGGCCGCGACACTCGCCCGCCGTCCCCGCTGCCGCGATCTGACACCAACGCAGACACGCACACCTCCCTTTAAGCTCACGGCTGATGCGGGCGATGGGGGGGGGGAGCAGAGGCCCCCTGGAATGTTTTCACACAATCATTTGAAGTGGCCTTGAGCTACGGAACGTCTGTTGGAGGTGGCTTCTTTACATGTGAGCAGGTGCCCGTCTAAAAGAGATATTGTATTAAAACTAAAACAGGTCTTATTCTGTAGATATGTGCCAAGGTTGAATCCATTGTGGCACGATAGTGATATTACTTGTCTCTGTTTTTCAATTGCAATGTACTGGTGTCACTAGAGTACTAAGATGGAGTTGGCCAACCAAGATTGAAAAGGCTTTTTTCTCATTAAGGAAACAAAATGTGGCAGGCAGCCTGAAAAACAGCCTAGGAAGAAATCTGTGTTATCCTCCTTTACGTTTAAACAGCAGCAGGGTTTGTCAATAAGTGAATGGGAGTACATAAATGCTGGTGTTTCACATACACAAGTCTCTATATGACATTGTACTCGTTCATGCCAAGTAGCTTGCTTTGTTATACTAGATGCAAAGCAGTGCTAATCATGTTTTCCAAATGATTATGCGTAAATAATAATTCCCGAAAATGTAGTTTCTCCGAATTCAACAAAATCTGAAATGTAATTAAGGCAAAATACACGGACATTTCAACAGCATTTAAATAGTTTAACATGTAGACTTTCGCGACCAACCAGGCTGTTGCCCGATGATGCTAATTATCATTACTAGCAAAACGTCAACTCGAATAGTAAATGTTGTGGGTTTACTCTCCAACACACAAATGTGCGCTGTACTAGTAACGAATTGGCACGTTTTGTTTACGTGACAAACCTTACTAATTGTCTGTGTCGGCTGGTGGCGGGTTAAAGACACAAATTTAGATTCACCCAAAAAAACCTCTTATGGATTTAAATCGTTGTTCTTCATTTACATTTTTAAAAGTAATCATGTTAAAATATTTCCAAAGCTTCAGATGGCAGTGTTGCTCTATCTGCAGGAAATCTCAGTGGCGATGCTCATGCATAAATTATTAATACAAGAGACGAACGTAAATACGGAGCCCCTAGTGACGGCGCCAGCACAAATGCATCATCAGCATCACCACTTACATAAAAACAACGAGGAATGTAATGCAGTGTCCCGAGACAGTGTTATTTAATCAACAAAACGGAATATTAATTCACCTTGGCTAGGTTTTCATAAACACAGCTCCAAAATGCCGCACCTTTTTGGAGGGCAAGGAAGCAGCTACCACGACTCTCACATCCAGCCCATGGTACTATCCCCCCCCCTGCCAACAATTAACATGCACAATGTCTATTATACCCTGGTTAAAATATTGCACGGCATTGTGTGCACATGTGTGGTGAAGCCTCGCTGATAAAGGGGCGCTTGAAGGTGTGGGATGCAAGGACTGCAGTGCTCATTTACCCTCCACCCACGGCTTGCCCTAAGAGACACTGAACGCGGGGGCATTTAGAGCAAAGGGTTTGATAAAACCTATAATCAGCTGCCTCACGTAGTAGACGGGATGGTCGTAGCTACTGTTAAAGCAATTCCATCAACTTTAGTAGAATCACAAAACCAAGACCTGTCAACTAAGCAAGCTTGTAAAGCATTTCTTTTCCCTCTTGTACATAAACTGTACGAAATTAGATTATAAACACGTGTTACCATCAACGTGCAATGTAATCAGCAGCTAAGACCAAAAAAAGCGCAATGGCATTAACCAGACTCCTGCCGTGAATGCAATCGGGGAACCAAAGCAGCGGCATTAAATATTGATAGCGTTCTCCAAAAAAAAAAACTGTGCACATAAAATGAGGAAAATCGAAATTACAAACGGCCAACTGAGAGAACCTATTGAACATGAGGATACAGCCACAAAAATTACGTGAGGTTGATTTTAATTGGTTTTGGCTGGACGAATGCTTACGGAACTTCTCAGACGATGGTGATGATTAATAGCGAAACTGTGCCAGACTGCCGTTGCAGCCGTAGCCGCCACCACCGCCGCCGCCACGCCATGCATGGAAATGGGCTTCACGCGGCTGACCCTGTTATTGGCGAAGGCTCAGGAATCGCTCATCGCCAAAGCGACACTCCCAGCCAGCGGGCCCCGGCAATGCACGTTATTACTGCATGAACATTTTTTTTTTTTAAAGATTCCCGCTAGTTACAAATGCGTCACACCGACCATTTTGGTCTTTTTCTTTCCTTGGGAGGCTGGGGTGCTAAAAAAAAAAATTGGCTTTTGAGTGTAAATCTGACTCGGGTGCCTAGGAGTCCGACTGATCTTTTCTGGCCAGACGTGACGCTGGGCAGCGCCGCGGTAAATCAGGCGTGAAACACGGCTGTGTCCATTCCCTCTTCAATTTTACCACCGCTCTCTGTTGTCGGTCGAATGATCCAGTGCCGTTTGGTTTCGCATTCAATATGCTCAACCGCTGTTCTTTGTCATCTTCGTTTGAGTCACCGTTGTTGTGGACGCACACCAGGGTGAATTTGAAATATGCCGCATCACTGATGTGGTGGACGAGATTTTGGGTTACTATATTAGACGACAGAACGGCGTGGGGCTGCAGTGAGCATGATGAAGCCGAAGAGGGCATTAACAACGAGGATTTTCAGTAAAACTGCTTCTCAGAGTGGCCATGAAGTCACGTTAATGTGGTACGATCAATCAATGGTGACTCGTCCTAATGCAGACTACTACAATCTATTAAAGAATTCAAATTATTTTGAACAACAAATTACACAGGTGTTATTTAGATGCGATTGTTTGTTGCAGTAAACATTTATAAAACATTATTTACAAATGTGTTGCTAGAACATATTATTAAATACATTAACATTACTCTATAACACTACTTTTCAAGTTGTTTGGTGACAATGTAATGGTATTTTCATGTAAGCGTACATTCAAATGTGGGGATTAAGCCATAGATTAATCTGCTGTGGTTTTTATCGCGTCCAATGTCCTCGGCAAGACCAACGGTGCATTACACACAGCCCCAGTGACCCAGAAAAACCTCACTGAGACAGCTTTGCCAAATCAGGTTGCCTCTCACAGTTTGGGAACGGCCAGGCTAATGTTCATGGACGGGGTACGGCAGGGGGGTGCAAAAGCATCGAATTACAATGCGGATCTTTCCATGGGTCAACAGCAGAGTAGGATGACTTCCAATCGTTTCAGTCTCCTAGCCGTAGCCCAAAAGCAGATGCACCAAGCCTCCTGCATTGCACCAATGTTGACTCCCCCGCCACCCAACTCAGGAAAACTACTACCTGCACATTGACTGCCAAATTGTCCAAAGGCCATCACCGGCTGCTTCCTTCACTCACTTAACCACTGCAATTCTCAGGCGATGAGCACCACCAACCCATTATCTGGAGGTGACAAACTGGACAGCAATAGTAGCCTGTGGGAAATTATATAATGTCTGCTCGACAACGCATGAAATTAAGCACCATATTTGGTGTGACTGTTCCACCTGAAGACGGAGGCTTGTGTTGCTTCCGAAACGTCGTGATTTTTATTTAATTTTTATTTTACTTTTATTCATATATATGTTTTACCTACGTGACTTTACCGAAAAAAACCTAAGAATATGAATCCTTGCAGTCACGAAAGCTTCAAATCTAGAAGAAAAATAGATCGTGCACATATGACAAATGAATGGGCCCTCTAGTTAACTTAAGTCCGCATGCAGCACCTCCCTGCAGCTTACCACAATCCTGTACTGCATTATTTAACAGAGCCGTTCGGGTGCCCGTGTAAGCCTTTGATATGTTACGCGAGGTGCCAATGCCCTTGCTCAGCCACCGCAGCCGGCAGAAGCCAAACAAACGAGCGAATCGACGAACCGACCGACATCGGAGTGAGCGACTTGGGTGCGGCGGTGGTCAATCGACCGCGCAGGATCAAGCGAGCACCTACCGGGCGGGCGCTGGCGGGTGGGCGACGTCACGTTGCGGATGCAGGGCGTGAGCTGCCCCTCGGCACGCTCGTGGGAGGAGTCGCGTGAGCGGTCGCTGGAGCGGCAGCGGTCTCTCGAACGCTCCGACCCGTTCCCACCGCCTCCGCCAGCTCCGCCACTGCCGTTGGCACCCACGTTGCCAGTCCCGTGAAGGCTCATCCTATTCAGCTGATCGCCCACGTTCTTTACAACTCGCGATGAGGCACTGCACACGCGCACGACAGTGACGACAGCGGGCGGAAAAAGAACAGAACAGAAGAGGTTAATACCGAGGCCACTTACGGTCCGATCGGCACCCTCAGAACGCGCACTAACGCATGAAGGATGTTTTCTGCAGCAGGCTGGTCACGTTGTCGTGTTCGGCACGAGCCGTTAACGAAGGTGGATCTGGCGCATTGCACGTCCATCAAAGGTCAACAGAAATCGCTTTGATTGCCGACGCTGTCTCCAGACGACGCTGCGGTTTGACCTCCGTGCGGCTGCTCGGCCCTCACTGCTGCCTCCGAGGTCCCGGGCGAGCCGCGTGTGAATGTTAACGCGAGCAGACAGGTGGCCTCAAAAAAAGGCAAACAACAATTCTGATGCCATCCCATCATTTGGAGTGGAGTTATCGGCTCCGATTACAGTTTCCTCTGTTTGGAAAGTTGTTGACACACGAGTTAATTGTAAACACAAGAAAAATAAACGGGGAAAAAAATATGTATGCATTACGTTTCAATGAACATGCTGATGACAAAGAAGAAAACTGCTCGTTGCAAAGTAAATCACACTTGCCGTTAATTTTCCTTGACCGAGCTTTAACACGTGACGGATTAAACAAACGTAATGCGCTCCATAAACCAATGCAACACGTTTACCACGACGTTGTGTTCACCCCGTTAAATTCAAGATACGACACAAAAACAAATGGTTGGCATATGCAATATCCCAGACTTACAATGATTGCTCGGGGATTTGTTTACCCGATATTCGCAAGGCAATGTAATTCCCCAAGTGTGGGGAGTGCTTGTACACATGAACCATGGTAGCATGCATAGCCTTCAGTATGCACTCACAGATGACATTTTTAGCAAAGTAAGGCACCCACAGCTGTTCATATCTGTATTCAGCACCCATCTACACCACAGGCATCAATCACGGCAGATAATGTTTATACAACTGGCACAGTACCACGTAATTAAACACTACATTAGTTGCTTACAAAAACAAGTATGAACAAATATACACTGCAAGTGCCACTGTAATACTGTGTTAAGTGAATAATAGAGCAGATATAAAATGACACGCATAATGCTTCACAGTCGTTTGCCACTACACTGCTGGATGAAGGCCTCCCTTACACTGTGCCAATCACGGAGTTTGTTTGATCATACTTCTCCACACTAGCAAGTGCAGGTTAGTGAAGGGGGTCCAGGACCGATTCAAACATCATTCGCCACTGCTGTTGGCCGAAAACTAACCTCGGGTAGCTGGGATCATAACATCGTTCGCGCCAATGTGTCAATGTTCCATCCCATGCAAAACAACCTCCCTAAATATACTCCCTTGCAGTCAACAATGCTTACATCATAACAGACATCAGCTCCAACAAATCCTCTGTAAAGCTGTCGAGGCATTTAAGTGCCCTCAACATCTTCGAAAAACAAAAACTATTTTTAACCGCATGATGCATTAACACTGTGACAAAAAACACGTGTGGAATCCACACACCCACATTACCAACCCGCAAAACAAATTAAACTCAAGACAAGGAGGAAACACCAGCAACCACAAATAATTAAAACCCAGAGAACCTTCGTAAAGCAAGGTAAACAGGGGGCTTTGACGCTATACGTTACATTTGTGGCACGTGCACACGCAGGCACGCATGCAGGCATGCATGCAGGCAAGTCATGCACCTGCAGGGCTTTGGAGGGAGTTGGCCTTAACACAGGGTGCTGCAGAATTCTTAGGAGAGCCTTGCACCTACCTTGGGGGCTGTACGCGGGGGTGGCTCCCCCACAACCGTGCGATCGCATGCCCAGCCTCTACGATCACTGCTGTTACAAAAGCATCCTGTGCTGTTGCTGCTGCGGCTTCTGCTGCTGCACTTAACGTCGGGTTTGAGAGCATGAGCAGCGCTCACGGTATTCTCACACCTCTTTTTCACAGCGGGCGGCTGAACAGGCAGGCAGTTTGGTCTTTTATTTAACCAGGTGGGACACCCTCTTGGGTACATAATGTATTTTGCCAGCGGACACCTAGGCAATTTACACGAATGTTAATAACGATATTCAATACAGTCTGAATTAATAAGCGTGCGTTGCCTTTATTCCCTAAACCACCATCCACCCCCCGCCCCGTGCCTAAAACCGCTTGATCCGTCATCACTGCCTGCTTTCAGGAATACCATGTGGTCACAAAATTAAAATTAGGATTCAAAGAGGATAACGTCAAATGAACCTTATGGTGTGACCCCGGGGTCCCATAAGCCCCCAGCTCTCGCATAAACTGCATTGCGACATGATTTTACGTCTGTTGAATGCGAACGATACGGCAATCTATTCCTCTCGACGAGCTCTACACAATGCGCTAATCAAAGTTTCAAAGTTTTGTTTATGACTACGGCAATTTGGCAACGACGGGTGCTTGGTGAAGAACGAGAGGATTGATTTCTGGTGGGTCGCAACGTTTATGTGCGCGGTGGGACAGAGTCGGCAAAATGTTATTAATTAATTACTATTTTGACTTCCGTTTATTCGGGACCCCGGGGTCGTGCCATAAGGTTCAAATGCGTATATGTTTTAGGCACAGAAATAGATCTGCAAACTATTTCTCAATATTAATCTGAGAGTTTTGATAAAACTTCATCTCTGGTGGCAGAGGAAATTATTTGCGAAGTCTACAACTCAGCTTTCATCACCATTACCGCCCCAAGGATTTTGCGCCAGTTTGGTATAACAAACCCCAAGCTATACAGTGGCCTCTAAACGCTCTTAAATATACTATTGATTTATTGGAAATGCTGCACTCTCAGTATCTGGTAACGCAAGGATTGGACAGTTATGGTTTAATACAGTAGGCGCTGATGTCCAGCAGGGTGTTTCGTCTATTGCCTCTGGTACCAAACTCATTTTAGAAGCGATGTTGAATCCTCTCTGCACATGTGCACAAAAGCTTGTGAATGTGCACACGAGACCAAAACGTGCACGCACAAGTCCTAGCGTTAACACGCCCCTCAAACACGAGGCAACAGCATGGCGAGACATAACCTCTTTCTTCACCGCGCAGAGGCATCACATGAAGACTGCACGACATGTTGGCAGGTTAACAAGTAAATTCATGGGATATGATGAAAGACACACACAATTCTGATTGCTCACCCAGCTACAAATTTTAAAGAAGCAAACGTCACATTTTGATGAAACAATGTTTTGTCATCATCCGCTGCTGGCGATACCATTTTCATTCTGAAGCTTAAAACAGAGTAAAATGAGTTAACTCAACGCAACAACAAGGTTGTTGTTGTTGTTGTTGCTGCTATTTTTCTTTTTAAATCAAAGCGTGCAAAGCGGTGCGAGTTCGGTACCTTTCAGTACAGCCACGTGGGCCCACACTGCAGGCTGCCCAGAACAGCGGCATCAGGAACAGCAGGCCACAGCAGGAGCACAGGCCCCCTGAGGCCTCGGAGGTCTCCTCAGAGCAGTCGTCTTCAAAAGAACGCTGCATTACAGGACACTACCACCCATTCCAGAGGCTTCTGGGCTTACTACCCACCAACCCTTTTCTATATTAAAGACAGGCGCCACGTCAATACGCTGTCATGACGCCCCCACACAATGGAATATATATAATATATGCAGCTTAAACTATGTTTTTAGAGAACAATGCGTTACAGCAAACTACACGGTGGTGCCTCTTGACACATCCTCTCAGCGGCCAATTTTCATGGCACGCTTTAGCTGGCCACATCCCAGCAGTATCAAAGGCACGGCTATAAAATCTCTGCGGTGAACAATGCATCGACACCGCCTCCTTGATCGCTCAGGAGAGATATACAGCCACGCCACCTAAACCTGCGTGTTTAGAAATTCAGCGAGCCTGGACACAGTGCCCGAGCGGCCCTCCAGAGAGTGGAGAGAGAGTTGTGCGCGCGGGGCGGAGAAGAGAAGCCGCAGGGTTGGCGCGGCGTAACCCGGCGTCATCTGCGAGCTCCCCCCCCCCCCGGGGCACTTTAGAGGGGCAGCCGCTTTTCATTAACCGCACGTAGAACGAGGGTCGTTTCAGCGACGTGACGGACAATGCCCCAAGGGGCCTCGGGGCAAAAAAACCGACGCTTTCGCGGCAGCTGGGTACACGCCTTCAATCAAGCACTGTCCCAGTCAAACCGCCAAACCCACAAGGCCTCTCAGTGTTAACTTTAACCTAATCTACTGAGAATTGTGTATTTCTGTCTTAAAACCACGAACTTTCATTAAACAGATTAACGTGTAAAAAAAAAACACTGCTGCTGAGTTAAATACAATAGACTAAGCTCAAGAATGACGTAGCTTGAAAAAACACAGCCGATGGGAAGAAATAAAATACCTATTTCGTAGGGATCATGTGTTTGCTGGTGTGTCTTGATAACAGACCATAAAAACTTTCAGCAGTCGTTAGAGATGCAAGGCAGTTTTTAAGAAATAATAATGCTCAGATTAAATACAGGGTGCATTCCACCGTTTAATTTTGCACTTGCCACTGGAACTGTAGCGGATGGTGGATGATGCTTGGCTAAGGAGTGGCCCATTGGGATGGATATCAAATTGTACCCGTGATATGGGTTACTGGCGTCTGGCACAAAATGTTTTTGCTTTCATATACCTATTCTCTGAGCATTTGGTTGCGAAACTAAGCTCAATTCCCTGAATAATAAATGAAGACTAACTTTATCCATCAATACAAACCGACGGTTTACTTTGGCCAGGGTTGCAGACTTGCTGAAGTGACTAAATCCCACGTTAGGCTAATGATTTTGGCAGATCCACATATTGAACATTACGGTCAAGGAAACGGAATGGTTCTGCAGGGACAGACTGAAGGACATGCCACAAACGTGCAAGTGAAACTCAAAGCTGGCACACACACCAGAACATTCAATTTGAGTGAAAAAAAATCGTACAAAGAGGCAATATCAATTTAAGAGTGTGGAGTAAAATTGAAAAGACATACATTAACAACGAATAGCAAGAACGTTGAAAGGAGGACGAGACTGTTCTATTACTGCAAAAGAGGTTGGATAGACAGAATTACATCCTTCTTCCTACTCCTCCTGCACCGCACGGAATGGGCACAAACGAGGTGCTGTTTTCCAGCGGTTGTTTTGGTAGCAGCCCCAAGAGAGTGTGCTCAAGTTATAACTGACCCTTGGCTAAGCAGAGGTGCTCGAGCAAAATCCAGCACGAGTACAGCTTTGTTAATGGACTTAACGCGTGCCAGAGAAAGCGTGTGCTCGCTGCACTGCATCTCAGGTGTCGCACCTCCGATGAGCACGGTCGGCTGCGTACGGTGCGAAAGAAGTTCAACGTACATACGTACGTACGTAAAATAATGTATCAGACAAAGCTGAGAAATACAAATTGGGATTTAGAGGACTAGAGGAATGATGTTTTTTTTGTTACAATAGCCCCTTTAAACTGCGAGTGACGCTGAAACATTTATAAATAGTGCACAACAAGCTCAAATAAAAATGGAAAAAATTAAGCTGAATATGAATACAATCCTATGACTTCTATTGCACAATGTGATAAAGACGACACTTAAAAGGTATTCACTGTGGTCAACAGTTTTACCATTTGCAAGGGGCAGAGAGCATTTGCCCAAGTCTTTTCGTATTACCATTATTAACAAGTGACAGTAGACCAGTCCTCAGCTCCTGTTTATCGCCATGAAACAATGATGGAAATACTACATTACTATGGCAGGGAAATGTTATCTCCCAGAAAGCAACTGGTTGACGACAGAAATAGATTTTACTCATTTTATCTACACAGGATTGATATGCCGAGTCCAACCGGGCTAAGATTTAAACCACAATATTCGGATCGCCTGTCTTACTCTCTCAACCCCACGCTAACCAGCATAACACACTACGTGTGTCTTTTATTAATTCTAGGCAGCTTTAGAATACCCTTATTTAATATGCATTGCAAATTAATGTAACATTTGGCATTTAAAAACCAATTATTTCCAAGACATACGACAAGTGGCAAGGCAAGTGATTATCAAACCCATGTTTTTTTCACTGGATGGGGTGCCAGCTTGTCGCTAAATAACAGATGGGCGCATCTCAGTAATTATGCAATTCTTATGTTCACTGTGAGATTCGCTCATGTTTTCATTTCCTATTTTAACAAGTTAAACACATTCTAATTAAACTACAAGCAGATGAGAAAAAAAATCTCGCTATCAGATCCGCATGACAAGCTTTACTCAGGCAAACATGTTATAACTTGTATATTAAAACGTCCCCATCTGCATTTGTGATTTCAAATTATAAATTAATGTATTTTTTATATTAAGTCCATACTCGCATTTGAACCACTGAGAATTAGGTGGCTCAATTTTAAAGGACGCACACAATCATACATACTACATAAAAGATTATGTATTATTTATAGCCTTTTGCCAATACACAGCTGGATGATGGGCCTCCACCAATGTCAGCCATGTGGTTGTGAACCATACTTTAGCAAAATGGTCAGTGCAGATTGTAGAACATGGCGGGGGGGGGGGGCCTGGCCCGGGATTAGAGATCACACGCTACTGACGTGAGCCGTGGCTGGGAATCGAACTCAGGTTGCTGGGCTCATCGGGCAGTGCGCTAACCCCTACGCTGCCGCTCCCTAACATAAAACATAAGTGCGTGTGCACGAATACTGCAGGCAACTGCCCTTGCAACTCAGAGGTCGCTCGCTTGATTTGATCTCCTGGCGCAGCAATTGAAACAATTGGCTTTTTTTTTATCTCCCCCCCTCCCACCAGCCTCTGTCCACCAAGTAGTGTAAATGGGTACATCACAGTTAATCATTCGGTAGAAGGCATGTGGTAAGGTAAAGTATGGGTAAACTCCTACCTCTTCCAAGACGTTCGTCCAGTTTGAAGTAGGCCAAATTACCATATAGAAAGGCTCTCTCTACAGCTCTTTCTAGTGGAGGCCATGCCACTAGAAGCGGTGTAAGAAATTGCAGTGCCGCATCTTTACCTTTTTCACGTCTACATGTACTATTTACATATTAGATCACTAACACACTTTCTAACTCACTCATGCAGCATCAAATCAACAGATGAATTAATTGCCCTGCACAGTGTGCCGGCTGGAGTCTGTTTGATGTCTGTATGTCGGCACGTTATCCGAGCAGTGAGATTCTCGCAGACTCAGCAGCACGTTGTTGCAAGCTCCTACGTGGCGGGATAAATAACTCATCTCTGGCCAGTTTCTCCACATGCCCCCCATCGCTCTCAAAAAAATAATACCACTCAGCAGGCACATGCAACAAGATAACAGTACCAGCGCAACTTATTTAGCCACATTAGTAATTTTAAGTTCGTTCTCTCGAGATTAACTTGTGCATTTACACGACAGCACGAGAGTTTATAAAAGGCAGCCTTAAAGTACTTCTTTAAAGGTTAAAGACTGACCGTAAACACAATTTGGTTATACTCAAAGGCACAAATAGCCAGTGCTCAGGTTTCATGCATTTGTGGGTTATTATTAATGGTCAAACACCCATTCCAGGCACAGGAAGGACTGTATGTGTAACATGTCATTTTAGTTTTAAAATCACACGTATTTTGCAAAATCAATTTTCCAACCAATGACCTCGTCTAACACAAGGTTAATTGTTTGGTGTGAATGCACAACACTTTTATTTTGACGATGTACGACGGCACTCAAGTGAAAAAAGCATAAAAATATTCGTAACAATAGCGGTTACAATTACAGCGGCACATTATGCACTGGCAATGATAAAAAAAAGGCCACTATCACTTTAATTTACGTGTACTTTATGAAATTAAAATGAAACGTATTACTCTAAACAAATACCTTCCAGGGTACAAGAAACAGAAAATAACCCACATCACACCACTTTGGCAGGGATTCAGGTGCAAGCGAAATTTAAAGTGCTTAAGTGCATTAAGTTATGAATAATTAACGCTAAAAGCCAATTAGATTTAAGCCCAGCTATGTAAGCACGTATTACTGACAAGTCACCTTACCAGAGCTGTCATAATGATGCACAAATGTTTCACCAAGGGGAAACCTGAAAGGTCAAAATGAATAGATCCATTCCAGACACCACCATTTTAGTGGCATGCACCTCATTTATGGGGGGGGGGGCGTTCTTCTTTTGTTCTTGGGTTTACTGTCCAACTCATTATAGGCTTAAGCCTGTAATCGAGCATCTTGAATGCACGTATTGATGTCAAACAAAATCCACCGAGCTGAGAGGTGGTCAGGTGATAGCGGTACGAACAGGTTGTGCACGGCATCTACGCGGACCCTTTTGAGCGTCATCCTTTAACGTGGATTGGATTTATGGGCACTCGCTACACGAGCAAACAGATTACCAAAGAGGGCATCACAAGGTGGTAAACGCCCACGAGCAAACGAGGCCATCAGCTCAAGACCTGCGTCTGAAAGAAATGGCTTTCTCCTCGTCCCCACTGCTCCTCACTTCGAAGCAGTCTTCCAAATTTCAGCACAATCACGTTCAGCGCGAAAAACCAGCGTGGCAGAGGCACTGCCTCACCTCCAATTAGCACGGTTGGCTACGTACGGTGTGAAAACAGTTCCACAAACAAACATACGTCTAACATCATCTATACCTGCAAGCACCACATTTACTGTCAAAGCATCCCACACCGAATGTACGTATATACAGGCACAACCTTTGTAAAGCAATTCACTGTCGGATGAGGTGCAATCCCAAAAGGGTTAGTGTCATGTCATACCTCGGTATACAACCGCTTTGGTCGAATTTGGTATATGTCGTGTTTTTACGAGAAAAAAAATGTTTGGGATACGACGTCTTGCTTGGGATACGACGCGCTTGTTAGAACTTGTATGGGTCGGGATGAGTCACCGCGTACAGTACCCGCATACACAACACCGTTACGGCTCTAACAAGCCGTAACAGTATTGTGTGGAATGACCAGACAATGTCAGACTTCAGGAACATTCTTAGAAGAAGGCAAAAACAAACTTCAATGGACAGGTTTTTAGTAAAACTCAAACCTGGTGAGCCTCACCCAGGTCCAAGGCAAGAAAAAATTTACCCGTAAAAACAAAGTTTTTCACTATAAATCCTTTATATGCGTGGCATCGGTTTAATTTTATTATTCATTTCTGTTTTTCTTGAGTAAGAGTTTCATTTTTATCACATTGGTATTTTAAATTAAATATGAAAAAAAAAATGTCCTAAAAAGTGGAAAATTTTGGAACATTTTTTTCACGAAAATAAATTGTCACGCACAACGAGCCTGTGTGCAAAATGTCAGCTCGATTGGATCACGGAAAGTGGGTTAAAAAACGACCGAAAGATTTGCACGGTCGTAAGCGCGCAAGCAAGCAAGCAAGTGAACTTAATATAAAGGATTTTAAAAAGACAGAAAAGAGAAAGAGAAAAAACCCCAGAATTTCAGCTTCCTGAATTTTTAATGGAAGGGGACTCTCCTTCCAAAAAATAACATCTCCTCCTCCCCCTTCCTCACCACCATCATCGTAGGCTATCAACTCCTCTGAGCAAGGTAAAGTGACGTTAAATTGCATTTTTATTTCAATTAATTTTAATTTATTTATGCATTTATTTAAATTTATGCATTTTAGTAATAAGTAGTGTCTAAATTATTTTATACAACCCCATTAATGTATAATATGCCATATAAAATATAATTTCTTATACTCTGGAACAGATTATTTCCTTTTCCTTTATTTCTTATTGGAAAAATACGTTTGGTATACATCATTTTCGGTATGAGTCCTACCTTCTGGAACGAATTAATGACGTATACTGAGGTACCACTGCACTTGACTACTTCACCAAAATGCTCGGTGTGAGTTGGCGTAGGCAGGGAGAATGGACGTAGGAGCATAGTATAGCACAACAAAGGATTTTTCTGCACTCCCCTCTTCTGTCCACAACGTATCCCTGGTATGTACCTCCGTACCACCTAAATACAGACGACTCTCCAAGTCAAAAGGATAGGATTGAAATACTTTTTATTCACTTACAGTCAAACTCTTCTTATCTGCGACCCTATTACCAAAAACGCCTATTATCCATGGGAATTGTAGGGTCAATTAAAACTCCTATTATGTGCTCACCTATTCTTCCCAGCGTCTGTGACAAACTACAATTTGTCCCGTCCTGCATTATGGAATGGCTTTCTCTTATCCGGAAATTTTTCATGGATAAGCAGAGCTCATCATCTGTGATTATCCACGTAGTATTTTGTTGGTAATTTGAGTAAATTTGATAACACGGATTATTGGATCCATGAGGCTCGTACCCCACATCATTGCGGGCGAGAGGTGTTCTAATGTACATTTAAATGTCACTGCAGCTCTGACGCGGCACTAGCGTGATTTACACACACTCAAATTTCAGACATTTTACTTCAACTGGCGTTGACAGACCTAAAGCTTTCCAAATGTAAGCATTTGAAAGTGTACTATTAGAAGTACGTATGTGAAACTCACAGATACTCACAAATGTTATTTCATGCTGTGTGCAATTATCTGAATTACCTCAGTCTAGCCCCTTAATGGAATCATGCAACACTCATTACAAAAAGTGGATTGGATTGTATTGTATTAATAAAAAACATATATTAAAATCTACATTACTGGAACCTGTTGCTATTAATATCTATTTTATTATCTTCATTATTAAAAATAGAATAGAATCTAGGTCAAATGTCCCCGTTGCTATGCGTCACTGCATACATTTAAATCGAGGCTATTGGGAGATGAACTATTTAAGGCTCAAGCAAATAAGTGAGCTTCATGTCAGTGCTATGAAGGGAAAACTTGCTGTTGTGCGACAAGGGTTTGTAAGACCACGGCCATTTTAAAACACACACGCAACACGTGACTTGAGCAGCCGTTCCGAAACACGTGGTCAAGCAAGAAAACATCCTGCCAAGATGTATGGCCGCGTGATCATCTGCACCTCGGAGGCCCATGTGCACGCACAAGGATACAAGAAGTAAAACGTTCGAAAAGACGAATAAACATGAGAACATAATGAGATGAAAGACAAAAAGGAGAAATACAACACTCGGGTAATATTAATGTGTTAACGTTTTCTTTGCCCATCTAGAGTTTGAGAAGTAAAAAACATTACGATAAATTTCCATTATCCGTCAAACATTAAACACTCATTTATTCCCTCCAACACCACTTACTTCCTTATTATTATTATCTCTATGACATTATAATTTGTGAGGCAAAAGAACATTGTGTTCCAGTGAAGCGCAAGAATCAAATTTTCAGACAATGAAACCTCAAAGCGCCCGCGGCAACGCTGATCCAGACAGCCTGCACAAATAGCACTAATGGGTATTCCACTTAAGACTAACATAACCAAATGGCCAATGGCCACAGGGTCACACATTTGACCATTTGGCATGCCTCTGCCCCTCCATTGGTTTAAGCTCCGCATTCGAATTTCCCTTGGGCAATGCCAAGGTGCGCGTGCACGATGATCAGGGGGCGCATTGGCCTTGAAACGTGGGAGCTGGCAGCGTTACGTGAAGGCACAATGCCCAGACGCAATGGAACTACTAATGATATCGCCACTTGTGCCAACAGTGATGTATGATTGAAGGTTTCCATAAGAAACAAAGTGTCGCAAGAAAGCAGCAAAATATACAAAATTACATTTGTTTGCACGTCGCGGGGAAGATGTCGGTCACATTCAGGATTTGGTTTTTGGGTGACAAAAGGCTCCAATGGAAGTCACAGATTTCATTTTGAAGTGGACTTAATAGTAATTAGTATTTACTAATTTATCCAGGAAAGCCACACCGAGTCGTAGGACTCTCTTTCAGGCGGGTGCTGCACTGGGTTATTATTTAAAGATGTTTTTAGCCAATTACTGAGAAATTTTACTACAACGGGAGGAAAGCAGAGCACCCGGAGAAAACCCATACGTGCGAGGGGGCAACACTTTATCCCCGTACTTTAAGTAGTAAACACAAATGATTATCTCCACATTTACCATGATATATTAAATGTTGGCACAAACTTCAACCATTTAAGGATATATGCTCAAGCTTGATTTAACAGGTTGAGTGTTCACAGAATGTTTTACATTCCTGTCTAAAGGATTATAATTTTTCATTGTTCAATAAAAGAACATGCACGAAAATTTTAAGACCGATGTGATTAATCACAATAGACATGCATCTATAAGCATGGAATCAACTGCTCTACGCTTTTACTACTACTACACAATTGGGCCGCAGGGACCAAAGCACATTACATAGTAAGCATGGAAATGCCACTTCAAATTGGGTCAATAAACACGTTGATGAACATTTTCATAGCTGCTTAATATATTTCACACATGTGTGCACTGCATTACATAATATTGTACTATGTGTAATTTAGTAAAAAAAATACATTGAATTGTAAAACGGATGTCCTGCATTTCTGAACTATCCCCACAAGGCAAGAAAAGAGCATTGAAACAAATCTACCAGGGCAAAATATACTAAATACTATCTAAAATACTTCAAATCACAATGTACTATGTTGAATTTATAGATGGAATATCTTAAAATGGCAGCAATGGTGGCCCGGTTAGATTTGATGAATGACACAGCTTGATCACAATCAGTGCTACATTATGGACTTGTTGAAGAGTGGCTTTGAACTAGTTTGTCAATTTTCTGTCTTGTCATATTGGCTTCATTCATGCCCACAAAGGCCCTGTGTGTTGTCCAGTTCATAGAACTAACATTGCTCAGTTTTTGTTCCAACAGGTGTGTACTAATATTTCAGCACCCCAATTAACAGTTGCTCAATCGTTAAGCTAGATGACCCTTCCAACCTAGGAAGTGTTTCACAATTCCTCAGTCAAGTTCCAAAGGCTTAGAAAAAAACTTCGTCCGAAGTCATTTTCATAGATGACTCCTGCACATGGAAGGGTATTGCATCTGTGCTGTGTTCGTCATCCTTACCAGTCCTGTAATGTTTAAGTGGAAGGGTATTGCATCTGTGCTGTTTGTCATCCTTACCAGTCCTGTAATGTTTAACTACAGGTGCTGAATCACTTTTGGCAATCATGTATGGAGATGTGGTTTGAATTCATAATGCAGGGAACTATATCCAATATAGCAACTAATCAATGAGTTTGATTAGTTGTATGTGGCCAAATAGGTTGGGTGGATTACTGAATTATTGCAAAGTGTGTGAGTGAAACTTACATCCGTAATTTTTTTTTATTGGTTGATTTTTACATACATTAGTTATGCTATTTTTGGGAAGCAACATGTTTTCTGGACAGCGTTCACTTTTCTGCACCGACATATCTTGTATTGCACTTGGCACCCCGACTCTCTCTTACAAAAGGGCCCCATACCTCAATTAGCTCACACTTGGTCAAAAACACGATTCATGATGACTGACGATGATGGCACCCAGGTGGTCTGTGTTATTGTTGTGCTATTGGCAATGGTCAGCTATTCACTCGCTTGTCATCACGTCACTAGGACGGACCCGCACAGTCGGTTCACACTGCAGTGAGTGAGCGACTCATGACACGGATCGTAAAAGCACCCAAACTCTGACATTTGTAAGTAACTTATCGTTTACAGAGTAGTCGGCGGGCAATTGATCAGCTTGCTACGAATATATTATGTCACTTTGCAGATGCTGACGTTTTGATGAAGTGGTTTCAATAATATACAAGAATGACATAACTGAAGAATGGTTGCAGAAACATATTAGTCACATGTGATTATCAGATTTAAGTAGTAAGCCCTACCGTGTGGGTTCGAGCAGCAGTACTGGAATGCCACCAATGGTTAGTTACTGTTGACACAGGAAGACAGCGGAGACACCAGGGATTTTTACACAGGGTCAAGAAAGGACAAATGATGACCGTTTTCCCCAGCCAAAGCACAATTATACCCTCTGTATTTGAACATATTTAACAACTGTCAGGGTGGGCACTGCCAAATGTCGACTTTTAGGAAATTTGGTTAATGTAAACAAGAATTTGAACAAACTGTAAGTTTAATTAAAATGGGTGAGGTCTCCTTTACCTTCACACAACCATTGGGGAATGCAGCAGACCGCCATTCTTATCCATAAGTGTACGTCACATACTTTGTGCATATTTTAACATGTTGTCAGTGATAACATTTTATGTGAACATAATAATTCTTATAAAATGCATTTAAAAAATATCTGTTAATATATTAATCAGTTGACTTCAATATAAGTTAGTAAAAGTATGAATAAATAGTAATACATCTATAGTGTGGGAAAAGTATGGCAAATACCTTGACAAACCCTTTAAGGCTTCTTCGAGTGGAGGCCCTTACGGCCTTACGGCAACAGTGGCAAGGGCAAGTAATTTCAGGGCTGCCCCTTTATGTTACGATTACCTATAAATGTAAATACGACTTACTTTCAACTTATAGGACAAACATCTATATAAATAAAGACCTTAATCTGCGTCTCAAGAACCTCGACAAGGTAGAAAGCTGAAAATTTGGTACATCGGTAGCTTTCAGGACAGACAGAAAAAGTTTGAAAATCCGAAATTGTTTATTTTAAGACCCCCAAATCTCGAGATTTTAAGTGTCCCATAAACATGTTTGTGCGTGTCATTCAGAGACCGTTCAAAATATAACATTGCAGTTTTTTTCGTACGAAAGAGCGTTAAACAGCAAATAAAATTAAAGCGAGAACCATTGTTCTATCTTTTATTGTTTGAGATAGTTAGGATTCAAGCGTGAATAAAAACATATGCATTTTATATTGTTCAAATCTGAATAATTCTAAAACGGAAAAATATAGGAGTTTCCCCTCAGAGCATTAAATGAATACATGTTTGTTCTTTCTAATAAGAAAGAACGAAATCTGTAAGATGAGCGATTTCCAATGGGTACGTCTTTAAATATCACAAGTTGAATCAAATCAACAATTTTTGTGTGTTTTTTGTTGCAGAAAAACACACATTTTTGAAGTAGTTGTTAGTGTCTGATCGTAGATAAAAATTGTCAAAACATAGTATCAGGTTCATTATTATATTTATTGAAAACTTTTTCCCTGGCGAAAACAGCCTTCCTGAACTAGTTACAATATAAACAGTGACTTAGCACGATGCTTTAAAAAGTTAGGATGGAGTAGTGTTCGATCTTCTCATAGTGTTGCATGTGTTAGTTTATTCATAATATATGTAAAGGTCAATGTGTAATGTACTGTGTTTACTGCTTGGCTGTTATTCAGAACTTGACCAGGAAGACGGTGGTGTTTGTTGCCAAGGTGGCGGCTTTTTGAAAACGGTTTAGTCTTCATTTCAAAAGACAAATTTTTACCTTTGCATCTTCGAATTCCCTCTGCTCACGTGAACACCCAATTTGGAGCTGGATTTCTTTAAGATCAACCTTCAAAGCCACATGGCAACAAGGGATCTAATCAATCAGCCTTCTGATCTCAAAACATGGACTTTCCCTTTTCTCCACGTGAACATCAAACAAAATGAGGCAGGAATTGGAGTTTTGAATGTACATTTTTTCGACATTCAACACAGAATGCATTCACAAACAATGTATTAAACGCTCTATTTAATTGTGTAATGGTCTCGATAATTGGAAACGTTGCCACAAACTGTACTCTAATTATATGGCCACATTGAAAACAAAATAAGTGGTGGAACGGAGTGTACGATTGATGCCAAAACCAGTCGTCACGACTGTCACTTGGCATTACTCAGATTCATGTGCTCTACTGGGCTTCAGAGCTTTCTCAGATCTTCCAGTCAATGGTTCCATCAAGTTCACATCAAAGTCCAACGACCCCTGCTCCAGCATTAAAAGAGCCTTTTAGCAGCTTTCAACGAGTCATGTAAATTATAATCATCTGCCTCCTAAATAATGTATCTATATTAAAATGCAATACAGGGACAAAGTAATATCTGAAGTTTGACCATTGCTGTAAATAGGCTAAATAGAGAACATAACAACACATTCCAGGAAGTACTTAAGGTGACCGACAACCTTGTTTTGGTTTTGAATGATGCATATGTTCGGGTAAACTGCACAGAAAAGCATTCAATGTCCCTTCCATACATTCACAAGGAAGAAAACCCCTGTATTTTGATGGATTACACAGGGTAAGAAATACCCAAACTTTTTCGGTGAAAAAAAATCTTAAGACAGACTTTGAACGACAATATAGACACAAAGCTCTTGGCGATTGATGTCATTATTTTTGATCTCCTCTTTAAAAGCAATCTTCACTTGCAATGTCCTGAATTATTACCCGACCGGAAATTTTCAGATACTATAAATTCAAGGGCTCCGCTATCGAGTCTAGCATATTAAAGCTCATACAATAACTTACTTTTGCTGAGATATTAATATGCAATAAAATAATAGCTTTCAAAAGGAAAATGAAGACGGCAAGAGCTTGTGCAGATCTCCAATGGTCGAACTCCCCCCCCATCACCAAACACGTGAGCTGCTCAAGAGGCCAAGTTGCTCTCGTTTCAAAGCCACCTGCTTGCCGCAAATCACTGTAGCGATGTTGACTGGTGTTGACTGATAATGCGCAATTTACTTAGTAGGCGTTTGGAAAACAAGACAGAGGTAAGCGCAGAGACATGCAACGCATGTCTTTGCACCAATCTGTTGTCCCCATCAAGAATTATCCTGTATTTGACCACAGATATGAACGGACCAAAACACACTTGATAGCTGGAAACATTCATGGACAAATGATACACTAACAAACATAATGCAGCAGTGCAGCAGATACACTGCAGCTCGTATAAGCACTAACGGGTTGCCTGCAACAGAGGAACATTGTGAACATGAATCTGACTGAATAGCTGGCAGTGAGTTGATGAACATCACCTGAGATGTATATACCCATCAAAATAAAATTAAATGCCAGAACTAAACATTATTTAGATAGAAAAGCAGAAGGTTTAGCACTTATCTCGAATATACCAGCCCTGAGTGACTGTCTTACAGACAGATGAAACTAAAAAGTGTATTAATTATCAGGAAATGCTATCGTAGTTAAAGTGGACTGAAAAGCAGACTATTAATTTATCCACATTGTACACGAGGCCACAGCTGCCATTTGTAAAACAAACTTCCAGTCTCATTTGGATATGCGATCAGTCAACATAACACTGTGCACTCCAGAACGAGGGACTTCATGGAACCGTGCAGGTCCTAAAATTATAATAAACTTGAGAAACCGGTTTGGTTACAAGCTGGTTGTAACCGAGATTCAAACAAGAAATCTCATCAGGGGTGCTGGTGCAGTGCTCTGAGACACTCGGCTACCTCCTGCTTGTCAAATATTCAAACTACCAATACAGTATGTGTTTTTTTATCGTAAAACGTTTTATATATATAGTACGGTTGGCTTCGTACGATGCTAAATAAGTTCAACATACATACTGAGAAATAGCTATGGGGATGATTTTGAAATGGAAGCCAGCTATTAGCGTTTAACAGTTTACTCATCTCACTCAAGCATATTAGCGTCATCAAGTTTTAAGATATTACCAGAGGCTTAAGAAACAGTACTTAAGAACAATACTAGAAGTAGCAACTGAGAAAAACAACCCAATGAAAATCAACCACCACAATAGACTGCCTGCAATGCTTGCCTTATCCTCGAGGTATTCAAATGCAAACATCTAAATGGATGATTTCAACAAATGCTGGCAGGAATTCTCAAGGATCTCCAGTGGGCCTAACTCAAATATTTGGTACATGTGTTTACCGGGTTCCCCTGAGAGAAGAGTGTGGGGAGCGGTAGTGTAGCGGTTACCACGCTGCGCTTAAAACCCGTCGACCCTAGTTCAATTCTCGCTCACGGCCAACACCAGTGACTTTGATCGAAACCGGTCCTGGGCTTCCCTTGGTCGACTAAGCCTCAAAAAACGACCGAGTGTGATGTGTAAACATTGCCACTCGGGAGACAAAGGCGGCCGAGCATGGTGCTGGCCACCCATCCCTTCGTGTGCCGTTCTGGCCTTCATGAGCACTTGCCCCAACAGTCTGTTATAGGCTATACGGGAGATCTTTGTATTTTTGTGTGTGTGTGTGTTCACTAAGGTCCCCTGAGAGAGTGCGTGTTTGTTCACCCTACACACATTCCCGCAATTGCTCACGTGTTCATGTTTTTTACCAAGGGGGCTTGGCAGTGACGTTTGATAACTCCGGCTCTAAGCAGTGACATTAACATTTAGAAAACTCAACAACCCGTTGAGTCATTGTGTCCTGTTATTAGGCATGCTTCAACAGCTCAGAAATGAAAACTATGTTCCATTACACAAGCACAAAAGACAGATGTCTTTAAGCATGACCTACAGTACACTTTTAAGAAGCTATTCTGAGTTACAGATTGCAAAACATCCACTAAAACACAAACAAGAACATGACATAACAGGCATACATGACAAATGGTTCAACAGGGCACGTGGAGTCTTGGTCTCCACACTGAAGCTCCAAACGAATCCCAATTGGTTTATCTGCCATGCAACAGCAGGGGAAAAAACTGTTGACGGCTAACGCTGCTCTTATCAGTGATCATTAGATGAGGATTCACTTTTTTTAATCCTCAAAGTAAAGCACCTGTTTAGTTTTCAACAGCACCGCAGTGTCGTTAAAATCTGACTTTGTATTCTTGAATAGACTCGTCGCCTTCCCTCCTCTGCCCCCCCCACCCCCCTTGAGCAGAACACACGCGGCACCCAGCAATCTCAAGATCTCGAATCCCACTCACGCCGCTGTGGTCACACATCGGGGGCGAGACGAACGTACTACACACAACCGAGGCACGCGAACGCGTTACGAATCGACCGTATGGATGGGCACAGCGGCGGCGTGCCGATACTCACTGCCTCTTCATGTTATTCTGCAGAGGTCAGGCGTGGGCCGTGATGCCGCAGCCATGCGTGCTCACTGCGCGAGACCTGAGACCGAGCGCCAAGGCGGGTTTCTGGATCGACACCGCCCGATGCTACTGCTGAACAACCAGAGCCTTCAACGCCCCAAGAGGACTGTGGGAGCAGCATTGGGCGGCGTTCACGTTTTAAAATAAAAGTCTCGGGGGTGGGTGGGCGTGGGGGGAGAGTGCGGGGCTATTTTTTTTTATGTTGCGCCCCGTTTTGTTTTTCCCTTTCAATTTGACAAGGTCAATCGTTTACATGAACAAAAGGAATGAGGGTAAGAAAGAAATGTGTGATATTAGAAAATGCAGTATGTTTGTAATACATATACTTATTGTATGTAAAATTTCACATTCAAACTCGAGAATTTGAAAAAGAAAAGGGTACATATGTATATTTAATGACTATTTAAAGCATTGCTCAGTAGTGGTATTGAAACATCAGATTATATTGTGGCTTTGTAGAGCAGTGATTTATACTTCAGTTGCTGAACTCTTAATTTGTAAGGGGGGTTTTGCTTCTCACTAAAATCTTGGTAATGATCCAGGAGATAATGGAGCATTTCAAACCTCACTCGTTGCATTTTACATTTCACAGAACTCACAATTCAACTGAGCTAGCCTAAGGAAAAAAATAAAAATAAATTGTGAATTTAGAACAGACTACAATTACTGCCACCATTTCTGGCGAAGAAAACCATTTTAATAGCTCATCTTTTGGTGATAATTTAATCAAAATTTTTTTCACAGGTTAATGGCAAGTGAAATGATTCGGTAATTGATAAGCCTAATACTTTAATTCATTCACACAAGTAAAACATAGATGTATTATATTCACCCTGTAGATATTCGTTGTCAATTCAGGATCACAATTAGATTTTTGTCTATTCTCATCACATGATTTATATTGATTCAGTTTTTCTGTATCGTTTGTAGAGTTCCGTTGGTCCGTTTGCTGAAATGGTAAATTAGCATTTGTATCAATCATAAATAAAATACCCCTCACACAACATTCATGTGTGTATCATGAGCATCATAATCTAGGAATCGATTCATCATTAAATGCCTCATATTTTTGAGAATTCCATATTACTGAAACCTATGTATACCTAAATAACCAATTTTTTTCATATAAACGACTATTTTGATGCAATCCCTTTCAACAACAGATGGCCAGCCTATATGCGCAAAAATAAAATGCGTGCAGTTTGTAAAGTGCTGTTAAAATGCTCGTGACACGAGCACTGGCGGCGATTTAACATTCCGCATAAGAACAAACACAGGCGTGCGTTTTATTTTTCACGCAAATTTAATTCTTCTTTAAACATCTCATTATTATAAGTCTCCACAGTTCCAGGCACACGCATACCAAATGCAGCAAAAGTTGGTTAATGCAGACATGTAATTTTTTTGTTATTTTCTTTGAACCTATCTACGTGACTTTACCGAAAGACCCAAAGAATATTAATGCAGACAATTCTATGAAAATGTGCTCACTTAAAGAGAAACATTAAAAGGGGTTAGCAACACCTGAGTGATAGTGTTCCATGCCATGCACGTCAGTCTGATTGAACACCCCCGATGGTGGGTAGTCTGCACAGCTGCTATGGATACTTTTCCTCCACGTGTGGATTGAACATTGTTGAGCTCTAGTGTAAGTTATATTTACAATAAAAAGTGTATGAAACACCGTCAATGGCCTTTTTTTAAAGATCGTTTAGTTAAAGCTGAATTTCTCCTGCACTTTCATTGCAAAATATGCACATATAAAGTCGACACATTGACAAAAGCCAATTTCCAAATGCAATAGCCCAATGTTATTCGTGAATTCGTCAAATTTAGGCTTTAACTTGTCATACGAGTGGATACATTCCCAACAGGGCACATCCCTGCATCACTCAGCTGTTAACCAGAGAGTTGCACACCCAAGACAAAATGTGATTCTACAGCAACACAGCAAGTCAGCGGTAAACCAAACAAATGTGCACCGCAATCCATCAAAATAAACGCCCAAGCCAAAAAACCACCACCCACCAGTGCCCAACCTCCCTCTCCGAGGAATGCCCAAACCCTCTTAAACTCATTACACATTCTTTGGAGTAAACAAAATATAGTATTTACCTGAAAACAGAGAAGAGCACGTACCTGAAAAAAGCTTCCAAGTGCAATTTCACCCACAAATTTAAAACTTTACCAGTCGCAAACACGTACAAGAATAGCAACGGTTTCTTAAAAAAGCTACGATGTAAGTTGCACATGCCCCACTAAAGATATATTTTATTGCAGGTAATTAATGACACATTCGCTTACATGAGTTTTTCCATCAAGCCCAACAAGTTGAAGATAGAGCAGGTTCATAACCATACCACTCGCTGCAAATGGGGCACCACCTTGTGTTCATTTGCAAAACCAAAGCTGGAATATTCCAGAAGTCGTTGCTTGGTCTGAAGGAATGTGGAAATAATTGACTAGAAGGCTGACGGGAAATGGAATAAGTGACCACAGTAAAACTAAAAAACTATTTTATTTTAATAGGTAAGGCCCACTGAGCTATATAGCTCTTTGTCAGCAGCGACCTGGCCACAAATTATAGCTCAATGAAGTGGCTTATCATGTGTAAATGTATAGAAGTCAAATACTGTAAAAGCATGTTTCTAAATGTGGAGGGAAAAACCAGAGGACCCGGAGAAAAATCCACGCGACAACAGGTAGAACATGCAAACTCCAATATACAAGCGTCAGGGTCGGGATCAAACACACGACCTCCTGCATACCAGGCGAGGTAGTTAACATCTCACCACCGCAGCGCCCAAGAGAGTTGCACTTTACCTTCTCTCAAACTTAGTTCCAATACAATACAAACAATTAACTTCCTCTACCTCAGTCATTCAATACATTGACGTTATCCTGGTCGCGATTTTATCAATTGCAATACAATTTGACAAATTATTTGCGTTGTTTTTTCTTTTTTTTACACGTCTCTTTTGTGAACAGTTTTATTTGCATATAGTTTGCTTCACTCGTGTATAATGATGCTATTTATTTTAAATCGCCGAATCATGAAAAGCTTACCAGAAACACAGGTGTGAAAGAAACAATGAAGGCAGCCAAGTGTGGTGCTTGCTACTCATCCACTGCAAGCCTATTCTATCCTTCTGAACCTATTACCAAAGACATATATTACCCTTGCTGTTTTTCGTTTTATTTGGTGATGTCAAGACCTTAATTTCTCACTTAACATGTTTTGGATCATGTATACACTCTAGGAGCCACAGCCATAGCAAGAGGAATACTGGATATGGTGTGCTGGGTCAACATATTTTTCGGACCCAGCCAGACCTCGCTGGAATGAAGCCCTGGCAATGTCACCTGGTATATACAGGTCGTGGGTTCGATACCAACCCTGACGCCTCCTGTATATTTGGAGTTTTCATGTTCTCCCCGTGGTCGCGTGCATTTTTATCTGGGTCCTCCTATTTTCCCCTTCGCATTTAGAAAAATGGGTTTAGAGCAGTTGGCTGCTATAAATGTCCACGTGATAAACCACGTCGTTGAGCTATCATTTGTGGCCAGGTCGCTTCTGAAAAAGAGCTATACAGCTCAATGGGCCTTACCTGGTAAAATAAAATAAAAATGTTTTTTGCATACCTTGGTCTCTTGGAGTATCGGCGGCGCCGGGTGCTCGCTTGTGAGTCCCAAGAGTTGGGGTTGTGCTCCCAGTACTCGGGGTCACTGCTGTTGCTGTCATACGCCTGGGGGCGGCCAGCCATCCCACTCAAGGGAGAGGTGCGGCGACAGCAGCGGCAATCGGTGCCGCAGCAGCTCCCCTGGAAAAAACATAAAGACAATATCAGAACCCTGCAGCATAACCCTGTTTAAAAAAAAAACACTCAAGGGCGGGCAAGAGAGCCACCATGTTAAACAAACATTACATGTCGATTTAAAGCTTTCGTGACTGCAGGGATTCATCTTCTTGGTTCTTTCGGTAAAGTCACGTAGAATGGAAATAATAAAAGAATAAAATAAAATAATATAATATTTTATTATGTTTTGTTTTTATTATTTTATTATTTCCATTCTACGTGACTTTACCGAAAGAACCAAGAAGAAGAAACATTACATGCTGAAGAGAATGAGTGATGATATGATCTGCTTTTGTTTATCATGCATTCGGCTCCAGATTTCACTCCTATGTATGAGGAAAGGCCGATGGGAAAACTACCACTGGTGTTAAAGAGTCCGAAAATGTTTTGCCTTGACAATAAGAATTGAAGGGGGGCCTCTCTGAGCCTTCAGCAGGGGGACTAAGCCCCTTTCAGCTCCCTGACACTACAGCGCTACACTGTTGACCCACATCACTGGCAATCCAGCACACGGGGACACTATGGTAACAAACACAGCACATGGGTGGGCGTTAAGATGTTAAACACAAAGCGCTAGGGTTCTCGGAGTTAAAACTGTTAACATAGCATACACATTCTTGAATTTCCCCTGAGGTTTGGCTACATGCAGTTTACAAAAGGTTTAGTAATTCTTTAGTTTGAGTTAAAAAAGCATGGTTGGAAAACCAAATAAAAAGGTCATGAGGTCAGTGTCACTACCTCCTTTTTGAGACAATGGTAGCTTAAGTTCCATCTTTAATATCTGAAGAGGAAGAAGATGTCCATCTTGGAATAAAAATGTTTGACCATTACAATTAAGCACCCATGTCAAAGGCATACGATTTGTTTTTTTCATTCAGTGAAATTATGTTAATGTTTTAAACGTGAGCTTGCTTACAATTACACAATCAGATATATAAATATTATATTATAAAGACATAAAACTGTGAAATGTAGTCAAATTTTTTTCCGTGAGGTGAAAATAATCACCACCAGCAATTTTATATATTTGTGTGATTTATGGTCACAATTCAATTTTATGATTCTCCTCTTTACAATGTGGTGAATGGTAGTGCCTCTAGTGGCTACAGGGCTGAAGTGAACCCATTTCAGCACGAATGAGGAACATTGATTATTATGCACGTGATTCAATGTACATTAAAGCTTAAGAAACAATATTAACTGCTGAATTGATATAAAGTTCCACCACAAGTTGACTCAATAGCATAATTTAGAAAAAAACTAAATACTGGAAAATTAGGCCCTTACAGTTTAAAAGCTTTGAAGATCCAAAAGTCTTCCAAATAAAATAAAAAACTAAACTATTTTTATTTTACCAAGTAAGGCCCACTGAGTTATTTAGCTCTTTTTTAATAGCAATCTGGCCACAAATGATAGCCCAACGAAGTGGCTTACCGTGTGTAAATTTATAGCAGCTATATACTCTAAACGCATGTTTCTACACATGGAGGGGAAAACCGGAGGACCTGGAGAAAAATCCACGCGAACACGGGAAGAACATGCAAATTCCAAATATAAAGCAGGTCTCAGGGTCGGGATCCAAACCCACGACCTCCTGCATACCAGAAGAGGTAGTTAACATCTTGCCACTGTGGAGCCCTGAGATGGGAGACCAAATACGCAAATATGTACCTACTAGGAGTGTCCCGATTCCACAGTGCAGTGTGAAACAAGGTGTCGTTGTAAGCGATCTGCGTGCAGCCTTCATGGAGGCTACTGTGAATAAATAAGATTGCCACTTGGCAGCGGTGGCACCGTATGAGCACAAACAGCAGCTTGTGGGCCCTGTGTGCTTTCGTTTCTGCATTAAGTTTCATGAACCCTCACCTTATGTTCTATGACTGCATGTGCCAAACGTTAGATTCCCTTGAAACGGAAAATTCATCCTTGCGTGTGTCCGTGAGAGAAAACCCACAACTACAGCGCAAACTCACTGCATTTGATGGTCTAACAATATCAGCTTCCATTCAAGGCAGTGCAGTACATGTATCATTGCTGTAATCCTGTTTGGGGCTCTTGTTGTAACCAGTTTCATTTGTCTCTTCTAATTGTGGATTTAGTGTGCACGCCTTTAGCCGGAACAATGCGTGGTTACTGTAGCTTCTGGGAGGGTGTGCTTCCCCCCCCCTCTTGTGAAAGATCTACTGTACTTATCAATTGACTATCGCCTGATTCTAAATGAAATTCACTTGCGTAATAGAACATAAGCAAGAGGAATATACCAATAGATATCTAGACAACCGTTCAGTGATACGGACTGCTGCAATAAACTGAAAAAAGCACGTCCTCTCAATAGTTTGCTCTTGATTTAAGATTGACAAAGCATGACAGATACATCAGCAACACTTATTTTTAAACACAGTCCATGTGATTCAAATTGCAATGAGCAAGACAACATGAAGTTGATGTCATCTCTTGATACAAACAGAGGTTTATATCCTCAACGAAATTTGAATGAGACCGTTTATAAGTTTATTTTAGGTCCTTACAGTATGCTGAACTTATTTCGCACCGTACGTAGCCAACCGCGCTTATCGGAGGCACTCTAAGAGTGCTTTATGCAGCCGGGAGTTTCTAGAAAAAAATCCATAAATACTAAACCGCTGTATGGCCACTTAACGACTTCACCATAAGACAAAGTGCCCTACTAAAGTCAAACTTTAGACCACCCTCACGTAAACAAGTACCGGGAGGGTGTTGTTTCCATTATTGTTCCTTAGCGCGTCTTAAAAATTCCTCATTCCAAAATGGGGATCAAATCTGTCGTCCGCAAACTCACCCTATGCAATTCTGTCCGTGTGGTAAAAAACAACATTTGTAAAGTGGGAATCAGTCTAATAAGCAAACAAAACACGTACAGGGACTCCTCGAATAACGAACGAGCTAGGTTCCCGAGGTCTGTCCGTAAGTCGATTTGTTCGTAAGTCAAACTTTTCTCCTGTCGATTCCAAACATGTTGTATGGCATGTACACTAAACACGGGAAATGGCTTTAAAAGTTGTGTAATCTCCTGTAGATGTAGATACCATTGCTTCGTCATGTTCTGCAGATGTAGATGTCACGACCGACATCTATCGCGGGGCGGCTGAATTTACGAATCTCCGTACAAACAGGCAGCTGGACATACGGAGAGGTTTGTTCATATCTCTGAAAGTTCCTAAGAGGCCATCCATTTAGTACGTACGCATGAAGGGAGGGGGGTAACCCAAATGCATAAGCTTGCGTATGGGGGGTCTACTGACAATGTACGCATAGGAAACGGGGAGGGGGTGAAGCCTCGATAATAATTTGTCTACATTGGCCTTCAAATGAGTTAGATAGTCCGGCGGTGGACTATCTGTTTGCCTAAACACGTAAATATTATTAATCCTTGATCGTTTCTGGATTAAACATCGGCCGTTCTATAGGATTCGGTGGGAGGGGGGGGCGTCAAGCGTACGTACGCAGGTGGGGGGGGGGGGGTAAAAAGTACGCGTGCGTACAGGGGGGGAGGGGTGAAGTTGACAGATTTTTGCGTACGTACGAAATGGATGGCCCCTAAGTCGAATGTTTGTAAGTAGAGGAGTCCCTGTACATCACCAGCAGCCACGGTAAATCACCTGCTGGATGAGGGTCTCCCCATGCCACGGAGATCATGGGGGGGGGGGGGGTATTTAACCATACTTTGCCACACTGATCAGTACGGGTTTGCCAAGGCAGGAAACCTAGAAAACAAAACTAAGGTACAGCAATTGATTTTGCGCGTCGCCCCACAGCCCTATGACAAATATCACAAGCTGGTTACCATCCAGACTCAACCCTGCGAAGCTTCCATTATCTGATGACATCGGGTATATAATGGGTAATTTGGTCTGTTATATTCCCGAAAACCTGTAAAATTTGCATGATTCTATAGCAGAGACGACAGCAGACTTCAATACAAAACATTAACTTCCCAAAAGTAGTCTGAATCTCAATATATTTCGGCAGAAAACAGCGTATCCTCAACAAACAGTTTGGCTCCACACTGGGCGATTCAGCTTTACAAGGTGATTCTCACTTTAAATCCTCAAGGGACAACTCTAACAATGATCATGGGTCTTATTTAACACTCGAAGAGAATATTCCACAAAATACAAATCTTATCGCTATCTGCCTCGTTTGTGTGTCCCAGGTTATATGGCAGGAGTTCGAATCTTTCTTCGTGAAAACAAAGGTTTAACATTTATTGACAAACGCTCCATTACAGTGCTCTCATGATGTCACTGGATTGATATAAAAATGTATGGATGAAAGTGCCACAAAAATAAGTATTGATTAACTTCATCACGCGGGTAATTATTCGGCTTTATTGTGCACGCAATTATTCCTGTTTTCCTATAGTCATGATCATGTGCATTCAATTATTTCCAACTCGTGCAAATGCATGCTAATAACGTTTAGTCGAATGGGAAAAAACAAACAAGACGGTCAACACATAAGATTGCCCGGTACTTAGGAAAACGCACACAGACAACATCCAGTGCAAAGGACAGTACACGCGAGACCGTATGAGAAAGAACATTCAGTACTGATAGAAACAAGAAGATGCAGGATGGAATATATTGCACACAATTATGACAGGATATGGGTACGTTAATTGTTACATTCAAGAGGCTTTAAAGCCTTTTTTCTGTCATACAACGTTTAACAAGAGCCTGGATACATACGCCGCATAAGAAATAATTGCTACTTACACATACATTTATAAGCCCTTAACAGATAGGTGAGAGCAAGCGTTTCTCTCGGAAGACGTCAGTTTCAACAAATACTCAAAGCAAAATAAAATAACTATCCAAAATGGGTTACATTTTTTTTCTCAACAGGAAAACAACTGATGCTTAACAAATATGCCAATTTTAAAATATAACATAGTAACCGTGATAACATTTTGCCCAGTCGTGTATGTTGTTCATACACGTACACAATATACACACACCACCATACATATTAAACACCAACACACATACACCAAGTCGCCATTCACCAATAAGTCGTGGCACCACAACCACTGCATTTGTGCCCGGCTAAGTGTACTCTGAGGCCAAGTGACGTGTCAAAATTTAACTGGTAAGTCAGCAGCACAGACGTATTTCAGATGAACTGCCTGGGATGAATGGCAGATGCACCAACCTCCCCCTACGGTCTCCTTGCTGTGTTTTAGCCACCCGGCACTCTGCTCATAGTTGTGAGCGTCACTCCTTTGCCTTCTGCTGTTGTTTGGAAAAATGCTACCTCCAACTACCCAGTGGCATTCTTCATGAGCCTCCTCCACAAAGGCAGAACTTAACATCACTCAATCCTGTCTTCAGCAAGTCCATTCAATTTCAAGTCCTCCTCAACCACATCCACCCATCTGCTCTACAGTCCACACACAACACTGCGTCCGTCCAGCCACTTACACTCAGCCAAACAGTAGAGTATTGGGGCATGCCGTGGCTACGGATGAGAGCTGCGTGACCCAGCCGACAAAACCTCGTTTACCAGAGGTTCTCAATGATGGGCTTACATCCAAATCATACAATCCATTTTGGTTAAACTAATAATGGATCGTAAGCAGACCCGCCTAAATGTTTCAGGCCAGCATAGGTGTTACCCCGTAAGGAGCCCACATTTCGCAAGGATAAAGAACAGAGTGTATGATTGTGATAAGACCACGAGCTATGTGTGTGAAGCAACAGGCCAGGCATCTTACACACTCGTGTTACGCACCTGAAGCCAAGGTAACAACATTCAAATGATTTGGTGTCATATCTGCTGCCAAGCCAGAGCTGGCCATAAACACACTGCCCAGGTATGAGAACTCTGCCACCCTATTGACAACCACGCCACTCGCACAGAGCTGAGGTAGTAGAATTTCCCAAGCCATTTAGTATCCAAGCAATACTTTATGTTCCTGGCACTGATGCTTTGCTTTTCCCAGAGCTGTCAGTAGCCCCCCCCCATCTCTACATGACAAGCTCCCGTTTCAACAGCGAACTACTCAGAGGGCATCACTTCCCAAACAACATCAGCACAACACAATATCATGGAATAGCACGTAACCATCCCTTGACCGTACAAAACCTTTGGTCTGCCCCAGGACAGATGATGATGTTTATTATTACACGAGCAGCAAAGTGGAGTCATGGAAAGGCCAAATCGGTGACCTACGGGAGACCCCGGGGGGTGGCAGAGCCACCACCAGTGATCGCTGGCGGCGTTCGTCTTGGCCGGATATCAAACGACGTGGTGAAGTAAACCCACCGATATCTAAACATGTGTGTGACCCTGATAACGTGACACCACGGCACAACGTTGACACGTTGCAAGTGACATTGGCGTAGAGCCACTGTGGTTGTTGTATTCAAATCGCGATTCAACAATGAGCGGTGGCGCCAGCAGCTGCACCTTGAACCTCTCCAACGATGCCCAGTTCCATTCGGGGCCACGGCTTAAATGTCCGTGGCGAGGAGCGATCGCTGAACCGATTCTCCACGGTCATCAATACCCCCCACCACCACCACTGACCGGCGTGGTGAAGTATGGTCAAACACACACGATCACACACCGAATCTCGCCGTGACACAAACACGGCCCCGAGGCGAGGCCTTCATCCGGAGGTTGATGCCAAAAAGTAGCTGCGGACAGCGGCGATTGTAACGAGTCAGGCACAGGCTTATCAAATAGTCGCCGAGGCCTTGCCACACACACACGCGACTCGAGATACACCGTGGACACACACACATACACGACTCGAGATACACCGTGGACACAAACACACACATCCACCATCTCGTCTGGCGATAACAACAAGTCTCGCACTAGGAGGAGGAGGGGGATGAGGGCGGCCGCGCAGGGAGATGGGGACGGGGGTGGTCCCAGGTGAGGGCTACCTGCGTGTAGAGTTTGTAAGCAAGGTGTGGAGATGGCGAGAGAGGGGGGCACGGTGAGTCTCTCTGTCTGTCGCAGTCTTTCACCGCCGCCACCACCACGACAGCTCCCGGTCCACTCAATCCAACGGGGGGGGGGGCTGCCTTTAGATTCCACACCGCGCTTCCGTCGATAGCCGACAACCAACCCACCCCGCCCCGCCCCCCCCGACAACAACTTGCCCGTTTCCCATTGGCCGAGAGCGCGTCACGCGCTCGAAAATGCCGCGCACCCGTTGGCTACCGAACGATCGACGCGCGCGCAAGCGGACTACGAAATCGAAGCCGGGGCGGTTATTTATTTATTTATTTTGAGCCGCGCGCGCGGCGGCGATTTAATTATTTATCTGCGGGGAGGGGCGTGGTTTAGCTTGCCGTGACGTCACCGTTGTAATTTATACACCGTATAGGCAGCTCTGCCGCTCACCACCAACCGTCGCCGCCTCGTACGCCGTGCTACGCGGGGCTGCCTGTGCGGACTACGGATTCAAATCGTCTGATCGCGCGTTCGTGGCGCGTCCCTAATTGGGGGGCCTCAAGGCTGTGGGGCCGGACACGGGAGTCGCTCCACTGCTGGACTAGAATCGCCCGTCTCTCACGAGCCCTGCCATGTAAATGAGTGCCGTGACTTTAAACGTCGTTCGTTGTCGCGATTTAGAAGGTGGTCACCCACCCACCACCCACCATTCTCACTGCACGTGTCGTCGTTTGTTTCCAATTTTCATTTTGCCGCGTGCCGCCAACATGGCACGAAGTCTTTCTCGCAGCGAATCTCTTTGATGTCTGTCGTTGTCGTCGTAAAGACATTCTCCGCACGGACTGCGATACCACCCAGGCCAATTTCTAAAAAGTTGTTTGGTTTGTTTGTTGTAGTACAGAGTTAGAATGATGGCTTTAATCTAAGTGGTTGTTGTTGTTTGACTTGCATCCCACTGGGATTTTTGCACAGAGCGTTGGTTTACGGTGCTTTTTTTCTGGAAGACTTTGCAGTTTTTTCCTGGATTTTTCTGTTTGCGCAAAGTCACTTTAAGATGTTTTCTTGTTCATGATTTTGTTTGTTGCGGTTGCACCCGATTCAAGAGCCGAATGGCTCACAGGGCTATACCAAATACTGTAAATGAAAACTGAAACGCACCAGTCCATGGAACGCCGAGTCAACGTTTGGCCCAACGTTCCGTGTTTACCGGGGAGTGTGTGGTGCTAAGTGCCGTCGCGTTTGTTGTGGTTGTGTTTACACGGACGAGACGAGAACACAGAGTACGGTGTCCTGGAGGGTTGTTGACCGCCGACTCGTGTTAGGAGTTTGAAGGAGTGCGCGACCCCGCCGCGGCAACGTGGAATTTCCACCGCAGTGGGCGGCTGAGAGACTTATTTTAATTCGGTGTGTGAGCTTGGCATGTGAACGTGGAATTGCCACCACTTAGCTCAGGGCCGTCAACATTTTTATTTCTCTGTCCCAACGATCTCCACAATGACAAAATCGTTGGCCAATTTGAGTAAGGTCACGCCAGGTCACGCCGTAGGAATGTGGAATTTACAAGATTGGCCAGGTGCCACCAGAAGTAATGTCAACAAGCCACTCGTCTCAGTGACTCACTACGCGTCCGTTAGATACGTTGACACAATATTTACGAGTTTTATAAGGGGCATTAAACCTACCGTTTTGTCCGCTTGCACGCAAGGCCCTCACGCCAATTCGTGGAGTGCGTTTGAATGCCGCTTGCACGGGTGTCTGTGGAGAGATGGAGCTGATGCGGCACAGAAGGATGTGGAGCCGAGTTGACCTACCGATGACCTGTGCCAGCGGTGTCAGGATCGGCCTCTGGAGGAAGTTCGTGAAGGACGCTACTGGGGAATTGGAGGCAGCCGTCCAACAACAACGGAGGCAGAGAAATGATGCTCACGATAACTTGCAGAGCGCCGGGTGACTAAAACGCAGAAATTTGGCACGGGGGAGCACAGGTGGTGAATCTACCGGTCATCTCGGTCAACCCATGGCACCTGGGTCTGTTTCGTGACCTGCCAGTGGGCCTTCACCACTTCACGTGACCTCAAAGTGCACCTAGCATGGCACAAGCGCCATGCTGACGTCACCGCCAGTTATTGGCGAACGGCGATTTTTGTTATCTTTGTGGAGCAACTGGGCAGTCAGTCCTTCGTCTCGATGTGCAGTGTGGAAGAACAAGAGCCATTGACTGAAGAAAACGCTTGCCACATTTATCATTAACGTTTCTGTTTACTAGCAGACAAATGTAAAGGAATCTTTTGGGTACTGGACCTTCTTTGGAGAAGAGATATAGTGTGCTACTATACATAATCTGAATGTTAGTTTTCTCAAAATAATGCAGTGCGCTCATAATACCTATTCTGAAAGACTTGCCACATTCACAGTGGGCTTTAAATATAAAAGTATACAAAAGGCTGATGTGTTTGGCAAATGCCCTTATTAATAGTAGAGACTTCTTGACATATGGGTGGGAATCACACTATGGTGCCCTGAGAAAACTGTTTGACATATAGTTGACTTGAATAGTTTTTAAATTACATGAACAGTTTTCCATTCGTATTCATTGATTGGAAACAAAACCCTTAAAAGTCAACACATTTTTAGTAAAATCTGATTTTAACTAGAGGTGAATTATAAAATGTTGCCGAGTTTTTATTATGTGTGCACCATTAATCTATCGCAAGGGTTGGCAACCTGCATCTCCAATCTTAATTTCTCAGTTTACTTAAAGATTTAATTCATAATTAAGTAATACTGGTAGGAACGAAGTGGACCAGACCACCAATAGATTAATGTGTCCGTCCATCTGTCAGACAAGATGGCCGCCCGCTCCCCCTGCGATCTGTGAACTAAACAAGATGGCCGTCGCTTCCGGCGCCTCACGGCGAAACTTTCAACTTCGCTTCAAATTTACTTTACTGAAACGCAGCACGTTTTTTTAACACAGAGACAAGATACATTTATTAACACAGAGACGAAATACATTTAATCGCCTTATTTGTGCACGAAAAGCACGGCGCGAGGCCTAGTGCGGCAGGCTTCGCGAGGCCTAGTGCGGCAGGCTTTGCGAGGCCTACTGCAGAAAAGGCATTGCGAAGCCTACTGCAGAGAAGGCTTCGCGAGGCCTACTGCAGGGAAGGCTTCGCGAGGCCTACTGCAGAGGCTTTGCGAGGCCTAGTGCAGAAGGCTTCGCTAATTCTACTGCAGAGAAGGCTTCGCGAGGCCTAGTGCGGCAGGCTTCGCGAGGCCTAGTGCGGGAGGCTTCGCGAGGCCTAGTGCAGAAGGTGGTGGTCAATTAATCTCAGATGTGATCGTTTGGAAATGAAAGACTACGAGTCTTTAAATCTCACAGCGTTTCTTGTCAAAACAAACACTTTTAATTAACGTTACACTAGAATACAGTAATTTTTTCTTTAACTCCTCTATACCCGGTCGATATCCCTGTACCGGTACTAAGTATTATTCCTACCAGCCCACCCTGCAGGGTCCTGTTATATTGTACATTTTCTTAATTTGTTGACTTTTTTCATTGCGGTATTTATTGTATTTATAATATTTATGTGACCTGTTGCGACCTGGTGCAAACCTGATTCAAGAGCTTAGCTCACAGGGCAATTCTAAATAAACTGTTCCAGAGCCGCATGCGGCTCTCTGAGGAGCTGATTCATGATGTTATTCAAATGCATTGTGGCTCTTGAAATATTGATTCTTTTTTACCGAATTCAAAAAATTGTCTCTTGTTATTTTGGTTTCCGACCCCTGATCTATACAGTCCCTTCATCATGGGTTTATTGAGGACTTCTTATTTATAATGGTGGATTCTATTCTAAATAGGTCATTATTCACTGCTCCTTGCCATAGGTATATGGAACTTCCACAACTGACTCTGGACTAAATATGAGCTTATCACCTCCCCACAATCATTTAAGCCATGAGGAAACACTTTTACTTTTTTTATATTTCCAGCTCAGGTTTAAAGCATGTATGCATTAACTTTGTTCGTTCGTCTGTAATGTGCATGCCGAATAACTGCTTTAGTTGATCCAATTTGAACCAAACTGTGTTCATAACGTTGTGTTTCTATTTGGGATTTAGCATGTTGAAATCCACTTGTTGATCAAAATGTTGCCCAAATTTTGTAGACACAAACCAGAGCAAAAAAAGACTAAAGAAAATCCCCATTCAACGTGCACTTACGCTACGTGTTTTAGCTTTAACGCGGTTTTCTTTTAAACAACGTGTTTTGCTTGACACGCAGCACGTGCCTGCTTTAACACGAGTCAAGGACGTGATGGACTACTTTTCTGAGCGGCGTGGGTGTTGGCAGCGTTGTTTTGTGATGCCGGGAGCTGGTACTGACTACTGATGCGAGCTGTGACACACGGTGTGCCCTCTTCATCAATCTTTGTTCCGTGCAGCTTTGTGTGCGTAGCGTCATCTCACTCCCTTATCTTTTTCACTCCCCATGTCTCTCTCTCTCGCACACTTTTTATATAAATAAATGACTGTCACGCATAGAATATTTATATAAATACAACAAGCATGGAAAACATTTCCTGTCAAATTATAAACAAAATTACGGGCTGGAACGGCACCCCCACATTCACCAATAATCTTTATGGGAAAACTAATCCCGCTTAACGCGAATTCGCTCGACGCGGCAATTTTCAGGAACGCAACCTCCGCGTTAAGCGAGGACTTGCTGTATCGGCAAATATGTAAAAGTATGTTGCTTTGAAAGCTGCCTAGGGGCTCTAGTGCTACTAATTAAACTATTCTGAAGAGGTAGGAATGTTAGAATGCATTACATAATCTATGCACATGCTTGATTTTTTACATAACATGTTCCTATATTTATATTTTTTCCGTAGCCATGGCGACCAGGTTTAACCGAGCTCTACCTAGGCCAGGTATTTTCCGCTTTCTGTGGGAGCTGGAAGGAGGAGAGCCTACTGACGGCGAGGTGCAGAGCGTGCGCACCATCGGAAGGTACGCTGCACCGAGCCGAAACTGGAAGCCATAGTCTGCTTCAGAATGTTTCACAAATAGGAATTGCACTTTTTTTATAATAATTTGCAGTCCTTTGCCATTCCACGACTGAATCAAGGTCTCCCCACGCCATGTGTGTCACAAAAGGTTGTTTGACGATACGTCATTACCACACCGGTAAGTGCTGGGTTTTTTAACGTGGTGCGGGGCAAAGGAGCATTTTAGATATCACTCATGACTGATGACAGCCATGCCTGGGAATCAAACTCAGGACAGTTAGGTAATAGCGCAGTGAGTTAACCGCTCCACCCAAAGTTATTATTGCATCGTGGAATGCCAGTTGTATGCGGTCTAAAGTCGGTGGTCTTCCGTCAATGGTACATGATGTTATGTAAATGGTGCAAGGTGTCACGGCATTGGTTCTTGTTGTTCAGCGGTGCATAATGCAACTTCGGTGGCAAATGATGTTCACACTGTGTTGTCCCACAACCGTAGGATGGTCCTGTACGATGCTGTTCATTCGCGGGCGAGAGTCACGATGGTGAATGGGACCAAGTGTCACAAGCTGTGGGTGGACACGTCACTCATCGAGCCCTTCGCCACCCGCATGGGAGGGCTCTACCTGTTCCTCGGGGAAATCGAGAGGCTCACAGGTGACCAAGCAAGCCCTGTCCATTGATGACTCGCAATAAACGCCTTCAAAATGTACCGTTGCTTAAATCCAGTACGACATTCACGTGACAGCTTGTCATCGACTAGACACGGACAAAAATAAATCGGAGTATATTTGAGCATGGCATAGGCAGCACCACAATTGGAGCAGAAGGGCTCTGACCCTGGGCAGACTGGGAGAGCAAACAATAGACTTAAAATATCTCGTCAACTAAAAATCCCTATGAAAAATAAAAATAGGTTTTACCCTTTCCGGCAATAGAACAGGAGGTATTAAGGTGTTCAAACACCAAATAGAAACCTTTTGCAAGGAATCAAGTCTGCATTAACCACACGTACTTGTAAACAAACATGCTCTGATAATTAATATATGCGTTGTCTTTGAAAGTAATTGGACTACACCAGAGACAGCCTTCTTTGATACTGGCAAAAAAGGTCCCATGATTAAAATCCCTATTTAAAATGGACGTATGAGCCAATTCATTTTATCAATAAAACTTGTGCATTATTAACGCGTACTTTTTCCTGGTAAAGTAAAATCTATTAACGCATACTTTTTTCTGTTAAATAATGTATTGTACGTTGCATAAAAAAAAACAGTGACAGTGGAGAGCAGAGGGGAAAACCCACCAAATCTTAGGTAGAGAATAAAACCTTGAGTCAAATGTTAAACCAAGGAGCCTCATGTCCTGTCCCATCGGCAGAGCCGTCCCTAGGGTACGGCGAATCAGGATGACTGCCCCGGGTTCTGCGCTTTGGGGGGGGCCCTGCGCTTTGACGTCACAGTGTCAGATGTAATACTTCTGGTTTAGTTTAAAGGCGTGGGGGGGGGGCACACAGTGGGATTTGCCCTGGCCCCCCGCACCCACCCCTTCCCATAGACGGCCCTGCCAATCGGCTACAGCACCTACATGAAAGATATTTTCTTACTTAACATCTGCAGTGTTGCCTGCTCTTCCATGCCCACAAAGCCAGTTAGCCCACCCACTTGTAAAACAGTGGTGCCACTCGTGGCTTTTATGGGGCTAATTAATTTGCTTATAAATGTTATTGTATCTGAAATGTGGCTGATGTCTAGGAGTACGACAATACACGTGTAAAGACTGCTATGTGTGCCCTTGGCTATTGTGCTTTTATTTTTTTTGCAGATGAGGAGCGCCCTCTGTTGAAGGCACGTGTGGTGCAGTGTGTGGATGGCGTGGACCTCCCTGCCCTGGAGCAAGCCTTGAAGGACCAGCGCAGATATCTGGCCACCAGAGAAGGCTCGGAGATGAGCTAGTTAAAAAAAGCTCGAATAACTTAGATTCTGCCAGATAAAACTTTCGATTTTTAACCCATCAACTTGAACATGTATATCCCGTTTGTCATTGCACTTCCTGGATGATGGTCTCCCTACAGCGTTGCGGGTCATCGTGGTTATTTGACCCTACTTCACCTTGTTGGCCAGTGCGAGTTTGTTAAGCAACGGAGCACAGATGTGGAAGAATCGTCACAGTTTCAAGGATGTTTCTGCACTGCCCTCTGTTGACCAGAATGAAGCACAGCTCCGCAGCCACCTATATGACATTAAGCATGGATATTTATCGTCACAACTCCTATGACCTGTGTTATCACGAGTGCGCATAATGCATACCTTGCAAGCTCTATTAAACTTTTCTGTCTTGCATTTTATACCGAACTGTTGAAGAGTCTTGAACGTGCAGCGGTAGTCCGTGTCAGGCCAATGGACCGCAAGGCCGCGAGGTCCAAATCTCGCTCTGCGAGTGCACGGAATGACCAGGTTGGCGTGAGCTGCCAAATGCTTCGTGCTGATGGACGGCACACGCGTCCATCATCGCGGAGCAGATTGGCTTAGACACTTGTACACCAATATGCAACGGTTTGTAATCTTTTATTTAATTGGCAGCCAGTGCAGGTCATCACGAGCGGTCAGTGTGATGTGGTCATACCCTCCTCAGCTTCTGCACTATCAGACGTCCTGCTGAGTTTAGGACAGACTGGAGTGTACATAGATGGGATGGCATTGGCGCAGCCGAAGACATTTGCAATAGTCAAACACGACTGGTGATGAATGCGTGTGGACTAATATCTTAGCTGCATCAAGAGTCAATGAACGGTGTGTTGTACATAGCTGCCGTAGTTGATAATAGCACATGCCCATCACACGTATGTGTGTAGAGATTACCAGTTCAGGGTCAAGGTCAACTCCCAGGCACTTTACATCAGCAGACAGTGCCCCCCCCCCCGGAGTCATTATCCGACACTGAACCATGGCGATTTGCTGCCTGGTACCAAGCCATATGAACTGGGTCTTAGCGATTTCAGCGTTTAACTTCATCTGAAATATGTTGACATCGACTGGTCAATGTCATCATTGTAGGAGCTGAGGCGCGATCACGATGCAACACATGAAGCAGCTTTATCGTGAAAGTAATCGCACCATCGATTATCACATTAGGCTACGTACGGTGAAGAATAAGTTCTACATCTATACAAAGCTGGGTGTCATCAGCATATCTGTGTATGCCAAGACTTTGTTGCTCAGCGATGGTTGTCATGTCAGCCGTGTAAAGTAGAAAGAGCTCTCGACCCAGAACACTTCCTTGTAGCACTCCGCAATGGACTGCTGACTTGGTTAATTCCTGACCAGGGAAGGCGACGCCTGCATCCTCTGCCGGATTACAGAGTCAATCTACGACCGTACAAATCCACCAACTCCAAACGCAGTGTGAAGACGGTCGATGAGGATGTCGTGCTCGACCGTGTCAAAAGCAGCAGAGATCCTTAGCGTGCTGGGTGATCACCCATCCAAGTGTTAGCCTGGCTTAAATGCCTGCTTCGCTTCTGAGATTTTACGAGACGGGTCACATTACAAGTGATTTTGTCATAGGAAAGTCATTAACATTCTCTAAACAATATATAGTGAAGCTCAAATCTAAATGGTTTTGTGTTCATATGTATATTGACTTTTAGAAAGTTTGTAAATATATTTTGACCTATTTGCAAACTACAACAAATATTTATATAAAGATGACCAAACTTTTTTTTTACAAAAAATATTCCATTCCATCTTGCTGCAACCAATATAATGTATGTTCTGGATTCCTATTATATAAAATGCATTATTTTAGGATACAACTATAATTATGAAAATAAAAATCCAAACATTCAAATATATGCTCCACTTGATTCATAGGGAAAATGTTTTAATGCATTCCATAACTAAAACAATGCAATCCAAACATTACGTTTCATACATGTTTATACGATGTTTTAATATCTTAACGTGATGCTAATACTGCTTTGCGTATTACATTGTACACCGTATGAGCTTGAACAAATCTTGCTCTGACAGCGAAACCCTGTGTATATAAGTGCTTACTTAAAAGACGGTAACATTCCACGAGTTTCAAGTTGAGAGTTTTGCTCAACAAAGCTTAGCAGATATGGCACACTGAGTCATATGTGTTACTGGTTGGAACCACCTGGTTCCACCAGCCCACAGGGGATTATTGTGTCCGTCCGTCGTGCATTCAAAAATGGGTGGGGCTGGGTGGAGAGGGGAGGGTGGGGAGGGGCTGGGTGGGGAGGGGCAGGTCACCCTGTGGTGCCCTTATAAAACTCAACTTTTAACCTACTCACGCCGGCTTGTGCCCGCCCTCACAGTCGGGCATATTTGCGGAATACACCACGCCGCCGTTGACCCTGGCCATTGACCGAGCAACCCAACGTTCCTACCAGCTCCCACCGCAGGAATGTGTTAGCTGAGTCACTCAGGACACGGCTTATGAATTCACCGAGAACACGTGATGAGACAACCTGAAAAATATAATTATACTGCTCATTCATTAGTATGTTTAAAGGAACTTCCTTCAAAAATTCTTACCGAAAGAATTTGAACTTAAGGCCAAACTATGTATATGGGATCATTTCATGGATTTAAATATATATGCAATGCATTATTGTTATTTTGTAATTATATAATGAAGCCGGGATGTGTGAATACCTATTTGTATATAAATGATAGTTATTGTGTGAACACCAAAGTATGTAAGGACGTGGTATTTAAAAATGTCATTAGTCAAATGGTTAAAATATATTTTAAAATACAATATTTTAGGCAAATGCTCCTTTACAGTTATATGTCAAAACTCATAAAGTGTAAATAATTACTTAGTAGCAGTTGATATCACTTAATGTAATACGGTCTTAACTTAAAGATGTAGAAAGAATACAAATAAATACATTCCATATAACATTAGCTCATCATTGTAGACATAGTGCATTAGTTGTGTACATATTTTCATGTCATAACTATTCTGCGTTAGCTGAAGGTTTCCAATCTTTTATATTGGCGGGATTGTTCTTGCTAGGAAAACCTTAAAGCTTTAAAATGTTTCGTTACATTGATTGGATTTTTCACGATCAATGGCCTAACCGTGAGTGTGCAGGTCGTGCGTCTTGCGCTGGGTGTCCACAGGCCGGAAAGACCCCAGGATATTGTGGCCGATGAATAAATGGGATTTGATTGCCCCCACCCCATTCCATTGTTTGTACCAAGGCCCATTCCAGCCAGGCGACGCCACCACTGCTCATGAGCACACTTTTTGGGATTGGAACAAAGTGGATGTCCGAGGATAATGATGAGTTACTGTATTATGTAGATGGCCGACTCGTACAGCAGTTTCCTAAGTAAAACATTTTAATAAACCTTAAGAAATAGTTTACCAAATGCTAAATCTCTATTACCCTGGTATATAAATTGATTACATGTTCCGGTTACGTGCTCATGTAATGGAAATATATTATAACGTGCTTCTTAGGGTTTCGTGGTTGTTCTGTATCACTCTCCAATGTATTTTGAGGTTGTACCACGTGTGGTGCAGCCTTGAGTCTGACGTGTTGCTGCACGTGCTGGGAGCTTGTTCGTGACCTGACTGGATGGAAGTTCCAAGAATCATCTTCCAGCATGTGCAGCGAAACGTCAGTCACCGTGCCGAATAGCGCTCGGTACAACCTGAAAACGCATGGGCGAACTTGGCAGCGTGATCCTATTACCGTATCCAGATAAGCTCGTCAGAGGGGGGGGGAGGAGAGGGGCTCGTTTTTAGCTGGGAAGGGAGAGCGGCCGCGCACGCGCTCGTTCGCTCTCATGGAATCGTCCCATCATCCACGGGGCCCTCTTCTAGGTGGTGAGCGAGCGTGGACCCTGGCTGATGCAGGCCGTGAGATGCTGCTGCAGCTGCTGCAGCTGCAGGGTCCACGTGGCGCAGGGACCTGTGCAGGGCCACGCGGGAACCGGCGCGCGCCCCGCTCAGCGAAGCCCGTGGCGGCATCCCTCCGTCCCGGCCTCGCGGTGCCGTGTGCACCTCGCTGACCATCGAGTGCATCCACAGGCGGCGGCCCATCTCCTTGAGCATTCGTCCCTTGTCGTTCATGAACTGTTGCTCGGCCACCGAGCGCTTGCTGCGCGAACCCACGCCCGAGCCACCGCGAAGGGGAGCGGGTTGGGTGGGTGGAACGCGTGGGGCAACGAGGGAGGTGGGAGAAGAGGAGTTGGGTGGGTGGGGGGGTCGAGAGATTTAATTCGGGTTAATGCGTCACGACGGACAATGCACGTGCTACTCCACTGCTGGATGATTGGCCTCCTCCAACGCTCCGAGGGCCGTAGGGGTTATTATATCGTCCAGGAGGCGACGAACATAGACGTGGAAGCGTGGGTTGCGCTGAACTGTCCTCTGCTGCCCACCCCAGCACCTAATATTAGCACGGTTGGCGACGTACGGTGCGAAAGAAGTCCAACATACGTAAGCTCGACAGCCGTGTGTATGTACAGCCCCGTGCGTGGCGTTCGCCCATACACAAGCAACTAATTCAGGCTCAACCCCTGCTTAGCTTGCAAGATCTGACGAGATCGGGAGCGTTCCGTGTGACTTGTCATGGGCCAAGGAACTACACCGTAATTATCACGAACCGCCTCTTTCTCGTAAACAAAAGTGCATTGCAAACAATCACGCTGAGAATGTATATTCGGTCACATTTCGCAACGTATAACCTAAACCTCTGCTCGTTATGCAATGGTTGATTGAGTGCCGGAACCGTGGCGCACGACAAACTGCGCTAATAACGCCGGACATCTGAATTCGACTCTGAGCCACAGCAGCTAACATCGGTGGGCGAGTGATATCCGCAGCAGCGATGGGCAGCCACATCCACTGACCTCTGCACGCATTGACCAGCGCGGTCAAGGTGGGGTCAAACAACCAACAACCCCTTGAAGTGAACAGCGTGGGGAGTTTCTACACCCAGTAATGGGCTGTGACATGGGTGTAAATCATCACTATTATTATTTCTACATTATGTTGGGTTTACCGCGCACACACACACGCGCGCGCGCACTGATAATAATGTGGGGAATTCAAAATGCATAGCCTGCACATAAATTAAATCCTTTATCTGTCCTCATAGCAACACATACAACTCATACGCATTGAGTGGATATATTTTAGCACCATGGTCAGTTACCACGCAGCCCAGCGCATGTAGTCAAAGCAGCTCACGGCCACTCTAAAGACATCCCGATGTAATATTTTTCACCCGTGACATTGTATTTGTCGAGGGAGCGGTGGCGCAGTGGTTAGCGCACTGGACGGCCAATCCGGTACAAGCCGAGTTCGATTCCCGGCCACAACTAACATATCCGTGGCAAGTGCCACCACAGTTTTGGGCTGCCCCCCCCCCTCACTGCCACCACTCCCATTTACCAACCGGCATTGCCCAGTGTGGTGAAGTATGGTCAGACGACCGACACGGCGTTCCGTAACTGGTTATTGTATAACAGCTTGTACGTGCCATAATGGATCCACCATCCGGACCAAATTGCTACGCGGCATTACTCTAGGTCTAGGACCATCAGTTCCCAAGAATTCTGGAACCCATGGACCCCACTGTCAGCTGTCAAGCCTCAAGTCAAACTCGCGGAGCACCGTGCAGCGAGACAATATATTTTACAAATTCAAAACGGCGGTGCCTCTAAATCGTCGCATCTGGATCACAACTCGAAGGCCATTTCCCGTGGCCTTGCGGACCTCCGCCGAGTGGACCTGGGCCTGCAGGTGACGGTGACGACGACGATGGCGATGATCATGATGATCATCATGATGATCTACTTCAGTGTTCTTCATTCGCAAGGCCCGTGGGCCACTGGCGGTCCCTGACGTGCAGCCCCCGACAATACACAAATGTATAAACACCCCCCCCCCCCCCCCAAGTGTTGGCCGTCAAACCCCAATTATTTTAAATGCGTGGCGGCCCTCGAACTCATGATGTCTTATCGGTGAAAGTGGTCTCTCTCTCTCTCTGAAAATGAGTGCAGAAACAACCGGGTTACCTGATGGCGCCATCTCCTGGGCCGGACACGGGATGCGCCAAGGGAGCAGCCTCGGAGCAGGAGAGAAAGACGGCGAGGCCAACGAGAAGGGACCCGCACAGCAGCATCGCTCTGCAGTTCAGCTGCGCGCGCGCGTGCGCGTGTGGGTTGGAGAGTGGGGGTGTGGAGTGGGGAGCAGGTAGACATACTTACATAGTCTTTATATGCAGTTAACAGCAACAACAACAACATTAAAAAACGTCAATGCACTTGTTAACAACACAGGCTTTCAATGAAATATATCAAATAGCCGACGTTTCGGGCAATCGATATTCTTCAAAGCACATCAAGGGCCATTTCCCGAAACGCCACTTATATGTTTTCCAATTACCTTTATTCATAGCACATCGCAGGCCATTCCTCCAAAACGTGCGCAATTACGCGTCTTCCTTTTTAAGGCAGATAATTCATTTACATCCAGTGCCCGCATTGTCCGTGCAGTATTTACACACATCACGTGCCGGGCCGGATTAAGGCATGGGGGCTTCAGGGGCCTCCGTCAGCTGGAGGACCTCCAGAGATAAAGTGAAACGTTATTTGTGAATGCTGAATTTTATTTGTTGTTAGCCCTGTAAAAATACACTTCTTTAACTTTGTTTTCCTTTTGAAAATATTACTGGGGGCCTCACAGTACCTGTTAGCCCAGGGGCCTGCACGATCTTAATACGGCCCTGATCACATGCAGTGCTTAATTTCAGCCCAAACAGTCCACAAGGCTGTTCCAGGAATTATTTAAGACACCCAGTCACATCCATATCGTCTTATCTTGTTCTCAATCTGTAAAGTCACGTAGGTATAAAATACAATTTATTCAAAAAATATATATTTTCTACCTACGTGACTTTACTGAAAGAACCAAATAGTATGGATTCCTGCAGTCACGAAAGCTTCAAATCAAGATTGTCCTCTATCTGTTCTTAAGATTATAGCATATCGAGTACAATAATATCGCGTTTTTATGGATAGGCATATCTTGTACTCTAGTGGCAGTGCCTTACACCGATAATCCCTACTCCGAGCTAGCCTAGAGCAGCTTTCCGGAATACTGTATATCGAGTGAGAAGTTAAGCCCCTGCATATCATTCAGTATTCACATTTCAATAAACTTGAGTGCATATATAAATTGTACTTGTATATTATTTTCAAACACATTCGCACTGGGAAATACAGAATATAAATGTAGTGTGGACAAGGGATTGAAATAAAGTTGCATTAAACCAAAATTATTTATAAAATTGGAGCTGTAATCAGCGGGTGAGCGGTGGTGCAGTGGTTAGCACACTGTGCTCTGAATAATACTGTGAGGGTTTCGATTTAAAGCTTTCGTGACTGCAGGGATTCATATTCTTGGTTCTTTCGGTAAAGTCACGCGGAAGGGAAATAATAAAATAATAAAAATAAAACAATAAAATTCTCACGACGTTTCGACTGCAACACAAGCAATCATCATCAGGTGTGAAAACCACAGCAAGAAATTTCGAAAAAAGTGCCGTTTTTTTCTTCACGTTGTGGTTTTCACACCTGATGATGATTGCTTGTGTTGCAATCGACACGTCGTGAGAATTTTATGGTTTTATTTTTATTCTTTTATTATTTCCCTTCTACGTGACTTTACCGAAAGAACCAAGAATATAATACCGTGAGGGTTTGATGGCCGGTCACGGCTAACAGCAGCTACGAGTGATATCTGCACCGATTCTAACTCTCCCCATCACCCCACCCCCCTCGCCCCCTCATTTCACGAACCCGCACTGACGATGTTGGTCAAGTATGGTCAAACAACCTCGCGATCGATAAATACGTTAATTGGCAAGCCTTCGTCAAGCAATGGATTGTCAAAGTGGCTGTAAATGATCACGTGTGAATAAATGTATGTTGGACTTGTTTCGCACCGTACGTAGCCAACCGTGAGATGCGGGAAATCGACGATAATATCTTGATTTGAAGCTTTCGTGACTGCAGGAATCCATCCTCTTTGGTTCTTTCGGTAAAGTCACGTAGGTAGAAAAATAAAACAAAATAAAAATGATATATCACGCCGTTTCGATCGCAACACAAGCAAGCGGTCGTCCTCAGGCGAAAAAAACAATCTACCTACGTGACTTTACCGAAAGAACCAAAGACTATAATTAGCCATGAAAAGTGAACTGATATTGATGGACTATTATAACACTTTCAAACAAATATAAAATTATGGCCAATTGCAATATTACGCCCCCAAAATATTATCTCCTCATTGATAAACTGAACATAGATTTTGAGTATGGGCAGTATGGACCTAATTACGATTTTACCACCACGATATCTCATTTCATTAAAATACTTTTACTTAATTCTACGTATGCTTGTTGTAGGTATGAATATATCAAATTAAACGAATTCCTTTGCCTACGACTTTTAAAAAATAAATCATAATTTTTGTTTTGCGGCCAACAAAACAAACGTGCGACATACATTTACAAAGCATCATATCGAATAATTCGTATTCGTCGACATACGATAATAGATAAAATTACGCATATTCTTGGTTCTTTCGGTAAAGTCACGTAGAAGGGAAATAATAAAATAAAATAAATATAAAACAATACAAATTATTACCATCAGGTGTGAAATCCACAGAAAGAAAATTTGAACAAAGAATTCTTGCTGTGGATTTCACACCTTATGATGATTGCTTGTGATTGCAGTCGAAACGTCGTGACAATTTTTATTGTTTTATATTAGTATTATTTTATTCTTTTCCTTCTACGTGACTTTACCGAAAGAACCAAGAATATGAATCCCTGCAGTCACGAAAGCTTTAAAAAAACGCATATTTAATACGGTTTTGTATGTTATTTTGTATGTTTAAAATAATATCACATAAAGCACGTGACGTATATAGGCAACGCTTATTTGTATACTAATATAGTGGTGTAACGCATGCATGAAGGATACATTACCTTTAGTATTACAACGGAGAAGAGGTGCCCTTTTAAAAATGTATAAATTTGTGGTAGAAAGTAATTTGTAAATCACTTGAGACCGCTATTGGCTTCTTTGCATCAATTGGCGACTGCCGTGTGAGTGCTCAGTAACACGTAGACACACAAACACCCCTCCCCGATCGAGTAAAGAGCTCGCAAAAGCATACGGCACTAGTACAAGACTCTGCGGCAAATTGCTTTTCAGCCTAAAAAAAAAACACAGTTCGACACCGAGACGAAGATCGGAGTGAAGTCGTTTGGAAGCCTTGAGCCTCCACTTATATAGCGATCACGCACCTATCGGCCCCCCCTTCACCCCCCCCCTCCCCCCTCTCGTGTCACCTCGCAGGGCCAGGAACAAGCGACCCGCAGCGCATTAAATCACAGCTGTGTTTTTTGTCGGAAGACGAATGAATCGCTGCTATAGGCGAAGAGGTAATGGAATTTTGAGAGAGTGTTGTTTTGTTTCAGCGTTGTTTTTTTCTTCTTCAATATTTTATTTAGCCAATTAATTAATGTCCCAGCGTGTTCCCCGATGGCTAAATTGCACCAACGTTCCCTAATCTACGCGTGGTGTAGGCGATGGTCTATGCTTTTTTTTCTCGTATTATAACAATGCCCATAATCCTCCCTATACCATGTCGGTCGTGGTAATTGTTCGACCGTACTTCACCATGCCGGTCCATGCACGTTTGTGAAGAGGGTTGGTTGGTTGGTCGGCCCAGCGCCAGTTCTGATGGTCACTCAGCGATGTGTAAGCCATGGCCGGGAATCAAACCCAGGTTGCCGGGTTCCTGCAGTCGCGCAGTACGCTTGATCGCCGTGCCACACTGCTGTACCCCTGTCAGAGTTATCGTCGTGTGGCGATTACGGTGATAGTTTAATGTGGCTAAGTGAGAGCCTAAATGTGTTCGAGCACCATAGATCAGTTTGCGCGTGTGGCCACAAAACCAGCGTGTCCAATATGCTCTTCATTGATGTCGTGTATTTTAAAACCGTGTCCGATAATTATCACTGTTGGTCACATACAGTGCGAAAGAAATGCAACATATTTCGATTTAAAGCTTTCGTGACTGCAGGGATTCATCTTCTTGGTTTTTTCGGTAAAGTCATGTAGAATGGAAATAATAAAATAATGAAAATAAAACATAATTAAATAATTTTTATTTTGTTTTATTTTATTATGTTTTATTTTTTTATTATTTCCATTCTACGTGACTTTACCGAAAGAACTAAGAAGATAAATGCAACATACATACATGTGCTTCACACTGAACATCATGACTTCTGTTGCAAGTGAGACATGGCAGACAGAGGGATACGTATGTAAAATAGTCTTACGCTGTAACCGCACTATATTTGTTGCTTGCCCAGGGACGATGACCGGTGGTTGAGAATAACGGAGCAGTGGCAGCCAAGGGATGGAACGCGCACGAGAGGATGTCCACCGTGGAGATGGAGCGATGAAATCAGCTCGTGCAGGTGCTGCGTGAAATGTTGCATCGCAGGGTCGTCAGGGATGGCGACGAAATGTGGAGGCCTTCATCCAGCGGTGGATTTATCATGGCTGGTTGAGGTTTTTGTCCTTTTTGTTCACGATTTTGTTGTTTCAATGAGTTATCACCTGGTGGAGTGAACATTACCGTGTTGGCTATGCTATCAACATAGTTTGTGCCAAGGCCGTAATTATAATATGTATCATTTCTGCTCAAAATGTCCCCCCCCCAATATATCGCTATAAAATAGATTTCTGTTTATATTATTGTGGTTATGGTTGTACTTTATTAAACCCTAATCTCTGTCATTACATACAATGAAACAAGAAAGGGTAAAAACAATCAAAGCAGAGCAATGTAATACAATACACTATTAGACATTATTGTAAAAAATAAATAAAAGTCCATCCTTTGTGTTAGTGATTTTTATTTTATTTTAGGCAGGAAATGAGTTTTCAGATTTAGATTTTTTTTTTCTGGGGGGGGGGGGACCCAGACCTCCTGGACGATTTGGTCCCCCCCCAATGTTGACTCCATGGCTACGGCCTTGCTTTGTGCTATGTTAAATCACTGGGATTGCAGCTGCCGTATTGAACTTGATTTGTGTTGCTCACTTGAGATACCTCTGCCCCACGGCCGTAAAATATCAGCGGTCGTCTCTTAATTTCTCATCTGGTTAAACAAACTCAGCTCGGGGTTTGAGTTGTACCTCCTTGCTGTGCCTGCATTGGGGCACGTGGTCCACCAGGAGGCGCTCCCTGCAGGCAGCAACATCCGAGAGAGCCCGACGTTTGAAATCGTGGCAGCAGCGATTTTACGGATCGAGTGCAAGCCCTCAAAGTGCCCTCATTCAATACCGAGGCTCCGTGGAGAGCAACTTGGGATAATGCCACAGTCCCGATGGAGCACTTCATCCCGACCCCAGGGGTCGAACCTACCAGTTTCGACATGCCCTGCTAACAGTGGCTTTGTGTTGAACCACATCAGAACACTAATTAAACTTTTTTTTATTTTACTAGGTAAGGCCCACCGAGATATATAGCTTTTTATCGGAAGCGACTTGGTCACAAATTATACGTGTAAATTTATAGCAGTCAAATACTCTAAACGCATGTTTATACATGTGGAGGGAAAATCGGAGGACCCAGAGAAAAAACCCACGTGACCACGGGGAGAACATGCAAATTCCAAATATACAGGCGGGCGCCAGGATCGGGATCGAACCCACGGCCTCCTGTATACCAGGCGAGGTAATTAACATCTCGCCACCGTTGCGTCTATCTGCACGGCAGAGGCGACTATCTCTGACAATTATGAATATCCCATAGTGCGGCCAGGGTCACCAATCTCGAACCATGAACCACGGAGCAACGCCACTGGCCACTACATTCGCCGGCAGCATTTCAGACTTTCACCAGAAGGTTACTCCTGAACCTGTTCACTGGCTCATTTACCAACCTCGACACGAACGTGTAAACATTGCTGATCAATTCCTCGCCATACGAGGAAGAGAAGAATAAGACGAGAGTGTGGCTTTTAAAACGACCAATGACATCTCATTGTCCAGAAGGTAGGCGACTTTTTTTGACGAGTATGTGGAGTAAATGAATGAAAAAAGGTAAAGCGTCGATTTAACGGTGCGTCAAACTGTGGGAACATTCTGGAATTAACATGATCAAAAGTGGGCTGCATCGTAATCAATACCGATCGATTTATGATGCATCGTTACACCCAACAATCAAGGAATTGTTTTCACCATGTGCATGTTATTCATTATTGTTGTGGCATATTGAAATTACGAAGGTCTGAATGTTTCGCCTCGTTTGATTATTATTCTTGTTTAGCTGGATTCTATTGGTATTTACTTGTGCTGCTTCTTTGTCAATCCATTGCTGGATGAGGGCCTCCCTACGATGTGTGGGTCCCGGGGGCTATTTGACCATACTTTGCCATGCTGGTCAATGTGGGGTTGGTGAAGATGGGGAGCATGGTCTTGGGAGTGTAGAAGTATAGTACAACAATAGATGTTTGTTGCACTTAAAGAGGGCTTGAAAAATCATGTATTCTAAAAAAAACACAGCACCACTCGACTGCGGTCCAAATTGCGTGCACATATTCTTTAATCATTTAACCAGCCAGCGACAATGAAAAGAAATAAGTTAATAAATAAATAAATACATAAATAAGTCATCATCATTTAAAGTACAAAAACGAACTTAAACATGTTCAGGTACGAGTGCTGGATTAAAACGAGAAATAAGGAGAATTATTGTAATATCCTCGAGACATGTAGGACCTTGGTAACTGTTTTGAACATTTGCGAGAAACTTTGCCACGTAAGAGAATCGCCCGCCTTGACACTGACCGATCGATGATGCGCGTGTCCACCGTGCAAGTTAGCCGAACATTGGCCAAACACACAACCAAGCTCGAATACCCTCCAACACTGCAAGAAAATCAACTGGAATTGTCTCCGGCTCTTCATAAAAAACTAACATTTCAGGTTAGACCGAAATTATTTGATATGGTAGGACATGGTGAAAGGCATACTATGTTCGATGGTAAAAAGGCCTTTTTCGTCCCGGTGCTGAAATAATCATGCCATCGGCCACAATCAGCTTGAGGTGCCGACTGCTGCGCTCCTCCAGAGGCACGTGCTTGCTGCTGGTGTTTGCAGATCAACAGAAAAGCCACGTGTGGTGAGCGCCAGGACAAAAATGATTTTTACCCCACGTAGGCCTCTTATGCCACCCCACTCTCCTAGAGACATTTTAAAATTCAGACAATAATGCAATCTAGATTTGAAGCTTTTGTGACTGCAAGGATTCATACTCTTAGGTTTTTCGGTAAAGTCACGTAGGTAATTTTTTTAAAATAATAATAGAAAAAAAATCAGTGATTTATTATTTTATTTCAATGATTATTTCTATGATTTTATTATTTTGTTTCTTTTATTATTTATTTTTTACCTACGTGACTTTACCGAAAAACCTAAGAGTAATAATGCAATCGCCAACCCTGACAATTTAAGCTGGAGGAAGCCCATTTTTAAAAATCCATTTTACCGCATAATATTCAAAATAAATACGTGATAAAAAATTTAAACTAAATTTAAGTTTAGGCTACTCTGAGAATCAGTATGCGGTATAAGGATTTTAAATAGGCGTACACCTCTTCCATCGGTAGGGTTGGCGAGTGTGCAGGAGTCATTGAGACTAGGAATTTCAGCCTGGAAATTCTAAATAGCCGAACTTGAATTTTTTAGTTCTCCCTCTACTGTCTTGCATATGATGTCGAGTGTATGCCAGACTGGTAGCTATTCAATGGATTTTGGTTTGCGCAGACAGAAAGATTGAAATAGCCTAATGTAACCATTTCTAGAGCTTAAATGTACAAGTGAACTTTTCTCATTTGCCAGTGAGTATGGAAGCGTCGCCTATTACGTACTTTTCCTTCAAAGGCAATGCTATTAGGTTGAATTGAGAGTTCATTCAGCATGAGGATTGCTTCATTCCTAAATGAAATGTCAACGTGAAAACGCAGCTAATTTAAAGGTACTCAACCGCTGACAGCATTTGTTCTATATTGCATGTGATGAGTCTAATGACCCTGATAATTAAGATGTCACTCCACTCCTTGCTTTAACACCACCGTTCCCAATATTTCAGCCTTTGCAGATGTACCAGTTGTCATTAAATAAAGACAAAGATTGCCCTGTATAGCTTTAACAGAAATAACACACGTTAAATAACACACACATACACACACACACAAAAATATCCTCACCATATTGACGTTGACACGCACGTTGGCAGTGATGCGCGCAGCTCATTAGCACACTCACGATAAAAACGTGTCATTCATAAGTACACATTGTACGCATCAAATAATAACGACGCAAAAAACGTTCACGATCGAACGCACAGCGTAACGCTCGGGTCAGAGGCGACAGTGTGGCACAGCACGGGACGAGGGTAAGAGAAATCGCCGTTCAGGAGATGCGCGGTTCCAGTGAGGCTCCTCGCAGTGACACCCACCAGAACCGGCCCTAGACCTTTTGGGGGCCCTAAGCAAAATTTGGTTGGAGGCCCCTTTGATGTATGATTTTTTTCACCCACTAGCTAGCAGTGACTCTAGGGGGCCCTCTGCTGGCCACGGGGCCCTTTGCAATTGCAAGGGTCGCTTAGTGGCTGGGCCGGCTCTGCACCCACCAAGAGTCCCAGCACGTGAAACGAAACTCCGGACTCAAGACCAAACTTTTTTTTTAACCTAAATATGTATTTTGAACTTCTTTCGCACCGTACGTAGCCCGCCGTGCTATTCGGAAGGCGCGATTGAGCACCGATGCCCAACGCTGACCGTCTCATGTCAATGAGATGTGTTGTGCCATACCCTGTCGTACGTTTGTCTGTCTTCGCTGCCCTGCGGTCTCCCACCTCCTCTCAACCACCCTCCCTTTTGAACGAACTCCTGTTTTGTTGTGGTTCCCAAATTCTACAAGATGCAGTTGCTATACCCGTGGTCCTTTTGATGCACATGTGACCAGATTATTTCGTTGTCCGCCAATGTGAGATGGCAGTCGAATTTAGGCTCTCTAAAAATCTAAGCTGCAGTTGCAATTTACATACAAGTTATATTCGTGTAGAGTGTATACATGCAACTGCATCACAAGCTAGATGCTGCGCTAAATGTTACTATTCTGTATGCCAATATGTTCAATAGATATATACCAATGTCGAGGCCTGCTAGCTACGATAAAGCTTCTGGAGATAGTTTGTACAAAACACGAATTCAAGGGCAATGATTTTCTCTCTTGTTTCATATTCCAACTCTGTATGATATTTTTAGACTGTTGTTGTTATTATTAACACATGTTTAATAAGCTTGTATTTGTCTTCCAGACCTTTAGTCTCAATGGGCTGTCACATGGTCTCAAAAAATAAGATTGAAAATATTAGGATGTGCATCATGGGGGTGATGCTGTAAGTAGGGTAGCAGCAACCAGAGACACTTAACAGAGAGTCAGTCAGAGAAGAGAGTCAGACAGTCAGTCATTGACCCAGGAGAAGAGGAAAGTCTTGAGTCCGAATTTGAACGATGATGAGAAAGAGTTCCAGATTCGGGGAGCACCACCAGCAGCAGAAAACGAGAGACCGACCGCCAATTGTGTAGAGAAGGTTGACAAAGGGGGGTTGCAGCCACTAACCACTTATATATAAGCTTGTGTTATTGTGGTTCCAAAAAATCTACAAAGTATGGTCTGTCGACTGTATAGCAACGCCGCAGAAATGATTAATTTCATATTGTAATTTGATGAGAAAAATATATAATTTGTTATGGTCGCATAAGGCTATACTCGGTGGCTTTTAATGGGACCGCAATCAGCTCTAAATGAATCATCTCATTATTTTGTGATGTATAAGACGGTCGGAAATTGCGACGCTGTTTCACGTGTGATTCGTAGCGCAAGCCCCTATTAAGTACAATACGCCCCCTAAAGTCGGCATGTGATAGGATTTAGAAGGCAGTGACATTCTAAGTTTTATAATAAGGTTGAGGATATCTCTCGTTCTTTAAAATGGATACGTCACCTTTATACTATTCGAGCATTAAGCCCGAATTATGTGTAACGGGAGGCGTTATTTGCTTGTCACGCCATCGTCCGCCGAGTTTGTATCCTCAAAGTGGCTCTGTAGGAACATGTTGCAAGAAGGTATTGCAGTTCTCACGCGATAATCACTCGCAAACATCTCAAGGCTGGAGAACAATTGGCACTCCAACTCAACATTGTTCTATGAGAGGCGTTTCTCAATTTATAGTCCTATTCAACTGTCAGAAACTCTGCTATCAATGTAACGTAATTAAACAAGGCATAAAGCCCATGCACCCCTTGAACTCCAATCGGCCGTTCCATCGGCAGCTGTGTAAAACCTCACAAACAGGTATTTTTGACACGTGAGGAATCACTGTTGGATTTTGCGCATCATTTTGCGTCTGGAACGCTCTTTCTTGCGATATTAGGAAGCCACTGGAGCTATGTACTTTAAAATTTAGATTGAAAAAAAATATATAATAGAATTGCCTTTTGTGTTTGGTTTGTTGTCCTTCCCCCGCTTGGCTACGTATGGGGTGAAATAAGGTCAACGTACATACATTTGGCGCCTAAAGGTTTCGCCGCTTCAATAACGTGCCGAATTAACGAGTGGCAGATCCATGTCTGACACGGGCCCTGGGTGCAAGCAATGAGATTGAGACCCCCAACTCGATCGCTCCACCAGTGAGTCAATGAATGGGACCAACTATTGAGCTTAAGCCTAATGCAACATGCTCACTGCGTTATCACAAGGGATGAATATATATCTGTTGGGATTCAGATAATTATTGACATGCAGCGTCACGAAGTTCAATTCAGGAGTCCGCATATACGTTTTTGTTTTTTACATTGTGGCGAATGTAGCGGTCTCTGGCGGCTGGAGTAGTCACGCCAAACCATTGCAAGTCGACCAGAAACTCTGTCACGCGCGCAAATCCACGCGTGTTGCCGCCAGCTGAAGAATCGACGTCAAATTTCGATTTAAAGCTTTCGTGACTGCAGGGATTCATCTTCTTGGTTCTTTCGGTAAAGTCACGTAGAATGGAAATAATAAAATAATGAAAAGAAATGTATTATTTTTATTATTTTATTTTTCCCATTCTATAATAAAATAAATAATAAAATAAATTATACTAAATCTATGTTTTATTTTTATTACTTTATTATTTCCATTCTACGTGACTTTACCGAAAGAACCAAGAAGATGAATCGACGTCAACCGATGAATCAACGTGACCGTGACACCCCGAGTAATGGTTGCGGATAAACCAAAAACAAAACAGGGGGCCGATGGCAGTGTGGTAAGAGAGTTTGAAGCTCTCTGAATGACCTGCAAGTGGCACATCGGCCCCCTTGTGTTTCTCGGCCACAAAAAAGAAGGTTGCTCACGTCTCGTTGTCTTTCGTTGGAGGTCGCGCGAGGAATGCCTTCGACGACAAAGGCAGCGGCGATTCTCAGCCTCACTCCGGCAATCTGCATCAACGGCGCTCATAGAAATCCACGGCAGTCCTCGATTGCCTTTTTGTTTCTCCCCCCCAAGCGTACTCTGCAGGCTGCTACGTGGTTCTACTTTGAGAAATTTAATTTATTCATTAGCCGTACGGTATTACGGGGGGGGGGGGGGGTGTCGCCGATTGTTTGAATCTGTCTTTAATCCGACCTAATTGTGTTTACGGGTCTTCCCTAGTTATTTTGTTACACAGTGTGCACCATTATTCGTTTCTACTTTTTACATTGACGAGTTTTACAGCACTGAATCACAGCGGTCTGTGAATGTATTTGTCTCCTTGAGCGCATGTCTGTTCCAGATCTCCATCCTTTACTACACGTGTATGTTTATCATTCTGGTGGCTGTGCATTGCATCCCGTTTGGCGAATTGTGCATTATTAATCAAGTTAATGGCAATGAACTCAATAATCGAAGACCATTATATGCATACTATCACTGGCATTAGTGAGCCACCAATTAATATCACTGCTGCCGTGGATTTCTAATGAATAAGGCTAGTCAATCATCTGCCGCGTTACGCTTTTCCACGTAAAACAAATAGTATGTTTTTTTTTACTTTGGCCTATTCGGCTTCCAGACTTGTGTTAACCGGCAGCATTTTGAATAAACACGTAAACTTTGAACTGGTTTTGCCCTACTAGGGCTTATCAGCAGGGTCAAGTGTCTTCTTTCAACATCATGGGCCATCAGTGCAAAATGCACTCAAAATATATTTTTTTACGGTCTGCCCATGGCATAGAGAGAGCCAGAGGGCACTTACCAACAACATCTGCATTTGTTTAGCATAATTGACTGCTGACGAGCCCCAAAGAAGCTGGGCATTCTACTTTCATGCGGAGACAGTGTCACGGAAAGGAGGATTTACTAAATTGACGCCAGTAGGCGCACTGCCGATGGGACATCATCGCCCGCGACACCGCGTGCCCGAATATCGCCGCGTAATAAATGTGGTCCATGTACAACTTCTACGTGGGCTCGCAAATTCGCTCGCTCGCTCGCCCGCTCGCATTAACGCCACGTGACAGACCTCGCGTTGCGCGCCCCCTTGCCCAGCACGCGCGGCGCGTGCAGCCTCGCCACCCCTTTGCTCGCCGCCCCCCGCCGCCTTCCCGTGTCTCCACGTGGGGCCGTTGGCGTCCGTCTCCTGCGGGGACAGCGCGCGCCGATGGGCGAGCGCCTTCCCGGACGCCGGGTTCTTAATCGGGGGGTGTCCGACGGCGGCGGCAGCGGCGGGATCAGCCGCGCGGGCTCTCCCCCAGGGGAGCAAGTGGGAGGACGAGGCCGCACCGGCGGCGTCTGTGGCTGCGGCTGCGAGGGATCGTGGGGCGTGGGAGGGCACGCGGTTGGCATCGCGTCCCATGGCCGTGTGCACCTCGCCCACCACGGACTGGACCCAGAGACGGCGGCCCAGCTCCTGGAGCACGCGTCCCTTGTCGTGCATGAACTGTTGCTCGGCCACGGAACGGCGTCTGTGTCGGGTCGTTGCGCGGGGAGAGAGACAATCGGAAGACGCGCGTCACGTGGAAGAAGTTTAAAGTGCGGTTAAGTAGTCGTTGAACAACAATAATTATTGCGAATTGTTTAGCATGTCAGAAGATGCCAGAATACACACGCAAGGGAGCGAGACGACTCAGAGATCTGAGAAAGAGAGATTGAATAATATCATTCACGTGCTAAACCTGCACAGCCTCGCAAGATGTGATAGCATCCGGAGCGTTCACGATGATTTGGTCATCTAACCTATATAATACATTTTTTGTCTGTCTGTCTGTCTGTCCGTCCGTCTGCGTACGCTCCCTTGCGGGGGATGTAGCTCTCGGACCGTGGGGTTCGCCGAGATTAAATTTTGCAGGTGGGCACGCCCCCGGCCCCGCGGTAAACTAGGCATTTCCGATTTTTCGTCTCTAAACTTTAAATCGGACCGATTATCGATTTAGTGCGATTTCTCTTGAATTATTTATTTAAATCTTTATTTATTTATTTAATATCGCCGACCGGCGCGGACCACGGCGGTTGCCCCTGGCAACGGGTAGCAACAACTTCGCTGCGGGGTGGACGCCATTTTTAATTCCCGTAAAAAATAAGTGCACGCATTAACACGCGACTCTGAGGTAAATTCATCAAAGTTTCACGTCCTCTTCACTCCCCCCCCCACCCCAATGTGTGCAATTACTATTATAGGGTCGGTAGATAATAAAATTATAGCGATTAGACAGTATTATTGTAGCGCGGGGGGGGGGGGGGGTTAACGGCCCTATTACCCAGCCTCAACCGGGTGGGCAATCTAGGCGAGGCCGGAGGCTCTGCACGGTACTAGGCCTCGACACGCAAGTCTATCAGGCGTCGACTTTGTGGTATAAACTCGATATACCCAGCGTTGCCCGGGGGAAAAATACATTTAAAATCTTCTGAAAACTTTAAAACATAACATCCCAATGAAAATACAACTGTGTATTATTTGGTTCTTTCGGTTAAGTCACGTCTAAAGATAAAATAATAAATTTAATTAAATAATAGAATACGACGTTTCGATTGCAACACAAGCAATCATCATCAGGTATAATGAAATAGCGACATAAAATCTAACCAGAAAACTATAGACAGACATATTAGCAGACAGATATCACCAAGATACATACATAGCGAGAGCAACACAGGTAACAGAGAGGGGTGATCGTCTCTGTGGGGTGGCCTTAAATAGACAGAGGGGGGGGCGGAGGCAGAGAGAGGGAGGGGGGTTAGAGAAAAAATTAGCATATCAATGAATGGTCCACAGACACGGCAAGCAAGCCTGAAAATCAGGAGAAGTACACACTAGAATTAAATAACCTAGTAAAATATCGAAATGTAATGTAATACAACACAGAGGGTGATTGGTGAGGATGAGTGGTGAGGGTGAGTAGTGAGGGTGAGTGGTTGTTGTGAGGGTGAGTGGTTGTTGTTAGGGTGCGTGGTGAGGGTGAGTGGTAAGAGTGAGTGGTGAGGGTGAGTGACGGTTGTGAGAGGTGATTAATGAGAGGTGAGGGTGAGTGGTGAGGGCTAGTGGTGAGGGTGAGTGGCGGTTGTGAGTGGTGATTAGTGAGGGGTGAGTGGTGAGGGTGAGCGTGAGTGGTGAGGGTGAGTGGTGAGGGTGAGCGGTGAGGGTGAGCAGTGAGGGTGAGTGGTGATTGGTGAGGATGTGATTGGTGAGGATGAGTGGTGAGTGGTCAGGGTTAGTGGTGAGCGGTGAGGGTGAGTGTTGAGGGTGAGTGGTGAGCGGTGAGGGTGAGTGTTGAGGGTGAGTGGTGAGTAGTGAGGGTGAGTGGTGAGCGTGACTGGTGAGTGGTGAGGGTGAGTGGTGAGGGAAAGTGGTGAGGGTGAATGGTGAGGGTGAGTGGTGAGGGTGAATGGTGAGGGTGAGTGGTGAGGGTGAGTGGTGATTGGTGAGGGTGAGTGGTGAGGGTGAGTGGGGAGGGTGAGTGGCAGTTGTGAGTGGTGATTAGTGAGAGGTGAGTGGTGAGGGTGAGCGTGAGTGGTGAGGGTGAGGTTGAGTGGTGAGCGGTGAGGGTGAGCAGTGAGGGTGAGTGGTGATTGGTGAGGGTGCGATTGGTGAGGATGAGTAGTGAGGGTGAGTGGTTGTTGTGAGGGTGAGTGGTGAGGGTGAGTGATGAGGGTGAGTGGTAAGAGTGAGTGGTGAGGGTGAATGACGGTTGTGAGAGGTGATTAGTGAGTGGTGAGGGTGAGTGGTGAGGGTTAGTGGTGAGCATGAGTGGTGAGGGTGAGTGTTGAGCGTGAGTGGTGAGGGTGAGTGGTGATTGTTGAGGGTGTGATTGGTGAGGATGAGTGGTGAGTGGTCAGGGTGAGTGGTGAGGGTGAGTGGTGAGGGTGAGTGGTGAGAGGTGAGGGTGAGTGTTGAGGGTGAGTGGTGAGTAGTGAGGGTGAGTGGTGAGCGTGACTGGTGAGTGGTGAGGGAGAGTGGTGAGGGAGAGTGGTGAGGGTGAATGGTGAGGGTGAGTGGCGAGTGGTGAGGGTGAGTGGCAAGTGGTGAGGGTGAGTGGTGATTGGTGAGGGTGTGATTGGTGAGGATTAGTGGTGAGTGGTGAGGGTGAGTAGTGAGGGTGAGTGCTGAGCGGTGAGGGTGAGTGGTTGTTGTGAGGGTGAGTGGTGAGTGGTGAGAGTGAGTGGTGAGGGTGAGTTGTGAGGGTGACTGGTGATTGTTGAGGGTGTGATTGGTGAGGATGAGTGGTGAGTAGTGAGGGTGAGTGGTGACGGTGAGTGGTGAGGGTGAGTGTTGAGGGTGAGTGGTGAGTGGTGAGGGTGAGTGGCGGTTATGAGTGGTGATTAGTGAGTGGTGAGGGTGAGCGTGAGTGGTGAGGGTGAGCAGTGCGGGTGAGTGGTGATTGGTGAGGGTGTGATTGGTGAGGATGAGTGGTGAGTGGTCAGGGTAAGTGGTGAGGGTGGGTGGTTGTTGTGAGGGTGAGTGGTGAGGATGAGTGGTGAGGGTGAGTGGCGGTTGTGAGTGGTGATGGGTGAGTGGTGAGCGGTGAGGGGTGAGTGGTGAGGGTTAGTGGTGAGGGTGAGTGGTGAGGGTGAGTGCTGAGTGGTGAGGGTGAGTGGTGAGAGAGTGGTTAGTTTTGAGGGTGAGTGGTGAGGTTGAGTGGTGAGGGTTAGTGGAGAGTGGTGAGTGGTGATTGGTCAGTGGTGATTGGTGAGGATGAATGGTGAGTAGTGAGGGTGAAGTTGAGTGGTGAGGGTGAGTGGTGGTTGTGACGGTGAGTGGTGAGGGTGAGTGGTGAGGGTGAGTGGTGAGGTTGAATGGTGAGGGTGAATGGTGAGAGTGAGTGGTGAGTGGTGAGGGAGAGTAGTGAGTGAGAGTGGTGAGGGTTAGTGGTGAGGGTTAGTGGTGAGAGTGAGTGGTGAGGGTGAGTGGTGATTGGTGAGTGGTGAGGGTGAGTGGTGAGGGTGAGTGGTGAGGGAGATTGGTGAGGGAGGTTGGTGAGTGGTGAGTTGTGAGGGTGAATGGTGAATAGTGAGTGGGAGTGGTGAGTGGTAAGGGTGAGTTGTGAGTGGTGAATGGTGAGGGTGAATGATGAGTACAGTCAATATGCACTGCTGTTATCATACCAGGTACCACCACCACAATATGTACTCCTCTCATCATAGCAGATACCACCACAGCAGTATGCACTGCTGTAATCATAGCAGGTTCCACCACAATATGCACTGCTGTCATCATAACAGGTACCAACACAGCAGTATGCACTGCTGTAGTGATAGCAGGTACGACCTCAGTCGGTATACACTGCTGTAGCGATAGTAGATACTGCTATCGAGTTGGTAGATACCGCTATAGTAAATACTAAAACAGTCAGTATATACCGCTACAGTCAGTCAATACTGCTACAGTCAGTATATACTACTATACAGTCAGTACATACTACCATGGTGAGTAGCTACTAGAGTCCGTAGATACTATTATAGAGTGAGTAGATACTGCTATAGATTTTGTAGTTACTACTATAGTCAGTGGATACAACTATAGAGTCAGCAGATACTATACAGTTAGTCGTTACGAGTATATAGTCGGTAGATACTACTGTAGGCCCAGTAAATACTACTATGGTCAGTAGTTATTACAGTCACTAAATACCACTACACAGTCAGTAGCTACTACTGGCTCAGTAGATACTACGGTACAGTCAGTAGATACTACTACAGAGTCAATAGATACCACTTCCTCTGTTGTATGTAAGGTGTTGTTAGTATATATACCTACGAGGGGTAAAGATATTTTTTGAGGGGGGGGGGGGGAGACCGCAATTTTCGGAAACCTTTTGACATCAACTATTTACCCCACACTTTCTACAACTTTTTGGACTTGTGAAAGCCTCTTATATATTTGTTGGTGGAGAAATGTACAAACAGCCCACCGGGCTTTGACAATACCTTAGTATCTGTGTATATATATGTAAGGTTTTTAAGAAATATATTTTTCACCCGGGCAAAGCCGGGTACTTCCGCTAGTATTACATACATTGTCGTCACAATAATTTCATTTAAGCAAAGATCACCCTCAACGCCCTCGTTTTGCGTGAGTTTCATAAAACAAAAAAATTAACCCGTAAAAACAAAGTTTTTCACTATAAATCCTTTATATGCGTGGCATCGGTTTTATTTTATTATTCATTTCTGTTTTTCTTGAGTAAGAGTTTAATTTTTATCACATTGGTATTTTAAATTAAATATGAAAAAAAAATTCCTAAAAAGTGGAAAATTTTGGAATTTTTTTTTCACGAAAATAAATTGTCACGCACAACGAGTCTGTGTGCCAGCTCGATTGTCTCACGGGAAGTGGGTTAAAAAACGACCGAAAGATTTGCACGGTCGTAAGCAAGCAAGCAAGTGAACTTAATATAAAAGATTTAAAAAAGGGTTTGCAGTGTAGGAGGAAACCGTAGTGTACCCGGAGAGTAAACACCCCATGGGTGTAATAGAGGGGGAGATGCTCAAAAGAACAGACGCACGGACGCACAACCAGTTTGCTGTACTGCCATCCCCTGGCCAGGCTCGCAGTCCAGCGGGATTTGGGAGTTTCAGCAACTCTCCATCATCCACCAACTCTCGACTCGTAAGTGCTGGGTTACCGTAGTGTACCACCAACCAACCACCACCACGACAAATCCAAGCATAGGCATGATGGGAACACGGGTGGGGGGGCAGAGTGGGAAAGCTCACCCCCCCCCAAACCTTTAGATGGTGGCGGCAGGGGTGGTCAGCATGCTGTGCCCCCTAAATTAACGCATTAGCCTTCATTAGCTCCTTTGAATACTTCACATTAACCCCCCCAACATTGCTGCTTGATCCAGCTCGTTTCAGAATCATTCCAACGCCCTGGAAATCAAGGGACGAGTGAAGCGTGAGAGATACAGCTTCGTGTGTCTCTATACCGTGCCACCTTTTATTGGTCGCTGGGTGTCTCTCGCATAAGAGACTGTGACTGGTTGTCTCAATGAGATCCTCCTGCCTGAAGACAGACGATCAAAGCTTCCGCTGTCGCGGGTTTAAATACAAGCATGGAGTTCGAGACATTAAAGATAAAATTGAGTCAAAATGGGTCGATCACGCGAAGAGTTTTGAGTTTCAGCTGAATCTAAAATATCATACGTTAGTCCCTGCCATAGGAACGTGGACATTAACCCATCAGCTGTGCAACACCAATGGAGGTGAGTATTGCAGGATGTGCTATGAGCAGTAACGCCATGGCATGTTCTGTGTGTATACTTATTCTGTCTGTGAGTTGTGCGTGAATGCGTGCGGGGAGCGGTAGTGCAGTAGTTCCGAACCTGAGTTAAATTTCTGCTCTCGGCCAACACCAGTGACGAATATCTGAATCGGTTCTGGTCCTCCCCCTATGTCGACTCAGCCTTAAATGTTGACCCGATGTGGTGTGTAAACATCAGCGTTGGGGAGACAAAGGCGGTCGGGCGTGGTGCTGACCACACACCCCCTTTGTGTGCCGTGCCGGCCTTCATAGGTGCTCGCTAACAGCACTTGCCCCAACAGTCTGTGAAAGGCTTTGCGTGTGGCCATGTGTATAACTGCGAGTGTCTGATTGAATTTATGTTTATATTTGAATTAATCTATGATTGTGAGTAAAAGTGTGATTGTTACGTGTGTGAGTGTGTGAGTATTTTTATATGGATAATTGTGAGCGTCTGTGTGTCTGAATGTGCATGTACATATTTGAGTGTCTTTCTATGCATGAATGTGTGTCTCTGTGTGTTTCTGCGACCCTGAGGATCTAAATATGAGTTTGTGTGTTTGACTGCGTGAGTGTCTATGTGTACAAGTGTATGAATGTGACAAGTGTGTGATTGTGTGTCTCTGTGAGTGGGTTAATGTCTATGATGTGATGACTAAGCATAAGTCTGTGATTGTGTTTGAGTTTGTGTCTGTGAATGTGTGAATGTGTCTGTGTGTTGAGCGTGTGTGAATGTGTTCATGACTAAGTGCGTCTGTGAGCGTGTGTCTCTGTGGGTGGGACAGTAGCGTAGTGGTTAACTACAAACACGGCGACCGGCGGAGTTCGATTGATGGCCAACATCAGTGGCGAATGTCTGAACCGATCCTGGGCCAACCCTAGGTCGACTCAGCCTCAAATGGGTACCTGGTGCGACGTGTAAACATCGCCACTGGGGAGACAAAGGTGGCCGGACTTGGGACTGGCCACCCACCCCTTCGTGTGCAGTGCCAGACTTCATAGGTGCTACTTTGCTAACAGCACTTGCCCCAAAAGTCTATTCATTCTATACGGGGGGTCTTTGTCTGTGAGAAAATATGTGTGATGAGCTGTGGTGACACACGCCTGTAATCGAGCACCGAGGAGGTGTAGGTTGGTGGGTCGCACAGATGTTGTAAAACTCTCATTCTGTGGACGTAGAGGCGCCGTACCCGTGGCTTGCCAGGGGAATGCGTTACAGCCAAAATGCGGACTCACGTTTTCAGAATGCAGCACAGCGAAAGTGTGCACTCACATTTGTGCACTCACATTTTCGCTGTACTGCATTCTCGTGGCATGGGATAGAGTGCCCCCCCCCTCGCACCAGGTACAAAAAATAACCTGGTGAGGTGTATAAACATTGGGGAGACAAAGGCGACCGGGCGTGGTGCTGGCCACCCCACCCCTGTCATGCACCCTGCCGGCATTCATAGGCGCTGCTCGCAAACGGCAACTTTCCTCCAACAAGTCTTTGTCTGTGAGTGTCTGTGTGTGTCTTTGTCTATGAGTGTCTGTGTGTGTCTGTGTGTGTCTTTGTCTGTGTGTGTGGGGAGCGGTGGTGTAGCGGTTAGCGCTACGAACCTGGCGACCCGGGTTCCATTCCCACTCACGACCAACACCGGTGACGATTATCTGACCCGCTACTGGATCTCCCCTAGATCGACTCAGCCTCAAATAAATACCCGGTGCGATGTGTGAACATCGCCACTGAGAAGACAAAGGCAGCCGGGCCAATGGTGTTGGCCACACACTCCCTCGTGTGCCGTGCCAGGCACCTGCCCCGACGGTCTGTTGAGTCTAGACGAGGGGATCTTTGTCTTTTTAAATCCTTTATATTAAGCTCACTTGCTTGCTTGCTTGCGCGCTTACGACCGTGCAAATCTTTCGGTCGTTTTTTAACCCACTTCCCGTGATCCAATCGAGCTGACATTTTGCACACAGACTCGTTGTGCGTGACAATTAATTTTCGTGAAAATGTTTTTCCAAAATTGTTTACTTTTTAGGAAAATGTTTTAAAATTTAATTACCAATTGCTTAATGGTGGCAGGCAATCATCTGACCCATAGGTGGCAGCCATCTCAAGCCAGAGGACGAGAGGACTCTAGCCGCCACGCATATAAAGGATTTAGAGTGAAAAACTTTGTTTTTACGGGTTAATTTGTTTCTCTCTATGTCTGTGCGGATGTCGCTCACTGGAGGCCCGTGTTGCGCGGGTCCGCCGGCAGCCCGTTCGAGCTGTTGAGCAGCGACAGGAGGCAGAGCAGAGTCGCGGTGCGCACCGCGCACCCAGGAGAAGACTCTGCCACGTACATCGTCTTCATCGCGCGCCTCCCGGACAACTCTGCACAGCGAGAGACGGAGATGGCACGAATATCACAGGGTGCTTTAAACATTTTTTTTGGAAACACTTCTCGTTTTTTTTAAATGGGAAATGAACGGATATATTCACTGTAACGTGATAACAAATGTGTGTTAATAGCTTCAACATTTCAGAGAGTCTCTCCCACTCGTTCGCCATCATTGTCAACGCGTGCCTCTGGGAATATTCTTCTCCAGGTGGTCTCCAGAGCCCGGAGGCGGCTCATTGCTTGTGGCATTGTTGCAAATTCTCAAAAGTGTTAACATTTTTTGTTGAAGCACCCTGTATATAAAGATCAACAATCCCCTCCTCCTCCCACCCCCATTGTAGCCGAACAGCAGCACGTGCTGATATAGAAAGCACCGGTGAAGTTCCTTGCTCGGTGGGCAGGGCACACGAGGAGGAGATGGGTGGCCAGCACCACGCCCGACCGCCTTTGCCTTCCTAATGCTGATGCTGATGTCTAAACATCGCACCAGGTAAGGCTGGACCAGTTCATCTATATCCGTCACTGATGTTGGTCATGAAATTAACTCGAGTCGCCTGGTTTGTTGCACAGTGCCAATACATCACTTATTGCTCCACAAAAGACAAAGATTCACCTTATCGGCTTAGCAGACTGTTGGGGCAAGTGCTGTTAAGCGAGCAGCAACTATGAAGACCAGAACGGCACACGAGGGGGTGGGGTGACCAGCACCACGCCCGGCCGCCTTTGTATTCCCAATGTTGATGTTTACACACCAGACCAGGTATTGGCTTATAGCTGATCCAACCGAGGGGAGGCCCAGGACCGGTTCAAATAATCAACTTTGTTGGCCGTAGGCGGGAATCAAACTCGGGTCACCGGGTTCGTAACGGTGCGTGCTAACCTCTATACCACGGGCTCCTTACTTACAAACAAAGACAAACATCCCCCATATAGCCTGTAATAGACTGTTGGGGCAAGTGCTGTTAGCGTGCACCTGTGAAGGCCGGAACGGTACACGAGGGGGTGGGTGGCCAGCACCACGCCCGGCCGCCTTTGTCTCCCTAGTGGCCATGTTTACATACCGCTCCAGGTACTCATTTGACGCTGAATCGACCTAGGGGAAGCCCAGGACTGGTTCAGATAATCGTCACTGGTGTTGGCCGTGAGCGGGAATCGAACTCGGGTCGCCGGGTTCGTAGCGCACGCTCATACAAAACAAGATCCCCCCTATAGCCTAAACAGACTGTTGGGGCAAGTGCTGCACGCTCACACACGCTTACAGACACACACACTCGACAACTAACGATAGTACTACCCCCACTATCATTATGTAGTGATTTTAGTGCTAAAGTGGGCAATTGTCACCACTACAGTTAATAGAGTAATGTTCCACCTGTAACAAGCAATCCCTTGTTACTTAAAATTATTTATTAGGCAAACATCGCTAAGAATTTTGAGACTCAGACGATTTCCTGAGTAAACAATTGGCACTACGGCATTTTATCATGAGCATTCCAGTGTTCCTCCAACTAAATACGAAATTCTTTTTTTTTTTAAGGGTTGATCATCCTTACACGCGGGACCTTATTGCGTCTGGTGATTTGGCCGGGCGGTGATGGCAACGCACGTCCCGGAATCCAGCACTGTGGAGGCAGCAGCCAGGGTAGGTGGATGGCAACAAATGCTGCGAAACTCCCTTCCCGTGGGACGCCGAGGAGGAAGCCATACCCCTGGCTTGCCAGGAGAAGGCAGTACAGCAAAAAAAATGTGGACTCCACAAGTGCTGGCTGTATGGGATAGAGTGTTTCCCCCTCGCACGTGTGGGTTTTCTCCGGGTGCTCTGGTTTCCTCCCACATGTAAACACTCATTAATTGGCCGATAACGCCTTCATTACATAGAGGATCGCAGAGCTTGGGCAATTGTTAGCGCCGGCTCATCGTGAGTTTGCCTTCGTCTGTGGTTTCTCCTCCTCGCGCCTCTGAGTCGTCCTCTCGTTACGAGAGCGAGCGGATACTGTGCCGTGGCGTATTACAAGTTGAAATAATAATTATTTCAATTTACAAATAGTCACTCTATCTCATTGTGTTTAATGGGCCATTAGATCAACCACTCGGACACTAGGAATGCACGTCATTAAAATATATATAATACCTCATGCAATACCAATCTAAATATTTAACTTTGCTTCTTTAAGGTTTTAAATTATGATCAATTACGCTCGGCATTGCTTGACTGTACATTGCTGTGAATCTGGCATTAGGTCGTGCACGCTGTCTTGCTTCATATTTACCGGGTCTCCTTAGAAAATACTGTATGACTATTTGTCTCAATATTGTGACGTTTCAGGCAACGACCCTTCCTCCGAGCACTCAGGCTACCTCTCTGACCTCTGTAGGTGCTGTGAAAAGGGCCAATGCCCTTAAACGTCTCTTATTATATTTGTCTTTGTAAAGCCACAGTGTCATCGACTAATGTATTAAAATTGTTTTGTTCATTTGTCTCAATAGGTGATATTTCATTTAAAATAACTACACATACAAGATTTAATCAAATCAAATAAACTCCACGCAAATAGCCTGACCTGAGCTGAGTTATGATTACGTTCAGCAGCAGCAAACAGTCCCCTCTCCCCAAGCAAAATTCCGAACTTTGAAAATTCAGGCAGGTACAAATAAGTAATAGGCTACACATTTTGTTAATCAAAAAAGTTACTGGGGTTTTAATCGCTGCAAAGGTGCAGCGTTAAAATCCAAGGTGGAGAGGTTGGTATCGACAGTGACCGTCACTAAATTTTATCTTGTAGATAGGTCATCATCTATTGCAGGCAGTTAAATTCAACACGGACACATCGCATGAAAATATAACCATGTAACTTCTCGGCGTCTTATTCAAATTTAGCCACATATTCACCGAACATGCAAACGCACGTGCACATAATCACCACACTGTTAAGTACTCATCATCATCACCAAACTAACTGCTTTCATTTTAAACACACTTGAAAACCCGCTCAAGGGTACAGCGAATATACATTAACATCACTGTGCTTTGGTGTTAACTTAGGTTGTCTGTACAAATCACTTCTTATCATACATTACGACTGAGAGACACACACAGACAGACAAACGCGCGCACACACACACACATGCCACGTACGAGTCGCGCCACTCCACCACGTCCGCTGCTGCGAGGAATTGTCATCGGCGCCGGCGAGCGCGTCGCTTTTCCTCGGGCTCAAAAAATGCAGGGAATGCGTCTATACCCTACCTATGAGATAAACAGTCTGAAATAGAAATAATACTCACCATCGCGTGTACCTCTCAGCCGCTCCAAAGCCATCATAGCCACCGTCAAAACAGCACGGACGATACTTGAGAATACTTGGTACAGAATATAAATCTTGTAAGCTTTAGCCCTATAAATCTATATATGCCTGCAACAAGCAGCAGCAGCAACTTGTGTCTTAGTAAACTGTCTCGTTACCCGTTACCCGTTAATGCCAAGTAGTTTCGTATGTATGTAGTATGCTGAACTCCTTTCGCACCGTACGTAGCCAACCGTGCGAACCCGCGATTAAATGTTTTGTGAGTATATCTGCTGTACTTGGTCGACACGTAAGAGTCGCGTCGATGCTGATTTGTACCACGTACAGAGAGACAAATAATCCTTATATACTGGTGGCCCTCAAACTATATATATAGATGCTTGTGTCATCATTGCCCAATCAAACGCATGTTTTGTGCCGATATCTCATTACGGTAATGTGTTGTGGGCGTCGTGGGGTTGGTGTTGTATGAATGGGCCCACCACTTAAAAACAACTTTTCATTAAGCGCCACTGGATAGCGCAGATGGGGCGCTTATTATTATTTTACAGCTCCACTTTCAAGACACCCCCGCTCCCCAACCCCTCCCCTATCCTTTGTTGTGTTTTGTATAATTCGACTGAATAGTTAATGTCATTATTGCTTCATCGTTTACACATTTCCCGAGCCAAGTGGGACATCACCCGGGGTAATGACGGAGCATCGGGTGGAGCCGATTTGCGCAGCGGTTGAGCGCGCTGAGCCGTGAACCCAGCAACGTGAGAGTTCGATTAGCGGCCAAGGCTTCCATCGGTGGTGAGTGACATCTGAACCAGCACCCACGCCGCTCTCCCGCCACCACGCAGTGTGGGTTGTAGGGGTCACTTGACGATACTTCACCACGCTGGTCAGTGCGGATTTGTGAAGGCGGGAGGAGAGGGGGGGGACATAGACGCGGGAGCATAGAAGTACGTTCAACATTTTGGATTTTGCTGGAAAAAAACTCTTCTCTGCTGCTCGTAACGCAGCCCAGAAGCATCCATATAACACATTATGCACTAACCAGGCACAACCTGCTTAGCTTCCGAGATCTGACGAGATCACGGGCACTCCGGGGTAGTTTGGCCACAGGATGATCATTAACATCATCCTCAGCTTTCCGCTGCTGGATGAAGGCCTCCTCATGTCATCGCCATCTCCCACGGTCCCGTGACGCCACCGATCCATCTCGCTTCTTCGTGTGAGCTGATCTCATATTTGACGCTTTCGTGACTGCAAGGATTCATACTCTTAGTTCTTTCGGTAAAGTCACGTAGGTAAAAAATGAAATTAATAAAAATAAAACAATAAAAATCACGACGTTTCGGAGGCAACACAATTCTCCGTCATCAGGTGGGAACGTCACAGCCAGATTTGCTGCATCAAGTGAGGCAAGGGCTTACATCTTGAATCCTTGCCTCACTTGATGCAGCAAATCTGGCTGTGACGGTCCCACCTGATGACGAAGACTTGTGTTGCCTCCGAAACGTCGTGATTTTTATTGTTTTATTTTTATTAATTTCATTTTTTACCTACATGGTGACTTTACCGAAAGAACTAAGAGTATGAGTTGATCTCGTCTCTTCATCTCCAGACCTTCGAGAGCACAAGTGAGCGGGGAGAAAACGGCAGCATCCGGAGAAAGCCTGCGTGTGTGCGGGTAATAGCGCTCAGCGCTCCGCAGAGACAGATTCAATGAACCGACTCGATCGAGCGAGTGAACCAAATCCGTCTGTGGAGCGCACGCATTTTCTGTGCTGCCACCTCCAAGCACCTCGCAGCCACACTCCTATAGCACCTGGCAAACACTGGTGGTCACCCGTGCCAAGCATCAATATAACCTCCTGTGTGACCTCACGGCCAAGTCTGCACGGAGAGAAATAAACTCAGGCTCGATGATAATCGTCATTGCAACTTGTAATGCGAATAGCAACAGTCAACAATTGCCAAGTCTCTGCGTTATCGGGAAATTAATGAGTAGAAACCGGGATTCCCGGATACAATTGACGCGTGCGAGAGGGAAACGCTCTATCCCACGCAGACGGGACGAGTGGAGTCCACTCAACCCGCCCTTCTCCTGGAAAGCCAGGGCATGGCACCTCGACACCCACGGGGAGGGAGTTTCACAGCGCTCGTGTGCTCCACCACCAAACCCTTGGCTCCACGGTGCCATACCAGTGCAGTATAACACAATTCGTACGACGAATTGTGTCACACTGCCCTCTGCTGCCCACCACGTGGCATCGCAAAGTTGATGGCAGACACATGCACGGGGGTCGCCCATCAGAGCACACTAATTCCAGGCTCTAACCGGCTGAGCTTCTGAGATCTGACGGGATGGCTGCTGATTGATGCCGAGTGTGCAGAGTCGGAGGTGATTCATGAAACGTTCTCCGATGTTTCAAATGGATTGCGAGTCCAGGGTGCTAGCAATTAACACATGAATTCACCACGCCCGTGGTATCACCTGGATCTCATGTGGAACGAGTTGATGGTGACGGCGCTTTTGTTTCAAGCGACTGGATAACACAAAAGCAACAAATATTAAATTGGGGTTGTTACTTAAGACGAATTTATCATAACTGTAAGAAAAAGGATGATTTCACTGACATACGTAAAACACTCTTTGCAAGACAAATAAAGGTGTTTCCAACCTGAGCGGTGGCGCTGTGGTTAGCACACTGCACTATGAACCCGGCCCTTGAATTCGATTTCCGTTCAAGTGATCCCACCACTTTACCCAACCGGCTCTGACCATCGTGGTGAAGTATGGTCAAACAACCCACATCACCGCCACGGCGTGGGGAGGTCTTCATCGAGCAGTCGAATGACAAGGTGCCAGACACTATTATGAATGTATATGTACCAGAGGTGTGGACTCGAGTCATGTGACTTGGACTCGAGTCAGACTCGAGTCATGAATTTGATGACTTGCGACTCGACTTGGACTTGCATAACAATGACTTTGTCCCACCTATGAGATGTGGACTCGAGTCATGTGACTTGGACTCGAGTCAGACTCGAGTCATGAATTTGATGACTTGCGACTCGACTTGGACTTGCATAACAATGACTTTGTCCCACCTCTGATATGTACGGTATACTGCACAAACGTTGTTCTCAGGCGGTCTCTCATAAAAGGGGACCACAGTGCCACAGATTGATGTGCTCCTGGAATAGTGGTACTCGCTTCACTCGAATGAAAACACTACAACAGCACGCGTGCTTACACAGGTGCGATCATCTGTACACACGTCCCCGGCCTCACAACCTCTGCTGTTTACACAGAAGAGTTGAAACGCAAAAAAATACAACCGACAGATTTCTTCGTGCACTCTGCTGCGTGTCTGGATAGCATGGCACGCATCCGCGCTCGTGTATATTTATATAAGAGCCGAGCCGCCGGGCAACGTTCAGGCGACGTTTATTATTATTATTATTGTGCATGCTTTCGAGACATTTTTTCGTAACAAAAAAAACCCGGAGTGCATTGTGGAACTTGCGTCGTTTTAATTAATCGTCTGCGGTCCACCACCATTATCATTTCAACTTATAACGCGCACAGTATTCACTCATTCTCGAAGGCAGAGAACGACTCAGAAAGCGCGAGGAAGAACCACAGATAAGTGGAGAGGCGAGCCACGCGATGAGCCGGCGCCAACAACTAGCCAAGCTCTGCGGTCCTCTATATATGAAGGTGTTATCGGCCAATTAATGAGCGTTGACATATGAGAGGAAACCGGACCACCTGGAGAAAACCCACGCGTGCGAGGGGGAAACACCCTATCCCATTCAGGCGAACAGGTAGAGTCCACATTTTGTAATGAATTGCATTCTCTTGGCGAGCCAGGGTATATAGCACGTCGAACGCCTACGGGGAAGAGGGTTTCACAACATTTTTGCGATCCACTAACCCTCGCCTCCACAGTCGTGGATTACAAACATGCATTGCCACCAACGCCGGCTGATCATCGTCATCGTGAGAGCAGGATAGCGACTCAAACTTGTAGTTATATGTGAAAGGCTGGACATTTTGATGTGTAGCTGTGTCATTTGATATTAAAATCCGCAAGAAGTCATGCTTTTTCAATTATGTCTCGTGCGGTTATTGTTGTACAATGTCCATCCTTCCATTTCATCATCCATTTTTTGCAATGAAACTGATATTATTTTTCTGTTTTTCACGGTTCTTTGTTTTTCTCTTAAATCTAAATGAGCTCCCAACTGGTAAAATAAAGGGCATTCCGAAACACAATCTTCACACATGCAATGAACCACGTGGTTGATCTATATGAAGTCACGTGGCTCAATGAGCCAACTGCAGCAACGATCTCCATTGCAAAAGGCTTCGTGAACCTCAGTGGGATCTCACTCGGTTAAAGGACATCAATTACAAACATACTGTAATCGATGGCAAAGAAATGGAACACGTGCGAGAGGCCAAAGGAGATTAAGCGATGAATTCAGTTTCTGTGCGGGCGCTCGGTGCATTGTTAGATTTCAGGATCGTTTGAGGTGGTAGTGGATTAGGGAGACCTTTAGGGAGACCTTTAGGTCTCCCTAATCCACTACCACCTCAAACGATCCACTGCTGGATAAATCCAGCAGTGGCTTCACGATGGCTAATGATGGTGAGACATGAGACGTTTCCCACAAAATGTTCATAGGCGTGTCTCCAAAATCCAACTTGGAAGGCCCTTTTACAAAAAAGGATCACGAATATAAAATGTATGTCACGTAGTTGTACAATGATGCAATGTAACAATGAGACAATATGGTCAAGAGGTCCAGGTGGCTCTATAATCCAACAGAAATCCATGACTCCATAGCAGACGGGATTGTGGATCTCGGAGGAAGGACCGTGAGAGGCCTTCCTCCGGCAGTTGGTTGATCATGGCTGCTGACGATGAATGATATCAATGTATAAAAAAAGTATCAAACATCTTTGAATCAACGTGATTATGTGATCCAACAGAAAGGCAGTTATTTCTTGTGAAATAAATCTTGAACCAAAATTTGAAACTCAGCAGCAGTGGCGATGATTCCTAAGGCACAATCAAAAGAGGGACAACCAGGTTGGGGGGGGTGGGGGAGCCACCTGATATTAGAGGAAGGCCCTAAGATCCACTGCGTCAGTCTAAAACTTAAAAAGTGAGGGACAAAGAGCAGAGCTTGGAGCACGTGTCCACTGTTCAACTGATACGGGGTATGGTAGAAGGAATATATTGCGAGGTGCCATGACATCAACAACAGCTTTGGTCGTGATGACCTTTTGACCTTGAATGGAGGTACACGGCCCCATCATCCCTGTATTGAATTGCAAGCGTTTAATGGAAGACGCGACCCACTTATATTGTAGACACCGCACCTAGGCTGTGTATCGAAGTGTCCGACGAATGTGAAGCTTTGTAAATGAGAGCAGAGCTAAACGTGACGATCAGTCGAGTCAATTTGGCAGTCAAACAAAGTCACTCTCGTAGTTATCATACTTCACTGCGAGTGATGTACCTACAGAGTGAGGTGACGGGAGAGGTAGCAGCAGAGTGCGTGGAGAGATCATAGAGCGAGATGAGGTAGACTGGAGCGGACCTACTGAGTATCTTGAGAGAGATCTTGACATTTATCCGGGATTGGATTGAGAGCCAGTGGATGGATTGGAAGTGTGCGTGTGATGTGGTCTCATTTACCAGGCGCGTTTGCATCTGTAAATCACACATGGTTAAGTAAAGGGCATCGATACCTGCATACATCACATCGACTTCTGCTTAAATTACATGCAGACGTAGTTAATAAAGGGCTCCAACGCTTTGTTAAATAAGACATTCCAACACGTGCTTGACTTACGGACATCGACGAATGGTCAAATAAAAGACACGCGGCTGAATAAAACACACGACGCTTGGTTAAATAAACGACACGAATGCCTCCATTAACATTAGCCAAGAACATCAGCGCCTTATTAAACACAATACACGACGAACGCGTGGTTGAATGAAGGTCACTGGAGACACCCAGAGCCGTTTCCTAGGCTATTGCGAATCGGCGGCGAACGTCCCGGGCCCCGCGCTTTGTGTGTGTGGGGGGCCGGCGCTTCGATGCGCTTCGACGTCACGGTGTGAATTGTGACACGTTCGCTTTAGTTCGAAGGCGGCGTCGATTGAACGGAGTGGGGGTGGGGGACCCTACACAGTGGGATGCGACCACCCTGCTGACACCCCCCCTCCACATTAAACAATAGACGCGAGGAAACCGACAACTCAAAATCTACGCGAGCACGTGGTCGAACAAAGGAGGAGATCGTCACGGCACCGCCACCACGTGGGTGCCCCCTCCGTGGACAAGCTGGTGGGGGGGGGGGTGCCACGTGACTGTTGGCGGGAATCAGCTGGCGGTCACGTGACTCGCCGCCCTCGCGAGTGAGTGGTGGCGGTGGTGGTGGCGTCGCTTTCACGTCTCCGCTTCGGTGGTGGTGGACGTCGCAGCAACAACAACAAAAACTCCCCTCCTTGCCATGTCCCACCCATGGGCCGCTGGTGGCGGCCAGGTGAGCTTCGGCGACGTCTCGCCGCCTGTCCGAGCCGCGCGTCGTTGTCCGCACCCAGCAGAGCTGTAGGCCGCGCACTCGCGGTACCGTCCCTCGGATAGAAGTCCCCGCCGGGGAAGGCGTCACTTCTCCCGGCACCTGCCTCACCCCCACCCGGGCTCGGGTCGGCCTCGGCCTTGGACGCGTCGTCGGTTGCGAGGGTTCTGGAGATGTGGGGGCGTCCCCAGGGTCCCGATTGCGGTGACACTCGGAGCATTGAGGTGGCGTCGTTGCTGGGGAGGGAGGGAAGAGGAAGACGAAGGGGGTTCAACAATGGCCATGGCAAGAGAGCTGAGCCCGTGCAGCTGATGAGAAGGGGGGAGTCTTCCGTATACATTCCGGTTTCATCTGCCGCAGTGGTTAAAAGGGTGGCTTCTTGAGCCAAGTGGTCTCGGCACGGTTGACAATGACTGCACAAGGAGGAGGAGGGGAGGGGGGTATTTACGTTGAATTCTGGACCGCACGTGGTTTCTAACGAAAAGTCGGGTTCGATTGGAGACGCGTTGTCGTTTGCGCCTTCACAGCGGGGCACGCGTGAGGAGGTGCGTGGTGTGAGCGCGCGGCCAACACCACCAGGTTGACGATTATATGAGCCGGTCCTTGGCCTCCCCCTAGGTCGGCACGGCCTCAAATGAGCACCTGATGCGGTGTGGAGTAAACATCGCCACGAGGGAGGGAAAGGCGGCCGGGCGTGGTGCTGGGCACCCACCCCCTCGTGTGCCGTGGTGCTCACTAACAGCACTTGCCCCAACAGTCCGTTAAGGCTATTGGGGCGGATCTTTGTTTGTTGGTGTGATGATGACGATGATACGGATGCTTCATGTGGATAAAAAGTAAGTTGAAGGGGGACATCGCTGATACGGGGTGATATTACACGGCCTTTTTGTCACAGTTTGTTGTTGACATTCATTTTGTTGTCATGACGCCGATAGGACATTTGTAAAACATCGGAGAAAAAAAGAAACATGTTTAGAGCCATTCTCCATCTTGCTGCCGCTGTTGCTGATGAGGAGCCCACTGTTAAACAGGCTTTTGCACTTTGGTAACAATAATTATTATAATGCAGCAAAGCCTCAACAGTCTCCAGTCTGCATTATTTCCCAGGACGATTCCACATTGGGTTATTTGCCCATCTAAAGGTGTGTTTGCCACGTGGGAATAAACCGGGGGGGGGGGGGGGGAAACCTCATGTACAGGGCTATAACACAGTTTTGCACAGACGGGTTCGTGAACCCACGTGTTATTCAGCCATCTGCTGAGCATTTCACAGCCGAGTAAATTTGGAAGTTTCACAAATCTGTGTAAACCATCAAACATTGCCTTCAGAGTGATTGATTAAATTGTGTGTGCTCAACCATGCCTGGCTAATGATCAGAATCAAGGGCACGTCTATGCGGCTTCTTAACTGTCATATGTAGAATATCTGTTTTTGTGTGAAGTGGTGAAGGTGCGAAAGAAGTCAACATACATGCAAGGTGTGGGAGAGGGGAGGAGGGTCAGTTGTGGAAGTTTGCTCGTGGAATCAGATACGTGGGGGCCTCAGAGCATTTAGCCAAAGGCCCCCTAACATCTTTTCAATGGTCCTGTATTCTACCATGCTGCTTATGTGTCCAGGTAGAAAGTCTCATTTCATAAGGATCTACATCTTCCAAGTTGACAAGGTGGATCGCAAGAACCGTTAGTCATCAACTGAATATCACCGTGACGTGGTCCGCTCTGAGTACCAACTAAGCACCGGTACATCTTGTATTCACAGGCACGTGGGAATGGGGATGACGAGTCTGGTGATGAATTTGGCGGCTTCGAGGTAAGATCCTTAACTTGTACAAATCAATGTATGAGAATATTTACGCGCACACGGATGGATGACACTGCTCACGGTGCCGTGCGTGATGTGTGCTGTACGTTACTAGACGGCGGACCCTATGCCTGATGGGGGGGTTCCGGTTCCTTCTGCGGCCATTCCTTGGGCAGCCTTTCCCGTGGGTAAGAAGCACACGCGCTTATATGTACCTATATATCTGCGCCTCCAATTAGCACGGTTGGCTGCGTACGGTGCGAAAGAAATTCAACAAACATACTTTTTCCCTCATTTGTAATTGGATATATATGGTGTGAAAGAAGTTCAACTTGTATGTATGTATATACGTATGTATGTTGAACTTCTTTCGCACCATACGTAGCCAACCGTGCACTAAGGAGATTGAGAAATTGGGAATGTTTGAATGCAGTTTCAAATCATTGAAACGTGTAGAATGTTTTGGCAGGCCTGATCTGTGTCCCCTTGGTTTAGGCATGCCTCCAAGCGCCACCCCAGACATCCTGCTGGACCAGTCTTCTTCGCCGCCTTTGGGACCCCTTCCCGATGCCGCGGCTTCAAGCATCGGCTCTCAAGCAGGCCTGTCTGACCTGCACTCCTCCCTGCCAGTGAGCAGCTTCCTAACCCAGTGGGATTACACCAGTTTTTATTCTTTAGTCCTCTGCCCTTTCGCAGATCCTCGGCGGAAACTCCCTCCACCCTGTCTGAAATTGAGCTTCTTCATTTCACCGTATGAATCCGTTCCTTCAAGTTGTCAAACATAATCTTTCTATTTCTACCTCTCAACTTCTTTTTTCCCAACGTCTGTCCTTTCAGAACTTCCTACACCTCTGAGAAACCGGTTATAGCTCGCAAATAAAATCGCCTTTGGTTTCATGTTATCGCTTCGCTCATCACAGAAGTTAATTCGCCTACATTGTTTGCAAACCCATGTGCTGTGTTTGTGCTTCCTGTTGGTGTGTTCAAGCATGATCCTTGCCTCCATGCATCCTTGTATTGTTTGAAGCCATACTCCTTGCTCCGCACATTTAAAGACATTCTACAAATATAACATCAGTCATCTTGTGAATCTGAAATTTTTGCACGATTCAGTAAACCATGAGTAAACCTGCTTTGTATGGACGTTATATGTCGTAACATTTGGCCTCATATTGAGAATGGCTATAATTACAGCACGTCGAATAAGGTAAGAAGATTGACATTCAGTGTGATATTGTGCCACAATCAACATATAACTAATACATTTACAGTGTATATATTTATGTTATATATCATGGGATTGAGCAGTGTCACACTGCCAACTTGATTACGATTCCCGGAAACGACTAATATTATTGACAAACGATATCTGAACTGGTCCTGGAGCAAACCCACTCCACATCAGAAACTCGCACTAACCAACGCAGAGAAATATGATCAAACAACTCCAATGACCGATCCCTCTATCCAAAAGATGATTGACAAAGGCCCGTAAAACAAATATATACAGCTCTCTGATGGCGGCCTTTTTTTTTTCGTGATTGTTAAGGCCTAAAATGATGTTGTTCACCAAAGGCCTCTGTGAGCTCTTCTGGAGCGTCTGGCCCTGCCAGTCCACCCGCAACCTCCCCACCTGACGCCATCATCAACGCAGCGGCCGTGCCAGGGCAGCAGCGGCGGCAATCGGTGGAGGTGGACGCCGCCACTGCCGCCAACGCCGCCACTGCCGCCACTGCCGCTGCTTCCACGGAAGAGGAGACACCACCGCCGGTGTCGGTGGGGCAGTTCGAGGCTCTGCTCGCCAAGCTCAGTCTGGCGGAGCAGGAGAAGCACCGGACACAACAGGTCGCTGGGCTGACACGACCATCAATAATGCAACGCAATACGATACAAATTTGGATTTTTTAAGTGTTTAAATATGACCGAGTCTGAAGGCGCTGTTGTCCGAGTGTGGTGACACGCGCGTTTGGATAACGGGAAGGCACTTGCCACATGTCACTGAACCGCTGGATCAGTTTGTAAGAAGACTGATGATCTCACAAATTTACTTGACAATTTTCGCGGGAAGTTGCAGAAAATCTATGTTAAGGTTTCTTGAAGGACATTCATAAGAGAAGGCAATTGATATACGTCTGTTCAGAGCCAATCACTCAACAAATTTAGCTCTTACTAAATATTAAGGCAACAAATTAACGTTCTACAAGAGACATGCATATCCACCTGCTTAATTATTATTGTGAATGACGGGAGCGACTTGCACCCGCAGGTGTTGGAGGGCTTGCTGACGAGCAACGTGGGGCTGGAGCGACGTCTCGCTGATGCCGAGGCGAATGCGGCAGCCGACCATCGTGTCCACTATGCGGAGATGCAGGTCTTGCAGGCCACCCCGCCGTCACCGGCTCACCGCTTTTCTGTCCTCAACCTCACACTTCTTTTGCACTGTACGCAGCCAACTATGCTCATCAGAGGTGTGGGGAGGTACAACAAACTGACACAAAAAGCAGTTCAATCACACTTCATATCTCAGTGTTGTAGCATGCGTGAGTTTGGGCTGTGTCTGTGTGTGTGCTTATGTCCTCTATAGATTATCCCGAACAGCACTTACCCCACCAGTCTGTTGAAGGCTATAGGGGGGATCTTTTTTTTTTATGGCCTCCACTTTGAACCTGGGGAACCCAGTTCGATTTTCGACCACGGCTAACATCAGTGGTGAATATCTGAACCAGTTCTCGGCCTCCCCTAGGTCGACTCAGGCTTAAAGAAGTATCTGGTGTGATGTGTAAACACTGGTATTGGGGATACCAAGGCAGTCGAGTGTGATGCTGGCCACACCGCACACTATGCACCTTGCCAGCATTGCCATCATGGCTTGCTTCAACAGTTGGTTAAAGGCTAAAGGCGGATCTTTGTCTTGGTACGTGTGCGGGTGTTTGGGTGTTGTGGGTGTGTGTGCATTCGCAGGAGAAGCACCAGAAGGAGTTGGAGGAGCTCAGGACGGCTGGGCACGAGGCACTTGCCATCATCGTGGAGGAGTACAAGGTGTGTGTACTATTACTGCAGCCATTGCTTAAGACGTATCTTTGTTTTATTTTGTATGTTGTTCATTCTACACAAAGGCAACTGGTGTGTGTATATATAAGGGCCTTTGTTTATCCAGGGAAGCCTCACTGAGTCTCAAGAGGTTCACATTGAGGAGGATCCTGCATTGGGATGTTTGGCCAGTGCAATTATTGGGTGTTGGGCTTGTAGGAGAAAACCACAGTACCCAGAGAAAACCAATATGCATGAGTGGATACAAATGAGAGCCCCCACTTTTAGATTCAATAATCCAATCCTGCACCTTCCTCTCATGCTTACCCCACAATCCAAGCCTACAACACTTGGTAATCCGAAGTAGGTTGCGATCCATGTACTAACTAGGCGCAACCCTGCTTAGTTTCCGAGAACTGACGTGATCGGGAGCATTCTGTGAGATTTGTTCACGTGTGATTTCGGTCATATGTGACTAAGCCATTCATCTAAATCCATATTTCGTAGGTTTTACTTTTGGGCCAAAATTGTTGTGTTAAAAGATCTTACATAATTTCATTTAAAAATGAAGGTGGCAAGTCACAAATATCATGATTAAGGTACAAATATATCTGAATTAAAGGCTTCCAAGCCATCTTCATTTGAACGTTTTTAAAGTTATTTACATCACTGCGCTTCCTAAGAAATGTCTACTGTCGATAACAAAAACAATTGTCTTATTAAAAATGCAAGGTTCATCAAACTCTTTGAGACCCGTCGGTCTTGACGATGTTGAAACCTCATATATAGCTGTTCAAGGCTGTCTTCCCCCCCCCTGTCCCTGGAAGCCAGGCATTTTGGGTAAAGTTCATCACCCCAAGTGAGGGGCTGAGTCAACTATCTGTAAATGTCACAGTAGCACACAGCTCTCCCGTCAAGGGCTACTGTCATACGCAGATAATAAACAGCAGAGGTACCACCAGAGTGCACCTGATGCAACTTGTTTACGTGAGCGAGAGGCCGTTTTTGCGTGGGACCACATGTTGCAAGTGACGGTGAAATGTTTTGTCACAGGATTGTCAGCAGTGTGGCTGGCAGGCGCTCAGGGCTACGGATTGGGTTACAAAGCATGGCAAGCATCCATATACGTTATGTTTGTTCGCCTCTGTGCCATGTTCAGAGGCCTGGGTAGACCTCGCTAGATGCTGAAATTGGTTAAACTGGAACAAACCATGGGGTGCATTGTCTCTCAGGTTCCCCAAGTTGTGGTTTATTTACTGTTTGCTATGGAGGTGTAAAGTCGTGGCTGGTATATCCACGTTCCGGTTTCAGCATCTCTGCTCGATTCTCACTCCTGAATTGAACCCACATGAGTCGACTCCACCTATACAAAATGCCAAGGCAGGACCTCTGCTAAATTGACTTGGTATGAAGGATATTAATGTAAGCACTGGAGAAGGAATAAAGGTGCAGTGCAGGCTCTGTTCATACAACGTCAGCACATCAGCGGTACTCTTTTGCACCGTCTTTCATATCCGCCCACACTGGTGGTATTTCATTTGGACAGCTGTGTGTGTGTGACTTTTTCACTTGACACGAATGCGTGTTTAGCTCGCGTAATTTACGGGGCACTGATTTAATGTTGTTATTTTAAAATTAAACTTGGCTTGCCCCGCGTCTGTACTGATAGGGACCATTACGCTGCGCCTCTAAGACAATTACCTAACTGGGAACCCGCTCTTGGGTAGCTCGGATTGCGTAAGCAATTTATTTTTTCCCCCCCCCCGTGGTGTGCATTGTTCCGCGTGCGTCCGGGCAATGTTCGGTGACAGGCCCTGAGCGTGTCGGCGGTGCAGGAGGCCAACGAGGCCGGCGAGAGGAACGTTCGCTCCGCGTTGGAGACCCAGGTCCAGGCGTGCCAGGAGCTCATGTCCGCACAGGTCGGCCTCCCGCTGATCATGCCAAGACTGCCATATTCTCAGCTGGGAGCGATTTACTCAATCGCTGACAACATTTCATCTTGCGCCGCGCTTGCTGAATTTGGAAACGAATCGCCTCTTGCCCATTGATTCAATGAATGTTGGTGATTTCAGTTGAACTTCTTGTTTTAACACATTGTAGTGAATGGTTAGTGCCTCTAGTGGCTGCAGGGGCGATATGAACCCATGTATTCATAACAGTTATAATAATCTACAGCTCTTTACTCATCCGCTGGTGAATATAAACCTCCACCACACCCGTCATGGAGATTGTTTGACCATACCTCACCACCTGGGCTTTCCAGGGCTTCTTCAGATATCACCAGCATCACCAGCCGTGGCCAGGAAGTAAACATTCGTCACCGAGTTTATAGCACGCTGTATGTATGCATGTTGAATTTATTTCGCACCGGACGTAGCCAACTGTTCTAATCGGAGGTGCGGGGGAAGGACAATAAACTGCGCTAAACGTTACTCCATTGCCCTACAACGTATCCGAATATAAAATTTTGTGATGCATGTATTGTGGGTTCACAAATGTATTTTAATTGATAAGTTAATATATAATGCGACCCCTATTGCAAATACATATAATTAGTTGACTGTTGAAATGGTTGGGATTTTCTCATCCAAGTTTTTTTTTCTGCACTGAAATATATTGTGCCATACTTTCTCTGTTTGCACCCCAGGTTGTCACTGCAAATCAGACTTTTGTCTCGATGAGCACTCACTTAATGATATCTAACGTTCATGTCTGCTGCATTTGGAGGGTAGTCGTGGTGCAGTGGTTAAGCGCACTGCGCTATGAACCCGACAACCTATGTTTGAAAATCGGCCACGGCTAATATCAGTGGCGTGTAATACTTGAACCGATCCTGGTCACCCCTTTCCTTCATCAACCTGCACTGATGTACGTGGTGAGGTATGGTCAAAAACTCACATGACCCTCGCAACATGGCGAGGCCTTCATCCAGCGATAGATTGTCAAGTACCTGTGATTTATAATTCAGTGCTATATATATGCAAGTGTTACAGGTAAAGTTGGGACAACAGCAATTATTTAAGGCTCTTTTAAACCATTATCAGAGGGCAGAAACAGTTATTGTGGAAGTTGGGTTTTGTAAATTATATTAAGTCCAGGCTAAATACAGTGAAAGCAAAGGCAGTGTATCAGCCCAAACTGACAACACTCTCTCCATAGTATTCTTTGAAAATGTTTTGGGTGCTTGGGGTCAAGAGTGGGTCAAAAGCATCGGGTCATATGGATCTATTTCTATTTTGACCGAGCCTTTCTGGTGAGCTGTTGCTGATCAAAATAGGTCTATTTTGTTCGGAAGTCGTAAAATATAAAAAAGGATTACAACTTGGCCCAGATCTGTTGGTGTCAGTGGCCGTGATAGTCGTCATGGGGGTTGCGTGTTGATCACGGTGGCTGGATTGTGTTTGCGCTGTGTTGCAGCATGAGAGGCTGCGGGCCCTACTGGAGGAGTGCCGCTTGGCGTGTGAGGAGCGAATCGCAGAGGCTCTGCAAGAACAGACTGCACAGCACAAGGCAATGCATCCGCAGGCCACTCCCAAACAACAACAAACAACTTATTTCACTCTCGACCACCATGGCATCTATGTGCTTTCGGCTAATAAAGACATATCACCGCTGTAGCCTACACAGGTTGTTGGACCAATTGCTCTTGTCAAGCACCTGTGAATGCTGGCACGGAACACAATTTATTGTTTTATTTATTGTATATATGTTTTTGTCCTTCCCCTGCTCCTCTAATGAGCACGGTTGGCTACGTACGGTGTGAAAGAAGTTCAGAATTCGTTCAAGGAGGTGGTGTAGCCAATACCACGCCTGGCAGCCTTTGTCTCCCCAAGGCTAATCATTACACATTGCACTAGGTAATCATTTAAGGCTGAGTGAAACTAGAGGAATAACGTTCACAGTGGTTAGTGGCTGTAAATTGGACCGTTGGTGCCGGGTTTGCAGTGCAATGCACTGACTACTACGGTATCGCTTCCCACTTTTAGAGGAGGCTAAATGCACTGTCGGAGGGCCGTGAAGAGTAGACGGGATCTCAGAGTAGATGTCAAAGAGCAGACCCATGGGGTTAACCCTGCGATGTGGTCCAGAAATACCGGAAATACTCGGCACTCTTTTTAGTCTACTCTATGGGAACCTCATTTGCCAGTAAAAATATGATAATTGTTTTTTTTACCCTTCTATCTGGCAAAAAAACTGACACCTTTTTACAAGGAGTCATGTTTGCATAGACCGCAATACCTGCAGTCATAATACAAACAAAAGAACATGGTCCAACCCATGTGAGACTAGGCTCTAAGGAAAGCTGTCTCGGGTGTGGACCAATCAACTTCAAGGACAGTGCACATTATCAGAGTTATGTTCTTTTGTTTGTATTATGACTGCAGGTATTGCGGTCTATGCAAACATGACTCCTTGTAAAAAGGTGTCAGTTTTGTTGCCAGATAGAAGGGTAAAAAACCAATTATCACTCTTTTTAGTGTTTGGGTCTGGAAGACCCATTCAGGCAAATAATGTGCTTGCCCATGTAAGCAATGTGACTTGTTGGTTTACATTATATAAGATGTTAAAGGTATTTGTTTAAGGTTATGCTGGAGTCTGTAATTTGTATGCCAAAGGCACCATGCCGGGTCTCTTGAACCTATGGCTGCATCTTAGGGTTCAAGGGCAGTCTTGCACTTGTGGGCCACTGTGTGAGCCAGTGAGATGTTTGTACATAATTTGGTGAATTGTAAGTTTAATGTCAGGATTTTGTGTCTTCACTGTGTCTACCCAGTATGCTGTCGTGTTTGTATTTGGGTCTGTTATCACGTGTTCAGTTTTGCCGTTGTGTGACCCCAGTCTACCTTCAAGAGACTTTTAATTCTTAGAGACTTAAATAAAGTAATTGTTCATGCTGCAATACCACAATTAGCAAAAATCACATTCATCAAGAACACAATGCCCCTTTTTCATTGCGCATTTTAAAAATGTGCAATAAAGAAGAGTCATTGCCCAAAATGCCACCTAGAAATATTTTTTATTTTTAGACCACAGTGTTATTGACGAATGTGAGTTTTGTTGTTGTCAATTTAATGATTGTGTTATTGTGCTGTGAATGCCTGGCAGGCTGAGGTTGAGAAGTGCCTGGCAGAGGAGGGGCAGAAGAACGCGGAGGCATTAAAAGCGGCGGTGGAGGTGATGGTGGCATTGCATATGATGCTGACGATGGCAACCACAGTCGGAATGTTTCTAACTATGAGGTTATTGTGTGGCAATGTCATTGTATATTCTTGGGTCTTTCGGTAAATTCATGTAGATAGGTTCAAAGAAAATAACAAAAAACTACGACGTTTCGATCGCAACACAAGCGATCATCATCAGGAGAAAAAAAGAGTGGGAAAGCTGCCTCTCAGGGCTCCGGCTTATAACCTGTGTGGCAGGGCTGGCCCCGCCCCTAGCCACACCTACCTTCGAGAACTCTCGAGGAGGATTTCCACCTGGACACGTGGTCCCCCAGCCCCCCTTTTGGGGGTCCCCGTAGACACCTCCGGTCACGTGTCCTCCAGGTTCAACCAGAGTGCCATGGCCCCCTTGTAACCCCCGTACCGTGCCCGGCACTCTCGCCCCCTCTATCCTGTAGGGGCTGGCACTGCACGCAGAGTGTGGTGCCATCCGTCACTGTCAGTCAGGGCTCACCGAGCCCCGCTAGGGCCGGTACTGCATCCACCTTCAGTTGTGTCTGCGATGTCAGTACATCGCGCGCCGTGCCTCTCCCAGGCCGGCTTCACACAGTGACATCCAACGATGTCACTACACGTACATAAAAATGTATTCTTGAGAGCCTTTTTATTTTACGTTTTGAACTTAACAACGCTTAATGTTCACGTCGGCTCGCCGATGAGTGGCTATCGAAGGGTTCGCATCTGGGTCAGGGTTCCCACAGCACTCGGCTATAAACTCCCAGTTTATGAGCACAGACCTGAAGGCCCAAAATGCCAATAAGCCAGCAACAAACAGCACTGCACATGGTCTAAATGATGAGACTTAACTTAAAACCAAAAACATAGGGATCGGATGAGACTTAATTCGTCTGCTGAATTGAGGCACGTTCTAAGAGCTTGGGTGAAGAGATGATGGGAGGGAATTCCAAACTGGAGCAGTGCGAGTGAAGAAGCAGAAAGAGAGGTGTAGTCCCCTGCGGTGTGGTGGTTAAACACATTGTGAATGAGATGAGCACAAGGTCTCTTAGAGTAATAATATTTATTTATACTGGAGGAATCCGATGAGCTACACAGCTTTGTTTCACAGATGTCCAGTCGGACATCATGGGTGGTGAGGGAAGGAACGAGTGAAGTTCACGGGCACAGTAACTTTCGATGGAAGCTATAAAAGAGTGATAATGAGACGACTGACCGCCGGTGAGCGAGCGAGCGAGCGACTGGAGACAATCGGCGATTCTGTGCCACAACAGACCGAGCGGAGGGGGCTGCAGGCCGCCGTGGATGAGGCCGTGGAGCGGGAGCGAGAGCGGAGCAAGGACGTCGAGGAGAGGCTCGCGGCCAAGCTGCATGACCTGTTTGCTCAGGAGAAGGGCGTCCTGCACAAGGCTATGCAGGAGGCCGTGCAGGAGGAGAGGGACAGGGGCCAGGTGGGGAGACTGCCTCGCCTGCGCAGACACTGAGCGACTGGCATTTTGTTGAACTGAAATGTGGCATGATCAGCAGTTTAATTTGTTTGATCTGTGCAGGCTTCTGTTTATGGTGAACAGCAAATCTCTACAATATAATACAATTGACCATTTAATATTTCCATTCACTTGTGTTTGCTATGTTGGTATGTATGACCCTTTTCCAACAATAGCTTTTCTTTGGTGACATAAACATTGTTTTATAGCTTGTGTTCCTCATTATGACGAGCTGTCTGTAAATTTCACGTGCAGCTTACATCAAATTCAAACTAGTTTTTCTCAAACCTAGTGTTCCAAATAGCTTTCATTCAAATAAATTGCACTTACTGGAAAAGGAAAGTTAATTAAAGAAGCACCCGTATGTATTGCGGCAGCAGTAGGATGAGTTTGGATGATGGCGTTGGCATCGGTGTAGGTGTTGCTGCTGTTGCTGATATTAATATGGACTGGGGCTTCGTGCCACCCATAGGAAGCCATGGAGAGGGGATTGCAGGAGGAGCGTGAGAAGAGCACCCAGGCAATGCGGGAGGCCGCGGAGAGGACGCGCGCAGACTTGCAGAGCTACCTCCAGGAGCAGAAACGGGTGGGTGCCCATTGCCGTCCATGTCCTCTCTCGCAACACGTCTGTGCGCGATGGCCACGCATGTTTATATCTTCGTGTCGGTGATTGTGTCTTTGTGTATGGATCTCTTTCTTGTGAATTAAAATCTGTCTCCCTGTTTCAGTCTACTGTCTACTCTTCACGGCCCTCCGACAGTGCATTTAGCCTCCCCTAAAAGTGGGAAGCGATACCGTAGTAGTCAGTGCATTGCACTGCAAACCCGGCACCACCGGTCCAATTTACAGCCACTAACCTCTGTGAACGTTCTTCCCCTAGGTTCACTCAGCATTAAATGAGTACCTAGTGCTGTGTGTAATGATTAGCCATGGGGAGACAAAAGCTGCCAGGCGTGGTATTGGCTACACCACCTCCTTGTATGTATGTATGTTGAACTTATTTCGCACCGTACGTAGCCAACCGTGCTAATCGGCAATGCGTGTGTCTGCCCAAGTCCAAGTGTGTTTATATCGACACATATTTGCCTTTGTGTATTGATCACCTCCTGTTTGTGATTTGTTTACGTGTGTCTTAGTTTGCAGCTAGCAGTGCCTCCATCTATCTTTGTGTTTCCCCCTTTATCTCAGTCTACACACAACTCGGCGATCTATAGCTCAACGTGTAGCTCACCGATTGCTGCCTCGTTTCTCTGTGCACGGTTAATTTCGAGCGGGCGTATTGCCCCTGTCTGTGTAAATGCGCACAGTGGGGCGTGCCGCCAACGCTGATCTGCGTAGCCTGGCGCCGCTTAATTGTCGCAATTTTTGTTCCCCGGAGCCGCCGTTTGATAGCAACCAGAGTGTGGTCCGCAGCACTCGCTGCTAATAAACACAGAGGACACTTACTCGAACACCAGCGAGATTGAAATAAAACCTCAAATTGCAAACTGTCTTTACATTATTTTAAATAATAAGCAATTACTCGTGTCGTTAAAAAAACGCGTAATGAGCTGTGCTAAAGATACATTTTTTCCGCCAATTAAATTTATGGCATTTTTTAAAATTTCCCAACCCCTTCTGTAAATCGGTTAATTTAATGATTTGTGTTCGTTTAAAACAAATAGAAAATAAACCATTGAGTGAAAATGCACACTGGTCCTGCTGCCCGCCTGGCCAATTAAATGACCGGATGTGCAGTGGGGGACGATTGCCGGACGTTTGGGTTAATGATGAAGCCATGCACGAGGCGGCTCGTTGCCTGGCTGTGTAACGAGGTCTTAAGCCCTCTTGAACAAATGTCATTCGTGTGGGTGGTAAAGACGAGCTTCTTCTGGATTTTAGCTCGCATTTATGACTTGTAAGTTTTTAACGTGAGCATGTGTTGCGTTGTCCGTCTCAAGAGTTTCGAGGCCACGGCTCCCTACTGCTTCTGTCTGCCTTTCATGACTTGAGTGCTGGCTGATTTCTGTCCGTTTCTCTTAATTTTTCATCTTCTTGTAAGTTCCGTTCATCAGTGATGGTTTTTCTCACGCCACGGTAAAGACCTCAAAATTGTAACAAAAAATTACGTTTTTTTTCCTCTTTTATTTATCATCCATCCTTACGCAATGAGTAGCACTGGCCACATGCAATGTAAGCATTTGATTCTTAAGTTTCAAATTCACATTGTGGAAAGGTGATTTGCCAGGACACTGTTAACTCAAATAGTTATTCCGACACAGCGAGATTTTGAGACTTAAGAATATTGTGAGTTACCAGAGGGTAAGGCATTCACACAGTCCATCTATTCTTTTCCATAATTTGTTGCTTTGATGCTTCCTAGTGTAATATATACAGTTCCATGGCTTTCTTTACCACACTCTGCTGTATAAATACAACATGTGAAATCAGCATTCCTGAGCCATGGCTCGTAGACATGTGAGTCATTATTGTGTTTTAATATTAGTTTGGCAGAGTTTGCTGATGTTGATGTGGGCAAACTGAGCTGAAGCTTTAGAGACGGGTTGCATTACAGAGTCTTTACACTTGAACACCGCAGCCCATACATTTCTCGCAATTTTCATTTTTCCCATTGAATTCTCACCGTCTCATTACATCGCTACGCACAACGACTCGGGGACTCCAGCCCAATCGGTCTCCCGGCGTGACCCGCAGCGGCCACCAGTCTCCGACCCCCACATAGTGAGAAACAAGCGACGATCCCGAGTGAGAAACGCCGCCCCGTTTGACAATGAGAATGCCCCGACAACCGAGGTGCGTAGCCGAGAGAACCGCGAGCAAACGGATCATTGGTGATGCCGGAGGTGGGCTTGGGGGGGGAGGGAGCGCCGGGGGTGATGGGGGACGGTGCAGGCAGGGAGCATCCAGGTGTTGTCGGGCCCACCTGTCTGGCACGCGGTCTCGTGAGCGCGTGCGGCTGGTCCGGGCCGAGGGGCCGGGCGCCAGCAGTGATCCCATGCAACTTAATTTACTGCGCCTGTCGCTGGGGATTAGCGGAGCCCCTGCTATGCGGGTCCCCTCGCGCCCTGCGCTAAATATAGACGGCCTTTAGGAGAGGGAGATGCTCAGGGGCATGATTGTTCATTTTGGGGGTGGTGGAGAGGGACTGGGTTTAGGGAGACCGGGGGGGGTGCGGGGAGTCGTACTTGGGGAGAGGGGTCGGGGTGGTGATGAATCACAGCATCTCGACCGGTCCCCTGCATTCCTCTTGTGCTGCTGTGCCCGCGTCCGGCTCTCCTGGTTAGGTCCCGCCGCTCGCTTGGCGGGGCGATTTCGGTGCGGTGGTGTCATCGGGCAAACATGCCCTCCCCCCGCCCCCCACTGGATTACCGCCTCCCCCTGGCTGAGGCAAGCTGCGTATCATGTGCATGAGCGAGGGCCGCGCTACATCACTGTCCTGCCTGTCGGCACGAAGTATTTTTTTTATTGGACTTTATTATCAGATCAAACACTTTTGCATGCGGGATGTGTCACGCTGTTTACGTGCGCTCATTGACGCCGCTACAACTCAATGAGAGATGCTGTAGTTTGAACTTTTTTTTGATCAACCCTAGCTGTGACCGCCACAAAACGCTGCCGTTTTATTTTTTTCAAGCATGGATGCTGCGCGGGGGATTTGCTAGAGGACGTGATAATTTATTTGAGCTGACTCAATACGCACGTGGTGTTTTCACTCCAATGTGTCTCCGCATATGATGACTTATAAATCAACGCACAGATGCTTTCACCTGCAGAAATTAGCATCCGTTTTCAAAACCTTTTTTCAAACGTTGAAAAAATCTTTGACGAGATTTTACAAATGTTAGCAGATGTAAAGTGGTGTTCAATTTAAAACACAAGTTGACATTAAAGGAGAGCAGTAGCCACAACGGTTTGTGCACTGAATTACAAAACTTGTCACAGTTGACGTCAGCGGCGAGTATTATCTGAACTGGTTCTTCCCCCTCAGGATATCAACCCTCACCGATCAAAGTGGTGAAGTATGGTTAAAACAACCCCCATGGCCGACACTGCATAGGGAGTCCTTCATTTAGCTGTGCATAAAAAAAAAGATTAGTCAGTTTAACACGTAGGCTTTCGCGACCACTATCATCCATAATAGAGGTTTTTGGGTTAGATCGCGTAAATATATAAATGTGTCGTTAAAACCTGGCACCACCCAACACAGCCAACTAGTAAGGGTTGTCGCGTAAACAGAACACCGGTGTGTTGGAGAGCCAAGCCACAACATTTACAAACTGAGTACGACGTTTCGCCAGTAATTCCAACTAGCTTCATCAGGCGACAGACAAATCTGTCTGTTTGTAAATGTTGTGGCTTGGCTCTCCACACCGGTGTGCTATACCAGTGACGAATTGGCATGTTCTGTTTACGTGACAACCCTTACTAGTTGGCTGCGTCGGGTGGTGGCGGGTTTTAACGACACATTTATATAGTTACACAATATAACCCCAAAAAACCTCTTATGGATTATGAACCGTGTGTATCTGCACTTTTTCAGGCAGACAAATTGGCTCTGTCAATATCACCTTCCATATCAACACTGATAGCAGGAGTCTAATGGTTAAACATTTTCATTCCATAAAAAAAACTATTTCCAAAAATTGAACACCTTTACTGAGATTCTACAAAGAGTAACAAATGCATGTTTGGAGGTCACAACATTACAACGACAAACAATACAATATACACGATAGGAGTGCAAAGTATAGGAAAGGTAAGAAAATCACTTTAACAAAAATATGCAAATGAAACTAAACAATTTTTGTATTTTACCAGGTAAAGGCCACTGTGTTATATAGCTCTTTTTAAGAAGTGACCTGGCCACAAATGATAGCTCAATGAAGTGGCTTATCAGGTGGAAATGTATAGCAGCCTAATACTCTTAAACACATGTTTATAGAGGTAAAAACTGGAGGACCCAGATAAAAATACATACCACCACAGGGAGAGCATGCAAATTCCAAATATACGGGCGTGAGGGTCGGGATGGAACCCCCACGACCTCCTGCATACCAGGCGAGGGAGTTAACATCTCGCCACCGTGGCACCCCCCATGGTGATATGGTGACAGCTTGAAGAGGCCTTCATCCCGCAGTGGATAGATCACGGCTAATGATAATGACTTTGACTCGATGTAAAATAATAAACATGTTGTAATATGAAACTCTATCACGTAAAAAGTTGCTCAGGATATGACAGACATTGAATGGTGAATACAATTCTCACATCCACACCTTTGGCGGCGAAGGTTACAAGCAATTCACAACATATATATATAGCAGGGATCAGTGTTCATTTATTTTTTTCTGTAGAATCCACTGTGTTCTCGTGGAATAAACATCATTTTCTAATTTCCCAATGATCAATGTCATTCTAAGGCCATTGATCTCTAAACATAATGAGATGATAATAGGGGTTTTCCCCTTTTTTCTGGCAACAACACTGAAGCCTTTTTTTACAAGGATTCATGTCTGCATTAACCACAATACTTGCAGTCAAAATGCAAACAAAAAACACTGATAATTTATGTATTGTCCTTGAAACTGATTGGTCCACACCAGAGACAGCTTTCTTTAGAGCCTAGTCTCAATTGGTGCATTTTGGCGTCATCTGGTCTAGCACCAACTGAGACTAGGCTCTAAAGAAAGCTGTCTCTGGTGTGGACCAATCGGTTTCAAGGACAATGCATATTATCAGTGTGTTTTTTGTTTGCATTTTGACTGCAAGTATTGTGATTAATGCAGACATGAAGCATTGTAAAAAAAAAGTGTCAGTGTTGTTGCCAGAAGAAAAAGGGGAAAAACCCTATTATTATATTTTGGTACTGGCAAAGGAGGTCCAATGACATAATGGGCTGCTTATAACCTTGCAGAGCTGTCATGTAAAGGAATGCTATGTAATAGCTTCATCACTTGACCATTGGTTTTCCCTCGAGAATCTCCACTGAAGACTCCATGCTTCAGAGCCAATACTGAATAAGCTTCCAAGTGGACTCTTATTCATTCGTGTTGTGAACCACATACTTGCCAGTTTGCTAATTAGGTGACACACAAAGAGCACGACTTAGTTTTTCAGCTGTGACTGCTAACCGCTGGCCTAATTAATTTGCAGTACACAGTGCCAACCACCATGTCCTGCGTCACCCCAGTTCCCTAATCTCCAGTCCGAGGGGAACACAGCCTAATGCCCGTGTTGGCCCAGTGTTTTCCATAGCTGTGTAAGGAGAGTAGTTGTAAACCACGGTACTTAGATGTGCTGAGCGGTAAATATGAAAACATGGACCAGGGTGGTCCCTGCGGGCTTGAAACTGAAAGCCTAGAGTGCACATCTTCCCCCGAACACAATCCTCATTACACCACGGCCTTCACACAATCCGCTGTACACAGTTCCTCTTACATACACGTGTGTACACAGTAGCTTATGCATGCTATCGTACACCACGCGCGTTAAATATTCCCCTGCGCCCAATCCTTATCGGTCTGTATTCTATACACGGTAGTCTGAGCACGAGACCCTTACACGTGACCGCCTATCCTCCCACACACCGTGCCGTCCTGCGTACCGTGTCCATGCGTGCAACCTTCAGTACACAGTGCCCTTTAACTCAGTGGTTTGTACACCATTCCTAACCTATGAGGATCCGACAACAGAATGTCCCCTTCAGCTGACCGGCCCGCACGCTGGAGTCGAGCGAGCAGGGGCCCGCTGGCGTGCCCGCATCCACCGTGTCACACGGTCACACGGTGAAACACCAGTGCTGTAAATCAGCCACTTTACAAATAACCCGGAGCAGCCCCCCCCCCCCCCTCACGCACGCCAAGGTGTTTAAAATGCGGTTCGTGCGAGCTGCGTAGCGATTATACATACCGGTTATATAATTTCTCTCTCTGCCGTGCGTAACCTGAATTTGGTTATTTTGGCTTTTGTGGAGAAAGTAGGCAAATGCGCAAGAAGCGGTTCGTGCTGTTGCCGCATCGAGTGGTCGAAGGTTTGGTAGTCAATGCGGTCTTTTTTTTATTGTTCAATGTTCACTTGTTGACGAGATGCCAGCGCACACTGCCAGCGACCACAATAACAACAACTAGCCCATCAAAGTAAATTACATTCAGAATTAGGCTATTCAAGCCAGCCAATGTTGGTAGTTGCAGCCAGCAAACCACCAATATAATCGTATCAAATCAAACCATGACAACTAAGTAGAAGGGGTAGGTTCTTAAAGATGCAAAACTGCTGTAACGCCAGGGGATAAATAGAAATTACGTCGCCAAAACCTATAGCTCTGCTGCTTTCTGACTCCATCTCTGGACGGCGAGACTAAGTGTGACACATGTTGAGTGCAGAGGGCAGTTGCTGTATTCTAGTCTCATCCCTCTCCTTGAGGTTGAAGTTTCTAAGGTGGGGGACGGGGGAGGGCGGTGTTCGTGCCGGTAGGGGGATTCGAGGGCGGCTGGCCGAGGGCAGTCACCTTTGCCACTTGGCTGGAGTGCTGAACCGGCGATGATGTAATGGTCATCGGACGCGCTGTGTGACCCATGAGCTCCGTGCGTTGCCGTGCACGTGGTTCGAGCCGCGTGGCTCTGGGCATAATTGGCGATGCTCTCCATGCGCTCACTCAGACGCTCGTCATGTGCCCCCCACGTACTGCACACGCACCTAGCAGGGACATTAAACCTTTTATGGTTAACTATGTCCACGAGCATACTCAGCAAAGCATGGCCGCACTTTATCATCCCATACATACTCACCGGGGTAGCGCAGTGAAAAAGAGCTTGAAAACTCATCGGATTCCTCCCGTATAATTAATATTCTGATTTGATATGAATCAGATCGATCTGAGTTAGATTCCTGACACCGGTGAACATCAGTAGGGGCAGTGATATCTGAACTGGTCCTGGGCCCTGTTACATCACCAACCCACACTGACCAGCCAGCCATAACGTACCTTTCATTCATGTCTCGGCGCCACGCTGGAATTGGGGTGGAATCGGGCTAATTGTGCATTAACTAGGCATCAGCCAGAAGTTTAAAGTGGGTATTTCTCTAGGGTGACCAAGCCGCATGGGCTCCATGCTCTAGCTTGAACACCATGCCATGTCTTCTCCCACCACGATTCTATTATTCCACTGAACCCACAATCTGGTTATAAATCATATGTGACTTTTAAAGATTTAAACCATAATTCGAGGCTAGGAATCCTGAGAATCGCCCAGTTCTACTGTCATTAATATCCTAATCAATGGGATTTTTTAATGTCATTTTGGTCACAGGGAGCCAGTGATGTTTAGAGTCGTGGAAATCATTACGTGCAAGTTCTCCCGTATTAATTACACCGATCTGTTCTGCATACCTACATTGCATGTCTTCATCAAGGTTCTCATTTTCAATCTCCAAAATTCATCCCATATTACACAAACTATTAATAACTTATACTGGCTACCGATTAACTACAGAGCTCACTTCAAAAGCATCCTATCAACGTAGAAAGCAATACACAACCGAGCTCCACCTTACATCAGAAACCTCATGGACGTCAAGAAAAACAAGAGACCTCTTCGCTCCTCAGCCCAAACACTCCACCAACCACCAAATACAAAAACCATGGGGGACAGATCTTTCTCATTTGCAGCACCACACCCCTGGAACAATCTCCCCAAGGCAATACAAACACTCGACTCCATCACTGCATTGAAGTCACAACTCATAACACACCAATAATACGCTTTCATACTATAACAAGCACACGGCGGTCGCAACTTGTTGATATTAGTTTTTTTTACCAGATAGAATTGTTAAATATTGTGTCCACGTGTGTAATGATGTGATGGCGCTTTGAGGGGCAGATTTGTGTCAGAAAGGGGCCACGTGTGAAGCAAAAATAAATTGACTCGACTTGTGTTGAATGTCGACCAAAAGCTTAGTAACAACTCTGGTTGCGTAAGTGGCCTGCCTTCGCGTAGAAACCCGTGGTTTCACGCCTGTCGGTGAAAATCAACAAGACGGATGGCCACCGGTGGATAAGGTGGCTCGGCGGATGGACGCTGGACAGACAGGGAGCAGACTGGTGATGCCTTGCACATACAGTGGCCCTTTAATGGTATTCTATGCCCAGTATACATTTGTGTTGGCTGAGCCTTGCACATGATGTTTTGAGATCGGGTGTCTTTGATATACGAGAGTACGCTCCATAAGTCACACGCGAGGCCTTCTCCAAATGCTTAATACCCAGATGTAATTCGTCATTTGGTGTAATGGCTCGTTTCTGTGTTTTTACCTCGGGGCTTTTTGTTTTCCACATTGTGCGGAAGTTGTACGTGAAATGTACGTTTGAAGGTTTACACTCCGGCTGCAATATAAAGAACAAGATTGTATCGGTATAAAAAAAAATTATCTTTAGTTTAATTGTTGTGATTACACTGTAAAGTGTAGCTAGTTTACACTCAATAACGTGTTCAGTGTATCGATATTTAAAATAACATGCATTTGACTGTGCTTTAAATCCCATGTTAAGTGTGTTTGAGTTCAGAATTTGACACTAATTAATAGATTTCCATGGGGTTTTTGATTTTGGTAATGAGAAATGTTTCATGGGATGATTACATTTTGCTAAATTGCTCTTTCTACATGAGGTGCCGCTCTTTGTGCATGCGCCCTCTACAATAAGGGAGGAAAAGTGACGGGTGTGCATTTAGGGCCAATCTTTAGAGCCTTAGCCGCTGGTGCTAAATCGGTAACGTTAGGTCAGCAGCCTTCCCCATGCCAAACATTTCACGATGTCCTTCGGTGCTTATGCACATAGAGTTTTAGGATTCAAGAATGCTTCGGGCAGAGTTTCCCAGCTAACATTAAGGTTCTAAGACTACTACCAGTTAACGGGAATGCAAAATATATTCCCCCAACAACAAGCCATGGCGATGCAGAAGTATGCAAAGTGTATGAAGAAATGAACCAACTTCTAAGTGAGGGCATCATAATGGGTGACTTTCATGCAAAAGTAAGAGGAGCAGAGATGAGAGGATAATTCGGAAAACGTGATATTGGAGCGAGGAAAGAGAGAATGACTAACAGCTTTAAGCAAGCGCATCAAATTTTTCCCCAATAAGAAATCCAGAAATGGGAAAAAGATTGTCAGAAAGCTGACCACGTTAATAGATAACGTGTTGGCATTAAACGGAAAAATGTATAATTTGACGACGTTTCGGGCGATGGTCCTTCATGGCACATACATTGAAGAATGGCCGTTTGCCCACATCGTCACCTATTACCGTATGTATATATTTTTTTTTTATTTTGAATGGCTGCAGTGTCATTGAAGAATGTGTTCAGTTGTTTTGTTCATTGTGCTTGTGCACCGCTGCCAACGCAGCATCACCAAATTATTTTCTGGAATATCAGTGATGCGTCTGTACACGGCAAACTCGGTTCACATGAATCACCTGGCGTCATTGATCCAAGTCATAGTGCAACATTGCCAAGGGGAGGACAAAGTTAGTTAGAGGCAAAAACAAGTCGGTTCACATGAAATAATTGTGTGTATGGACCACTGCCGACAGTTTGGAGAATTTACACAAATTCATACCCACATAGAAGCAAAATAACAAATTAGATGTCCCCGCCATAACAAAAATGCCCAGCATCACAGTCGACAGTGGTCTGGAAGTGGGGGCAAAGTGAAGCAGAGTAGAGAATAAGCTACCGGACGCGTATACAACACTTGAGGAAGAAGGTGGGGGGGAACATACAATTCTGAGAATAGAAATTAGAGAATACAACACAAGTGATTAAACATATCACAACAATGGGAGGAATACAGGAAGTTGATTGGTAAAACAAATGGTTGTAGCCCTTAGAGAGAAATAGGGAAAAACATATGCAAGGTAAATGAATCAAGTTGACTCTTGGGCAAAGTAAGTAGGCTTGGGTAGGACAATCCACTCGAAGGGATGATGGCTGGTGGTCGATATGGGATGAATCTCGATGGACAACACTGGTAATGGAATAGTGGCCAAATGAGATAACTGGCCCAAGAGGACAACAGCTGTGGAGATGGGAGTGGTGTGTGTATGTTGAACTTCTTTAGGGCCGTACGTAGCCAGCCGTGCTAATCGGACGAGCGGGGAAAGGACGACAAACTGAACACAAAATGCAGTTATAAACAAATGAGTTTTCAATCTATATTTAAAATTGCATAGCTCCAGTGACTTCCTAACATCGGAAGTAAGAGCATTCCAGATGGCTGCAGAAGCTCATCTGAAAGCGTGTGATACAGTGACCGTCTGTTCGATGGCTAGTCAAAAGCCACTGTGAGGATGAACGGAGTTCGCGTGAGAGATAAGTTTACGTGCAGGAGCGAGATGGATTGTAGGATTACAAGACTGAAGGATGACGATGACATGGGGGGAGGCTTTCAACCAGCAGTAGATAAACGTTGGCTGACGATGATGACTTGCTCGCTCTATGTTGGTAAGGTGTTAGGTTGGTATCCTTCACCATGCAAACATTTTACGATGTCCTTCCCGTATACAGTTCGTTAGACAGTGTGAAAATAAACAGACTAACATTTTTTACATATTTTTTTGCACAAAAATGGAAGATATAAAAGCAAGTAAATACCCACTTCACAAGGCGGTGTACAAACGAGAGTTAAGCCCGCGACATCTCTTTGCGCAGCTTGTGCCGCCGAATAGGTGAATTTACAGCCGACGTGGAAGTGTGTCATCCTCTTTGGTTACACTATTAGTGTTGGGTTAGCATAGGCGCTAAAGCGATACGGGCTGTTTTGATCTCGATGGCTGCCGTGGAAGGATTATGGCCCTATCTGTGCGCTGGGGGCTGCCAGGCCGTGTAAATCTCTCAGAAGTGAAAGCAAGTGTGTCGAGACTTTTCTCGGAGGGAGAGGGGGTGGGTGGGGAGGGGGGTCCTTCTAAATCGGATGGTGGTTGCAGGGTTTAGTAGAGGATGTGTGCATCCTACATGTATTTTAGGCAACCCAGTTCCTTGCGATGTAAATCCCATCACTACTTCACAAGGAGAAGGGCCTCGCCGCGTGATATCACGCGCTGTGTCGCCAAACTTAACTCTCAACGTGGCATCGGGAGGAACGTTCATTCCGGTTGTTGTGGCTGTGATGTTCGTGCCGTTGTCCCGTATTCAGTAGACCGGGCGATCAAGTGCCCTGAGTGTGGGCAATCTCAGTTTGCTTTGATTTATAAACTAAATGGATTTCTCGTCAAGTGCTTGACTGAGATACGTGAATGTAGGCATTTATTTGTTTCTCTTATTGCTTCAAACAACGCATTAAGAGATTTGTATACATTTTTGCCTTATGCATTGAGGAATGTCATGTAGATGGAGTGCCTCTTGCCAATAACAGCTGGCAACCCAGCTGTATTTTATTTTTTTGACAAGGCTGACTGTTGATGAGACTCAAAAGGTAAAAACTGCTCCTGAGTTTGCTTGTTTATTCATAGTACTCTGGAAAGTTCTCAAAAGCAGACTGACTTAAACCCTTACTAGTTGGCTGTGTCGGGTGGTGGCGGGTTTAATGACACATTCATATATTTACGTGATCTAACCCAAAAAAACTCTTATGGATGACTTAAACATATTTTCATGTGGAAAGATGAACAGATTATTTTACAGGCCACTTGAATTATCATTTCAATGTTCTTTGCTGGTGTGCAGTTTTTTTTGGTATTAAAAAAGGTAATCTTGTTCACAGTTAGTAAAGATATGTCCTGGGACATTCAATGCAATTTTAGGGTTGTATTTGCTTTGATGTATGTTTTTATATCTATGCGTGTTTAAATAAGTGACTTAGAATGTCTCTTTTTTTGTATGTCAAATATATATTTAAGCTCTAGCCAAAACAAAAGGCATATGCAAAATGTTGGCAGTATAAAACAAAGCTCAATATGTTCAAAAATGCCATTTTGGTAAACTTCCACTTGAAACTAAAAAAACCCCAATGCAGTCTCTTCACTCAATCTGATGCAACGTGCATCGCTTTAATAATAGCGGTTGAAAGGGGGCTACCGCTTTGAAAGTCACAGCGTGGCATCGCTGGCACACTGCCCAAGCGATTGCCGCACGCACGGTGTCCTCTTGTACGAGTGAACGCCTCACTTGGTGGACCTGCCGTTTGATGTGCGCTAGGTCACGCCGAAGGTCCCAAGGTTGCACTTCTAAACGGCGGCCCGCTATGTGTGGCGTCCGCAGAGGCATCCGACTCCGCTCACGCATCGCCCTCGCCCCCCGGCCGGCTGGCCAGAGAGCGGCCCTGATTTACGGCCTCCTGACAGGCGGCACTAATTAATTCTCTCTCGTTAGCAGCATTAGCTAATGCCCCAAGCCTGCAGCAGCTGCCCGTGCCACTCGCTGGAGCCACGGGCCATGCCTGGGAGCGAGATTTATGGAGGCTACGGTGGACGTTGGTCAGGAAGGGTCTCGCCGTGCAGCCGGTGCCAAACACTGACGCCGCTGCCCTCCGCTGCTGTCCACCGCAAAGTGACGCAGATGAGTTGGCGCGAGCGCGCCAATGCTGCGTGTAGTTCCTCCAAATTGAACGCTTCCCGTGACATCCACGTGCATTCATTGTCCATAGGCAGTGGTGCATACACACAAATAGTAAAACAAAAATTGTATTTAATAATACGGGCTGAAAGGGGGAAAAAATACGCAACGTTTTGTGTAATGGGCCTTCTTCATCGGCAATGTTTCCAGCATTGCTCAAAATAGCACGTAAATATCTACTGCTGTTAGAGCTTCTTGATTCATGAACGTGTTAAGTCTTTGTTCCTTGCCTATAGTTCACGAACATCCGATTTTCGTTCACCTGTTTTCAATCCACACCTGCCCACTTTCACGTGTGTTGTATATTTATTTTCATATGCAATGTGAGACAAAATCTATAAACAATAACACTACTTATGTGTTTTTTCACACTTAGTCGGTGGTATTTGAGAGTTGTTTAAAATCAACAGTGGAATGATGTGCCCCTTTGAGTGATTGGTGTCATGCACACATGACACCACACAGGCATTTGTGAATTCCCTGTGTGGTGCTGCGGTGGCGAGTTGTTAACTACCTCGCCTGGTATACAGGAGGTTGTGGGTTCGATCCCGAATCTGACACTTGAATACAGTTTGCATGTTCTCCCTGTGGTCCACGTGGATTCTTCTCCGGATCCTCTGTTCTCTCCCTCCGCATTTAGAAACATGCGTGTAGAGTATTTGGCTGCTATAAAATCCCAAGTGATTTCTAATCGCGATTATGTTCGTGCCACCGCCGCGTTGTGTTGTACGTGGTGCAGGCAGAACACGCGGGCCGACAGCGCAATCTCGCCAGCCTGGAGCTCTTCCTGTCGTGCGCGCAACAGCAGCTGTCCACGCTCATGCAGCCCCCGCCGCCTCCACTTGCGCCTCCTGCTTCCGCTGACGGTGCGAGCGTGAGCCCCGCGATGGCGCCGGCGACCAAGATGGTGGCGCGTGGCTCCGTCGCGGCGGAGGTTGACCCCGCTCTGCCGGCCGGGACCCACGATGCAACGTGAGGGAGGAGTTGTCCACCCCCCGCCAGCACCTCTCCTTCCCCTGAGAGGAGGAGGAGGAGGTAGCGGTTAGGGCAAAGCCGTGATGCATAACAGGATCATGAAAATATATAATTCCCAACAATAGGAGCCTTACAATCGATGTGCAACTGGAAAACTTGACCGAGCGGCATCAATCCAACTTTCAATCTTCACACTTTATTTCTTTAACGATGCCTATCTTAAAACTTAAGGCCCCTATACGTATATATTCATCCATTACACATCTTAAACCATGTATTTAAAATAGTAATTAGGTTCATCTGCAACCATACACTCTGTCAAATGTATTTACTTTTCATCTGTGAATGCCAGGCTGAACAGGTTAACGTTTAAGTTATTTTTTAAAACTTTGAATGGTCAGGCAAGTCCCATTTTCTGACGAGGAAAGGAATTCTACAAGGTAGGAGCCGTGTAAGCAGAGGGACATTACCCTAGATCTTGACTTAAAGCTTTCGTGACTGCAGGAATTAATATTCTTTGGGTTTCGGTAAAGTCACGTGGCTTTACCGAAACACACAAAGAAAACGCCCTAAATGTTTGTAGTCGCGCCCTGCGGATGTTTCGCGATCCCTCAGTGGATCGAAGCAGTCGGTAGAGGCAGTAGAGAGAAAGATTATAATCATTCTTCAAGATAAATTATCTTTCAGATAGGTTCCCTGGCCGTGTAGGGCCTTATAGGTCATAAAACTCACCTTAGAAGGTGATGCTCCATCGGACTGGCAGCCAGTGCAGTGTGCGGAGCATAGGCCTTGTATGATCGGTCCTACATGTACCAATCATTAACTTGGCAACGACATTCTACACCAGCTGCAGATGATGGACATTAGCCCCATTAGCCCTCGGGTAAAGGGCGTTGCAGTAGTCAATGCGAGTGATCACGAAGGTGTGAAACTTGGTGGGTCGATCAACAGTGAGGGATAATCCTCAGGTAGACGAAAGAGGTCTCGACAGTAGCTCACACCTGTGATTTCAAGGTCAAGCCGCCGTCAAAAATACAACCCGGATTCCATACTCAGCCTGGAGTAGTCAGCTGGACACCCCTGAGGGCTGTCCTGCCAACACACCCATACTCTGACGGTCAGGGTCCACCACCACCTCAATCTCAGCCAACTATAACTCATCCAGTCTTGGATCTCAGATGGGCATTTGCTACAAACCATAAGAACAACTCCCTGCTCGGGTGCAAAGGACACACATGGCTGTGTATCAACTGCATAACAGTGAATACTGAGCCCGTAATGTCTAATAATTTGCCCCAATGAAAGCATATACACCACAATCAATGTGGGTGTCGGCGTGGGGCTCTGTGGTATTCCACGGGATAGGGGGAAAGAATCGTAGGAATACATTGCGGAAGCTTCTCACTGTGTCTTATCTTCGAGCAAAGATCAACATCATCTGTGGACGTTACCAGCCAATCTGCAGGATGAGCTGCATGCGCTTAAATAGCACACCAGCATTTGACATGACCGTGTCAAATGCTGCGGAGAGATCCAGGAGGACCACGATGGAATGAGTCTTCTGATTTCTCGATATTTGGAGGTCATTAAGCACCCGAATGAGGGCCATTTCGGTGCCATGCCTCTTCCTCAATCGTAACTGGAAAAGATCCTTGATGGAATCGAGGGCCTCTGTTACTGTTCTGTTAAAGGGCAAGCACAAGGTTCCCGGGATCCAAACCTTCATTTGCTAAGCCCGATAGTTCCAGCACTACCATTAGGCCACCAGGGATCAAACCCCTCAAGGGGCGGTACAGGCCCTTTTTGGGGGAGCCCAAAAACGGAACCTCATGGTGTGATGGTCTGACCACCCGACTTGTTCCACCACTAAGATTTTTTTAAAGATGCGTTTTTAGTTGGGACTTAAAGATATCAACACTGTATGGGAACCTGATCTCCACCAGTAGGGAGTTCCACAACCGTAGGGGCCACCACAGTAAACACCCAATCACCCCATGAATGCAACCGAGATTGAGGTATAATGTAAAATAGAGAAATAAAAATAAGTACTGTCGTACTGCACATCTTAAGTTCTCCAATGCAGGTTCTTCTCACAGACGTCTTGTTCTCCTGCTCAAACTTTTATTAGCGGGCCAACACCTCCAGTCTGAATCAGCCCGCTGGCTGACTCCCAGAAGCAGCTGTGTGCAGTGCAGCACTGGGCGGGAAAGAGAAGCAGATCAGTAGCACGGGCATAACCAGCACGTAGATTGTACAGCAGGCTTCACTCAGGAGCACAGGCAGCAGATGAAATAAACAGCAGGCTTTAATCATGAGGCTCCTCTCACAAGCACGGCCACGAGATGGTTTGTGCGAGGCTCGTGGACTTGATGAGCACGTCGAGGATGTCATGGAAGTGCAGGCTCTTGAGGCGCACGTCGTGGTGCATGGGGTGGCGCGTCCGGGTGGGGAGCGTCTCCACCGGCCGCTGCGCCGGGCGGCCTCGTAGCCGCAGAGTAGCGCAGCAGCTACTGCTGCTGGACCGCCCACACCATCTTGCGGCCCGGAGCGAGCAGGGGCAAGTGGCGAGACGGGGCTACCCACGTCGTAGGGCATGTGCGTCTTAGACGAGGTCACGGCCGTGGTGGAAGGTGTCACGGGAAGCAGCTCGGTGTTTGTGGTCGCTGTGCCTGAACGCACCGTGCGGTGTCGTGGCAGCCGTCGGCATTAACTCGGTGCCACATGCTTCCATGGTTGTATTTCGCCAAGGTCATTATCTCCAGTCATTATTTTGCAGACAAGACTCTGATTTTGAGGAAATGTGGCCTCCACGTGGTGTCCGTGGTGAGGATGAGATGGAAATTAGCAACTGTTTCGGTGCATAAACAGCAGCCTTGCCAGCCTTAATAGGTGCTCACTGGCATGGGTGTCAGTGTATTATTTGATTAATCGCATCGAGAAATGAATGTGGTAAAATGTGTACAAAAAAACTGTTGAATGTCAGGATTTTAAAAAAATACAATATCGTTTTTTTCACTTGAGAGAGGTGGGTGATGGGATTGAAGTGAGTGTAATAGTTGGGACATTAACTTGTTAACCTCTTTTTAAATATGGGTTATGTGGAATATTAGTTTAATAATTTCACTTTAAGTTACTTCCCCATTAATCAGTTCCAGATTTTGTTGTTCGTACAGTTTCATTAATGAATACATGAATTGATGAATACATTTAATTCACTCTCTATGATGGTAACATTTCCTTGGGCGACTTTGAGCAACTGCATGGGTGACCTGTTGTTGCTGCAGTGCCAATTTGCGGTTAACCTGCACCAAGATACCTGAAGCATTTATTAGAAATGGAAGCAGACGCTGGAGTACAAGTGGCGCGTTTATTTAACTATCCTTTCCAAGAAGATTGTCAGTTGTGTAAATCATACCAACGCTACATTCTTGGTAATTTCTCAAAGAGTAACTCTTAACACATTTTGCACACCGCTAAATTGTACCAATGCGCCACTAAATTGATGATTGCATGGGTATTATTTTAACATAAATAATAAAATATAGTAATTTACACGCTACAGAGTATAGCATTCTGATTAGCAAACTGCTGCTTGAGGTTATGAAGTTAGTGATTTAATGTTATGACCAAATCCCCTGAATGCACTCCATCTCAGCAGATGTCATAAGCTAAGCAGATTTGGACTGGATAATGTAAATTCACATCCGGTTGTTAAAACATTTGGCTGGGCAACGTGGTAATCAACAAATGGCAGTGCAGTAAAATCCATCAATCTGTATACTGCTGTGCTGCCATTCTCTATGTTGTCCGCACTGACCAGTGTTGAGGTATGGTCAAACAACAAACAACAACCGCCATTCGCCACTAAGTGGCGGTGACGTCACCACGACGCTTGTGCCAGGCCATGTGCACCTTGAGACCACGTGGTCAAACAACTCCCCCAAGGACCAACATGGTGTGGGCAAGCCTTCTAACTAAAGGGCTATACTGTACATGGACAAGTTTTGTTTTTGTTTTCCTGTGTGGGCCCCCAACCCAAGCCTTGTGTGGAAGCGGAAGGATTTAATTTGACTTGTAATGTGAAACTGAAGAGCAGCATTACGACGTACACATTCAATTGTTACGGAGTTGTGTCTTTACCACAAAAGCGTGAGCAGCAATAATGGAAAAGCTCAGCCGCAAGCCACTGCATATCACACGTTAGTCAATGTCATTTCCACACTTGGCTTCACGTGCAAAAACATTTCAATAGAGCTCACGCTTACAATATTACTTGGAATGAAAATACATTTTCTAAAAATATATATATGTTCAATACAAGTTATTGGGTGTGTGTGCTGTGTTGTAGGTGTCACTTGGTCTCGGTTTGTTTTCTTTCAGGTGGAAATTGTTGTGGAGGTTAACTTATTTTACAAAGCTTTTCTGTTAAGATATGAACTCATAAAAAATGTTTAGTCAATGTGAAGCTCTTGTTCCTTCATTTTACTTTAATTGGGTTTAATCAATGCCTTGAACGGTTTAATAAAATGTCAAATATTTTCCATTCTTGTGGATACAACTTTTTTTGTTCCATGTTCACGTTGGGGCCTACAAACCTGAAACCTTAATGGGGCATGCCACCCTAAAACCCTCAAAACCAGAAGCATTCGATATCCAGTGGATCCCCGTGAAATCGTTGAACAAGCCCGTGACACTTGACATTGCCTCTGTCCACTTTGAAATAAATAAAGGTGAGAAGATGGCTGGCCGGCAGATGTGCTTGCTGTGCCGGTGCAGTGTCACAACAGGTTCATATTCTTAGGTTTTTTTCGGTAAAGTCACGTAGGTAAAACATTAAAATTTATAAAAGTAAAATAAGCCTCACCTTACCATATTAATAGAAAGTGTGCTGCACTTGGCCCTTACCCCCCCCCCCTTCTCCAACCATTATATAAACGGAGTGGTAGCTCCTGCAATCTCTCATTTACTTGATACAGCTGTCGTGGCTGTGACGGTTCCACCTGAAGACGGAAGCTTGTGTTGCCTCCGAAACGTCGTGATTTTTATTTTATTTTACTTTTATAAATTTTAATGTTTTACCTACGTGACTTTACCGAAAACATCTAAGAATATGAATCCTTGCAGTCACGAAAGCTTCAAATCTAGAATCACAGCAGGTTGCTTAACAAAGCTTTTGAGATGTTTGTCGGTTCCCCAGACCTGGCCAAGGCCTACACAGTCTGAGCGCAGCTTCCCGTGACGCACGGGACTAATGAAGAACCCGCCTCTACCGCCCACACTCCAAGTCCAATGTCACGAGTAATTGGCAGAATAATGGGACCGCTCCAGCGAGAGATGGTCTCCTTGGCAGGGCGCGGTGGAAAGAAGGCATCTTCGTTAAGCAGCGCCGGTTATGATCGCCGATTTAATGTGTGCCTCGCTCAGCGGGCTGGTTCCTATGACAGCCCTCGCCAAGCGCTGTTGTTCCCTTCCCATGCTTGACGACTGCTCTTGCAGGAAGCAAAATGAAAACCTTTGTAACTTATGACTAAGCAAGACCTTGCTGAGGAGGTGTGTTTCATGCTATGGAGATGTGGGGGGGGGGGGGTCAAGCAACACACAGCACTGTAAAAGTTGTAATAGATTAAACAAACGTTAAAATAGTCAAACTAAATTCCCTATTTTGCTTCGAAAAAAGAAGAAAATATGCCTGTGTGTGGGTTCTCTGTCGCTTCCCAACGTGCGTTTGTTCCACTGAAGTATTAAATTAGTGACGATCATGTTACCTTTCGAACCGCACAACGAGCCGATGCCACACGTAGCAAGATGCACGTTATGTAACGTCATCACCTTGGCTGAGAAGGTTTTTTTTTTTTAATCCTTTATATTAAGTTCACTTGCTTGCGTGCTTGCGTGCTTGCTTGCTTACGACCGTGCAAATCTTTCGGTCGTTTTTTAACCCACTTCCCGTGATCCAATCGAGCTGACATTTTGCACACAGACTCGTTGTGCATGACAATTAATTTTCGTGAATTTTACACTGTTTAGGGAATTTTTTAAAAATATTTAATTACCAATTGCTTAATGGTGGCAGACAATCATCTGACCCATAGGTGGCAGCCATCTCAAGCCAGAGGACGAGAGGACTCTAGCTGCCACGCATATAAAGGATTTATAGTGAAAAACTTTGTTTTTACGGGTTAATTTTTTATCTATTCCGCACAATTTTTTACACCAAGATTTGCGCAATTTGGCCGGTCTTTTACAGGGCAGGTCCCTAAATAGCAACCCACCAACTTTAGTTGGGAAGCAGAGCCGTATTATCCAATAGGCACAGTGGGCACTGTGCCTTGACGAAAATTAAAGGGCCTACAGTGTTTGTTTTGTATGATAAAAATATAACCAATACATCTTCTTGAATAAATATTTGTATTTATATAGCAAAGATATGCAGTCATGTCAATGTTTTTTTTCATAAGGTGAGATAAATTAACACCGAAGATGAACTTTTCGATTATTATTTTCATTGAAAAATTAGCAATAACATCTGCGAATGTTGTTTTCCGCAGTATCATTCTCAATAGATAGTCTATGCAAGGGAACACAAGCGTTGTTGTTATCGTTGATCGGAGATTTTTTTCATCGGCTTTAGCGAATACATTTTCGCTTATAATATTTTTTGGCTTACCTTGGTATTTTTTTCCCAATAGTTTCAAATTAAATCTGCTTATCGTCGGCACACAGCACGCACGCACGCATCGAATTAGGGCACATACTAAATATTGAACATATCAGCAGTAACCGACATCTGTCCAGCGGCTGGACGAAGTTCGCATGAAACAAGCAGGTGACAGCAGCGGTAGTGGCATGGGGCAGCAGCAGTACCAACTGCTGAAAGTTATCACTGAAGGCCTACGAAACAGAAGTGCCGAGGGCCTACAAGAACCTAAATCCGGCCCGTGTTGGGAAGCATTAAAAATGAAGTCATAAAATCACGACTCTTGTGTTCACACAATTTTGTAGCTTTATGATTTAAGTAGATGGATCGCACCGTAGCCGGCCATCTGAAACATCCAATTTGTAAATGAAAAAAAAAAATGGCTATGATGAATAAAACTGTTTTCCACACGGAGCCATGACATTTCTTCATGAAGAATCGGCTTGTATTTTTCTTTCGGACCACGGGGTGCCCTTGTGTTGATGGAAAATGTCTCAAAATAGAAAGTGTGGGGGGGGGGGATCTCGCTCATTGAGCAACACTCGAGGGAAGAAGGGAAAGACCTGAGAAGCCTGTGGTCTCCTCCGGCTGATGGATGTCGCCGCGAGGAGGAGTAGGCGAAGGTAGGCAATGTCTCCACCTGATGTATGAGATGGGGCCGCTGTCCCTGGGCACTCGCAGGGATGATGGGGAAAGCCCCAAGCCTTGAAGAGGCTCATCGGCCGCGGCACCCGCGGTGGGCGTGAGGCCATGGACGGGAGCCCCTGGCTTTGGCCAACGTGACCAGATCGGGCTGAATGTCCGATCTTGTCGGATGCTGGAAGCCGAGAGTCTGCGAGTCCAGACCAGACATTGCGCGTGTTGACACCCATCGCCCGAAGGAGGCTGAATTATAGCAGAACAAATTCTAGATTTGAAGCTTTCGTGACTGCAAGGATTCATATTCTTAGGTTTTTTTCGGTATTATCACGTAGATAAAAAAATTAAATTAATAAAAATTAAATTAAATTTTATTTGTTTTTATCTACGTGACTTTACCGAAAACCCTAAGAATATAGCCGAACGAGCTTCTCGCAGTGGGCATTTAAAGTTGAGTGCGTAATTACTTTACAAATCAGTTGCTTGTCACGTAATTCACGGTTGTTGACCATATGAAGCTTTTATTTCCCGGTTATAGTTGTGATGCCTCAGTTGGTACAACTTTCTGCACTGGCACATTTTCTATAAGCTAGGGTGAGTGAATAGTCCTGGGATGGGAGACTCCCTGGGAATACCAGCTTCTGTAGATTTGGGCTGCGAGGTGGATAGGAGGTTGCAGGACAACAATAGATTTCTGAATGTAATTGTGCAGAGTTTAACACGTAGGCTTTCGCGACCAACATCATCCATAATAGAGGTTTTTTGAGTTAGATCGCGTAAATATATAAATGTGTCGGCATAATGCATGGTATGTAATAGATAAATATCTTGTCAGAAAATATGATTGATATAATGTCTGTGGTCAATGGTAAAAAGTAATGTTTAGATCCAGTTTGTTTTTGTGGGTAGTTGGCCTGTAAACTTGAACATTGTTCTATCCTCTATGATCATTGTGAACAGCTTATATGCGTGTGATAAGAGGCTCGTCGCACTCTTCATATATAAGTACACTTCTATTGTGATGTTGAGGGCTAAAAAATGTTTGTATCACGCAAGGTAAGTGGAGCGCATTGTTAATATGCAATAGCCATCCCATGCCAATGGTAGGATTTCCACATTCCGTTTGCAAGGACTGCAGAACAGGTAATGTCGATGTGCCACAAAGAGGCACTTATTGGATAAATTCCACCATTTGAACTGGAGACAGACTTTCTGCCAAAATGCCAGGTTCACGTCGGATAGCTTTGTGTTTAACATAATTGTTTTAGAAAATTCCATGTTTTTTTGGCTCGCTCTATTACGAATGGATTTGTTGTGGAACATATAACATAGAAATGTGGCGAAAATTACCATTTATATTCCATTGGTCTGCAATGAGTAACCACCTTCTCAGCGCATTAACTATATGACCTCACACTTTAAATTGAGATGTACTGCAAAGGGGAAACAGCCGATGTCAGGAATTGGATGTGCTCGCTCTATGACGTGGTTATTTTTAGCTCTGTGCGTGGCTTGTTCGTGAAATGTTTTATGAATAGCAACAAAGTTAAAAGCATAATTATCCACTGGTTCATTTTTGCCATATGTCTGAGCTTTTCCATCATTGTCCCTTTCTAAGAGCTGAGCCTGTAAAAAAAATTGCATAATTATTACAACACTAAATTTCATGCACCCCGTGTTCCTAAGAGCGTTGGAACAAAGCTTGCCTTCAATTTCGATTTAAAGCTTTCGTGACTGCAGGGATTCATCTTCTTGGTTCTTTCGGTAAAGTCACGTAGAATGGAAATAATAAAATAATAACAATTAAACATAAAATAATTCTCACGACGTTTCGGCCACAACGCAAGCAGCCGTCCTCAGGTGGAGAACAGAGTCATGAATGACTCTGTCTTCTGAATGACTCTGTCTTCTCGACATACCTGTTCTCCGCCTGAGGACGGCTGCTTGCGTTGAGGCCGAAACGTCGTGAGAATTATTTTAGTATGTTTTATTTTTATTATTTTATTATTTCCATTCTACGTGACTTTACCGAAAGAACCAAGAAAAAAAAGCTTGCCTTCATCACTGTCCCGCGTCGGCAGTGAACGAAACGTTGGGATCTACAGGTGACTCAATTGTACAAGCATTTGTAAGATGAACTATGCAGATCACTTTCATCCGCGCGCTGTCTATTGCTGTTATGACTATCCGCCGCTCCAGTCGGACCATTCCACGAGTCTAGCAGCCCACCGTGCCACGGCGAGGAATGTCACAATGGATTTCCCGCTGAGATTGGAATTCGTCTCCTGGTTTTTTTTCACTGCGGCGTCCGTCTCCGCGCGCGCGCTTGGCTCGGGTGGCCAGGGAACAAGGCAGAGAGCCCGCACACTGAATGTTCGTCAAAGCGATGCTCTATTGCAATGTTTGAGCACTGGGAGCGAAGGGTTCTACTCGTATATTTGTTGTGACATAAAGAGAAGCTCTTGTTCTGCCCTCTTACTGTAATCGTGGTTTATATATTTTTTACATTTTAATCAATGCCTTGAACGGTTTCATAAAATGTTTTTTTCCCCATTCTTATGGATACAACTTTTATTTTTATGTTCACGTTGGGGCCTACAAACGTGAAGCCTCCACGGGGCACGCCAGAAGCGTTGGATTTTGATGTTTTTTGTACTTCATGCAAATCTCAGTACAGCCGTTCCTTTCTTTGTATACGGTCTTTATTGTTTCTAATTATTTTCTATTTAGGCCTTGGCTTGTGAGAGTTTGCAGACTGCATCAATGTCCACCGAGTCACTTGATATCGTAATGTCACGTCACGTCGCGTTGTGCGGAGTTTGTGTGTACTCTCCCAACCTTAAATTTCTATTTAAAGCTTTCGTGACTGCAGGGATTCATATTCTTGGTTCTTTACCGAAAGAACCAAGAAGATCCTCCGGGTTCCACAGCTTCCAACCACAGCTGAAGGCTCTGTTCCTGGGACGATCGGGCTCTTGCCAGAGCAGCTCACACACTATGAAACGCTTTGCATTTGCTAATCAGGCAATCGGTCATTTGAGTTATTTAAATCTGTCTTGAAAGCTCACTTCTTTAAACTGGCCATAACCCCTAAGTTCCGACCATTTGCTCTGTTTTTTTATTTCTTGCTTCCCATACTTGGTGCATTTAGATCTAGAGATGAAATGTGCCTTAAAAGCCATTATTATTATTATTATAAATAACAAGACAATGTAACCGGTATTGGCGAAGCACCCCAATGGTGGTGAAAAGAAGAACCCCGTTTATTATTCAATTGGGATTACGCAGAAACCAAAATGTGTCAGGGCCCATTGTAAAAAGGGTCTCGAGACTCGGTGAGGCATTGCTGGGTAAGCAAGCGTAGTGATAATGTGAATAATAATAATAATAATACGTAATTATATCGATATTCGTAGCAGTAATTAATACAACACATTGATTGAAATGTAAAATATTATTTAGCTGCTATAAATTTCCACGTGATAAGCCACTTCGTTGAGATAACATTTGTGGCCAGGTCGCTTCTGAAAAAGAAGCTAATAGCTCAGTGGACTTTACCTGGTAAGATAAAAAAAATAGTTTTATATTTTTAAGTGATTTATTTACCTTTCCTATGTTTTGTTTGTTGCTGCAATGTTCTGACCTACCCGTATTGGACATCTGTGAAAAAGAGCTTTATAGCTCATCGGATTTCTCCAGTATAAATAAATATGATCATTCTGAAGAGCACATTGCGAACAGAAGTCTCTTTATCAAGGGAGACCAAACTTGTTAGAAGTGACAATTGTAAATATATAGCCTCTGTATGGGTGCACAACGGGCTTTATGAAAACTATTCTATAAAACGTGATTCCCACTCGTGCAATCATGCGTATCTTCATGAATCAATCACCATGATTGCATGCTTTTACATTGCTCTTCACGTGCTTAAACATGGCTCCACGCGCAGCAGCGCAGCACGCGGCCAGGTGACAGAGTGAACCGGTATTCTTAGGTTTTTTCGGTAAAGTCACGTAGGAAAAACATCAAAATTAATGAAAATAAAATAAAATAAAACAAAAATCACGACGTTTCGGAGGCAACACAAGTCTCCGTCATCAGGTGGGACCGTCACAGCCGAATTAGCTGCATCTAGAAGAGTGAACCGGTTAAACTCATGAACCCACATTTTTATGCGGAGAAAAAATACTCGTAGTGACACAGACACACTTTAATAATGCACTTGGAAAAACAACAATAACAAACTTGTTCTAGAAAAAAATACATCTTGGTGCAAATCGATACCAATCCAACGTCAAAGCAGCAGGTTATAACATAAATTATCTCGATCTTGCTGCTCAATAAATAATGTATTAATAAGGAACACATGAGCTGCACATGCGGGCCGTGTCTTCTGTGGACGAGATGAATGAATTTGCTGTTGTCCTGTCGGGCTCATTCATTATTCCGGTTTAGCGCCGTTGTTATTTCCCCCAAGGAGGACACTGGTGCAACATCACAGAGGGCCACACGCGGCGAACAGACGTCGAACAACCTTGTGAGACGCCGCCACAACCTGGGGGCGGCTTTCTTAGTCGAACCGTGGAGCCGAGCTCCTTGCCGGAGAGAGAGAGGGGGGGGGGGGGACGGGTGGCTGAGAAGGGGGTGGTTGATCGGGGCTGGGAGAGCAGGGAAGGTGGTGGTGGTGGTGGTGGTGGAGGGAAGGGGGGGGCCTGGTCGTGACACTAAGGAAACTGGGGAGCCCCTCAAGCGGTCGGTAGGGAGGACGATGACAGCCAAGAGGTTCCATCGATTCATCGCGCGAGAAAACACGGGGGCACCACACGCCTCGTGCGAACACACGTTAAGAGGGAGGGGGGGGGGGACCTTGTTTTCAAAGCGAGTGGGATTTACCCCGTTTGTGCCAGAGAGTCGGCACATGCAGTGGGCTTGCCGCATCAATCACGCCGGCGGGGAGTCATGGCCCCCCGGAGGAAGCGCCGTCGCTCGCTCTCGCGCGCCGCCGCTGCCGCGTAGGACCTCGGTCTGATTTACGCATTTTGTGTTCGCAGAGGTAACCCTGACGACAGCGCCCCGGTGCGAACACAGCTTCCCCCGTCACTTCCATTACCGCCGCCTTCGATACGCAGCAGCCCCCCCCCACCCTCCTCCTCCTAAAAAAAAACAAGGCTCCTCCAGAAACCCCCCCCCCCCCTCCTACACGCTAATCGGTCCCATATGCATGACTTCACGGTGCCACCTTTGGAAAAGACTTGATGGAATAAAAATTATCTCATCGGCCGAGTGGCCGTGCTGTGACCTCCCCCACCCCCGCGCCCCTCTTACACCAATAACCCCACCGGCCCCAAGATCTCACTACCGTCACCGCTCTGACATGTCACGCCGGGCATCGATTTGTCAGAGAGAAACGTCTAAATGCCCAATGGTATCCCTCTCGTGCTATTGGAGTCAGGTTGCATGACACAAAGGCTTCGAAGTGTCCTCAAGGTGAAGATGATGACACCGCAGAACCGTTTCCGATGTCTCTTCAATGGATGTCTCATTCTGTTGTGGTGCAGTGGTGACGTTTCAGTTTCAGTTTTTCATTTTTTATTATTTTATTTTGGTACAGCCCTGTGAGCCATTCGGCTCTTGAATCGGGTGCAACCACGACAAACAAAAAACAAAAAACATGAACAAGAAAACATCTTAAAGTGACTATGTGACAATGTGCAAACAGAAGCAGCAGTAAAGGACGACTCATGAGCCCCGCTGTGTGGAGTGTGTACGTTATCTCCTGGTTCTGCATGTGTTTCCAGTGGGTTCTCTGGGTTTCCTCCCATAAAAAACAATGCTATTGTTGTCGGCCAAACATCCCAGTGCAGGACCCTCATGAAAACGTCGTTGGATTCAGTATGGCTTTCCTGGGTATATAAGTCATGATTCAATCATTAATATTACGCAGTAAAATTCAGGAAAGGACAAGTTTAACTAAACTTCCACTTGTATGTGTGGGTTCATGCAGTCAGTGGTGACCAGGCTCAGAGGGAGAATGCCTTTGTTGAGAGCGCCAAGCCAGAATTGCCGAGCTCCTCGGTTTGAATCTGGGCAGTCACCTGACACTAAAGCAGATATTCAAGTGTCTCATCGTTGATAATTGTTTTTTTACCCTTCTATCTGGCAACAAAACTGACACCTTTTTTTACAAGGAGTCATGTTTGCATAGACCACAATACCTGCAGTCATAATGCAAACAAAAAACATAACTCTGATAATGTATGCACTGTCCTTGAAGTTGACTGGTCCACACAAAAAAAGGTGTCAGTTTTGTTGCCAGATAGAAGGGTAAAAAAACAATAATATTTTTTACAGGCAAATGAGGTTCCAATGGTGTCTCGTCGTTGTTGGACTTGTTGGGCAGGACATGTCGATAGAAAGGATCGTGCCTGGTGGTCGAGACCAACGACAGAGTGGCAGCCACAGGATGAAACCCCGTTAAGGAGCACGTCCACAGTGGAAATGAAGTCATGAATTTGGCTCGCGTGCAGGTGCCGGATGCAGTGTGCATCGCGAGACCGCGAGAGATTGCGACGACCGAGGGAGACTTTCATCCAGCGCATGCTAGACCACAACCGAGCATAATGAACCGTTTAACACGTAGGCTTTCGCGACCAATATCATCCATAATAGAGGTTTTTGGGTTAGATCGCGTTAATATATATAAATGTGTCATTAAAACCCGCCACCACAATATAGAGGAAGGACAAGTTCAAAGGGCTCGCATAATGCACATGCATCATGTACGTTGTCTCAGTAATCCCCCCCCCCCACACATTGTGCAAGAGCGCAGAAGCGTGGTCACCACATCTACGCCTCTATATATAAGGAACGAAACAGTTGAGACTTCTCCACAAATCTGGCTGTCGCCTGATGAAGCTAGTTGTAATTACTGGCGAAACGTCGTACTCAGTTTGTAAATGTTGTGGCTTGGCTCTCTAACACACCGGTGTGCTGTACTAGTGACGAATTGGCATGTTCTGTTTACGTGACAAACCTTACTAGTTGGCTGCGTCGGGTGATGGCGGGTTTAAACGACACATTTATATAGTTACGCGATCTAACCCCAAAAAACCTCTTTTATGGATTATGAACCGTGTGTATCTGCACTTTTTCAGGCAGACAAATTATCTCTGTCAATATCACCTTCCATATCAACATTGATAGGAGTATAATTGTATTTTACATTTAATTGGCGTAATCTAGCGCTCTCTCTCTATATAAATATTCACACTTGGCCAGGGATTAATTTCAAGATTAATATTTTCTGGGCCACGAGTAGACTGGGAGGTGGCTTGCGAATAAAAGCCACAGCCATAGCTATAGGTAAACCGGATGTGGTGTGCCGGTGTTGAAATATTTTCCAGGTCATTCACCTGAACGGTAAGCTGCTTTGCATGCAGTAAAAACAACGAATTCACAGCATGAATAGCAATGTTTTGCGGTGGCGGCGTGAAAATGTTATCTACCTCGCCTGGTTTGCAGGATTACGTGGGTTCGCTCCCAACTCCGACTTCTGTATCTTTGGAGTTTGCGTGTTCTCTCTCCCCTTGGTCACGTGCATTTTTCTTCAGGTCCTCCAGTTTTGCCCCCCATATTTTGAAACACGCGTTTAAATTTGGCTACTATAAATTCTCACGTATATAAGCTACTTCGGTGAGCTATCATGCGTTGACAGGTCACCTCTGAAAAAAACTAAGAGGTCAGTGGGCTTTACCTGGTAACAACTATTGAAATGATTATGCTATCACTTCCATGGCCATTCCCTTTGCCTGATCATGATGGTCTCTGTCGGAGTTGCAGACGGGCATTTTCATTTCATTCACCAACTTCATTCGTGCAATTAAAGAAATAAGATATAATTGCAGGTATATTAAAAATACATGGACATAACGCTGCAGCTTTGAAGGGAATGTGTTTTACATAAGGGGCCATTCTAATAATCAAAGGCAAACGAACGTTTTAATTTTTGTCTCCAGGCTAATAATTACCTTAGAGCCCATTCTCAATCGGTTGGTGCCTCATGCCCTCCCACATGCTATGACAATCGTGGAGGGGAGGGCAGGGGAGAGGGAGGGGGGGGTTGTTCTAACCAAACGTCGCCTCGCTTGTCTTGTCGGATCACCGCTGCCGACGTTAAGCCGTGTCCGGCAACCCCAGTGCCCTGCGAAGCCCGGGTCGCTGGGTTCGTCGCGCGCCACGTGGAGCACCACCGGCTGCGCCACTGCGACACCGCGTGAGCGCGCCCCCCCCCCCCCCACCTGCGAGGAAATATCGCTGGGATATCCACAGAGGGTCTGGCGGTTCGCGAATCACGGCGCTGATGGTGTAAGCCCAGGGTTGGACCTGTGGCGGTTGGGGTAGAAGGGGGGCTGCTTCTCGCTGCTCTCTCTACTCCCAACCACCCTCCCCCCACCAGTAGCCCCAGCACCACCACACGGGCACCCCTCGGGAATAATAAGTAAGGTGTAGCTGTCACCCCATTCGCCGCTCCTGCGAGAGATGCCACGGCGGTCGCAACATGAAGTCATGTTTCCATCGACTCACACGCATCCTTTATGCCGTCGGATTCCCTTCGGGGGCCACTCTCAATTGCCACGCTGGTCACAAGTCGCAATAGATTTTAATGCTTTATTGCGCCCGCTCAATGTTGTTTTCATTCCTGTTTATTTTTCTCGTTTCTAAGTCCCAGTGCCACGCTAAAAATATATCCGCCCGGATTACGCGCCCCCCCCCCCCCCCCGACGCTGCAGGAGGCACGTGCGGCTAAGCCGGCGGGCTCGTGATTTGGGGGCCGCTGTAAAGCGATCAAAATCGTACACCCGACGAAATCGCCGATCAGAGGATTGCCCGTGCATGCTGCTTGTGGGTCGTGAGTCACGATCGGTGTGTCGATTCATTGGCAATCGCTCCATTGATCGAGTAATGATTTGATTGGCTGATATCGGCAAGATCGGTGATTTGGTCACTGTTCGCTTTTATTGTTCCTACAGCGCCTCTGAAAAAAAAAACGGGCGCCGTCGTTGTAAAATAAAATATCATGGTTTTTTTTATTTTAGTGGGAGAAAGAACCCAGATTTGAGATTGTAAAAAAACACATAAGCCGAACTGAATTTTGAGAACGAAAAACAACGTAGAAGCGTTCCTGACGAAGAGCATTTGCAATCGGGGTGTATCACCCACGACGACACTAGGACCAGACACGTGAATTCCGATAGAGGGAAAATAGTTGAACAAAAACTTAAAAGTGCAAAAAGAAAGCTTGGAAAGAGGCATGCTTAGACTAGACGAACAGACAGAAATATAAATACATGGAACAGGCAACCAACAAATTACCGTAGAGACTTCATATTGACTTTCAAAGACACCAATTGAATGGAGGAGACCGTTGACAGCCGATGTCGTGGAGAGGACGTGAGCTCACAACGAGATCAGCGGATGCGCATGAGCGAGAAGGGATTGTGGCAACATGGGATTGTGTGGGATAGTGACCGCAAGGGAAGGCCTTGGTGGTGATTATGATAACCAAATGAGCGCCCGATGCGAAGTAAACACTTGTTCATTAGATTGGCATATGGAAAGTTGGTTAACTGGCACCACACCAGTGCCTCTCTAATTCCATGTTCAGCACCAGGTGTGTATTTCAGGCCAGCATTACCTGGGCTTAACTCATACTGTCTCGACCGTGACCAGTTACCTGTTTTTTTGTCATATTGCTTTATGTGAGTTTTTTTTGTTTGTTTAATTATTCAGTGAGGCCCTTTTTTTATTTGGCCTCGGTGAGTTCACGTTGACTTTCGTTTAAAAACTCGAGACCTTCAATTTGGTCATTGCGTGAATGACTGCCGATCACTGATGAGCTTGAAAAGCAGGACACTGATCCAAGTCTGTGGTGTTGCACAATTACCATTAGAAGCCTTCAATGCCTGTGAGACTGTGAATTTTTTTATTTTGTATTTCACTACCAAAGCCCAACAATTAAGTTGTAATATTATTCCTTTTCTTAGTCAGGAAAGCCTTACTGAGTGTCAAGACGTTTTCAGCCTGGTCTTATGTTGCGGATAGTTGGCAATTTCCTGAATATTTGGCATCTTGAATGTCTAAAGTGTCAATATCCATTAATTTTAGATTTGACGCTTTCGTGACTGCAAGGATTCATATTCTTAGGTTTTTTTCGGTAAAGTCACGTAGGTAAAAAAATTAAAATTAATAAAAGTAAAAAAAACCCTAAGAATATGTCAATATCCACTTCGCGGCTGACAGTTTAGATTTATAGCTCGTTGATGTGTTTTCCGTTTGTACCGTCCTTTGTTTGGCATGATGTCCGACGTTTTAATCCTCCAGTTGGAGCTTCTTTAACAACTACACAGAGAAGATTATGTTCTCCATCGATTATACAGCACAACTAAGAACACCTACCCAGTAGTTTAGTTTTATAATTTTATGTTTTAAAAAATTACTGATCGACTGGGAGAAACGAACCTTTGAATCATTGACGAGTGCACGTATCACTTGTGCAGTGGTTCCCAACCAGGGGCACGCGGACCCCTGGTGGTACGTGAGGTGATTTAGAAATGTGTGAAATGATATCATGTATGATCGTCATTTGTGAATAACCATGTATGAACCTGGCAATATAAAACAACTACGATAAAATTGGAATACACATGGTAGACTAGAACGATATAAAAACACCTTTCTAAGGTCATTGATCGTAATCAATGTGGTTACGTCATGCACGCAGAGGGTTCGTTTGATTTTTTATTCGCTTGCAAGTTAACAAGCTCGTTAGGATACCTCTCAAAATGGACAATTGGTTAAAATATTAATGCTCATTATTCATACATTTGTTTCTCAGAACAATTTTGGATTACTCGGTTGAAACAAAATTCAACACGGGGCACAGTAGCCAACAAGAAAGATTGAGAACAACTGACTTGGTGGCTATGGCTGTTTGCAATTTTGCACGGTTGGTAATGTCAGATCTATGATGCCACCTGCCGTCTGGATTTTGAACTCAGGGGGCATCATGAACCAAGCCGGCAGGTGCTGTGGTCACACCAGCACGATAAGCATTCAAGAGCACCGATTATTGTCGATAACACTCTCTGTCAACGATGGGAAACTCATCAGACAAAAAAGTGCGTGCAGGCCGGAGACAAATGAGAAGAAGAATGCACGCAGGGTACGATGGGAGAAATCATCCAGTCGTCACAATCGTGGCTTTGGCTGTCAACTAAAATCACCTTCTGCATGTTTTGAAAGTGTTCGAATTGGTGTATTGCCACCATCAGGCTGTGCCGAACCATTTCCATAGTGATGAGAGGTTGTCCACATAAAGCCCCTGAGGCACAAGGCAATGATGTCTGTACGGTGCTGATGATTCCTAACAAGAGGTGAAACTTGTATACAGTCGTCTCATTGTCCTGCTGTCTAAAATGAAACTGCCACCATTGACACTTTTGAATGGATGTTTTACAACCAAGGCTGTTTGCACTACAGTGGTGATGACATGTACATGCAAGTCATGATGGAAAAGACCAATCCAATGATCCAAATGGACAATTTTGTTGTTGTTCATAATTCCTTTTTTGGGTGTCTTATTACAATAACTGATCTCAAACAAAAGGGCCCAGTACTTGTCACCTCTGATGCTACTGAATCCAGTCACCACAAATATAAACACCCACACTGAGAGTAAACGCGAGATTTGTTTCAGCTTCGCTGGGAAAAATAAATCAATTGTAGAGTTTGTCATATATACTAAAGTAATGTAAACATGCTGCACTACAGGCAGCAGAGGGCAGTGTTGGATTTTAAACAATGTGCACGTGCACATCAATCGGAGCTCTTGAAGCCCAGACGTGCATTATAGTACAGCTGTGAAGCACAATTACTGTCCGATGTGTTTGACAGTGCTTGATGTATAATTGAGTGAAATCTATGCGAATCCACAGCTCGCATGCTGAGTCACAATCCATCCAACTCATGCCAACAAATCCGTGCATCCAACATCACGACACACCCGTTCTTGGACGGGCAAAGGGCTAGTAGTGGATTCATGTTTGCGCCAAATTATTGATGTCTCACGTGACGCAGTTGATTTTATTCGCATTTCAATTTGCGTAATTGCTGTACTTTATTTGTTGAACGTTTGTAATTTTGGTGACCAGGATCACTCTTGCAAATGAGACTTATCGTCAATGTCTCTTTTGTTCTCACCTGGTTTTTAAACAAAATAAACGTGAAACTTGCCTATAATTTGTCTTCTACGGAGCAACAGGGCTGGGAAATTAGGTATGTAGTGATGTACAGGGTTGGTCCAGATGTCTTGTGACCCCCCACATTGATTGACCCCTAATATTTTTTTATAATTAAATGGGGGAGGGGGGGTTAGAATACATCTGGACCACCGTGTATAATAAGGCGGTGGTGCAGTTGTTAGCGTACGGCACTGTGGGCCCAGTGAGATTAACTCAATTCGGGCCAACACCAACATCAGTGCAAAAAGTCTTGACCCCAACCTTCCCCCTCCTCCTGCACCTCCACTGACCTGGATTGACCCCTCGTGGTTGCGTTGTGATCTGTGGTGGCCACGCCTGTGTGAAGATGGCCGGGAGTCGCGTACTTTGTGTGGGATTTTGGAGGGGCGAGCCGGTTTGTTGGGTTATGTGGACGCACGCCCACGATGATTGACTGGGCGGTGTGGCGACTCCCCAGGGGAGTGAGGTAATTGGGGAACTGTCGTATTTAATAATGGGATTTTTAAAAAGGGGGGCGGGCCTTTTCCGCCTACATAAAGGCGTGCTGAGCCATATATCAGAACGCTCTTGGGGGATGCGTGAGTTGGACCCCTTGGGCGCGGGTGGATAGCTGCCTGCTATATTTTACGCTGCCTTTACGATCGCGTTTACCTTCTTTGAACTAAAGGAGACCTGATGGATACCGGACCTGCTGTGTGGCCGTTCCAATGAACTCTTGAGTCTCAACCACCACCTCCATACAGTGCCGGATTATCCTGGAAGCAAAAGTAGCGACATATGCTACGGGCCCCGCACTTTCAAGGGCCCCGTGCCAAATTAGTTCAAGCTATCAATTCTGGTTCAGTGATTCTGCACTTGCTCTATTACTATAGTACTATACCGCCTTCAACTTTTATGAACGACTGGGTGTATGTTTGCGATGTATCGTATTATCTGGCTGTATAGCAAGTAAAAAAATACAATTACTTTACTATGCAAGTAAAACAAATTTCTGTTTTAATATTTGTTTAAAATCTATATAAAATCGCAAATCTGTCTGTCTGTCTGTGTGTGTGTCTGTGTGTCGCCGGACCATACGCAGTTTCATTGGACGGCGGTTGCCCCTGGCAACGGGTAGCGACGCATTCGCTGCGGGGTGGACGCCATTTTTAATTCCCATAAAAAATATGTGCACGCATTAACACGCGACTCTCAGGTTAATTCATCAAAGTTTCACGTCCTCTTCACTCCCCCCCCACCACAATGTGTGCAATTACTATTATAGGGTCGGTAGATAATAAAATTATAGCGATTAGACAGTATTATTGTAGCGCGGGGGGGAGGGAATGGCACTCGTACCCAGCCTCAGCCTGGTGGGCAATTTAGGCGAGGCCGGAGGCTCTGCACGGTACTAGGCCTCGACACCCACCACGCGACTCTGAGGTAAATTCATCAAAGTCTCACGTCCTCTTCACTCCCCCCCCCCACCACAATGTGTGCAATTACTATTATAGGGTCGCTAGATAATACAATTATAGCGATTAGACAGTATTATTGTAGCGCGGGGGGGGGGGGGGTAACGGCCCCTGTACCCAGCCTCAGCCGGGTGGGCAATTTAGGCGAGGCCTGAGGCTCTGCACGGTACTAGGCCTCGACACCCCACCACACTATAGGCCGTACATATTACTGCACAGCGGCCCAGGAGATCGTGGCTGGGGGGGGGGGGGGTAGCAGCCCATCTGTGTATATATGTAAGGTTATTAAGAAATATATTTTTCACCCGGGCAACGCCGGGTACTTATGCTAGTATATATATATTTAGGGCCCCTTTATAACGTATGCTACATGCCCCGCACTAGCTTAATCCGGCACTGCCTCCATAACAGTTGTTACTGTTATTATCATCATCATCGTCGTCGTACGCCCGTATTGCGCCGAGCCAGTTGACAGCCGCTTGCGGTCACGTTCGCCCCCCGGGTGTGGAGGAGGTTGGCTGCACGCAGATCCTGGCCGCCACGGAAAACCCGTTGAGCAGGGCCCATGACGGGCGTGGCAGGTCAAGATTTCAAAGAGTATTTGGCTGCTATGCGTTTCCACATGACGATGATGACGATAAGCCACTTGGTTGAGCTATCATTTGTGGCCATTGCCTGATGAAGCTAGTTGTAATTACTGGCGAAACGTCGTACTCGGATTGTTAACGTTATGGCTTGGATCTCCAACACACCGGTGTGCTGTACTAGTAAGGAATTGGCATGTTCTGTTTACGTGATAAACCTTACTAATTTGCTGTGTTGGGTAGTGGCGGGTTTAACGACATATATGTACGCGATATAATCCAAAAAAACCTGTATCATGGATGATATTGGTCGTGAAAGCCTACGTGTTAAAAATGAATAGTTTAAGCCTGGACAGAGGCATAGCTAGGGGGGGCAGGGGGGTACATATGTCCCTGGGCGCCAAGGTAAAGGGGCGCCAAAATGAGGCTTACAACGTTACATTATAACTTATTGCGGCGGGCGCGACAGCCTGAAACTACTGCACAAATCTACACCTCAACCTAAAAGTTTATATATCCCGCACAGCCTGGGGGATCGATGTGGACAGAAGAATTAGGCGACGTCGGAAGATGCCAGGAGAACTGACAAGAGATGCAGGACTTTCAGCAGAAGAAGAAATTGTGCGCGTTATGAAGAGCGTATTTTATCGACTTCAACAGATGTCAACACGGTTTTTACGACTAAAATACCTGAACACAAAATTTGGATTTCTGCTGGACGTCAAAACTCTTCTATCCGACACAGATGTCGATGCAATTCGTCGAAATTGCACAGATTTTGGAAATTTCTATAACACCCACATCAATGGCCACGAACGTTTCACAGAAATTGGAGATTGCAAAATGCGAATTTCACTTCAAATTTTATTAACAATAGCAGTTTCAATTGCAAGCTGTGAGCGGTCGTTCAGCAAATTGAGACTTATTTTGTCATATTTGCGTGCTTCAATGGGACAAGATCGTCTCAGCGATCTTGCTCTTCTTAGCGTTGAAAGAGAAACATTTGAAAAAACAGATTTTGATTACGTGATTGACCAGTTTGTGACAGTGAAATCAGGAAAAATGAATCTTTTGTAGACTATGTCAACCAGTCTACGACAGTGACTGAGTGAGCCATGTAATATAATTTCTATAAATTTGCTTCTTTAAATACAATGTTTAATTAAAATTTACGGGGGGGGGCGCCAATTTTATAGTTCGTCCCCGGGCGCAAACTATCCTAGCTACGCCTCTGAGCCTGGAATACGAACGGTGGAGTCAGCGATAAAGAAGTGCTTCTTGATGGATGCCTTGTCGAATCTTTTTCAAATAACTCACGCTGCCACGGCGTGGTTAAGACCTTCGTTCAGGAGTGGGTCGGCAAAGGACTGTGAATGTATAATAATCGACAAGAATGATAAATGTATCCACAATGTTGGATCCCACGTATATTAAGTTACGTTTTTGTCCATTAACCCCTGCTTACATAGTTGGATGCAGATGCATACTGTACCAGTTTAAAGCCTAATTTTGCATACAGTATACCATATATAATTAGTACAATACAGATGTGTTGCAGGTCTAAGGCGTTCTTTGCGCAGCATTGCTTTATTATTTCAGTCGCTTACTGCCGTACGCACCGAGAAAGTTGCGTGTGTCTGCTGCAAACGCGTGTATGTGTACCTATGAACGCACGCGTGTATGTGTACCTATGGACGCGCGCGTGTTTGTGTGTGGGGAGCGGTAGTGTAGTGGTTCGCGCGCTGCGCTACGAACCCGGCGGCCCGAGTTCGATTCCCGCTCACTTATTTGAACCGGTCCTGGGCCTCCCCTATGTCGACTCAGCCTCAAACGAGTAATTGGTGTGGTGTGGGGAGACAAAGGCGGCCGGGCGTCGTGAATTCAAGTCCCGGGCGAAGCCGGGTAGTAAAGTTAGTTTATAATAAAACAAACCTTCCACTTGCACCATGATACCATTTATATTAACTCATTTGACTAAACGAACAACATTTCTACAAAAAAATTACCAATCGGCAAAATAAGAGTAATCCGCATAATCATGACACTGAACATGGCTTTTGAAAAGTATCGCTGTCAGTGCTCTGGTCTTTTGGCAAGACACGAGGGAGATGGGGTCACAGCGTCCCTAGTGTATGACCTCTGTGTCCAAAACCGGACACTTTCTCAGCCTACGGCTTTAAAAAGTGTGCAGTGTACTGTAATACATTTCAACGCAATACCGTTACCAGATTTCGGGTACGAGTTCGTTCCTGCCCAAACAGTCCACAGATGACAATTCCCAACACAGTCCAGTTCAAACATGAACAGGTGGAAACCCGGCACGTGAATAAGGGACACCTTATTCACTTGCAACAACAACAACAACAAAATAGATCCATTGTGGGACCCTCTTTTTTGTGATGTCCGGGGAAAATTGCCCATTTTTTGTCTGACCCCGTCGTTCTCCTTTGTGAGCGGCCCCGGCTTTACCCAGCGGCAACCAGCCAGAGGAGTAGCTCACTCTGGTTATGCATTAAGACTGCAGGCCACCTCGATCGGTAGCTTGTTCAGCAATTACTAAATGAAAAGTGCTTCGTGTTGGCAACGGGGCCATTCGCGGGCTGCGTTCAGTCACAGTCAAGTGGCCTGTAACGTTTTCTTTCAATGGGAAATAAAGTTGATGAATGGCCCAAGCTACGAATAAACAGTCCACCGCAAACGTGACCGATGGACCACGACTGAGAGCTGAATAATGGCTGATGTATCGTAAACGTGGAGTTGGAGTGTAAGAGTGTGTTTGCTAAAACATGTCGACAATACGTAAGCCATTGTCAATCATATATTTACTCAGTGGTAAAAAAAAATAAGCACGCTTCCCTTTGTTATCTGCATTCACAAAATAAACATTTATTTAGTACACTGGCTTCGTATCTATCTATAATTATGTAAACCAGAAGCCTTTGAGTCTCATCAGCATTGCTAGGCTTGCAAAACAAACACTGACGGTTTGCCAGATATCAATGGTGATCACTCTCCATCCAAAGAACGAGTTCCTGTCAGCAAAAGAAATCCCCAATATTGTATTAAAAGACACTCATTATTCAGCGTAGTTGGTCATCACAAAATTATTGTGAAATACGTCTAAATAAAAGCTTATCACTTATAACTCTAATATATTAGAATTTGTATAATATAGATCCATAGCTATAAATGGTATATATTGAAAACAACAGGTAATTTTGAAGGTTTCCTCTCGTCTAAATGTTAGAGCCTCAGCTAAATTCAGCAGAGACATATCATCATCAACCGTGATCAATCCACTGCCGGATGAAGTCTCTCCCATGTCGATGGTATCCTTCATGGTCTCAATGCTGCAACCCATCTCACTCCTGCATCGCCTCAGTGGTCGTCCTCACGGTGGACGTTAACCCCTTGGGCTGCCATTCCTTCACCAGCCTTGTCCACTGACCCTTCACCGTTTACCCATGTGTCCTGCTCTAGTCCACTTTTTTTTGTATTTACACTCAACACGATGTATCCGTAGTCGTGATTATTCTCCACACTGGCGGAGCTAGTGGGGGTGGGGTGGCACGTGCCCCCCAATGATCCGATCGAAATCCCTAATTTCGAATGGATCAATGGGGGTTATTAGCAGAGGTGGGACAAAGTCATTGTTGTGCAAGTCACAAGTAAGTCTCAAGTCTTTGCTCTCGAGTCCCGAGTCAAGTCGAGTCAAAGATGAGGCAAGTCCAAGTCGAGTCTGAAGTCATCAAAATCATGACTCGAGTCTGACTCGAGTCCAAGTCGCATGACTCGAGTCCACACCTCTGGTTATTAGTAATAAATCGGCATTTTGCAACCCTCACTGCCACTGTGTAACATATTATTACGTGCCAGGGACTATATGAGATGATAGTGCAATAGTCTGAGTCCATAATTGTCAATAAGTAATGGCAGAGCAGTTATAAGTGACTCAGAATTGTGCGCAGTTGCGTATACAGCACACGACTTCCTTGAAGTCAAACACTTTCAGCGAGCGCGATGCCGATCACAACGCGGTTCGAATTCGACCCTCGATCGATGGCTGCGCCATCGCCGCACATGCGTCGAATAAAAAACACGGGACAAGTCCTTACTTACTAACAACTCCGATAATTTTTCATTGCAGAAGGGGTTGCCCCCCCTACCTGAAAATCCTGGCTCCGCCATTGATTCTCCAATCCACGCATTCCTTGCACTGCTTCTTAGTGTAATTCCGAAAATGCACTTTTCATTGCCTACATGTGGGATGCCACGGTGGCGAGATGTTAACTACCTCCCCTGGTATACAGGACGTCGCGTGTTCGATCCTGACCTTGACACCTGTATATTTGGAGTTTGCATGTTCTCCCCGTGGTCGCGTGGTTTTTTATCCGGGTCCTCCGTTTTTTTCCATCCACATTTTTGAACGTGCGTTTAGAGTATTTGGCTGCTAAAAAAATTCCACATAAGCCACTTTGTGAAGCTATCATTTGTGGCCAAGTTTCTTCTGATAAAGAGCTATATAGCTCAGTGGGCCTTACCTGGTAAAATAAGACCTTGTTTAGTTTTAGTTGAGTAACTTTTAGCTTTAGCATATTTTCCTTTTTCAATGTTTATGTTTCATGAAATATGCACTAAAAGTGTTTCTTTAGTCACATTGGTAAGTTGATTTTCATTATGCAGTTTAGTATTTTCAAGTGACGAGGCATCTTCCTGTGTATATGTATATATGAAGGCCTTGGATTGTGAGAGGTTGGGTGATTGCATGCGTCTTCACTGAGGTACATGCCTCTTTATCAACAACAAATGCCAGGCATACTAGTACTACGTGGTATTTACTGTAAACACTACTCTAAATTAATACAAATAAATACACGCAAAGCATATTAAAGCAAATTAATACAAATAAATAAACGCAAAGCATATTAAAGCATATTAAACCTTCGTCAAAGCCATGCATTTCTGCGTAAATGATAAAAGATGTCTATCGTAAGTTCCCTATGTAATAGCTTTGCCTGCGCAACTACATCCGACACAAGCGCTTGGTTTTCTCAACCACTTAAAATAAAGCAGTGACTATTACATTTTGACCAAACCCATACCCCTGTGTGGTAATCGGTGGACGATGTCACCTTCAAACAGCACTGACCGGCTCCAGTCCACACTGCTTCACTGCCAGTTTTCCCCATTCTCATGAATATTGCGTTGGCACATCTTACATGCACTCGATAATTAAAAACATCCTCTACAATGGTGTAGAAAGCGCTGATTTAATTCAGATCCTTGGGACATTGTTTTATGAATACTGCACATTAAATCGGCACATGCAGTGCGAAATTACTTCATTTCAATTTGAATGGAGAAGGCTGGTAAGCATGGTGCGTCGTGATAACTGGATTTTGGGAAGCACTGCCTTATAAACAATGAGTCAATGGCAAACACAAGCCTGACAGAGATACTTCAGGTATCTGTTATAGGAATGGCCTCAGTGAGCAAGTGACAGCAAATCAGTGAAATATGTGTCTCGCCAATCAGATTATTCATTTATCGTTCTATACAGCCCTTTAATATTTCACTGCTGGATGAAGGCCTCTCCACGTTGTGTCGGCCACAGGGATTGTTTTAACCATACTTTACCATACTGATCAGTGCAGGTTGATAAAGGGTGGGGGGCGCACAGCACCAATTCAGATATCATTTAGCACTGATGTTATTTCTTGGCTTGGAATTTTACTCAGATAATTAGTTTCATAGACAGTGTGCAAACCACTGCACCAATGCTCCACCCACCATATAGCCAAGACAAAAAATAAGACAGTATGAAATTGCACAGAAGAGCTAAATGCAAATGTCAAAGCATGCCACCTATAATAAAAACATATAACAAGCATATCATGACACAAGTTAATGAATACGTACTGCAAGAACAAGCTACAGAAACGTGGTCTCTGATAAAGAACATTGCAAACGGCTGAAAAGTGCACAAAGAGCACGGAAATATGCATTCTGGGAATTATACTGAGAGACACGAAAAGAGTTACGTGTGGGTCCAAGGACAAACACAAAGCAGAGACATCTTTCTTCCTCTTCTTGGTTCTTTCGGTAAAGTCAGGTAGAAGGGAAGTAATAAAATAATAAAAATAAAACATAATAAAATAATTCTCACGACGTTTCGGCCACAACGCAAGCAGCCGTCCTTCACCTGAGGACGGCTGCTTGCGTTGTGGCCGAAACGTCGTGAGAATTATTATAACTTTACCGAAAGAACCAAGAAGATGAATCCTTGCAGTCACGAAAGCTTTAAATCGAAATTTTTCTTCCTGTTGGGAACGGTAATTGGGCTTTGGCAGGAGGGACTGTGAGGAGGGGACGATGGCCAATGGACAAGAGTGGTGACGGAATGGCAAACAAGGAGGCAACAGCCCTTGAGAGGGCGACCACCGTGGAGATGGAGCGATGAGATCGGCAACGAGATAGGAAGGCCTTCATCCAGGAGTGGAGAGATAATGCCTGAAGATGACGACGACGATGAAGACGAAGTATATTAATAATTTAATGATTACACCAGTTAGATTTGAAGCTTTCGTGACTGCAAGGATTCATAATCTTAGGTTTTTTTCGGTAAAGTAACGTAGGTAAAAATAAATAATAAAAATAATAAAATAATAATACAAATCTTATTATTATTTTATTATGTTTTTTTCGGTAAAGTCACGTAAGTAAAAAAATATATAATAAAATAATAAAATAATAATGCAAATCTTATTATTCTTATATTTTTATTGTTTATTTTTAAGCATAAAATAATAATACAAATTTTATTATTATTTTATTTTTATTATGTATTTTTACCTACATGACTTTACCGAAAAAAACCTAAGAGTATTACACCATTTGTTAATTATTTAGCGTGTGCATTTGCTCTGAGCCATGCAAGCAACTTGCGGTGTTCCTCCCGCGATTGGCTGCCCCCGAGGCACGGTCACCACGAGTCGCCACCACCGGGCGATGTGGCCTGACGTGGTTGTTTGCGCAATTTCAGCAGGGCACCGACCGGGTTATGGGTTGTGACTTCAGCAAGTCCCAAAACCCAGGGGCTCACGCCCCTTAGGACCGCCGCGTAACGCGCATGCACCTTGCCACACTTTTCCGACGAACTGTGTTAACTCAAACGCATTTGGGGGCCCATCGTACGATTCGAATAACTCGACACATTCGTCGACAACGCTGCCTCAATAGGCAAAATATGTTAGATCGTGGAAATATGAACGTGTAGTTAAACCCGCCCACCACCCGACACAGCCCATTTAGTAAGGTTTGTCACGTAAACAAAGCGTGCCAATTCGTTTTTAGTTCAGCACATCGGTATGTTGCAGAGTAAACCCACAACATTTACAATTCGAGTACGACGTTTCGCCTGTAATTACAACCGATGGTATATGATGTATATTACATTTTTAATGCCACAGCGTTGTTGATGAATGAGTGGCGTGTTATTTGTGATTGTATGCCACTACCAATGAAGCATTACCAAATAATGCTTAATTATGCAATTGAAAAGTGCTCAAAACCACTGCCATCACTGCTATTTTAAAGAATGTATAAATAGGGTACACTGCAGTACACTAGGCTAACATTTCAAGCAATGACATGTATTCACATCCAAAACAGAAGACACAAATCTGCTTCGAGACGGAGATTGCAGTTCACAGAACGGTGCTTCGAAAGGATAGACACGATTGAAGAAAGTTGACATCGTATTTTTATATTTCGAATTGACATGTGGACACTTGTCTAAACATCACATTGTAAAGTGCGATTTCCAACGACAGAAAATAAGTGAATCAATCTTTCCACCATCGTTGTGCTCCAAAGAATGGCTGGTCCCTCCAAAAAAACATTACCCCGTTGAATTTTTTGCGTCACTTTGAAGGCAGTATTTCTTGACAACCGTGGCGGAATTATGTTGTGCACACATAGGTTTGACGTTGCTTAACAGGATATGTTGAACTGCGGGTGTTTAAGGAAGTTTTACCATGGGTGGCCAGGGCAAGGGTGCATGGGCGTGGTGTGGTGTGGGGTGACATTGGTGGGAACGAGTGGCGTGATATGACACGAGACTCGTCAGGGACAATGCCCCGTGCCTGGACATCTGTGCAGTGGCATCATAGGTTGTGTGCTTGGGCGCTCAGGCTGCAAGAAAAAAAAGCTGGATATTAGCGAAACACATACAGATTCTGCTATCTTACAGTGACCTACGGGTTAATTATATGTATGTACTGTATGTTGAACTTCTTTCGCACCGTACGTAGCCAACCGTGCTAATCGGAGGTGCGGGGGAAGGACAATAAACTAGACACAAAAAAACAGTGGTAAATAAATTAGTTTATATTGATCTAACTGTGGCCTTCATTTCAATAATACGTGGTTCGGTGTCTCAGGGCTCAGATCACCGAGGCGGCATGATTGAGAACCGATGTTCAGTTGAATTACATTGGTTCACTCAAGTGTAGTGAGTTGATATTCTCAACTCCGTAACCAATGATTATAGAAAAAAAATCCATCGTTCTAAATTTGCGTTGCGCTACAATGGCTTATTCCAGCTGTAAGAATTTAAAGTTTTTTTTATTATAAATGTGACGACCAATTTTTTTCAGGGGATAAAGTAGCACAATGAAGAGGTCGTTATTGTGACATTATCTCTTACGAACCTGAGCCTTACCAACAGCCCATTCGAGTTCAGAAGGTCTTCTACTGCATTTCAGGAATGCTTTTAACAATATGCAGTGTTCACCACCCTGCACTGAGCAGTGGGAAGTATCATCAAACAAGTCCCATCACAGAAACAGCACGTGAATGCCTTCCACATACAGCAGTGTAGACTACAGTGCTTTATATATACTAGCATAAGTACCCGGCGTTGCCCGGGTGAAAAATATATTTCTTAATAACCTTACATATATACACACCCTCACCACTCACCCTCACCATTCACCCTCACCACTCTCCCTCACCACTCTCCCTCACCACTCATCCTCACCACTCATCCTCACCAATCACACCCTCACCAATCACCACTCACCCTCAACACTCACCCTCACCACTCACCCTCACCATTGACCCTCACCACTCTCCCTCACCACTCTCCCTCACCACTCATCCTCACCAATTACACCCTCACCAATCACTACTCACCACTCACCCTCAACACTCACCCTCACCACTCACCACTCACCCTCACCATTCACCCTCACCACTCTCCCTCACCACTCTCCCTCACCACTCATCCTCACCAATCACACCCTCACCAATCACCACTCACCCTCAACACTCACCCTCACCACTCACCACTCACCCTCACCATTCACCCTCACCACTCTCCCTCACCACTCTCCCTCACCACTCATCCTCACCAATGACACGCTCACCAATCACCACTCACCACTCACCCTCAACACTCACCCTCACCACTCACCACTCACCCTCACCATTCACCCTCACCACTCTCCCTCACCACTCTCCCTCACCACTCATCCTCACCAATGACACGCTCACCAATCACCACTCACCACTCACCCTCAACACTCACCCTCACCACTCACCACTCACCCTCACCATTCACCCTCACCACTCTCCCTCACCACTCTCCCTCACCACTCATCCTCACCAATGACACGCTCACCAATCACCACTCACCACTCACCCTCAACACTCACCCTCACCACTCACCACTCACCAGTCACCCTCACCACTCAACCTCCCCTCACCACTCACTAATCACCACTCACAATCGCCACTCACAACCGCCCTTACCATTATATTTTTGCCCCAGTCAACGCCGGATATTTCCCATTCGTAGCAGTTTATATCAACTCTATAAGCAACTTATATTAAACAGGAAGCGCGATCCTAAAGTAATTTACAACCTTCGATTAGTCCTTTGTGCGATTCAAAGAATCGATTCCTGGCATGTTGGGGGTTTACATTTTGAATGATAGAGTTTCATTTTCATCGTTATTTTTTATTTTTTCAGGAGTTTTTAATTACATTTTTGCCCCGGTCAACGCCGGATATTTCCCGTTCGTAGCAGTTTATATCGACTTTAACCAACTTATAGTAAACGGGAATCGTCCGAATCTAAAGGAATCTACAACCTTCGATTCCTTTGCGCGATTCAGAGAATCGATTCTTGGCGCGTCGGGTTTAAAAGTAATTACACAGTTGTTTTTTCATTGGTATGTAATGTTTGAAAGTTTTCATAAGATTTTAAATGTATTTTCCCCCCGGGCAACGCTGGGTATATCGAGTTTATACGACAAATGCGTGCGCATATTTTTAACGGGAATAAAAAATGGCGTCTACCCGGCAGCGAATGCGTCGCTACCCGTTGCCAGGGGCAACCGCCGTCCAATGAAACTGCGTATGGTCCGGCGACACACAGACACACACACAGACAGATTTGCGATTTTATATATATAGATTATTTATTAAACAATGGCTATAGGGATAGCGCAAAACCGAAGATCACAATGTCCAAGCGATTGACATAAACACACAAAATAATTGAGTAAAAGCCCTCAGTTAAAATCGAGGAAGCAGAAGAGAAACGAGATAGAGAATAGGATATATCGATAAGAGATTGAGAAGAGACAGGTAAAATAAATTAGAAAAATTAAGAGTAAAAGATACAAGGTGGAGTGAAAGGGTCAGATCTGAAGCAAGTCAACAAAAGGAGACAACGTCTTCCTATTAACCATTAGCTGCCCTTCGACTATATGGCATCAATATTGGGGTTTCTCATAATTTACAGGTTTGTTAACTGCATTTCTCGTAATTAGTGGCTCCAATCGGCCTATGGGGGATCATAAATGGAATGTATCTATGCTGCTCTGTATTGGAACTGTGTAAATGCTGATGGCTTCGCTCTTAACACATTCCTGGGGAGGGAGCTGGTAGGAACGTCGGGTTGCTCGGTCAATGGCCAGGGTCAACGGCGGCGTGGTGTATTCCGCAAATATGCCCGACTGTGAGGGCGGGCACAAGCCGGCGTGAGTAGGTTAAACGTTGAGTTTTATAAGGGCACCACAGGGTGACCAGCCCCTCCCCACCCAGCCCTTCCCCACCCTCCCCTCTCCACCCAGCCCCTCCCCACCCAGCCCCTCCCCACCCTCCCCTCCCCCACCCAGCCCCTCCCCAACCCTCCCCACCCAGCCCTTCCCCACCCTCCCCACCCAGCCCCTCCCCACCCAGCCTCTCCCCACCCTCCCCTCTCCACCCAGCCCTACCCCTCCTATTTGTGGATGCACGACGGACGAACGGACACAATAATCCCCTGTGGGCTGGTGTAACCAGGAGGTTCCTACCAGTATTAGAGATCATGAGTGCAATGTAGCCTTGCTATCCCGCATAATTGTGTAAATATTAGCTTAAATCGCGTGACGTCATTTATGGACGGCCCCAAAGGGCTGTACATTAACTGATGATATTGACTTCACTCTTATTTAAGATTATCAGTGCAGTTTAGCCTCTCCTATATGAAAGGAAATTGGCAGGACAATTCAGAATTGTGCACGTGTTAATAAAGCCACTGTGTGCATGGGGTTTTACGTGACAAAAAACTTTGTGGGGAATTAGAAAGTTTTTTTATATATTCGAAGTGTAACACCAACCACGTTTTGAAAACGTAATCATCCATCACACCTGTCAGCCCATACGGTTCAGCCCGTATTATTGTACAGGGAAATTGAGTTTTAAGATCGATACGGCCGGCGTACAGCCGTTTTAGCCGACTAAAATGTTTTTTTTTAAATGTTTAACCTACGTGACTTTACCGAAAAAACCAAAGAGAATTAATCCTTTCAGTCACGAAAACTTCAAATCTAGAAGCAAAAATGTGTGTTTCTCCATTGCGATGAGACTTTGTAGAATGAAATGTTGGTTTATAAGGACACGGTGTTGACCAATAATGTCTCAAATGGTCTGTAATAAGATAGGTAGGGGTTGCCAGGTATGTATCATCTTCTGCGATAACATAAACTAATGATAATCTTAATTTTAGAACTTTCGTGACTGCAGGAATTATTATTTGGTTCTTTCGGTTAAGTCACGTCTAGGGGTCGGCACGGTTTGGCTCAAACCACCAAACCGCGGTTTGAACCGAACCAAATCGGTTTGGTTTGGCTCTGTTTGAACTGGTTCGGTTTGGTTTGGGGCTACGAAAACCGACTCGGTTTGGCTCGGACAGGGTGGAACCGGCTCAAACTAGTTTGGTTCAAGCCAACTTAAGAGGTTTGGTTTAGCTTAGTTTGGTTTGGTTTTGGTTTGGTTTGGTTCAGTCGTCGCTGGTTTGGTTTGGATTGCTCAATTTGAAACCAGTTTGAGTCGGTTCAAACCGTGCCGACCCCTAGTCACGTCTAAAGATAAAATAATAAATTAAATTAAATAATAGAATACGACGTTTCGATTGCAACACAAGCAATCATCATCAGGTATAATGAAATAGCGACATAATATCTAACCAGAAAACTATAGACAGACATATTAGCAGACAGATATCACCAAGATACATACATAGCGAGAGCAACACAGGTAACAGAGAGAGGTGATCGTCTCTGTGGGGTGGCCTTAAATAGATAGAGGGGGGGGGGGCGGAGGCAGAGAGAGGGAGGGGGGTTAGAGAAAAAATTAGCATATCAATGAGTGGTCAACAAAACGTGGTGCTGCAAGTACGATGGCACGGCAAGCAAGCCTGAAAATCAGGAGAAAGACACACTAAAATTAAATAACCTAGTAAAATATCGAAATGTAATGTAATACAACACAGAGGGTCGGTCAACACACAATTAACGCATAGCCTGGTTGATTACGTATTTCAAAGATTGCTAAGTTAGAATTTAAGTGTGAACATTCTAAAGAGGACACAGGCAGAGAAAACAAGTCGCCAGAGAGAGAGAAAAAAGATAAGCTTAAAACTTCCCCGTAGAAGTGGTTCAATCTTAATTTTAGAACTTTCGTGATTGCAGGAATTATTATTTGGTTCTTTCGGTTAAGTCACGTCTAAAGATAAAGTAATAAATTAAATTAAATAATAGAATACGACGTTTCGATTGCAACACAAGCAATCATCATCAGGTTATTTAATTTTAGTGTGTCTTTCTCCTGATTTTCAGGCTTGCTTGCCGTGCCATCGTACTTGCAGCACCACGTTTTGTTGACCACTCATTGATATGCTAATTTTTTCTCTAACCCCCCTCCCTCTCTCTGCCTCCGCCCCCCCCCTCTGTCTATTTAAGGCCACCCCACAGAGACGATCACTCCTCTCTGTTGCCTGTGTTGCTCTCGCTATGTATGTATCTTGGTGATATCTGTCTGCTAATATGTCTGTCTATAGTTTTCTGGTTAGATATTATGTCGCTATTTCATTATACCTGATGATGATTGCTTGTGTTGCAATCGAAAGTCGTATTCTATTATTTAATTTAATTTATTATTTTATCTTTAGACGTGACTTAACCGAAAGAACCAAATAATAAACTAATGAGTTAGTTTCGTCGCTTCATATTTCCTAGAACGCTTAAGCGCCGCGTTTTACTCCTCTCGGCCCAATCAGGAACGAGCACGCCACGGGGCGACGCTTACACGCGGTGGGAATTCTAATCGCGCTGTTGAGAGCGTGACGTCACTGCGCCAGAGCCGGGAGCCCGAGCGCGGCGTTCAACAGACGGCTCTTACGCGATGACGTCACCACGCCCCCGTTTCCCCAAAGCTCTTGCGTGGTTGCGTCATCACGCACCGCTCTTGCGCGGTGACGTCACGACGCACCGCTCTAGGCGTGGTTGCGTCATCACGCCCGCTCTTGCGCGGTGACGTCACGACGCACCGCTCTTAGCGTGGTTGCGTCATCACGCTCGCCCAACCTTGACGCCTTCGCGCGCTGACGTCGCGGGACCCGCATAACATGGCGACGACGGGGGTCGGCGTGTGACAGGCGCATGGGCAGCAGCAGCAGCAACACCAACATCAGCATCCTCTCGGTGTCGAGGTCCTCAAAAGCGATACAATCTCACGCGTCCACGACCTGCAGGGCGGTCAGCTTCCATAGTTCTACTCGCGACGCCTTCTCTGCTCTCCGTTCCATTGAGGTACGCGCCGAGTCTGCGGGCGGGGTGGTCCAGGCGGGTTCCACGAGGACGCGGCGTGGTGACACGATGAGACCTGGGGTCTGGTCTCTCCCCCTGGGACCTCTTGAGGTCTCGGTGTCTCTCCGGGGAACCTGAGAGTCTGGTTCTGGTCTCTCTGGGAACGGAGCCCCTTGAACTTTTCTCACTCGGGGTCGGGATTAGTCGTGGGTGAGATCAGGAGGTGGAGTCCTGGGACACGGGTCTCTCAAAGTGTCTTATTTCATAGAACCCACAATACCACATGGGTTCTAGTTCGCTGAGCAGGTTTTTTTCTGTGTCTGGGATCAATCGCCGGGTTTGCGATGATCTCTGGTTGCGGTGTCTCTTATCGTGGTTCCTATCCCAAAACCCTAATCTTAATGGTAATACTATTCAAGGAGTATGGGTTTTATATACAGCATCTGGTCGTTTGGACCGGTCTAATTTGGTTTTATTGCGTCTATCATCTCCATAGGTACCTTTTTTTTGTTCCACACTTCAAAAAGTCTGAACTCATTCAACCTAATTAGCTGCCTTGTCACTTCATATCTGGCTCAAGCCGGCAGATGATTGAGAGTAAGTGCGTGTGGGTGGCCAGTGAATGCAGGATTTGATACTGGGAGCGTTTATGGCAATTTAATGAAGCAAGGGCTCAACAATTGTGGCCTTTCTTCGTTCAATAATGATTGTATTGAGAGCAATGCATTCCATCTGCCCACTCATTTCAGTGACTGCGACATTGGGGGTTTAGACAGATGGGAGTACACTGTGGTATATATATATTTGTGTCACGGTGTGTGTGTGAATGTACTGTCGTTTGTGGGGGGTGCAGGATTACTCTGATTTGCCATGGGTGGAATAAAACCCGATTTATCCAGCGGCAGGCATCGGGTTTTTTCTTTAATACAATTAAACCCGATTTCGGGGAATTAAAACCTGGTTTAATGAATACGAAACTCTGATCCGAGGCTTAGGCTGCTTCCTCGTCCGTGCTGCTATCGTACTCGGGGGGGGGGGCCGTCGGGCACGGGCTAGTCGTAGAATGCGGCGGGCAGGTTGGTCTTGATGAACACGAGCTTCTCCACAATCGTGGGCGCCGCCAGTGAGTTCCTTAGCTTGGAATGGATGAAGCCCATCGTTGAGAAGTTGGCGAAGTGCGGTTCTGCAATTAGAACCAATTAAACCGGATTTCTCCCAATCTCAGATGATCGGGTTTAATATAAAACGACAATTAAACCCGATTGTAAAAAACCCGACTGTGCCACCCTTGTGATTTGCAGAGGCAATTGTTGCCTGTGCACCGTTTTAGGCGGTGGGGTTTTTTTTATTGGTCAACATTGCTCAACTGTCGGGTAAAAGTTGTTTGCTTATCCGTTCCTATGTTAACAATGAACTTGAAAGAAATAGCATTTCACTGTCAAGCCACCATGCAATGTGAATGACATTCGTTGCAGGACAAAAGGTTAATTCTCTGACACCTGCAGACTTTAACTTGTACGTGCACATTTGACGAAGGGTGCGTTGATATTTTTTGTTGTAGCTGCGTACAATTCCTGTGCTGTTCTTGGAACGTAAGATACGAGTGGACTGGCAGATGTTACATACGAGTTTTAATCTAATTTGTATGCATCCTACTTTCTCTGGGATTCTGGCCGTGATAATAGTTTTTTTTCTTCAAATTAAAAGAGTTGAACGATGAGGGGGGGGTGGTGAACAAGGGGTGGGGGGGGGAGAAACTTTCCGAATAAAAAGGAAACAAACGGGAGTTACTGTTGTAACAAAGCGAGGGGGGGGTGCTCATTGTGTGTGTGTAAAACAATGTTGGGAGGAAAAAGTTTTTTTCCCAGCGACGTTCACTCGTGCTCGGGGGGAGATATGTCATGGCAGATGTTGGGCAGAGCTGGGGTGGGGGGCGACTTGCCTAGAGGTGGCACGAAGCCAAGCAAAACCCGGGGCCAGTGCGAGCCGCGAGGGCACGGGGGGTGCAAGGTGGTGCAAGGTGGTGCAAGGTGGTGCAAGGTGGTGCAAGGTGGTGCAAGGTGGTGGGGTGGTGAGCATCGAGCGGCACGTCGTGTCTGTGTCTCCACCATGAGACCCAACAGAGAGAGAGAGATGGGCAACACGGGCAGGCACCTCCTGCTGAACAGAGAGTGTGTGTAAGTCGGAGGCTGCATTCCACTGGGTTATCGACTGCACTTAACTTTCCTTGGCATCTAACCATTGATTTGCGGTGCATTCAAATATGTAAGTTCAACGGCACTCGCCAAAAGCTCATTGTATATATTTTTTTAACTCGGCTTGCCTTCAACGTTAAATATCCCCTTAAAATATACAGCTAAGGGTGGTATTTCAAGAGTTTGTTAAAACCAAGGTGGCATCAACCTTTTAAAAGAGGTACATACACTTGCTTTCAGAGGCCTTCAACAACACAATGCGTGCTGCTTTTGCTACAGGTCCAATTAATATATTGGTACAAAACAGGTCTGCTCTTCATCAAAGACCTTGACACGATTTCCATATGCGCTGAAAGAACGTCTTGGTGTGGGGATGCGTGTGCTTGTGGCCCTTAAAATGTGCACCCTAGAGAACCCGTCGCATGGTTTTTTTTAAATAAACAGCATCTGTTGCCAGGGCCCTACTCCACCCAGACAGTTGATATGTTAGCTTAAGCGTTAGGCCGTCTCAATCGACATTCAGGTTTGGTCTCTTTCGCTACCGACCTCTCCTCAAGCAGGAATGTGCCCTTACACACAGCATATCACGCACCCATGGTGGGGGCAATCTCGCAACATGTCTCTTCGCCATCGATTCGCCGTGTTCTACCCATCACCCCCGACCGAGTGCCAAGTGGTTTAGAAGGTGACTAATTAATCCGATTTGGCGAGTCAAACTATTTCACAGTAGCCTCTTGGTAGTACATGTTGTTTATGTTGTTTATTGTGAAAATTCCGTCACTGTTCCTATGATCACCGTTTCATTGCGTTCATGGCTTTATTTTGGTGATTTCGAAAAGTTTTTTGGTTTGGCCATGTTTGTTTGTTGTAGTATGGAGTAAGACTGATGGCCTTAATCTAAGTTGTGTTGTGGTTGTTGTTGTTGTTTGACTTGCATCCCACTGGGATTTTTGCACACAGCGTTGGTGTACGGTGTTTTTTCTGCAATAGTTTTCTGTCTTTTCTTGGATTTTCTGTTTGCACTTAGTCACATATTCACTTTAAGATGTTTTCTTGTTCATGTTTTTGTTTTATTCTTTGTTGCAGTTGCACCCGATTCAAGAGCCGAATGGCTCACAGGGCTATACCTAATACATGAACTTGAACTTGTCAGGCACGCTTTGACTTAACAGATGAAAGCGTCCGAGGCGCCACTTCTAGGGACTTAGGCTATCTAATCTCATCGCGGGCAAACACTGACCATCGTTATTGTGGAGAAAAAAAATGACCAGACAAACTCAAATGCAACAACGAATGGAAAAAAAGAATCATGATAGTAGCTCGCTTAACCGCTCCGAAATGAGAGAATCTCTGGCATGATTCATGAAGCCCTTGTAATCCGCTGTAAACAGGTGCAAATACTTTGTAATTTCTACGTGAGCGTTGCTGCTAATTATAATTGTGAGAACTGCGACCTCATTTTTTTGGGACAAATTTTTTGGTTGCAGTTTTATATTATTGATGTACAGTATTGTTGTTAACGGCACTTTTCATCAAGCTCTTTCCTTATAGTATTTTCAGTCCTACAGAATTATTCATAATATAGATTTATTTTGGGTTAGGTCGCCTATGGATGATATTGGTCGCGAAAGCCGACGTTAAACTACAGAATTATACTTTTAAATCGTACTCTTTGATGTCTGGCAAATGCTGCTGACACGCGGGCTAATTACTGTGACACGTTAATAAAAAAATATGTTCACGTTTAAAAACACATTTTTCTCTTACAAATTATAATACTGCACCACAGGTAATTTGAATCTTTTTTTCCAATGATAGCCTCAGATTCTTTACAGAATTTCAGAGATTAGTATTTGACCAATTTCCCTTAAAAGGTTTTAATGTTGGAGGACACCGTGCCCCTTTTCGTTGCTTCAAGTAATTTGGAATTATAATTGAATGTTTGAGCCAACAATCAGTTATATACAATAAAAAAATACATGTCATATTATAGTGCAATATTTTGTTACGCGAACACAGTACAGCATTTTTTGCACGATATAAGTGCTTGCACCTTCTGACTTTTACTTAATGTACATGCATTTTCCATATTGCTAGCACTCAGGAGATGTTAACTTCCTGATAGAATGCAGACCTGGTGTATAATACTTATTACGCTGCTGCACCGGGAATTTGTTTGCGTATTTGGCAAGCCCCGTGGCGACACGAGCTGACTTACCGCGAGCCTGGTTGTAGCTGTAGTCCCCGTGTAAATTTAGACTTGTCTGTTCACTGTAGCATGCGTAACCTGGGGAATTTCGTTACAGGACACGTGGCCATCAAGCGCAACTGGTCTGTGCCGCCACGTTTGTTTTAAGACGTCGCTGGAGGGCTGACGTTACCATAGCGCAGGTGAGGCGCTGACGCACAACACCGCGACCACTGTCCCCCCTATGCGAGTTGGCTTGTCGTTAATTAGGGTGCAGGATAATCGGACTCTTCCTGTGTACTTTGCAGTTACGCAGTTAAGGGAGGCGTGGAAATTATATGAGCACCAGGGCAATATGTGCATTCTGACAAAATGATGCTTACTATGTCAAATATCAGCGTGGCAGCCCCCTATAACCTTGGATTTTTGATTAATAAAAAAAAATTGTAAATCGTCCCAAGTTACTGTGTGAAGTATTATCAGGTTGGAAATACATTGCGTTGTTTGTTAGAACCCTTATGACTGTCGGCCAGAACATACATATGGCCCACAATAGCTATACAATTTTTTTGCAGACATTTTTTTAAAGGAAATAATAAATAAGTAACAATTGCAATAGTTTTTAAAACAAAGCTTGCGTGTTTTTTAAAATCTGATACAGAGATAATCTTGTGCACATAAAATATGCAAACTTGTTACCTATAAATGACATGTAATGTAAGCCTGATGTATGCAGCTAACTTCCAGAGTCCGGCCAACATTATCAAGGCTTGCTATTATTGCGTTAATTAAAAAAAACGCACTTTTACAGTCACCCAATTACAGTACACGTGTACTGGCTGCACACATATGATAGGGATAACGTGTTTTTTTATTGTGCCTGGGCTGGTGTGAAAAGGGCTTCTTCCTGGAACTAAACTTCAGCGGCAGCTATTGCAAAGTGTCTCTTGTCATCATTTAAAAGCATTTGAAAGCTTATCCTTTTAAATCGTATGGCTTGCTGCTCTGTGACAGACTGATCAGATTGTCCGACAGCTGGATGAGAAGGCATCAATGATAGATAGCACTTAGCTGTTGGATGCGACAGAAAGCACTCTCATTTAAAAATGGGCTGCTCATTTTCATGCAGTTTTGCATTAGTTTTGCAGCGATACTGCACAGGATTACGTGGGAATGTGTGAAGGCTTTTTACAAATGTACCAATGATTAAGAGCTTTGTTCTGATTCACAATAATTGTGTGTCTGTGTGATATAATAATTTGAACCATAATCTCATAACAATAATGTCAATATATGTTTTGAGTTGTGCACAGTTTATACAGTTTAAGTTGCGCAAATCCAAATTGCATTTCATCACCCGAAACTAGTGGATGTCAAATTTCTCGCAGCATTTCCTCGTAAGAACCCCCCATACCTCTTGCAAGAGTGCGTGTAACGCGCATCTAGCCCATCGCAAGTGAAGTTCCTGCAGGTTGTTCCCCTGGTGAGACTAGGCCATAAAGAAGTCTGTCGCTGGTGTGTAGGCCAATCAGTTTCAAAGACAATGCACATAGTACCAGAGCATGTTTGTTTGCATGTTCACCACAAGTACGTGTGGTTAATGCAGACTCGATTCCTTCTAAAAGATTTCTATTTGGTGTTTGAACATCTTAACACTTCGTTTTTTATTGCCAGAAAGAGTAAAACCTCTTCTTATTTTTCTTGCTTTCCCCTGTTGGTGCTTATCTGTCGTTCAATGCCCGGACGGCTGAATAAAGTTGCCTTGTTCGGGGGCGTTTGAGTAAATTCTGAATTGGCAATAGTATGTGTGTATGTATGTTGAACGCCTTTTGCACCATACGTAGCCAACCGTGCATGAAGAGCAAGGTACGGAGCGAAACCCAGGTTTTTTTTGTTTTATTTATATCGGCGCATATTGGAGAAACCGGAGAGCTCTGGGCGTCACGCCTGCTTCTCCCTGTATTCTTAAGTTAAAGGTTACAGCAAATAGCACCCGGTGCAGCTCCACCATATATGGCTTTTGACACAACTCCATCAGGCTTTGGCCAAGGTTTGTAGAGATATCAATTACAGCCAGCTCCATTTACGACCTGGATTCGTTTTAGTGGCCTTTGTGATAGCTATGAGTAAAGTTACATTAAAAAAGCCTATCTGCAGTTAAATAGGAAGTTTAGAATAGCAAAGTATATTTTTTGTGGTTTTGCATTTCTTTGTGTACATTAACACCTCCATGTGGCTGGGCCACATTGATCCATTTGTTGGCATTGTTTCCAATGTACGCATTTGAGGGTGCTTGTATTAATTGAATTCACTTGCGCCTAGTCGTGGTCGTAACGATCTGCGAATGTTTTGACAAGCAAAATTAGTGTGAAGACAACCTTTGCTTGAGGGGCAGCCTCTGCTCTGAAACATTGCATCCTGCGCACAGTGCCGAGTTCGTGTGAGTGCATCGGCAGGTTCCTCCTCATCAGCCGCTCATTGGGGGTCTTAAAACACACGCTGGTTTATATGTCGCCGCAAGGGTGCCGACAATTTCCAACGCCACAACTGGCTTTGTCGACATTTGTGTCAACTTCATTTTCCCCACTCGGAGAGTCGGATGTGAAAACTCAATGTCGACATCGCCGATAAATATCAGCACCGGCGCTGATCTTGTGACCAACATTTTGAGAGATGAAGTGCTAACGACGCCATATTTTTAAGCTTGTATATTGAAGACATACTTTCTACTATGTACATGTACTGTAGTGATATGCATGTGTTGTATGTATAGTCTTTGTACAGTACTGTGTATTATACATGTGCTGTGCACATAGAAGACGATACTGTACACTGACATGTAAACAAAAGGTGTGGTTATATTATTAATATTAATGTATGTCTGCATGTCTGTGTGTGCGCTGCGTGCGAGACTTGTGCGAGCCTGTCACCTGTGTGCCCATGGGAACGTTGCTCTGACGTCGACACAAGATGTTCCAGCCATAGCCGGCCATGTGCTGTTGGGGTGTTATGTTGCCATAATGATCATTTGTATGTGGACGCGGATGGCCCTGGCCAGTGGAGGGGCAGGAGCCAATGGGAAAGCGAGGTGGACCCAGAACCTCTCTTCATTTTGGGTACCTAAAGTCGCTCTTGCAAATAAGACTACCCCTGGCCTCTTGCGTTTCTCACCTGTGTAAACAAAATAAACTTGAACTTGGAACAGTTGCCTGCTTGTTAAAAGCATCAGTTGCTTTTTGTTTCCACTTGGCACAGGCAACGTGAGCTATGGTGACACTGAGTGCATGTGAAAAGCCTCATCAGGCATTTATTGCTGACCACTGCATCTGGTTTACTGGAACGATCCTTAATTTCCAGTTGATCAGCCAATTGCGTAGGATGTACATCATTGGAATAGTTTACAACGCCACACCTGTTTTGAGGGTTTTCTTAAGTTCATGTTTAAACATTGATCAGTGTCTCTTAGAGTGTTTCCACACTTCCATTTGTTAATTCTAGCTCTTGGAGGATAAGCTGCATCTGTGACTATGTTTACAATTAACTTTAATTGTTAAAAGAAGTGCATTTTATTTCATTTACAAATTTTTTTTGAAAAATATGTGGAACAAATAAAAATCTAAGTTCATAACACCATTCGTGGCGGTTAAAGAGGAACAAAAATAAGTCACTCGACTTTTAAAAGTTATATTTTTATTCCAATAAGCGGAAATTATTTAATTGCCAACTGGGGTAAGATGAATCAATTGTTCCATGGCATTGTGGAGTTTTGTTTTCAGTTTTCCCTTTGGAGAATCACTGTTAAGATGTAATGCACATAAATGTCCCGCACTGCATTGTGGTGGGCAAGCCTCTGTATAGGTTTGACCATGCTGCCCCAGGTATTTGAAAAGTGGCTTTCCGTTCAAAGGAAAGTCAAACAAAGTGGACCTCAAGGCCAAGTGATTGGAGTGTGCTCATCGAACATTGGCACCTTGTGCAAAGCCCCCGGCCACAATGGGAATGGTGATCAGGGGAGAGAGGTGATGTCCCTCCCAAACCTTTGGCGCGATGACGCTCATTATTATTCCCTTGCTCACGGCTTAAATTAGTCATTAATCTCGTGCTAGGGCTTGTTGGGGATATGCGCAAGGGAGTCTTTTTTCCCCTATTCAGCCTGCACCCGCATTTATGCTTCAAGCATTTTAACACACACTTTGAACAGGTGTGAATATAAATGTGGCTACCCATTCATCGTAGCCGTTAAGTGTAGTCGTATATTCTAACAACACACGCATTTTTTTGCTCCTTTATTCAGTATGTGCAGAGTCCTGTGTGTGTTTGTGGGATTGTGAAACCCCTTGTGCTTTCTTCAACTGTTTCTCAGAAATTGTGAATTTCATTCTTTGACAAATACTATCAACTTGGGGGCCAGGTAGCTAGAATGAATCGAACGGGCTGTGTGGATAGTTAGTTTTACTATTTAAGGCTGCCTAGGTTGCATTTTTCAATGACTCATTCTGAATTGGTCGCAAAATTGTAGCTCCGATTTTGTTTTCGTTGCACCGCGGATATCCGACGTGTCGCTCCACATGCTGGAAGCTCCCCAGTGCGTGCAGTGAAAACTCGGAAATTATTCCGGACATTTGCGGTGCAACCCTAAAGCATCACAGCTTCACATCACAACCGTTAGAGCCTACATATCAGTATGGTTACATCATTGACGTCTTAACACCCAGAGCACGCGAGTTTATTTTTCTCCAACCGAGATGGCTGTCCTTTAGATGGTCCAGACCGTATGCAACCGAGAATGGAAAGTTGCTGTCACACTTGAGGATTATTTTCTTGTTGCCCTGGGTGAGGTGGTGTGTGTACTGTCCTGGCTGGTTTTTACACTGATTGCATTTAAACGTCTTTTCTTACCTCAATCATTATGGAGTCTGATACACCACACGCACAGACCAGCTACTAGTCATACAGTTAACATTATAGGATATGTGGAAAGGGTTACCAGCAACTAAATAAAGGGGCATGTGAAAATGTAAGACGCTGAAAAGAATACAATTTCAGTGAATATGTTTGAAGCTTTTTACTGGAAAGAAGTGTCTTTGACTAAAATCACCATCAATGTGCCCAATCTAGTCAGATCTCGGAAACTATGCAGAGATAAATCTCAATCGTCGATGTTTATTTTTCTATCGCACCTTAAGCAATGAAATCTCCTCGAAGCACTGCAGAAATTATAAATGAATATATTTAAAAACAATCTTTGGTTATAAAATAACTTTTAAATGAATAGTTACTTAATTAAATATGAAAATTATGAGTTACAATGCATGCCAGGTTGTCATGGGCTCTGTTTCATGGTCGTCAACAAAGGGCTCTGTTCCATGGTCGTCAACATCTATGCTCTCTGATTTCATAGACCCGTACTGACTAGCATGGTGAAGTCTGGTAACATGGCCTGCACGACTGTAGGGAGGAGGCCCTTTTGCAGCAGTGGTTTGGCAAAAGAGCTGTACATGGTAAAAAAAAAGTATCGCTTTGGAACGCTTCTGGTCTTTATTTAAATTTGCCAGGAATGCCATGTTTGGACAAGAGGTTATTTTTTCTCGCACCACATTAAAGAATTGCCATGAGTGAGTACATCGCAACTGTGATTTTTTTAATGCATCCCCTGATGTGCAAATAATTCCAGATGGCTGCAAATGGAAAAGTGTTGCACCCGTGTTCAGCAGGGGGATGCCGAATCAATGATGATAATTGCAGGCTGTTCAGCCCTCCTTGTTGGCAGTCTGCAAAATGCTTGAGTTATTCCGAGAGCCGAAAGTCAGAATCGCTGGAGGGCTGACATTTACAGTCGTGGTTAGGGCAGGGGAATATGGGTAGAGTGGTGGTTGGCTTGACTTTAGAAATGGCATGTCAGGCCACGGCATCATCTGGACATTTTATTTTCTGGTAATGTTTTTATATTTAATTTAAAAATGTATATCCCTGCGGTTTGCTTCATTATATGTACAAGCATTAACAACAATTAAGCTGTTTAGGTTGTTTGATAGCAGGGACACTTGGCTCTTAAGGTAGTGATTGTGGGCACTGCAATGGCCGTTTCATTTGTACATTCTGACCACAACACCAACATGCGATACCATACTTTCTAGATGATCACTCCTAGTTGTGCTATAACTGGATCGATTGGCTATTGCCGTGAGACCACCTGCCACTGAATCTGGAGCACACAGATTGAAGCAACCATCCTGCAAATACTGTGAACAGGGCAGAAACCCAGCCTGAAAGCCCAGCGTATCTGCTTGTGCTCGAAATAGTGTGACTTGTATATTTTAAAACAAATAAGGATAACATGACACCCCTTCCTATTTGTGGAGCGTTTCAGTGCACGATATTAACGTGTAGGAGGATTTTGGCCAATTTACTTACCTGCGTTTTAAAGGGATAATGATATAAATGTACATTTAATAAATTGGTAATCCCTCAAAAGGGAACCACTTCTCATATTTTCACTCATTGTTTGCAAAAACAAAGGGAAATGAGAGCAGACTTTGAAGGCCAATTTATAGCAGCTTTGCACACAATTTTAGTATATTTTTTCCCCATGTGAACTTGACTCCATGATAGACGTTTGCTCTTCTGAGGCTGAGGCATTTGTCATCAATGGCTCTCTTCCTGAAGGTATCCAGTAATTGGTGGAATAATGTTCCGCCTTTGTGGCTGGCGCTTGCAGTAGCACCTAAGTATGAATTATTGATGCTTTGCTCTGCCTTGAACAGAGTGCTACCAAAGTCTCGAAAGGCACTGTCTAGTGCAACATATTCACTGTGCGAAGTTGATTTACGAAGGCTTTTTAGGTGGCTCTTGGGTTCACTTGATGTTGTTTTTGTGCTACCTTTGGCTTGCCATTTGTAAAAAAAATTAAACCCTCTGTGTATTTACTTTCTTGACAGCGTGACTTTCCCGTATCCTGCAAGAACAGTGGACCAAAAAGACAAGAAAATTAAGCAGAGCACGGCATGAGCTCATCTGTCTGCATGGAACAGGCCCCACTCCTCAAAGTCCCAGCCATGCTTGGCACGTCGGGGCCAGCGCATCTCTCGTCGCCGGGCTTTGGCGACGACACGCAGACCGCCCTCCCTGCAGCGCCCAAAGGTGGTGTCGGTGGCCTGGTGTACGGCTCGATGCAGAACACGGGGCCACCAACATCTGGCGCTCGCCTCGGGGCCCCCGTCCCATCCGTGGTCGACTTCTACGCCGGCAAGAATGTGATGGTGACGGGCGCCACGGGGTTTCTGGGCAAGGTGCTGGTGGAGAAGATTCTGCGCTCGTGCCCCATGCTGGGGTCGCTGTACGTGCTGGTGAGGCCGAAGGAAGGGCAGAGCCCCGAGGAGCGCATCAAGCTCATGACGTGCTGCAAGGTGAGGGATCAGTTGGCCGGCCTTTTTTTGAGAAGTGTTTGCAGTTGGTTGCATGAGGCTGACTCACCCAAGGCCAGATTTCGCAACCGATTTTCCACATTCCAGGCGTGGGTGGCGCACATGCCTGGTAATCAAGCGCTGGGGTGCCAAGGGTTGGCAGATCATGCACAGTATATTTATGAGACTTCAAAACTCCTCGTGGCTCCAAGGTGCCCAGGATATGGTAGTGCAACAAGTGTGTTTTTGAACTTGCCTCTGAGGACCTTCGAATGTTAAACCATCATATGCATGGGCTTGTTTATGGATATTCAGTTTCTTTCCCCCCACATGCAAATCACTCCTTGAAAAGGAACTTTCCAAACATCCCAAAGCAGAATAATTTGAAGAGCTTTGATATTCTGAGCTTTTCTGGATAAATAACTAGACATTATTATAAACCACACATGATGAACATTCACAGCTTCTGCTGTTAGTGCTGCGCTGATGGTTTGAGCCGAAACGAAATCCACAGGGAACGATGTGGAGCCCGCTTTTCACGACCTGTGCACGTGGGAGCATTCACGTGCATCGACCAAGAGCTTTTGTGGCGCCATTTGGGGGAGCACCTCCGTGAATTGGGGTCGTTGCCAGAGGCTTTTACAAGATGCCCGAGGAAAGAATCACGCCAGCATACGTTACTGTACAGTATTGAGGCATGTGGAATGCCGAGTATTTTGTGGGAGTGCCACTACCACCAGAGACGGAGGAGCCACATGGTTAGTTTTATCCCACTGAACGGTATAAAATGCCATTGATTAAACTCGGTACCCTGCGGCACTGCATTCATTTTAGTGATGAAGTGCTGCATTTGATCATTTGGGTGTTCTTTCTCAAGTTATTATTCTATACACCCATGGGTGTAAATTTGTAGGCTCATTAGTGGCCTCCAATGCACGCTAAACGCATACAAAATGCCACGAATTTTGGCCGGGAACATTTATATACGGAAGTGTTTCCGCCTAGGGCATAATTATGAAAAGCTCTAAAGCACTACTTTATACTCGCAGCCTCAGAGCGCAGTGTGAGAAAAAAGGTCATTCATAATTTAAATAACATGAAATCTGCTGTGTTCGTGATTGCCAAGGGAGTGAATGTTGGCTTTAAACGGCTCTTGAAAGAAACTACCCAGATGCTAGAATCACCGATTCCTCCAAAATGTGTTTTATAAAGAGCTTATGTGGTGTTGTCTTTACACATCTGTGGTGTGACACCAAGCAACAGCTCCGTTTGGAGGCCTTGATTTTAGCAGATGAGGGCCCATTGAGATAACAAAGCTTTGATGTAAGGGAGAGCAGATCAAGTTGTCGGTGGCAACGCAGGCCGTTTTACCGTGAACGCGATCTTCACATTTAAATTTTTTCGCCGTGGGCAGCACATCAGTCGCACAACATCCATATAGTGAAGCTTGGCGCACAATTGGCCACTTCAATCTCCTGCTGTGTCGGGGCTGGGAGCACCCGTTTTTGTCTCCCAACATCACGGGTTCTTCTCTGCAGTGGGCACGGTCGGCCCCCAGGCTATTAGCAGCTCGCCGCTACAATTCGGGCCGATTCGGCAACATTTTTTGAAAACGAAACCCAGGGTGGTGTGGGTGCTTTGGTCCCGTGACACAAAGCGGCTTCACAGTGAGTGGACAAGGCTATAAATGGGCCCTTGTGGGCATGGCACTAATTTAAATCTTAATTTGCTGCTTTATTATTAAACGTATTAAAAACATGTTTCTAGAAACAGTTGGGAGCGAATCAGCATGTTTGAGCTCCATTGTGGTGTTTTAATTTTCAAATGGGCCTGAAAAGGATATTAGATTGAAATCATTATACCTCATTGTACATGATGTATAATAACACTGACAACCATGATTAGCTCCATTTGGGGAAAATGTTTTCTTTGTTTGAAACTTTTTACTATTTTCATTTTACCAGGGAAGGCCCACAGAGCTATATAGCTCTTTTTCATAAGCTAACCTGGCTACGAATGATAGCTCAACGAAGTGGCTTACCATGTGGAAATGTATAGCAGCCAAATACTCGAAACGCACGTTTATTTATGTGGAGGGAAAAACCGGAGGACCTGGATAAAAATCCACTTGACCACTAGGAGAACATGCAAACTCCAAATATACAGGTGTCGGTGTCTGGATCGAACGCACGACCTCCTGCATACCAGGAGAGATGGTTAACATCTCGCCACCGTTGCGCCCAGGCCCTGAGTGGGATTCACACATTTCCTGGCAAGCATGGCGGTGCCATGGCTATTGGCTTGGGTGGTTGGGAGTTGACACTTTATGATTGAATGCACCTTCAGTATCGGGTTATGCACCGTCTGGAGCACTGGACGACACACACATGGAGAACTAGTTTCCGTAGATAGGAATTCAAATATCTTGCTGAAGGATTGTTCTGGATTCATGCATATTTCTCTAATGTATTGCCATTAAAGTGAAAAAAGCGTATCGCCGCTAAGTTTAGCAGCCTCTATGGCATTTACATTTTATTCTAACAAATGTCACTCGAATGTTTATGAAACGGGCTACTCCTGGAGGATTTGTTATCATTGACACACAATGCTTCCTGGTTACGGCCAAAGCATTAAAAGCACAACAGTGGAAATTGTGGTTCTTGGCCTTATCTGACCCGGGCAGGTGAGCCTTTGGTAATTGGATGCAGCGGGTGGTTGTTCTCTCATAATTTGGTTAGTATTGTCCCCACGAATAGAGCTTGAACTAAGGAGACTGGTGGATAGGCCTGTGATATTCACAAGCGTTGATGTCGAAACTGGAAGGCAATAATGTTCAAATCGTCGAATTTGTTGCTCATTAAATCCACATTACCAGTGTGTCTTATTAACATTCTGCAAGAATATAGCTGCAATACAAGTGCAGTGTCTTCATAAGATAACTTAACCATATTTTTCATTTGCCACCTCAGAAACAATCGTCCCTTGATGCTATAGGAAAGGCTTTTCTGCTGTGAATTTTTTTTTTTTGCTAAATATTGCCTTTGGCATCCATGCTTTAAAAAAAGAACCCTCTCCTAATTTTAACTGCATGACAATGGTTTACAAACCTTGTGAAGTGCCGTTCAAGAAACTAAATGTGTTGTATTTTCCTACAGCCGTGAGTGGGAGTCCATCCATTAATACTGTACGTTCTAATAGCGCAGTCGTTGCCACGACCCACACGTAATCCCGCCAGGTGGCTCAGCTGCAGAGCAAGTGGCTCACGGAAGGTCACGTGTTCAAATCCTGGTTGGGTGTTGACTCGGCCCATCGACCCTCTGGGTTCGATACAATTCGTACCCCTTTGTGGGTAAATCAACAATCATGAGGAGTGACTCGGTCCCGTCATAGGAACGTGGAATTTCCACCACTGGCTTGCGGGCAGATGAGCATTGCTTCAGTGGTCATTTACGCATGAAATCACTTTATGCAATGCACATTTAATAAATGTGTGTGTGTGTATATATATGATTCAGTTGTGGCCAACTTTAAGACCTAGAATTTGTCTGCGAATCTGCCATACAATTGTCCCCCGGCGTCCTCGAGAGCCACGACTTCCTGACCGCTTGCCCGTATCCACCGCCGCTTGTCTCCTTGCAGCTCTTCGACCGCCTGCGGCAGGAGCAGCCTGAATTCGAGGCTAAGATCATCCCGGTGGACAGCGAACTGACGCAGCCCAAGCTGGGAATCTCAACTGCAGATGAGGACCACCTCGTTGCCACCATCAACGTCATCTTCCACTGCGCTGCCACCATCCGCTTCAACGAACCTCTCAAGTAAGAGTACAGCTCGGTGCGCACGCGCGTAACATGTGATGCCTGGTACGTGATGCGTGCAAACCCCCATCATTACAGCAAATGACTGAGGGTACGCTTATAAAAGACCAGGTATGCGTGTGGCAAAGCTCTGCATTCTTCTTCCTGGCATCGTTTCCCCACTCGTGCCGTCTGCCTTGCTGGTACTGTACTAGACCATCTCCACATCACTCCGCAGCCCTGCACCTGTTGAGATGTTTCCTTGATGATGTGGCGTTGTCCTTTGCATTGGAACGAATTTTATCATTCTGAGCACTGTCTAATTTATATTGCACCTTGAGATGGAACATGTTTTGAACTGCATTTCTGCCATTTTGAGTGGTTGGGTCTGTTTTATAAGCAGTGACTTTGGCAGACAATGTACACGTATGACTTCTTCTGTTAATAAGAGCATAAATAATTGATTAGGTGAAAGTGCAGAGTTAATGCATTTGACATTTTAACAGTCAGCAGCTGGGTGCATTAATTGGGACGAGGTTGGTGACTCCATGTGAATTCCCCTACACTTGTAGATTATGTGATGGAAAGATTTGTAAAAACGAAGTGGTCATGTGGCTCCGTGGCAGTCTGTTCATAGTTGACTCATTTTTCTTGGAAGAGGTTTATGTGGCGTAACTCTATAATTGTTCCCGATTGTATACGGGAACGTTTTGCGTGCTGGCAAATGCTCACATTTGCTATTAATGTTCAGCTTTGTTTTGCAATCTCTCATTCTTTATCGGGGAGGGGGCGAGGCACTGCTGCCAGGTGTCTTGTATGGTTGCCGTAGCCAAATGTAGGAATTTGAGCTTTGAGCTGAATCAATTTGGGGTAATTACAGTATAACCCCTGCGGATTGGCGGACGTCCCATGTGTATTTCATTATTCAGTACCAATTCAAAGCTCAAAGTGAAACTGCCCTGTGGCAGTATTTTGCTTTTGCAATGATAGTAAGTTGTTAAAGTGAAGCACTCTCTGTATTTTGTGCAAGAAATGATGATATAAACACATTTTAATGAATTGTGACATTTAACTGCTTTTCCAAAGCATATGAACAATAAAACAAAAAAAATACAGTCGGTCCCCGGATTGCGGAAGACCTGAGTTACGGAATTTGACGTTATGGAAATGTTCCCATAAATCATGTAAAAAAAAATGAATATGCAGAAATGTTTGCGTTTAGTTATGTAAGCTAAAACAGTGCAGCACGGTCAAGTTGTGGATGAATACCACGAAGCGTAAGGTCCTCGCTCCACCAAAACGCCGCCTTCACCAAGCCTGAGTTTCACTCGGATTAAGGCAAATGGTATTTTTTTGTAGCGTTTCGTAATTCTTTTCCTTTCGTAGCATTATGTAATTGTTTTTTATGCTTAGAACTTTTTTCCCCCATGTTTGTATTGCTAGTTTTCTGAAATAGTTTTTTTAGGAGTTATTACTGTATGTACTTTATTTAACACCGTTACACTTTGATTGCTCATGGTCTCAGCCAACGGCGATTAGAGAAGTCTTGGCCTAACCTAATGCACGCTAAATTTACTTTCAGAAGTGACTGCTTTCTCTTAACAATTAATATTAAATTTGTTTCGTGGCATTCATGAACAATTGGATACAGTGTATGTTCCATTAGTTTATTTATGGGTAGTGTTAGGGTAGATATATTCGATGAAATGAAAGAATCGTAGGAAGTGCAGAGCGTATGTACAGCGATACGATCCAGGTAACGATAGAAGATAGACAACAGCGCGATACAGTACTAAGAGTAGGGGAGGTACAACTATTTCCGACTTTGAGTTGGGGGGAAAATTGTTCAGTTTCCGACATGCGGAAAATTTGGGTTATGGTTTGTTCTCGGGAACCTAACCCTTCTGTAAACCAGGGACTGCCTGTAACCGCTTTACAGATGTTTATTTTCAGCATTCAAACGATTGCCATCAACATGATAACTTTTTACCTTGTTGCCACAAAAGTAATAAAAGAGCAGAAAAATGCATGTTAAACTTTTTTTGCACCATACGAAGCCAACTGCTCATCAGAGGTGTGAAATGAAGGTTTAACTCGTTTGAAAAATTTCCCATCTAACCTATATAATTCATTTTTTGTCTATCTGTCTATCTGTCTGTCCGTGCGTCTGCGTACGCTCCCTTGCGGGGGATGTAGCTCTCGGACCGTGGGGTTCGCCGAGATTAAATTTTGCAGGTGGGCACACCCCCGGCCCCGCGGTAAACTTAGGCATTTCCGATTTTTCGTCTCTAAACTTTAAATCGGACCGATTATCGATTTAGTGCGATTTCGCTTTATTTATTTATTTAACGCTTTAGTTATTTATTTAATATCGCCGACCGGCGCAGACCACGGCGGTTGCCCCTGGCAACGGGTAGCAACATCTTCGCTGCGGGGTGGACGCCATTTTTAATTCCCATTATAAATATGCGCACGCATTAACACGCGACTCTGAGGTAAATTCATCAAAGTTTCACGTCCTCTTCACTCCCCCCCACTCCAATGTGTGCAATTACTATTATAGGGTCGGTAGATAATAAAATTATAGAGATTAGACAGTATTATTGTAGCGCGGGGGGGGGGGGGGTTAACGGCCCCAGTACCCAGCCTCAGCCGGGTGGGCAATCTAGGCGAGGCCGGAGGCTCTGCACGGTACTAGGCCTCGACACGCAAGTCTGTCAGGCGTCGACTTTGTGGTATAAACTCGATATACCCAGTGTTGCCGGGGGGAAAAATACATTTAAAATCTTCTGAAAACTTTAAAACATAACATCCCAATGAAAATACAACTGTGTAATTAAAACTCTAAACCCGACCGCGCCAAGAATCGATTCTCCGAATCGCGAAAAGGAATCGAAGGTTGTAGATTCATTTAGAATCGCCTTATTTCCGTTTAATATTAGTTGGTTATAGAGTTGATATAAACTGCTACGAATGGGAAATATCCGGCGTTGACCGGGGCTAAAATATAATTAAAAACTCCTGAAAACTTTAAAACATAACATAACAATGAAAATAAAACTCTGTAATTAAAAACGGAAACCTCCTATGCGCCAGGAATCGATTCTTTGAATCGCGCAAAGGAATCATCGAAGGTTGTAGATTCCTTTAGGATCGCCCTTAACATGTGGTGAGGGGGAGAGTGGTGAGGGGGAGAGTGGTGAGGGGGAGAGTGGTGAGGGGGAGAGTGGTGAGGGGGAGAGTGGTGAGGGGGAGAGTGGTGAGGGGGAGAGTGGTGAGGGGGAGAGTGGTGAGGGGGAGAGTGGTGATTGGTGAGGGTGGTGATTGGTGAGGGTGAGTGGTGATTGTTGAGGGTGTGATTGGTGAGGGTGAGTGGTGAGTGGTGAGGGTGAGTGGTGAGAGTGAGTGGTGAGTGGCGGTTGTGAGTGGTGATTAGTGAGGGGTGATTGGTGAGGGTGAGCGTGAGTGGTTAGGGTGAGTGGTGAGGGTGAGCAGTGAGGGTGAGCAGTGAGGGTGAGCAGTGAGGGTGAGTGGTGATTGGTGAGGGTGTGATTGGTGAGGATGAGTGGTGAGTGGTCAGGGTGAGTGGTGAGGGTGAGTGGTGAGCGGTGAGGGTGAGTGAGGGTGAGTGGTGAGTGGTTAGGGTGAGTGGTGAGCGTGAGTGGTGAGTGGTGAGGGAGAGTGGTGAGGGAGAGTGGTGAGGGAGAGTGGTGAGGGAGAGTGGTGATGGAGAGTGGTGAGGGAGAGTGGTGAGGGAGAGTGGTGAGGGAGAGTGGTGAGGGAGAGTGGTGAGGGAGAGTGGTGAGGGAGAGTGGTGAGGGAGAGTGGTGAGGGAGAGTGGTGAGGGAGAGTGGTGAGGGTGAGTGGTGATTGGTGAGTGGTGATTGGTGAGGGTGAGTGGGGAGGGTGAGTGGCGGTTGTTAGTGGTGATTAGTGAGGGGTGAGTGGTGAGGATGAGCGTGATTGGTGAGGTTAAGTGGTGAGCAGTGAGGGTGAGTGGTGAGCAGTGAGGGTGAGTGGTGATTGGTGAGGGTGTGATTGGTGAGGATGAGTGGTGAGGGTGAGTAGTGAGGGTGAGTGGTTGTTGTGAGGGTGAGTGGTTGTTGTGAGGGTGCGTGGTGAGGGTGAGTGGTAAGAGTGAGTGGTGAGGGTGAGTGACGGTTGTGAGAGGTGATTAGTGAGTGGTGAGGGTGAGTGATGAGGGTTAGTGGTGAGGGTGAGTGGCGGTTGTGAGTGGTGAGGGTGAGCGTGAGTGGTGAGGGTGAGCGGTGAGCGGTGAGGGTGAGTGGTGATTGGTGAGGATGTGATTGGTGAGGATGAGTGGTGAGTGGTCAGGGTGAGTGGTGAGCGGTGAGGGTGAGCGGTGAGGGTGAGTGTTGAGGGTGAGTGGTGAGGGTGAGTGGTGAGTGGTGAGTAGTGAGGGTGAGTGGTGAGCGTGACTGGTGAGTGGTGAGGGAGAGTGGTGAGGGAAAGTGGTGAGGGTGAATGGTGAGGGTGAGAGGTGAGGGTGAATGGTGAGGGTGAATGGTGAGGGTGAGTGGTGATTGGTGAAGGTGAGTGGTGAGGGTGAGCGTGAGTGGTGAGGGTGAGGTTGAGTGGTGAGCGGTGAGGGTGAGCAGTGAGGGTGAGTGGTGATTGGTGAGGGTGCGATTGGTGAGGATGAGTAGTGAGGGTTAGTGGTTATTGTGAGGGTGAGTGATGAGGGTGAGTGGTAAGAGTGAGTGGTGAGGGTGAGTGACGGTTGTGAGAGGTGATTAGTGAGTGGTGAGGGTGAGTGTTGAGGGTGAGTGGTGATTGTTGAGGTTGTGATTGGTGAGGATGAGTGGTAAGTGGTCAGGGTGAGTGGTGAGGGTGAGTGGTGAGGGTGAGTGTTGAGGGTGAGTGGTGAGTAGTGAGGGTGAGTGGTGAGCGTGACTGGTGAGTGGTGAGGGAGAGTGGTGAGGGAAAGTGGTGAGGGTGAGTGGTGAGGGTGAATGGTGAGGGTGAATGGTGAGGGTGAATGGTGAGGGTGAGTGGTGAGGGTGAGTGGTGATTGGTGAAGGTGAGTGGTGAGCGTGAGTGGTGAGGGTGAGGTTGAGTGGTGAGGGTGAGCAGTGAGGGTGAGTGGTGATTGGTGAGGGTGCGATTGGTGAGGATGAGTAGTGAGGGTTAGTGGTTGTTGTGAGGGTGAGTGATGAGGGTGAGTGGTAAGAGTGAATGGTGAGGGTGAGTGACGGTTGTGAGGTGATTAGTGAGTGGTGAGCATGAGTGGTGAGGGTGAGTGGTGATTGTTGAGGTTGTGATTGGTGAGGATGAGTGGTGAGGGTGAGTGGTGAGGGTGAGTGGTGAGAGGTGAGGGTGAGTGTTGAGGGTGAGTGGTGAGTAGTGAGGGTGAGTGGTGAGGGAGAGTGGTGAGGGAGAGTGGTGAGGGTGAGTGGCAAGTGGTGAGGGTGAGTGGTGATTGGTGAGGGTGTGATTGGTGAGGATTAGTGGTGAGGGTGAATAGTGAGGGTGAGTGCTGAGCGGTGAGGGTGAGTGGTTGTTGTGAGAGTGAGTGGTGAGGGTGAGTTGTGAGGGTGAGTGGTGATTGTTGAGGGTGTGATTGGTGAGGATGAGTGGTGAGTAGTGAGGGTGAGTGGTGACGGTGAGTGGTGAGGGTGAGTGGTGAGTGGTGAGGGTGAGTGGCGGTTATGAGTGGTGATTAGTGAGGGGTGAGTGGTGAGGGTGAGCGTGAGTGGTGAGGGTGAGCAGTGCGGGTGAGTGGTGATTGGTGAGGGTGTGATTGGTGAGGATGAGTGGTGAGTGGTCAGGGTGAGTGGTGAGGGTGAGTGGTTGTTGTGAGGGTGAGTGGTGAGGATGAGTGGTGAGGGTGAGTGGCGGTTGTGAGTGGTGATGGGTGAGTGGTGAGCGGTGAGGGTGAGTGGTGAGGGTGAGTGCTGAGTGGTGAGAGAGTGGTTAGTTTTGAAGGTGAGTGGTGAGGGTTAGTGAAGAGTGGTGAGTGGTGATTGGTCAGTGGTGATTTGTGAGGATGAATGGTGAGTAGTGAGGGTGAAGTTGAGTGGTGAGGGTGAGTGGTGGTTGTGACGGTGAGTGGTGACGGTGAGTGGTGACGGTGAGTGGTGAGGGTGAGTGGTGAGGCTGAATGGTGAGGCTGAATGGTGAGGCTGAATGGTGAGGCTGAATGGTGAGGCTGAATGGTGAGGATGAATGGTGAGAGTGAGTGGTGAGTGGTGAGGGAGAGTGGTGAGTGAGAGTGATGAGGGTTAGTGGTGAGAGTGAGTGGTGAGGGTGAGTGGTGAGGGTGAGTGGTGAGGGTGAGTGGAGAGGGTGAGTGGAGAGGGAGATTGGTGAGGGAGATTGGTGAGGGAGGTTGGTGAGTGGTAAGTTGTGAGGGTGAATGGTGAATAGTGAGTGGGAGTGGTGAGGATGAGTGGTAAGGGTGAGTTGTGAGTAGTGAATGGTGAGGGTGAATGATGAGTACAGTCAATATGCACTGCTGTTATCATACCAGGTACCACCACCACAATATGTACTCCTCTCATCATAGCAGATACCACCACAGCAGTATGCACTGCTGTCATCATAACAGGTACCAACACAGCAGTATGCACTGCTGTAGTGATAGCAAGTACGACCTCAGTCGGTATACACTGCTGTAGCGATAGTAGATACTGCTATCGAGTTGGTAGATACCGCTATAGTAAATACTAAAACAGTCAGTATATACCGCTACAGTCAGTCAATACTGCTACAGTCAGTATATACTACTATACAGTCAGTACATACTACCACGGTGAGTAGCTACTAGAGTCAGTAGATACTATTATAGAGTGAGTAGATACTGCTATAGATTTTGTAGTTACTACTATAGTCAGTGGATACAACTATAGAGTCAGCAGATACTATACAGTTAGTCGTTACGAGTATATAGTCGGTAGATACTACTGTAGGCCCAGTAAATACTACCATGGTCAGTAGTTATTACAGTCACTAAATACACAGTCAGTAGCTACTACTGGCTCAGTAGATACTACGGTACAGTCAGTAGATACTACTACAGAGTCAATAGATACCACTTCCTCTGTTGTATGTAAGGTGTTGTTAGTATATATACCTACGAGGGGTAAAGATATTTTTTGAGGGGGGGGGGAGACCGCAATTTTCGGAAACCTTTTGACATCAACTATTTACCCCACACTTTCTACAACTTTTTGGACTTGTGAAAGCCTCTTATATATTTGTTGGTGGAGAAATGTACAAACAGCCCACCGGGCTTTGACAATACCTTAGTATCTGTGTATATATATGTAAGGTTTTAAGAAACATATTTTTCACCCGGGCAAAACCGGGTACTTCCGCTAGTCCTATATAAACTCTACACAGGCAGAGCTTTAAATATTTTCCAAATTTCAACAACTTTCTTTTTACATGGATATTCATTCCGTTTTAATTGAAACTTTGAGGAATTTAAAGTATATGCCTATCACTACAAAAGAATGCTGTGGAGATTGACCAAGAACATACAATGCGTCTGGGGTAAGCCTCAGCATCATAATGATAATTGGTGTGACATGTGAACAATTACGAGCTGCAGTTTGTGTGACTCGCCAGTTTAATAATGCAATTAACTTTCCTGCTTACAACATATTGTGTGTCGTTTATAATTAACTTAAAAACTAAATTCCAAGTGTTTTTAGAATTCAGGCTTCCACATTGTGGTGTTCACTTTATCTGCGCAGTTTTTTGCCTTTGTTCCAGTGTGGATTGTTATCCAAGGCAGCATCTGCCAGCTGAGCTGTAATCCGCTGTCTTTGGAAGGCTTAGGGGACAAGTCTTGTGTGAACTTGCTTGCTGTGTTTAACCTTTCCTCACCTGCAGTTAATGAGCAGTCCACCGAAATAAATAGCCAGGGTGGGGAGGGTAATCCCCCGCCAAGACTGGGCGCACACACCGTAATCGCGAACTTTGAACACTCTGGACGGGACCGGAGATTGCCATACAGTCAATCTTTTATTTATCAGTTTTCATTTAATTTTGGCTTACAGATAATCCGAAATTGCCAGATATTGAAATGCCACCATTTGTCCTTGGCTGAACAGCAGAGAACCATTTACAGCTTTCGGAATCATGGAATTTTATCTGGACTCGCAATATTTTTTGCGTGCAAAGGATGTGTTCAATTTATTGAGCCGTCTTTTTTTGTCTTGCTGAATTATTGAAGTGTGGATTATGGTGAGCTTCAGCAGCATTATGAAATGTATTCGGATATGGTTGTAATTCATGAGTTTCGCAATGGAGTCATGGTAAAGGTTACAGTTATATGTCGCAGGAAGTGGGGTTTGAGCCATATAAACACATCACAACACTACTCATATGAACCCACATGTAATGTGGGTGGTAACAACATCGTTCTGCAGGGCAACACGGTTAAGCACGAGCAAACGAGTTTCCACAATATCCACACACAAATCTCTGGCGTGCCAAGCTGGAAAAGCCTTTTGCCAGGAGATAGCAGCTCAGGCTTAACACGTTATGAACAGCGCACTGACACCTTGATTCGCTTCCCTTCCTGCTGCGTGTAATCCTTGTTCCCAAAATCTGAATTAAAGTGGACAGTTGTGTTACGCAATCCTGAGAGAAGCCTAGATTATTGCCTTTTTCATGAATGCACCGATTGTACTCCGGTTGATATTTATTTTAATGTAAAATCTTTGCACACAGTGGGTCGGATTTTCGGGCACGTTTCAAACAAATAGCCAGACCACAAACACGACGACCGCTTACATTTGTGATGTGCCCATAATTGTAACAAATGCCTCGGACGGCGGATTTAATTAAAAAGAACGGGATCGACCAAGCAGGCGACAGAGAGGGAAGCGACGACGGCAGTCGCCGCTCTGTCGAATAAAGCCCCTTTTTTGGTTTTTGCATTCCAAAGCACAGTAATATTTTCTTTCATAAGCAATAATCTACGGAGTTTTTTTGTATAGCTCACTGCATCCTTGTAAGAACATTGCATGCATTTTTGGGGTGGGTTAGGGGGGGAAACACACCTGCACTTTCAACTATCAATCCGCTACCTAGCAACCACAACTCAAACTACACATAAGCCACTCAACGATAACCATGCTTCATTAACCTGAAACTCAAAAGCAGGTGCCTGCCTGTTTGCAGCCCAATTAATCTGTTTGAATTTCATGGTTAGCAATTCACTGTTGTTGTCATCAGGGACTGTGCTCTTGCCACTGCTCGTGCAGCAGTCACGTGTTTTAATTTTTTATAAGGCACTAAAACCAAATATCAAGTCACTTTATGGTATAACTGCAAATATTACAATGTAATTGTGTGAATGAACATTAAAAAAAGCTAGATGTTATTTTTAAAAATAACCTTGAACAAAAATATGCATAAATTAGTCCTAAAACTCAATCTTGTGGGCCTCTTATTGTGCAGTGGCAATGTGTTGCAAAATAATGTGAGACCAACGCCGAGGTCATTATATTAGCGGAGACTATTTGAATACGTATCGGGCTTTAACGGGTCACGAGTATGAGGGGTTTTGTTAATCTTCTTTCTCCACTCATTCCTGTCGGGAGCCACCTCCAACATCTATTCTCGTCTTTCATATCCGGGCTCACCACTTGGAACCTTCTCTTTGTAGGCCTGCCTCTTCGTGTTCCACCCTGGTACTTTAATGTTCTTCACTTTCATTCCGATCTGGTTTTCCACAGATAAATGGAAGTGTTTCCCTTTCAAATCAATCATATTAAACTGAAAACTTTTTTTATAATAATTGTAGCTCTCTCCACAGATGATGCTGCATTGTCAGTAGGAGTCCTCGGACAGACTCAAGGACCAGCCAGGCATGTCAACGCACACCGAGTTCATGTTTCATATGTGTGTGTGCGCCACGTGGCAGGCATGCCCTGCAGCTGAACGTCGTCGCAACGCAGCAGCTGCTGGCGCTGGCTCAGCGCATGCAGCACCTGGAGGTGTTCCTGCACACGAGCACGGCCTACGCCAACTGCAACCGCCGAAGCATCGACGAGGTGGTGTACCCGCCGCCCGTCGACCCGTACAAGCTGCTCGACGCCGTGCAGTGAGTGGCGCCGTACGCTTCGTACCGAGTGTCTGTGTGGAGCGCTGACGTCAGCTGGCGTCTGCCAACTCTGATCGTGAGCTCGTGAAGGGGTCCGTACCGCAACAGCCAAATGCCTGTGACCAAAATCGTCAGATCTTAGAAGGGTTGGCAGGGTTGAGCCTGGATAGTGCTTGGATGGGCAACCAACTTGCATTGTAGCAGGTGCTGTAGGCTTCTGTGATGCTGCATTATCAGCACAGAGCAGTGCTGACCGGGTAGTAAAGTATGGTCAGATAATGCCTCAAAAGGGATGCATGTGTACAAAAGGGTGCATCCTGCTTTTAGCCCAATTGCTCAATATTGTTTTGTCTTAATGAGGTCATGGTTCATTGTCTGTCTCCAGTATCGACCCTGCCTCCCTGGGTAATGTTCTGTGGATTAATTCAGGATCCCTTGATGTTTGGTAAGGGAAGATGTTGCATGCTGTTGCGAACCCATAGCTTTGGAGGAACCACCCATTGTTCCACCAAAATGACAAGATTGTTCCTTTACAAATGCTTGGCAGGAATAAGTAACTAATCTAGACCTAGAGACAATCTAGGCCAAACTGCTGCTGCACAATATGTTGATTAAGCTATGTATGAAGAGCTAAATTATCATATGCCTTGGCAGTTAATTTGATCCAATTACAATAATCTCCACTGCTCAAGTAATTGGTGAATTGCTGTTAGTGTTGACCTATTTCTCATGTACGTATGCACGGGACAGGTTTTAAACATGTAAATTGCTTTTCTGCCATATCTCCAAATAGACACAATCCATTAATGGTCATCCATGCAAATGCATATATATCAAGCCCTAATGACATCCATCCACGTCATTTTTGAGGAAATTGGATAGAAAATGGCCTTCACATTCGTGTATCTCATACATTTGCTTCTGAAAGCATTAAAGGCTATAACAAGACAGTGGTGGCCAATTGAATTCAGAGTACAATGATTTGATATTCTATTACTCAGCAAGGCATCATCATCACGATCCATGGGCAGATAGCCCTTCGGTGTCCACTCCACATTTCTTCATTCTTCTTTGGTTGTCATGGTGCATTGGATTCCTTTTGTCTTTTTTTCTTCACGGCCAAAGTATCGGCAGAGGCACCCTTTTGCCCGACCCTCCTCATTTTTATTCGGGCTTGAGACTGGCTCTGATATCCACTGGATTGTGGACCCCCCCCCCCCCCGACAAGACCTATTTAAATTATAAAAGATATTCGCACCTCCAAAAGCATTCTTGGCTACATACGGTATGAAAGAAATTCTAAATGCATGCATACATACATAACGACGATAATGAAAATACTAGAGCACTTCAGGATAAATGTTTACTGATGGTATGACAAGAGTTGCTTGTGAGTGAATAACAACTTTTTCTACAATGCTCTACTTTTGATGACAGGAGACATTCTGACATGCAGATTATCTTGATTTCCACATAAGGTCGCGACATATCCCCGTGTCCTCTGCTGATAATGTCACTTGGCGATGTTGTAGGATTTGACCGAAGCAGGCTTGCGTAATTTTACCAATGTCACGTTTCTTTTATCAGATCTTCTTTCGTATGGCATTGTGAAAAGCAACAGTTTTTATTTTTTCTTAATGATCGTCATAAATGAATGCAAAGTTTCCTCATCCAGTCCAATGATGTGGTTGACGCAGTATGGATTTCAGCGATATCGCCAGGATGGGCATGGATGGAGCATTCATCGGTGATGTGCTTGATGGTTTGGACTTCTCCACAGTCGCAGTTGGGCGATTCTTTGATTTTCCATTTATGGAACGTGTACGCGCATTTGCCGTGTTGTGTTCGAGCACGGTTCAATGTGGTCCATAGTCGTCGTGGAAGAGAGAATCCCGGTACTTCCACCGTCGGATCGTGAATGATGTTTTTGTTTGCCACGTCCAGAGCCGCCCACGAATCAGACCTCCGAGTGGTGGTGTCTTTATTTTCGGCTGCTAGAGCGGAGACTCGTATCCAGAACGGTTTCTTGGATTTTAGCCTTGGGCATGGGGGTTTCCTTTAGATCTTCATGGAGCGGCAGAGTGAAGTTCTTCATTGTCTTGTTGTACTCCCGTGTCGTCGCATCATCACGTCGGATGTTGGCCGGAGCGATATTCGCCAGCACAGGAAGCCACGGGAGTGGAGTAGACTTTAGGGAACCGCTGATGACACGAAGCGCGTTGTTAATTTCGGCGTCGACAAGGTTCGTGTGGGGGGGCTTGCACTCCACACCGGGGCACGGTACTCGGCAGTGGAGTGAACCAGGGCCTGCGTCGATATCTTCAACGTGCTGGCATCACTTCCCCAGGTTGTTCCTGCCAAGTTTCTGAATAATATTCACTCGTGCTTTCGTTTTACCTTTAGCTTGTTTGAGGTGGTGATGGTAAGCATCCGATCCCGGGTAACTCCTAGATACCGAGGGTGTTCATCATGCCTTAGTTTCGCCCCGCAGAAGTTAACGTTATGAGATGGTCTTCAGTTACTCTTTGTCACTTTACTGGACGGTACTGTGTGTACTCATGAAAATCAATTCCTCTTTTTGTTACATTCTTGCGTACTTGTGCCCTTGCATAAGACAGTGACCGAAGACCGACCCATCTGCCGAGGCTAAAAGTATTGTTGATTGCCAGCAGGTGTTTGCTTTGAATTAGGCAGTGTTCAGGCGAGTTCACAAAAGCTGTTCAGGCAATTTTTCTTTCCATCCACGTTTCTGCTCTCGGAGAGTAGTTTGTGTGATACATTTAGAAATGTTAAAGTTATATTTTGTTCACAGCATTTACGACCGGACATCTATATTTAAATATTTGTGGTTAACAGCACAGACCGGCAATGAACGTTCCTTTGCACGGTTTTACGAGGTGTTATGGCTCAAGAGAGCAATATTAAAGATCTTTTTTAAAAAAGCTACTCAAACTTGGAACATTTCACAGACATCACCAGGATACGAATGATGCCATGAAATAATGCTGAAAGAAATACCCCGTCAGTATAGTCCTAAATGTGAAATGTGCAATTGAGGGCAATGTTAAGCACACACTGCCCATATTTGTACTGAAGGGCTGGAAGTAGATAGAAAAGGCATGCAACTGTAGGTGAACCACAAGACAAGTTAACACGGTATATGGTGGTCTAATCTTCTCGTGGAACGTTTTCCGCTGGCCCAGGTGGATGGATGATGGCATGGTGCGCGACATCACCGCACGCCTCATCGGAGACCGGCCCAACACCTACACGTTCACCAAGGCCCTGGCCGAGTGCATGGTGCAGCAAGAGAGCAGCAAGATCAACGTGGCCATCGTCAGGCCCTCCATCGTCGGGGCCAGCTGGCAGGAGCCCTTCCCCGTAAGAAAATCTGAATATTTATTTACACTGGTGGAATCTGATGAGCTGCAAAGCTCTTTCACAGATGTCGTCCAAGTAGTTCACAGATGTCTAGTAGACCGCCGTCGCCACCAATTGCATTTGGCCTCGGCCAACCTCTCCACATGGGCTTGGTGTGCAGTCACGTGACCTCTGCAAGTTTTAAATTGTGAGGACGGTTTGTGGCTTATGTTTCTTTCTCGTTGGAGGCACGCAAAATGTACCCGATGTTCGTTGGCAGTTTTGGCCCCCGACGGACATTGCTGGCAAACATTATTGCTACGTACAGCTGACCTGTAATGCAATACCTCGTTATTTCAAAGTTACGCGCATGATGGTGGTTGGAGGTCTTTTAATGATTTTTAAAAGTACCATTGTGCAATGGGTTAAATGTGTCAACACGTTGGACTGGCATTTTCGTGGGAAATGGTGCCAGGTTTTACTGCACCCGCTGTGCAATGTCTGCACGACAGGGTTCCATGAAACACGCTGAATATTAGCATTGTCAGAGGCACACAACTTTTGTTTGCCAAATCATTTGTCTTTTTTAGCTTCTGCTACAGGGGAAAATTTCTAATTATATTTCTGGCATGATAAATGTCCTTATCACCTCTGCAACCACAAGCCCCCACCCTCACAATATTGATTTCAAAGTTAAGGCTGCTCTTCAAACACATGACTACGTTTTAACTTTTTAATATCCACAGTTAAAAATATATTGCCGTGACTATCAATGAGTGAATAATATAATCTCCAATGCGGTTACAATCCCTGTATAATATTTGTGGTTATACGTATGCATGTGATAACGTCCGTATTGTGTGCGAGTTGGTCAATTCATAACACGTGGGTCTGTCTCATGACCTGTCAATGTGCCTTAGACAATTAACATGGCCTCGAGCTGCACCTAGCCTGGCACAAGTGCCATGGTGACCTCATCGCTGCCACTATATTCTAGTCCATGGGGCGAGGAGGTGGTTTTGCACGAGTGCACGGTCATTCAACACTTCGCCCATGTCCTCTGGCGATGAACTAATGTTTCCAAAACAAGTGCTACTTAAATTAACCCGCGTCCTGGATTCACCTTTGTCGTGTCTGCCCTGCAGGGTTGGATTGACAACTTCAATGGACCAAGTGGACTCTTCATTGCTGTAAGTATATTTATAGTTTTTTGAAATCTTAATTTCTACAACCTTATTTCATTCAATTTCACTAGCCTTTTGCCCATCCAAGGACTGGTGTATTGCAGTAAATCTGAAACTTGCAAGCGAAAAGCAGACCACGACGTGATATTCATTGCATCCATTTGTGTGTAATTTGTAAGGCCGCAGTGACACAGACTTATTTCATTTAAAGGTTAAAATCCCTTGTTCATCATGACGTCCTTTTTACTTTGATGTCTCAACAGCGTTACGGAGATCGCGTGACGTGAGGGTTCTGCCTTTGTAGTGAGGATTATAAGTTGACGCTGAGGGGGGGGAGGAGGTGCTTCGCCCCCCTATGTGGAGTGACGTCTCCCGCTAATTATTATGAATGGAGGGGGGGGGGTGTCAATTTGGAGGACGTCACCTGTTCATAATTATGAATGAGGGGGCTGTTCGATGTGGAGTGACGTCACGTGCAGGACACACAGACATTCTTGGCTCATTGTATACAAAAAATGGGTGTTTGTGTCCTCCGACAGTGTGGCTATAAAAAAATGTAACAGTCTTTATCGTGTATTGTCAACAAATTTGTCGCATCAAAAATGGTTCGTTGCATTTTGTAGATCGGCTGGCCTCGAGGTCTAACACACGTGCCACTTAAGAGACTAAACGAGGAGTGGGTTAATGCTCAAGAGCAATGATGCTGGATGGTTTTTGTTACGACAACTCACAAGTATGCCCCCAGGCCAGAATACAGTGGAAGATGCGCAGGTCTGCATGTCCCGCCATAACCTCCTGCATCGAGAAATAATTTAAACATGCACCCGTATAATTATCAGCGGTGATATTTCCACTTGCAATTCACACGCGCGTGCCTAAGTGGCATCTTTGCATTCGGCTGCGTGATCACGTGCCCTCTTTAAATTATCTCGCCACCTCCTGTGTCTTTGGCGGAAATGGTGACGAGCATGTGGTCTGGGGAGGTTGCCGCAGCTCGCAGAGCCTGGTAAATGTTCCCTAAAGCCGTCGAGTGTTTTTGAATGTGTTATGCAGCCCGATAGTCCTGTGGTTATACCACGCATGCAGTGATCCAACACGCACGGGCTTTCTGGTTCCATTTTTGAGGTGCCTGGCCTTGCCCACAACACTTTAGTGTGCAACTTGTGCTGTGTAAAGGATGTTTTTTTCTTTCCCAAAGCTGCTCAAAATCGCAACGTTTCACAAACGCCACCAGAACAAGTCACTGCACCAAAATAAATACCTAACCAATGCCACTTTTAAAACGAACTGTGTGTTTTTATTACTAAGTTATGTGATGGCATATTTCTTTATGAGCGCAATAATAAACCAGGCACTTAAAGATCATAGGGACATTGTCAAGAGTAACATCTTGTTCCAACATTTTTACCACAAATGTAACCATCATAAAATATACCACAACTCAATTCTCCTTGACGATGTGAACCAAGTGGACCCAAATTAAAGTGACGATATACTTCACGTTTACAGGCGGTGGAAGTAAAAGTTTACTTATTTATTTTGTACACTCCGGGGCTCGCCAGGCAGGCAAGGGCATCCTGCGCACGATGCGGGCCAGCAACGACGCAGTGGCCGACCTGGTGCCGGTGGACACGGTGGTGAACGTCATGCTGGTGGCCGCGTGGTACTCGGCCGTGCACAGGTGCGACGGAACACGACAGCGACGCTGTGCCTCGCCAGCGCACAACCCAGAGCACGCGCTTCTCCCCCACCCCCCGCGAACTCTCACCAAAGACAAATATCACCCTTATAGCCTCGATAAGACTTGTGGGGCAAGCGCTGTTAGTGAGGCAGCTATTAAGGCTGGCATAGTGCACGAGTGGTTGGTGTGATGAGCACCATGCCCGGCCATCTTTGGCTTCCCGGTCCCGATGTTTACACATCGCGTTAGGTTCTTCTTCACGGCTGGCGAACTAGAGGATGCCCAGTTAATATTTTCACCGCTGATGTTAGTTACGTGGCCCGGAAATTGAACGCTGTTCGCCATGTTCATAGCGCAGTGCGCCAACAACTGCGCTGCCGCTCCACCCATGCCCGCAGCCACTCATTGCCCCACCCAGCGCCAGTCGTTTAGCAATGCTGTCTCCTGAATCGCAAATAGAGTGAAATATTTGTGGTTCAGCAATTTGTGTTTGCCCCCACGGGTTCAAAATCCGTGAGTCCCAATTGAGATTTGGCTTCGGGGTAAGTGGTAAAAGAACAAGGTCACGAGCGTATTATTTGTTTTTGTGAGCAAATAATTATATGTTGGTGTGCACAGGAGGAGAAAACACTGCGTGCCTGTGACAGATTTGTATTATGGCTCCAGTTACCAAGTTACAAATTCACTTTGTCGGGTCTAGAGATCTGTGTGTTCAAGAGACAAACTGGCTACCAGAGATGCTTCGTAATATTTGGTGGACAGATGACCATGATAATTATTGCTTAAATGGATAATTGATTGGTAAAAATGTTTGACTAGATATATGCCATTAATTTTACAAGTCTCAATGCGCATTTATTAATGTATTTTCATCCACGAGTAATATAAATCATGGCTGGAGGCTGCAGGTAAATGAATTTGCTGGTCCATTCGAATTAACTTTAAACGTGCATATTTGTTGGGTCTCTCGGTAAAGTCACGTAGATAGGTTCAAAGAAAATAACAAAAACTACGACGTTTCGATCGCAATACAAGCGGTCATCATCGGGACTTTACCGAAAGACTCTTAAAAGAGCTTCTTAGCTCTGTATGAGCCTCAGCAGCAGAAATACATTCTTGAGCCTGAATTTGGTTCTGTGCAAAATTAGTGAATTTTAATTCCTGCAGTCACGAAAGCTTTAATTCAAGATTTAAACGTGCAGTCAACTTCAGCCAGTAAGCCTTTATTCAGTCATAGCAAAGATCTATGAAAGTTTCACCGTTGCATTTCAATTCCATTCTTTATAACCGTTCTGCCAGGGAATATTATTTGTGGAGGAGGGTACAAAGAACTTGTGTTTTCACGCTGAATACCACTGAATAATGGTTGCCAACGTGACAAGGCCACGGCCAGCACTACTGCGTGTGTAACTGGCACAGTTTGCCAACTGCAGAGGCATAGATTCTGTTCACTCGTGGTTTTCATTGAGCAGCATGGCTTGTGCATACCACCCACCCAGCGCCATTTGATTTTTAAGATTCACTGCATGTGGAAGGTTGATAGCGAACATTAGCACACAGCTGCCTTGCTCATTAAGACCTGAATAGAGGGAATACGTCTTCTTGGTTCTTTCGGTAAAGTCACGCAGAAGGGAAGTAATAACGTGACTTTACCGAAAGAACCAAGAAGATGAATCCCTGCAGTCACGAAAGCTTTAAATCGAGAGGGACTACGGTTTCACAGCTGTGGGCCCTGTTGTTTTGGTGCCCCCTGGAGGCACAGTCAATGTATTGCTGCTACATCAATGTAAAGTGAATTGGGCACCTTCATGCCTCACGGAGCTGACCAAAAGCGTGTATAAGGCAATCGGTCGTCCCCAATCGCACATAAATTTGATAACTGATGTTACACATGCGTGACCTGGAAAGGTATTGAAGCCTGTGCCGACTTTGATTTTGCACAAAGTCGGGAGCTGTGCACGTGCGTGCCCAAGATGTGACGTGTCGTTTGCCTAGCGATGCGTGTGTGTGTGTGTTTCAGGCCAAGGAACACCCTGATCTGTAACTGCACCACTGGAGAAATCAACCCCTTTCACTGGGGACAGATTGGTGAGGCCTCAGGCAATGGTTAAAATATTTTTTTATCGTGTCAGTATATATTTCAATGCCAATGCATACCAGGCGAGACAGTTGACCTCTCGTCACCGCGGCGCCCAGTGCTCGCTTCACCCTGCCCACCTGCTCCTCCTCCTCCTCGCTCTCTCACCTTGCCCCCTAGAACACCACGTGATTTCCACGTTCAAGCGGAACCCGCTGGAGCAAGCGGTCCGACGGCCCAACGTGAACCTCACGTCCAACCACCTCATCAACCAGTACTGGATCGCCGTGAGCCACAAGGCGCCCGCCTTCCTCTACGACCTGTTTCTCAGAATGTGCGGCCAGCAGCCCAGGTTCAAGCACAGCACAGGGGCTTGGCTCACTTCACACGTTTGCATATTGTAATAATTGGTGTTTTAACCTTTTATCTGGCAACAAAACTGACACCTTTTTTTACAAGGAGTCATGTTTGCATTGACCACAATACCTGCGGTCGGAATGCAAACAAAAAACAACACAACTCTGATAATGTATGCATTGTCCTTGAAATTGATTGGTCCACACCCGAGACAGCTTTCCTTAGAGCCTAGTCTCACATGGTGTTGGACCAGATGACGCCTTTTGGCCAGATGAAAGGGTAAAAAACCAATTATCATATTTTGCTACTGGCAAAGGAGGTTCCAATGACGTTTGCATATTATTGTGTTTTTAGTTTCCCTTTGTGTATCCAATGGGAAATAATTTGCAACTTTTTGTTGTTAATTCGTGTTCATGGTGATGATAAGTTTAAACGAGCCTCGGCGCTGAATTCTGCTTCTATAGTTAACGGGAGACTCGCTGAATACAAATTTGATTCGTGGTATTGTGATGCAGTAGAAGAGTTTCTCAAAGTGTTTGCTTGGCCTCGCCAAATTTTTCATTACGCCTTGCGACAAGGTGCTCTTTGCAATGGCACTGCAGTTGGGTGCGAGTTAACAGCATTAAAAGAACAGACATTGGCTTAATTAATAACATTGATGCCATTATAACATACAGTAAAACATTGGATTGCGAGTAACTAGGTCTGCGAGTGTTTTGCAAGACGAGCAAATTTTTTAAATAAATATTAATTTGATAAACGAGCGAGGTCTTGCAATACGAGTAGTACGTGTATACACTTTGTCTGCTGAGCGTCACCTGATCACAACTGATATACGAGTGCTTTGATATACGAGTGCTTTGGATTACAAACACGTTTCCGGAACGAATTATGCTCTCAATCCAAGGTTTTACTGTACTTAGAAAAACTACACTGCATTATGGTGTTTGGCTCCGGTCCATAATGAGTGATGGGCATGCAAGAGAATTGGAGTTCCTGCAGAAAAACCCACGTATCATGAGGTGGCGACCCTCCACGCTGCCATCTCCTGGGTGCACCTCGCCAACGACACCACCAGGCTCGCACCTCTTTAGCTCGGGAAGCCCGAGGTCGTCGCTCAGGTTGCTGCGTCTGTGCGTGTGCAATGCGGTCACTGCGCTCGCAGGATGATGCGCATTGTGAACCGGCTGCACCGCTCCATGATGCTGCTCGAGTACTTCACGAGCCACTCGTGGGTGTGGGGCTCGGACAACCTCACCATGCTGCTGGGCCAGCTCAGCCCGGAGGACCGCAAGGCACGGCGCACCACGCCCCCCCTCCCCCTGACCGCACCGCATTCTCACCAAAGACAAAGGTCCCCCGTATAGTCTTCACAGACTTGTTGGAGCAAGTGCCATTAGCGAGTAGCATCTACGAAGCTGGGAGCGGTAATGTAGCGGTTAGCGTGCTGCGCTACAAACCCACCAACCCAAATTCGATTCCCGCTCACGGCCAATGCCAGTGACGATTGTCTGAACCTATCCTGGGTCTCCCCTACGTCTACTCGGCCTCAAATGAGTACCTGGTACAGTGTGTAAAAACATTGCCACTGGGGAGACAAAGGTGGTTGGGCATGGTGGTGGCCACCCACCACCCCCTCGTGTGCTGTACCACATTCTCACCGCACACACACGTATACATCAGGCATTACATGCCTTGGCTGTTTAAACCATGGCCAAGTTTCTCAAATTCCCTTCCACTCTGGTCCACGCAAGAAGTATAAAGGGAAACACCGCAGTCGATTCGAAGGTCATGTGTGGTGGGATAGAGTCTGGTCAGTGTGGAAGAGGAGACCGAATACTCTCTAGAGGTGCTGTCTGCCTCGGGTAGAGTCCCTTCCAGCAGCAATGGTGTGAGCAAGCAATTGCAGGGCCACACCTTTACATTTTTTTTTACATGCTTTGTCCACCGAATTATGTTGGAGATTGGTATATCATTGTCATAGACCGTGGGGCTACGTGGTGGGCAGCAGAGGGCAGTGCAGCAGAATCCATTGCGTGTGATATACTGCTGTGCTCCACACCTTCAGCTTGCACTAAACCAAACAACCCCACGACCCACACAACACGGGGAGGCCTCATCCAGCAGTGGATTGGCAACAGATTTGGTGTCGTGGACTGCCGTGCTCCCACTGGACTTAATGTAGAAAGCTTTGATTGTTAAATTATCCCACGGCGCGCCTGCAGCCTTAGTCACAAACAGTTGTTTTGTGTCGCGTTTGTTGTCCATCCCCCGCACCTCCGATTAGCGCGGTTGGCTACGTAAGGTGCGAAAGAAGTTCATCGTACAGTGACGTGCATAGTCACGTGAGAGTGCGGTGGAAAGACGCCGGCCCCATTTCGAACGCAACTGATACGCGAGCGGGTGTTGTGCGTGTGTGTGTGTGCGTTGTGTGTGTGTGTGCGCGCAGATGTTCAACTTCGACGTGCGTCAGCTGCACTGGCCCGAGTACATTGAGAACTACTGCATGGGGACCAAGAAGTACCTCCTCAACGAGGACATGTCGGGGCTGCCCGCGGCCAGGCAGCACCTCAAAAAGTGAGTGCCTGTCGATGCTTTGCCATCAGATCCCCACCTCCCTCCCCCCCTCTGCGTTTCCCTCGCGTCTCTCTGCCATCCACTGAACCAAGTTCCTCTGACCAGATGCAGAAGCTTCATACCCACGTGGGGTTTTTTTGCAGCAGTGTTTATTTCATTCCTCCGTGGTTATTATCACGTTCGGCTGTTTGTACTCTTAAAAGAGCTGCTTAGCTCTGTATGGGCCTTGGCAGCAGAAATAAAGTCTTGAGCCTGAATTTGGTTCTGTGCAAAATTAGTGAATGTCAGTGCGGTTCCTCTTTTTAAAATACATCAGAATATTTAACAACTTGTCTTTGCTAAGGCATTAGTACATTTACGACGATGTAATTTTATCTAATTCTCTCTTTCCACAAGCATTGTGCCTGCATCAGAATGCCTAAGGATTTGTTCTTATTTCACTATTCTATTTTCAATGCGATGGCAGAATTTTTCTTCCAATATTGCCATTGGTTGAACACTCGCACACCCTCTCCACTAAGCTGTAGTCACAAGTGAATGACAAAGCAAATGTATATCGGCGTGGATAACAGACAATTTAGTTTCAATCTGACGGGGGACGCGCTTGTGTGGTTGTCTCCAGGCTGCGCAACATCCGCTACACATTCAACACAGCGCTGGTCGTCATCATCTGGCGCATATTCATCGCTCGATCTCAGATGGCGCGCAACATCTGGTATTTTGTCGTGAGCCTCTGCTACAAGTTCCTGTCGTACTTCCGGGCATCCAGCACCATCCGCCGCTAGTGTGCAGTGGGCACCGCCCGAACACTGGCCCCTTTTTTGGCCTCCCTATGTATGCATCTGTGTTGAACTTCTTTCGCACCGTACGTAGCCAACCGTGCTAATCGGAGGTGCGGGGGAAGGACAACAAACGTGCCCACATAGCGACACTCAAACCTACCCCTCTCCCACGTTGACCCCCCCAAGATGATACACTCTGGCCGGGCAGGCCTGAGTCTCATGTACGAACCTGCAGTAAAAAAGCCATCTGCCACAGAGGCTTCTGGTCAACCTTGTGTTCCACCGTCACAGCGAAACATAATCCAACAGAGTAATTTGTTTTCAAGTTGAAAAAAAGCTGCAGTACGCTCCATACCTCAATTCGTTTTTTCTTTTCTTTTGTGACGTCGCTACTAATTTCAAAGTAACAATTCGAACTGGCCTTTTTGCTGCACGTTTATGCAAAACTAAAGTGTGTATGGCTTGGTACCCCCGCAGAGGAGAGATGTCATCTTCTCAGTGGATGTTGGATTCGGCCTCGAAAAAATCCCTTGCGATTGAGCAAACGCGACACCATAGCATCGGCTTCATCGACGGTTTCGGATGTTTGCTGTACTCGCTAGCAACTTTGGTTTAGGTGCATATGTGAAAAGGTCTGATGTGTGAATATCTACAGAGAATGACAGTTAACAACCACCATGCACAAATAGGTTACTGGACAAAAGAAATGGAGCACAAAGCTCCTTCAATTATAGGCGAAATGCTTTACTGTGCTTTAACAGTAAGTGAATGTGCATTGGATTAGGAACAAATACTGCACTGGGTGTGGACAATTAATTGGTCAGGGTGGATTAGCAATGTTCTGATATGCGACGGTTGTACCATTATTTTTTCAAACAACAAATGTGTTCCTGCATTTAAGTGGCTTTCATAACCTTAACAATCAATGTTCAACTTTTTTTTTAAAGTCTTCATAATTTGCAGTTTTTTTCCATGTTGCATTATAAATGACTTTATATAGCATTTTTGCTTCATTATTTTACGCTTTTTTACCGTTATTACTCGTATTGTGATGTGCCGAACAGTTAAGGTTTGATTTACCGTGTAATTGTGGAAACCCGTAAATTTTGGCCCCGTCACGGTTTTGTTTTCTCTGTGGCTGCCAAAACCATCATCTCTATTGGGACGACCGATTTGTAATGGAAGGTCTTCAACAGCACGTTAGACTGAATTTAACACGCGTAAGTTTTGCAGCTGGGGCGCCACGGTGACGAGATGTTAACCACCTTGCCTGGTATGCAGGAGGTCGTGGGTTCGACCCCGACCCTGGCACCAGTATTTGGAGTTTGCGTATTCTCCCCGTGGTCGCGTAGATTTTCCTGTGTCCTCTGGTTTTTCTCCACGTTTAGAAACATGCGTTTAAAGTATTTGGCTGCTATCAATTTCCACACGAAAAGCCACTTGGTTGAGCTATCATTTGTGGCCAGGTCACTTCTGAAGAGCCGTATAGCTCAGTGGGCCTTATATGGTCAAATAAAAATAGTAATAGCTGTTTCAGAAGACATGCTGAACACACAGCCCAACCTGGAACACGGCACTTGGATCGCACAGACTGCTTTGTTGGGGTAAAAAGGTGTTCTGTAACCAATCACCCTGCGTGTGCTCTCTCGTGCACCGTTAATGGAAAGATAAGTGGGTCCCACGTGTGAAATGCAAGGCCTGCCCTTGACTGGTTAGGCAAGCAATGGGCCCTGTGTCCTGAGTTTCATTTCACCATGGAAGATCAGGGCTACCTTGTAATATTATTGTGCGCCGTAAAAAAATTCCCTTCAAGTCATCAAGTTAAACATTCGTCACTTGCGATGCTGCGTTATTTCGATTCATGTAACCGAAGGTGAAAGAAGTCTGTAAAGTTGACAGAAACACTTAATTTTTCTTGCCGCACAGTTTAGTCAGTGTGTGTGTGGGGGGGGGGGGGGTGTAAGGGATGGGGAATGTATATGTATGTAAGATTGTCCTATACTTGGTATATTTACAAGTTTGTTAAATTTACATTTCTGATCTTTTATTAAAGCATCCTTATATTCACTTAGATGCGAGGTCGGCCTCAGTCCCTTTTGCTATAACTCCCTTGTAAGCATCGTTAATGGAAAAATGAGTGAGAAAAGTAAATGGTTACACTTTGCAAACACGCTATGGATCGACAAAAGCCAGGACTGTATTCCACTATGGGTGACAATAGAAACAGAAGCTAAAATTGCATTTGCCAATATTTGGTAAATGCGTCATTTTTAACTTTATGCAACAAAGCGTATGTTATTGTACCTACTTGTAAAGTCAATTGTGCACTTTATTCAAAAACTAAAAAAAGTAGGAGTAGAATGCTTCGACGTTTCTATTGCCTTTGTAATCAGTTACAGTCATAATTTAACTTTCATTCTTACTACATTTGAATAGTCTAACTTTGATTTAACAAAAATGTTGGTCCCCAAGTAAAAAAAAGTTTTGGTTTTAAAGCTTTATTTTTCTAAATAATGCACTCTAAATGCCTAAAAAAAGTACTTGCCTAACAGTTGATATACGTGATGGGAACCCTATTCATTGGAATTGTTTTAGTTGTTTCATCTGACAGCTTTAGGAAAGCCTAATGGTTTGGTGTTCCTTATGAAGATGTCAACGTCTTGATCACCTTTTACACACGCATTGATGCAGAATGGTTAATCCGAGGTGCCCGTGTGTATTGAAACGTGTGTTTAACCGTAGCACTTCCTGATTAACCCCTGATGGAGACCACTGCTTTTTGGGCCACGTTGTTGCATTAACAAGAGAGCATTACAACTTGGATCCACACGCAAGGTTTTGTACTGCAAATATGTAGGAGTACTGTAAAGATTTCCATATTGTAACTACTTTCACGCCCCTTTTCATTCCAAATAAAGAACCATTTATGCAAAGTGTCTGTGTTGTGATGTAAAGTTATCGTCTGTATTGTGATATTAATTGTCATTCGGCATCCTTTACAAGTGCTACTCCGGCTCCAGAAGAAAAAATACAGACTTCACGGACATTACTGCAACCTTTCAGCAAGGATATCAGACGACGGGCATATTTTTACCAATCGTGAACATTTCGCACTACACCTGCAAAATTTGAACTATTGTGTAAAAAATATATTTGGGCAGCAATTGATTCGTTTTTGTTCCACAGTCACTTTGTGATCCCTGCTAAGAGAGCACTTCAGGTCTGTTCCAATTACTCAAAGCCACACTTGAAGTTGTTTGTGTGGCCTGCACAACCATCTCTTGGCTGCACCGTTGGAACCTCCTTTGCCAGTAGCAAAATATGACAATTGGTTTTTTACCCTTTTATCTGGCAACAAAACTGACGCAAAAAAGGGTGTCAGTTTTGTTGCCAGATAAAAGGGTAAAAAAACAATTATCATCTCTTGGCTGCCTGAGAACCTGGGCTGGGTTGCATAATGAGTTAACATTCCCCTTAATTTGCATTTATGAACCTAAAAGGGAATGGATGTCAAGTTCAATGCAACACGACCATGGCCACTGCACATTGGTGCCCCACTCGTCAACCAACACCACGTGACGAATCCGAGAGAGAGGTTTGTCCAACATTTCTCACAAAACCCTCATTAGACCAGCGCGTTTAAAACAAAAATGTTTTGACATTTCTTCCAGAGATGAAAGGTAGTCAAATTATAACGATTTTTTTTTGCGTTCAATCATTTGTTGCCTGGGTTAATGCATTTGGCTGTACTGCACTGGAGAACCTGGTGTTGATTACAGGTCATTGCCGATTCGAACCCAGGATTTCAGCGATACCAACTCAGAACTATGATCTCTGCCCCTGAGGACCCCCACCCCCCCCCCCCCGTGGTTGTTTAAGCTCTTATTGAGTCGAGCAAAGTCAAGAACGTACAGATTTGGTAACTTTATCTTGTAGGGAAATATTAAATAGAGATTGAGCACTTTTATAAAAAAAAAAAAGCGGTGTCCTTTAATAAGGTTGCACTCGATTGCGAGTTGGTAAATTGTGTAAGAACCTTCAATAGCATTTTAGGAAAGTAGGTAACTCGGTAACGATAGAAATACTGCTTGAGGCGCTGGAGTGCACGCTTCAGCACTGCCGGAGATTGAAAAATAATAATGAAAGTGCTCCAAATGTTGAGCTGCAGCTACTCGTGGGAAATTAACCATTTTTGCACTGGACAAGGTCACGGTGTAGCTACAACTGGGTTGTAATCTGAACTAACCTATCCGATCTCTGTGACCGCAGTCCCTTTAGTTTTAATGCACTCAGGAAACCTAACCCTGACTCAAAAGCCCAACGCTGATTCGCGTACAGCGGTCCTGTACGTGGACACTCGAGATTAATTTCAGAATCAGGATTAGTATTTTATACTGGAGGAATCCGATGAGCTGTAAAGCTCTTTTATCCAGATGTGCAGTAGGGGCGGGTCCGATGTTACGACAACAATACAAAAACACGATCGGAGGAAATGTAAGCAAATCACAAAAAAACATACAAATGAAACTAAACACTTTTATTTTACTCTGTAAAGCCCACTCACCGAGCCATTAGCTTCTTTTACAGAAGCGACCTGGCCACATACCTCAACCAAGTGGCTTATCATGTGGAAATGTATAGCAGCCAAATAATAAAAATGAGACGCTTTATAAACACTCAAAGTGTAATAGTTTAATCTTGATTTGAAGCTTTCGTGACTGCAGGAATCCATACTATGTTTCTTTCGGTAAAGTCACGTAGGTAGACAAAATAATAGATCACGATGTTTCGATCGCAACACAAGTAATTGTCATCAGCAGTTTTTTCTTGCTGTGGTTGTCCCACCTGATTACCGATTGCTTGTGTTGCGATCGAAACGTCGTGATCTATTATTTTTCTACCTACGTGACTTTGCTGAAAGAACCAAAGAGTATGTAAGGGTGTAATTCTATGTAATCAAGGAAAGTGCTCTCAAAGTACATAACAGCAGAGAGGCTCGTGTGGTGATGCAAAGGAAAGTGGATGAAATGCCCACAACAAAGCGCTGCTTGCTGAACGCGATCATTAAAGAGCTCTAGTTGTGTAAACTCGATAAGTGCACCACATTGGGATTGTGATGTGGAATCTACTATTTTATTACAGTGCGTCATTATAAGAATATTTTGCCCTGTCTGGCAATGCAACAGGCGTTAAAATGTTAAACCGCCAAACAGAAGCATTCTGCAAGGAATCATGTCTGCAGACTTGTGGTGAACATGCATGTTTTTTGTTTTGCATGTTCACCACAAGTATGTGGTTAATGCAGACATGATTCGTTGCAAAAGGTTTCTGTTTGGAGTTTAAACATCTTAACACAACTGTTTTATTGCCATAAATGGCAAAACATATTCTTATTTTTTGATACTGGCAAGTGAGGAGGTCCCATGAAGTGCGGTCATTGTTTTTAGATGCAAGTTGGGCAAACCAAATTTAAATATGAAGAGAAAAAAAGTCACCGCATCTCGTTGCCAAAAGCGCGTCGTAGTCGGTGTCACTGGGAGGGGAACGGGAGAGGAGAGGAGTGACCATCAGGTGATGATGCACACAGCCCCACACTTAAAACTAAACTTTTCATTACATTTTGCCAGGTAAGGCCCACTGAGCTATATAGCCCTCTTTCAGAAGCGACCTGGCCTGGAAATGTAAAGCAGACAAATACTCTAAACGCGAGATGTTGATTCTAAATGGGAAGGGGAAAAACCCGGAGGACCCGGAGAAAAATCCACGCGACCACGGGGAGACATTGAAACTCCAAATGTACAGCAGGCGTCAGGGTTTGGGATCGAACGCACGACTTCCTGCCTGTAGACCAAGGTGAGGGAGTTTACATCTCACCAGCATCCTCCGTCGCCTTCGCTGACAACAGTTTCTCACTCACGGACGAGCACGCGGTCTTGTGATTGATTGGACACGTGAAATGATCCTGCGGGCACGGTGGACAGTTTGCATTGAGTAGAAGTCGGCTTGATTTCAGAGCTTTTCCTCACAAGTTAAACGCATGGCTTTCATGTCGTATATTATATACAGCATTAGAAAATAAACGTGTTGCTGGTTGGTTGGCTGGAGGGACGGACACGTCCAAAGGACGTGCGGGCTAATCATCGTTTGTATAAACATTACTAAAGTTCTTGGTTCTTTCGGTAAAGTCACGTAGAAGGGAAATAATAAAAATAAACCAATAAAATAATACAATTCTCACGACGTTTCGGGACCTGTTCTTCACCTGAGGACGGCTGCTTGCGTTGTGGCCGAAACGTCGTGAGAATTGTATTATTTTATTATGTTTTATTTTTATTATTTTATTATCTCCCTTCTACGTGACTTTACCGAAAGAACCAAGAATATGAATCCCTGCAGTCACGAAAGCTTTAAATCGAAAAATTACAAAAGTTTTGGGTGGAACTAAGGCCGTAATTATAATATATTGGTGGGGACATCCCCCCCAATATTCAAATATGCTCAAAATGCCCCCCCCCCAATGTATTGCTATAAAATAGATTTGGTCCCCCCCAATGTTGACTCCATGGCTACGGCCTTGGGTGGAGCGGTGGCGCAGTGGTTAGCGCACTTGCGACGTTTAATCCGCATCAGTCGTGATCGTTGTTTCGAGCATACTTCCCCACGAAGGGTGGTGTCGGGGAGAGGGGACTGACTGCAGACGTTAGCCTCACGTTTGCCACCTGTCCTCCGGGCTTTGACCCGGGGCAATGCGAGAGGTGGCGTCTGCGTTCTGGTGCCAGGAAATGATTTGTACCGAGACAATGGTACCGGCATTGTATACACTTCCATTCCACCATACTGCACGGTCCTCGTCGTACACGTATGCCGACAGGAATATATCCTCGTTTAGAAAACGTGGCAAGCACTGCGTTCGCCCTAAGTCGGGAATCGAGCTCAGGTCGTCGGCGTAGTGCACCCAACCACTGCGCCACCGCTCCCACGCCCAGCTGACGTGAATGAGCCCGCAGGAGTCAACGCAACGCCTGCGAGCGACACCGCGGCTACAACTCTGCAACGCGACAGCGTCTCGAGACGCCTGGAGCCTTCCTCGTGCCCGCGAGGCAACGCACATGGAATGCTCGGCGTGTGAAAGTCCAATTTTAATAAGTTAATGTCGACACGAGCAGCACTGCTTAATTCCGTCCGCAACAGTCCGGAATGCTGGTCTGGGAATTATATTGGCCATTGCCACATCCACTTCGCCGTATTTTGTCCTGATTGTCGTACCCACTATTCAAATGTAAGGGTTATAGGAATATAGAGTGCGCACAGTATAGCAGTAGGATAAACGCGTATTTTGTACTCTAGTGGTAGTGCCTTACGCCAATAATCCCTATGCCAAGCCAGTCGAGCGAGCAGCGTTCCGGAAACGATCGAGTATGAAATGAAGCCTTAACAAGCACGGTCGGATGGCAATCGCTGATTGCTTCACAATCGTCCAACGCGTTTGTCGGTGACGTTGCATTGGTCGTGGTGGGATGAGCACAATGAACGCACCGCAGCCCCAGCATATTCCGTCAATAACAATGATTATTTCGACTTGGAATGCACCGCAACATTTTATTTTGCTCACTCGCTGGCTGGTCTGAGAGATATCGACCCCGGACAGAGGGCCAAGGAAGCACAAGACGAGAAGGCAGGAGCCACGCGATCGGCCGGTGTTCTGCGGTCATCGATATCTTCAGATTGTATCGATCAATTAATTAATGGGAGCACCTGGAAATGAAATGCCATTCGTGCGTGACTTGGCATAGCAGCTCGGCACGAAGCGTGACTTGGCACACACGCACTCGATCATCCGACAGAAGAAACAGGTAAGGGGCCGTCCATAAATGACGTCACGCGATTTTGGGCGATTCCCCCCCCCCCCTCGTCACACGGCGTCACAAAAAGCCAGACCCCCCCCCCTCAAATATGACGTCACAAAGCTCTATATAAAACATGCTTCAAATCGCTTTAAACTATTGTCATTGTAGTGCGTATTTAATGTGGCGCTGAACTCTGATGTTGTAGGAGAAAACATTTATTAAAAAAGTATATTTAATTAAGCAGAACGTGTTGTCTATATTTAAAGTTGCGCATTTTGATGTGACGTCACATTGCTCAAATTCCCCCTCGTCACACATCGTCACAAATGTCTGACTCCCCCCCCCGCCCCTATGTGCGTGACGTCATTTATGGACGGCCCCTAATCCACACGTGTTGCTGTGCCGCACTGCATTCTCCTGGCAGGCCAGGGAATGACACCTCGACGCCCACGGAGTTTCGCGACATTTGTGCGAACCACCAACTCTCGCCCGCGGTGATGAAAGGCCATAAACATTATGCTTTTGTAATGGTTTTTCTTTTAAGGCCACTGTTACTAACGAATATATTGAGGGTTTTTTCTCTCTCATATATATTAGGTATAGGATATGAAAGACGAGTTGCATTATGTTGAACTTCTTTCGCACCGTACGTAGCCAATTGTGCTCATCGGAGGTACGGGGGGAAGGACAGGCGCCACGGTGGCTAGGAGATGTTAACTACATCGCCTGGTCTACAGGAGGTCGTGGTCTCGATCCCGACCCTGACGCCTACTGTGTATTTAGAGTTTCTGTCTCATCATCACGGTGGCTAGGAGATGTTAACTACCTCGCCTGGTCTGCAGGAGGTCGTGGTCTCGATCCCGACCCTGACGCCTACTCTGTATTTGGAGTTTCTGTCTCATCATCACGGTGGCTAGGAGATGTTAACTACATCGCCTGGTCTACAGGATGGTCGTGGGTTCGATCCCGACCCCGACGCCTTCTGTGTATTTGGACTTTGCGTGTCTCTCTCCCCGTGGTCGTGTGGCTTTTCTCCGGGTATTTCGGTTTTTTCCTCCACATTTATAATCGCCATGCGCTTATGGCATTCGGCTGCTGTAAATGTCCACATGATGATGATGATAAGCCACTTCGTTGAGCTATCATTTGTGGCCAGGTTGCTTCTGAAAAAGCGCTACACATAGCCCAGTGGGCCTTAAATTGTAAAGTTGAAACAAATTACGAAATAGAGCGCATTTCAGCCTACACTGCACCTCCAATGAGCACGCTTGAGCTACGCACGGTGCCAAAGAAGTTCAACATACATAATACACACAGACGCTCACCTGCCCACTCACCTGAACCTCTGGAACCACGCGGGCGCTGCAGGTAAGCGCGTGTTGAAACGCACGACGCGGTGAAAGCCATCGGGAAAGCCTCAAGTGCAGCCGGAACGGATTCGTCCATCACATTTAACGACGCGCGGACCACATTGCGTCCCTGTTGTCAGTTTCGCTTCCCCTTAATGTAATGAATGCCCATTGCAGCGCTTGAGTAGGTGCTTAATGGAATATACTGATCGGCCTTGTTAGACAATCATGGGGTGATTCTGCTTCGTTCTGTATTAATGTTTCTAGCCGTCAATCAAAGTCTCCCTTGAAACGGAGACTTTCAGCGGCTCTACAGCGGTTAGAGAAAGGACTCGTACGTTTGCATGCATTCAGCTATTTCATTTGTTACACGGATGGTCCCGTTTAGCCAGTTTCCTAATGTTCTTCCTTCTTCAAATACCACTTGCAAGTAGTGACACGCTGCACACGTCCGATGATTGCTTAACACGTTCCACGTGACGTAGGGAAGGGCTTCTTAATTCGAATCGGCGCTCTCTCTCTCTGCTTCACGCGGGATAAACATCCCCCCTCCTTGTCGCCTTCGGCAGACTGTTAGGGGCAAATTTTGTGAGCGATCACCTATTAATGACGTCACGGCACACAATAGGGTGGGTGGCCAGTACCACGCCCGGCTGCCTTTGGGGCCGTCCATAAATGACGTCACGCGATTTTGGACGATTTTTGACCCCCCCCCCCTCCATCGTCACACGGCGTCACAAAAAGTCAGACCCCCCCTCAAATATGACGTCACAAAGCTCTGCCCCCCCCCCCCCCCCAAAAAAAAATAAAACATGCTTCAAATCGCTTTAAACTATTGTCATTGTAGTGCGTATTTAATGTGGCGCTGCACTCTGATGTTGTAGGAGAAGACATTTATTAAGAACGTGTATTTATTGAAAGTTGCGCATTTTGATGTGACGTCACATTTCTCAACCCCCCCTCCCTCGTCACATATCGTCACAAATGTCTGACCCCCCCCCCCCAGGTGCGTGACGTCATTTATGGACGGCCCCTTTGTCATCCCAATGATGATTTTTGCACGCACAACCCCAAGTACTTATTTAAGGTTGAGTCGACCTAGGGGAAGCCCAGTAACCGTTCAGCCAGGACACATTCAGTTATTCGCCACTGCTATTCGTCGTTCAGCTGGAATACAACTCGGGTCGCCGGGTGGGTGAGCGCAGGGCGCTCGCTAACCGCTTATGCGTGAGACGCACGTGTCACACAGGTACATGCAGGTACAAAGATAAAATACAAAGATCCCCCGTATAGCCTTCACAGACTGTAGGGGCAAGTGCTGTTAGCGAGCACCTATGAAGGCCGGAATGGTACACGAGGGGATGGGTGACCAACACCACGCCCGACCGCCTTTGTCTCCCCAGTGGCGATGTTTATACACCGCACCAGGTACTCATTTCAGGCTGAGTCGACCTAGGGGAGGCCCGGGACCGGTTCAGATATTCGCCACTTGGTGTTGGCCATGAGCGGTAATCGAACCCGGGTCGCCAGGTTCATAGCGCAGCGCGCTAACCGCTACACTACCGCTCCCCACACATGCAGGTACACACAGGTACACACACACACGTGCACACAGGTACACACAGCTACACGCAGGGTACACAGCTATACAGGGTACTCACAGCTACACACATGTAAACACAGGTCCACGCAGCTACACACAGGTACACGCAGGTAAACACAGGGTACTCACAGCTCCACACAGGTACACACAGCTACACACAGGCTACACAGGTACACGCAGGTACACGCACGTGCACCCACACAACGTTCTCTGCATTAATTTTGAACCGGTATTCATCCACCATGTGGGGGCGTGTTTAGCAATCATCAGGCGCACGCTGCGTGTGAATGTTTATATGTGGCGGGGGTGTTGGGGGGGTATGGAGGGGGGTGTTGGGGGGGTGTTGGGGGGAGACACGCGGAGAGACTGACGGTAACCGTGGCTGGTCAGTGGCGGGGACGACTCGACAGCGAACTTGCGGCTCGGGGAGCGATGGCGTCATCCATCAATCAAACACCGCGCGCGTGGTGGCGAGTTAATCGCGCCACAGTTGGGGTTCTCATCACCAATGCAGGGCGGGGGGGAGAACAATAGGGGAGGGGTGATGGGTGAGTTAATTGAGCGCGGGGTGGGCGCTCATTCATTGATACCAATTAAGCGATGCGTTATAAACGAGCGGGAGGGGGAGGGGTGGGGATAAGTTTTTGTTGGCGCTGGCAATGGGGTCGATTGTACCTCTCCACCTCTTCATGCTGCTGCTGTGAGTCGCCATCTCTCTTACCCTACACCAAGTTCATGGTGTAGGTAATGTAGCAGAATTAGCTGCCGAGACGCCCACGTTCGAAACCGGTCCTGATCACATGCGTCTCGATACAGTCCAATATTCGTCTGGAAATCTGTTTCGTGTGAACTTTAGCACCGTACGTAGACAACCGTGCTCATCGGGGGTGCGGGGGGTAAGGACTACAAACTGAGCACACTGGTTCTAAAGAAAATTGGCTTTTAATCTGGATTTAAAGGTGCATTGCCCCAGTTCTGGCTTCATATCGGAACGAAGAGCGTTCCAGACGGCCGCAGAAGCCCATCTGAAAGCGTGCGACGTGGTCCGCCCAAAGCCACTGCTGCGAGGGATGGCCGCAGTTCGCGTGCTGGTTTTACCCTCCTTGGCGAGATCGGCAAGGTGTTGTGGTGGCAAGGGCTTCGTGTGCACCTGGATATATATTTTTCTTAAAATATATGTCCACGGGGGAGTGGGCTGTGGCGCGGACTCGCTGGAGTTGCGCTCATGGTGGCCTTGGCGGTGGCCTTGGCGGTGCCCCCCCCATCCCCACAGAGCCGGGTGGCTGCTGCTGCTGAAGGGCCACGTTGCCTGGGCACAGGTTCAGCCGCCGCTAGGAGCTGGGAGCTCTACGATGATGGTGCCGGGTGAGACCTCGCGTGACCTCGCGTGACCTCGCGTGACCTCGCGTGACCTCGCGTGACCTCGCGTGACCTCGCGTGACCTCGCGTGACCTCGCGTGACCTCGCGTGACCTTGCGTGCCACACCGCGGTGCGCCGTAATCGTAGCGGCAGCACTTGCTGAAATTTTCCATTTAAAAAAAAGCCACAATATGGAAATGTAATGCGTTTCGGCCGTTATCAAGCCACCGAGATGGGTTTTGAAGGTCATGGTCCCTACGCCGTGGAGGTTGTTGGACCCAATCGTACTTGGTCGCGCTTGTCGGTGCAGGTTGGTGGAGAAGGGGGTGCCAAAGTCTGGTTGGGATGTCGGTCGCCACTAAAACCGTAGCTGGGAACTATCTTAACTCGTGTTGCCAGGTTTGTTTCGTCGTGCGGTGCGCTAACCACTGCGCCATCGCCCCATCTCCACCTCCCGAACTGCCGTGGAACTCCTTGAATAGTTAACAAAACGTAGAAGTTGTTTTTGGGGGGTGTGTGCGTTAATGACCTTCGGCAAACGATGCCTCGTTCGCCTGCTCCAGCGTCCTCTGAGAGGAGCCGTGCACGGCTGACGATTTATGTACAAACCCTGACCGTGCTGTTCCGACATCAAAACAAGATTATCCACCTCGTATTCTTTGGGTCTTTCTATAAAGTCACGTAGATGGGTTAAAAAAAATAAACAACAGAAACGTTTCGATCGCAACACAAGCAGCCGTCGCTTATGTTGCGATCGAAACGTAGTTTTTTTGTTTATTTTACCTATCTACGTGATTATTCTTAGGTCTTTTCGGTAAAGTCACGTAGAAAAAAAAATTTAATTAATAAAAGTAAAATAAAAATAAAAGTCACGTTTCGGAGGCAACACAAGCTTCCGTCTTCAGGTGGAACCGTCACAGCACGATAGCTGTATCAAGATAGCTGTATCAAGTGCTGTGACGGTTCCACCTGAAGACGGAAGCTTGTGTTGCCTCCGAAACGTCGTGATTTTTATTTTATTTTAATTTTAATTTTTGTATCTACGTGACTTTACCGAAAAAACCTACGAATATTAATCCTTGCAGTCACGAAAGCTTCAAATCTAGAACTATCTACGTGAATTTACAAAAAAACGAGACTATAAATTCCAGCAGTCACGAAAGCTTAAAGTCGCGATGTATCCACCTCGTGTTAATCCCTTCCACCGGTGTGTGTGTGTATCGAGAGAGATGATCGTGTTGTTTTCCCTCCCTGGTGTCTGCAGACCTCCCTGCTCCACCACCAGCACCGAGGGTCCAGAGACAAGCCTCCACCTTGTCGGCTGGTAACGCGACTATCGGTGTTCACGACATTTTCGGAGGGGTGGGGGCCCCAGGCACGATCGTATTGATTGCAAGTGTATTTAACAATGTATTATTTAACTGCTCCCGTCTCTGGGTGTATTCCTTTAGAAGACGCTGAATGTGTATTTCAAGGAGCTTGTCATAGTTTTCAATTGAGCAAAACATCCTTGCATTTACACTACCGTGGTGGCGACAAATGGAAACTTCTGTTCAAGGACAACTTGTATCGTCTCGCTTCAGTCGATCGGGTGTCTGTGCGCGTGTCACGGCTGTGGCGGCTTTGTTCAGATTGCACGTCGGAGGGGCTCATGATCATCTACGTGTCGGCCACGAGCACTCGGCCCAACCTGGACCCCAGCTCCGTGCTGATCCCGAACCAGGGGGGCCCGGAGTGCCTCCCCGTGCAGCTGGGAGCCGACCTGGCACGCTTCGCCTTCGCCCTCGACCAGTGCGGCACCAGAGTCGAGGTGTGACGACTTGAACACAGCCGCGATTCTTCCATCCCCCACCACCCACCCACGCCAGGGTTAAGAGGCGGGGATTTCAAACGTGATTTTGTTTATTTGAACCTCATGGTGGGACCCTAGGGTCCCGAATAAACGGAAATCAAACTCGTACTGTTAGGTTGTTTCGGTAAAGTCACGTAGGTAAAAAATAAAATTAAAAGTTAATAAAAGTAATAATGGAAATAAAATAATAATTCACGACGTTTCGTGATTTAATAATGGAAATAAAATAATAATTCACGACGTTTCGTGATTTATTATTTTATTTCCATTATTACTTTTATTAACTTTTAATTTTATTTTTTACCTACGTGACTTTACCGAAAAAACCTAACAGTATGAATCCTTGCAGTCACGAAAGCTTCAAATCTAGAATCAAAATCGTAATTAGTTTTTGGTGACTCCGTCCCACCGCGCACATCAACGCTGCGACCCACCTGGCGCGGATCTTTGTGTCGTGTCCAAGCGCAGCAGCGAGGACGAATGCGCAGAAGAGCTGAACACGCGAATGCCACTCCATGCTCGGGTATGGGCAGGATCCTAAGTCTTAACCAAAGCTGCTCAAATTGCCTACGCGACTTGAGTCCTATATTTTTCATAATGGTATGCATAATACAGTGAAGCTGCTCTCCTCATTATTATTTGTGACCTGCCAGGCTCAAGCGATGACAATCCCTCTTACCTTTTGACTTCAAACTTTCGTGACTGCAGGAATTAAAATTCTTTGTTTCTTTCGGTAAAGTCACGTAGATAGAAAATTATTAAAAATAATAAATAACAAAAACCACTCGTAAGACTGTAGCCTGGTTCTAAATCGGAGGTGAGTTTACTGGCAGCCTAGAATGTAGACTGTAGCCTGGTTTTGAAGCTGGTGAGTATTAGCAGTGTATGATGTAGACTGGTAGCAATAGTTAAACTGAGTGAGCGTACTGGCAGTCTCTAATACTGCCAGTACGCTCACTCTGTTTAATAACCATTGCTACAGTCTACATAAAATGCCAATACGCACGCCAAGCTTACAAACCAGGCTACAGTCTACATGAGTGTTTTTTGTTAATATTGTATTCACTTTATTTTTATTTTTCTATATACGTGACTTGACCAAAAGAACCAAAGAATATAATCGTATTACCTGCAAATATTTAACAAATGAGATGCGTTGCACCGTTAATTCCTCCTGTTTGATAATACTTCTCTTGTCTGTATGCATCTGTGCAGATCGGGTTTTTTTGCGATTAAGCCAGAGTCCCCACATAGTGCTCGTATCAATGCGGATAAGAGGAGCGGCGACCCACTACTTTATAGAGTAACATTAGTATAAACGCTTGTTACAAAATGAACAGTGCATTGAAAATGCGTACTATTTTATGTACCGTTTACAAAGTGTTCAGAAATCCACACTGAGAAACACAATGATTGACAGGGGTGTACATAATTTTTTGGATATTGTATTTAAATAGAGGTACTGCAGAAAAGTAGTTTTCAGTTTTAAAGGCATATTTGAAACTTTCGTGACTAGGCATCCATACTCTTTGGATCTTTCGGTACAGTCGCGTAGGTATATTTTAACAAGACGACACTTGCCACCATCCTTCAAACCCATTGGTGAAAAAGAGCAAAGTGTCTGTTTACATTATAATATTTATGCGAGAGCCGGGGGCTTATGGGACCCCCGGGGTCCCGCCATAAGGTTAATTTGTTAAATAAACCTTGCATCTAAAATGACTGGACCATATTTCCAGGAATGCGTCAAATCTTGGACGCTAAGCAACGTTGAGCCTGGATGGGTGACGCACGTGCAGTGCCGGAAAATCCACCTTGGGCCTACCTGCGATCTGTGTCGAAGTCAAATATCCCTCCCTCCATGGCCTGGCAAGGCAGACGTGGGCTGTAGATGTTAAATATGAACCCTCTGCTGCATCGTGGGTTATCAGCCCGTACTAGTTGGGTAGCTGAAGAGCTGTCGGTGATGCAAAGAAAGGGGTGGTCGCGAATGGGCAGAGACTAATGCTCCTCTGTTCACTGTTAGTGCAATGTCGTATTGTAATTAAAGGTTTTGTTGTTTGTTCTTTGTGTGGTAGTTCCGTGGTGATGTGCTCGTGTACTCAAATGAGGTCCTGGCCACCCGCACGCGCGTCTCTGGTCCACGGGGCATCGTGACGCGAGACAGCGAGTACTGGTAAGACTTCCAAGTTGGGCAAAAGCCAATGTCCTCCGCATGTTACGGGTTCGTGTGCCGACCGGCTGTGTGCGGGAAAACTGGGTCCCTGGCATAGCAGCGATCTTAACGGAAAGTCTCGCTCGCCACATACCCAACGTGCCCCATGCCCCCCCCCCCCCGCAGACCACGATGACATTGAACTGTCAAGTCATTTGTGAGCGATTCGTCCATCTGTTGCTTCCCTTGGATTGTTAGCCTTGATGGGGCTGAACAAATTCCAGCAGCTTGTGCTTCTCATATCAACCTGCTAATGATAAGTGTTGTGAAGTATGACCCCCCCCCACCTTAGAGGTAGTAAACACCTTTTTATTCTAAGTATTTGTACAGATAAATAAGCGCGACTTGCATGTTAGCCCACTATTTTCAAACGGTGATTTTTTGCTGTTGGTCAGATATTTGAACCAGGACACAGAACAGTTCGGCCACCCTCGTGTGGCACCGAGTGAAATGTCTAGACTCGTGGTCTCGATTTGTCGTGACTTCTTTCGCACCGTGCGAGCCAACTGCTAATTGGAGGTGCAGCGTAGCCTGGAATGTACTCTACGTACAACGCGCAGACTCTGAAGAATTCAACCCTTATTAAATTGGAAACAGAAATGAGCGAAAATTGAGACTTGGTTGGAATTGGTGCAGCAATATGAACAGGAGATCCTTCCATACTTTTGAAAAGTGACAATCTCATGTATTATTGCACCAGTGTTGACGTTGAGGCTTTTGTAAAACGCGAAACAATTAGATAATTCATTAAGTGCTCCAAAATGTATTCACCCAGAGTGCTTTGTTCTATATGCGTCTGTTCTTTTCCTTTCAACGTTTTCGGGCACTCGCTTGCTTCAAAAAACGCCATCGCTTTGTGGAATCTGCTAGGATTTCGTCGTTGATTGAGCTCCTGAGTTGGTTAATGTGATCCTCGATTAACAATACTCCATAGGCCTCTTCATTATAATGTTATGAAGGCTGCAGCCACTGCCTCTTGTGACTGTCTGGCAGGCTGTGGGTGGAGTGCCGGATGAACGGCACTGCAGATTTGGTTGTGGAAGCGCTGGTGAATACACTCTCTCCTCCAACGCCACAGATCGCCCTGGGCCTCTTTGCGTTTCTCCTCGAAGTCTTCCCAGGTTTGACGTTTTTTAACTGACCATGTTGGTTTACACCATGCATTAAAAATATCTTCGCCCAAAGGTTTGGTTTTCCGGTTTGGGCTGCATGTTGTTTTCTCTCATGCCGTTTCCACTACTACACGCATCTTCTTGGTTCTTTCGGTAAAGTCACGTAGAAGGGAAATAATAATTCCTTTGTCAAGGCGCCCTTCCTCCTCTAACCCAGCTTAAATGTACACTGTCAAGCTTGGTGGTGTTCATTCAGACGCTGTCTTTCCAACAGACTTGTTCTTCACCTGAGGATGGCTGCTTGCGTTGTGGCCGAAACGTTGAGAATTGTATTTTATTATGTTTTATTTCTATTTTATTATTTCCCTTCTACGTGACTTTACCGAAAGAACAATGAAGATGAATCCCTGCAGTCACGAAAGCTTTACATCGAAAAATACTAGACGCATTTTAAGGAATTCCTGTTCTGGAGGGGTGCACAACGCTGCACGGTGATGGAGTGAAATACTGAAACATGCCGAACCCGACAAATACCCCACACGTGGATTCCAAGTGGCGGTGAGAACGTGCTAAAACCTTGTGGGATTCCGCAGTCTGCTCTACAACATTCAACCTTTCAATAGCTATTTATCTACAAACATGTACGTGTCTACAGCTACATATGTAGTCATTTTGTCCCACGTCCCACAGCAATGTATGTTTCCCACTTTCCTCTTACATGAAAGATTGTTATTTACTAGTATGCAAGTTGTATATCTAAATAAACTTTGCATTGTGAAGTTGACATATCTGCGGTGCACAGTAGCTATCATTAATTGGCTAAAGTGACTTTTTTTGTTTATGCAAAGGAGAAATAATTAAGGTGGTTTTTCATGGTATCTCCTTTGCCAGTGTCAAAATGAATAGGGTTTCCCCTTTCTGGCAACGGGTGTTAAAATGTTAAAACGCGAAACTGAAACCTTTTACAAAGAATCATGTCTGCATGAAAGCTGTCTGGTGTGAACCAAATCAGTTTAAAGACGATGCATATCAGTTTTTTTGCATTCTGACCAAGTATTGTGGTGAATGCAGACCATGATTGCTTGTAAAAGGTTTGAGTTTGGTGATTTAACATCTTAACACCTGCTTGTTGCCAGAAAAAAGGGGAAAACCTCTTCTCAAGGTGTTTTTTTTCTGCATTGCAGATGGACTCTATTCTGTCCCATATCTGTCGGTGGACTTCCCGCTGGTGAAGACCCTCGGCGAACCCTTGTACTTTCAAGTGTCCCTGCGGGGTCCCACAGATCAGAACCTCGTGCTGCACCTGGACGATTGCTGGGCAACCTCATCTACAGACCCACAGGATCCAGTCAAGTGGCAGCTGGTCGTAAACGAGTGAGTGGCCCTTGAGAGCCTTTGCTTGTCAATCTACGTGAAATCATGCACGCACATTTATAAATGCGCAAATCTTATAACCGAAGTTATCACGAGTGCATGTTTTAACTTTGAGGCCAATACCCAAGTCGTTATTGAAAGGACTGATTTGAATGAGCCGATCAATTTGAACCTTGTGCAGAGCAGTGCATCATCCTTGTGTTGGGAGACGGGTATTTCCATAGACCACAAAAATACTTGCATCTGAAATTACTTTTAAACACACAGGCAGTACTTTCCAACCTTCCCAGCCACGGGAAAATGCAATAAATGAACAGATGGTTTAGAGTTGCAATTTTGCCAAATTGTGCAATGTACAAATTGTGGCACTTGCACTCATTAGTAACCTGTGTCAAGACATTGACTCTCGACACGAACCTGGTTATAATCGTGGTTGGCGGTCAGGTATTGGAACCCCAGGATCTTGGTGGTGCCAGTGCAGTGTTCTTGCCAACTGGCAGACCAATGCCCATTTGGTGGACACCAGTGCTGCGTACACCTTCCACCAGAGGGTCAGTTGCCGCTTGCAGGGGTTCCCATTGGCTAGGTTGCAGCAGCGTGTTGAAATGGTTTAAGTGAGATACATTTGAAATGTGCTTCTGAAATCCAGGAGTGTTTGTGCACTAACATCCACATCTCTATGGCTTCCTGTGTTGTGAATCTAAGGCGTAAATTATATTTGTTTTTGTCTCTTATCCTGGTGCTAATCTGGCACAACCTGGGTTCCCCTGTGCTCAGGTGCCCAGTTCAGTCCAGCTGCTGCAGTGTGTGGTTCCCAGGAGTGGTGAACGTGAGCCCTGCCTCGTTCTTCAAGCGGTTTGCAGTGGACACCTTTGCCTTCATGGTGGCACCAGGACAAGTTGGGACGAGGGACTTGGTGAGAAGGGGGGGGGGGGAAGTAGAGGTGTGGCTTTGCCGCCTTTGGTGCAAGGAGTGGCATTTTGCAAAGCAGTATCTTCAAGCAGCGAAGAATGGCTTGACTTGCTTGCCCCCACCGGCTTCAGATGTTCATGTTTTTCCGGCCTACGTTTTGGTTTTGTCGACATTGTAAATTAAGTGCTCATGAAGTCCTTCCAGTGATTTCATTTGGCTAACTGGAGTTTTTACTCGTGGCGTTTGCTCCTTAATATTGCCTTCTGCTTTCATGGATGAAAAAAAATCGCGTTGAAAAATGTGAGCATGTTTGCATTTATCTAAATGTGAAAAATTGCCTTTTAACCGAGGCAACAGCTCCCCCTACTGGTCACTAAGTGAAACTTCGTTTCAAGTGAAACTTGGTGACCACAAATCTTGACTTAACTTTCGTGACTGCTCCTGATCACAATTGTTTGTTGTGATCAAAACGTCGTTTCTTTATTTTCTTTGAACCTATCTACGTGACTTCACCGAAAGACCCAAAGAATTAAAAAATATTTTGACACGTGTGTAGTTATCCTTGCACTACAAAAAAAAGTCACTGCTAATGAAATGTAATTGTTTTCTGTTGTGCTTAGGTTTACTTCCACTGCAGCGTTGTGGTGTGCGACTCCAGAAACCCCAGCGCCTTCCCTGAATGTTCCAGGCAGTGTTCAAATGGCCGACATGGTAAGACCTAAATGGGGTATACCTGCGTGTTCAAGTCATACTGGCTACAGTGCCACAGGCCACCGCCAAATCTTGCACGTAGTTGCATGGCATAGCCTTAGTACACTGATGTATGAAGACTCAACCCAACAACTTTACTTGCTTGGCAGCTGCCTCTATTCACTGGGCCCTTTTTGTACACGTGGATTTGGAGTAGGGTACATAAATCTTAAGACGAACAATAGCAGAGCACACCTTTCTTTTTTAAATGCGGCGATTGGTGGTAAAGTGAGTGAGTTTGAGGGGTCTCTTAGCATTTTATTTGTGAAGAGCGAGGTTTTTAAAATATAAAAATAGATCTCATCCACTGTACAAGCGCACATCCCAATCTAAGTACACTTCTAACATTAAAAACCTTGAAGGTGCAATCCAGTGTTCAACAAATACCTGTCTATTAAATATAACTTTGTTGTTGTTCAACCCCCCCCCCACCCAAGCACGAAGCATGGATCTCACGGAAGTAGAAATGCTACCCAGGCAGCAGGTGACCTTCCTCGGCCCGTTCATCTTCGTCGATCTCTTCGATGACGGCGCTCGTGAGATTCCCTCCTCCCTGGGGCGGCGTGACGTTCCGGTCGCGACTGAAGCTGTGCAGGTGGCAGTGCAAGAGGACGAGCAGCAGCAGCGGCGCCCGCCGTGCCCCAATGGCCTCTTGGCCCTGTGTGCAGCTATGCTCTGCGCCTGCCTGGCTTTTGCAGCCTTCTGGGCTCTCAGGAACACCTTCCCAACTATGAAAGGCGAAAAGATCCCTGCCTAGTGTCTTCAATAAACTTGTTTTGGCTACGCCGTCTTTCCTTGGGCTGCTTTATTTTCTCCACTATCCTGTGCCCCCCCCCCCCTGCAAAAGATGTCACCTGGTATGGCATTATCCAAAAAAATGGCTTGTTTATAGTAACACATCTTGAATGCCTGTGAGCCCAGGGGTAGTGAATTGGAAGGTTGTGTTTTGAAATCCTGATTTGGTGGGGGTTATATCCATCCCTCCTTGGGATAAATAAAAATAAGCTTTTGAAGCAGTTGAGTGCTTGAGGTGGGGGGGGGCCCACCCCATTGAGTGGAACTTGCACCACTGGCTCGGCTGTAAGCTGAGATGAGCACTGATCGAATGCTCACAGGGCAATCTCCTTTTAATTTTTGGCTGAATTGGACAAATTTCAGGCCTTGTGAAAAACTGTGGATAACCAAAGTGCACTGCTCTTCCAGACCATGTAAAATAGCTCAGTAAATGTTGGAAACTTTAAGAATTCAAAAGTTTTATTCACCTCCATTTTTGATTTACAAATTTATTTTTAAGTGTAGCCTGGTGGATGTTTTCCACCTTTGTTAGTCCCTGGGGGTATTGCACACTGTTTTTTTCCCAGGAGCTCCCACCCACAAACGGCTCTCATCCTGTGATGGGAAGTCCATTGCTGACGTTTGGCAGTGGAGATTTCCCATTTGTTGACTGTGACGATTCCACCTGTCAGGAAAAAAGACGAGCGTTAGCGGATTGCTTTTACGCTTTAGTTGGAAAGGCTTGAAACAGGTTTGAGGGACAATGGGACTCGGTTCTAGGTTGCCTCATGGTGCCACAGGGTCATGTGTCAAACCATTTAAGGGGTTCAAAAGGAACCCAAGCATGTAAGTATAGACCACTGAACCAAAATGGCCTTGTACCTCAACTGCCAGTTATATATTGGTGTCCCATAATCGATCCCCTTGGGCATACACTAATTTTAGGCCTTTATGCATCTTCACCTAGCATGATTTTGTACAAGACAGAATCCAAGGTGAGCATTTACACTGCCTGTTGGTGCTGTATTGGTTCATGAACCCTACCACTAAGAGGCGCTTCATTTACCAGACTTGCATTGAATCGTTGATTATCGAAATGAGCCAATCTATTACATGCCAAAAATGTATGCAATATCTGTACACGTTAATTCACAAGATCCCAAACACATTAAGGCATTTACATTATTATTTGGGTCATGAAAAATGGGCTACTTTAATATACTTGTGTCCTAAAAAAAACCTAACCCCCAGCACCAAAAAATGAGACTCAAACCCAGTTAAACAGCTGTAGGGTGTAAAGCTGGAGGTTGTTTTGAAGACTGTCCTTGTCTGACTCTTAAGTTATGGGGCAGCTTCGCATCCAGCGGTGCTACGGCCTCCATCCAAATGTTGAATGCTATACTATCCACCGAAGTGGTCTACCCAATAACTTTGCTGATGAATAAAACCATGGACCTTTAAATAAAGCCACAAGTGTCATTTCTGAAGGGGGAAGGGTTTGTGGCTCTTGCAGAATTTCTGGGCATGTCTTCAGCACCCCTAGCACAGAGGTAGAAAAACCTACAATTTGAAAGCTGCCCACAAACGGAATGCAATAACATGAATGGGATACAAGTTAATTGGTTTAGACCTGGCAACTTTCTAACTTTAATGTGCCTTGGAGCTGCAAGGGCTATGTGCTTTGACAAGCATTCTTTTTGGATGTCATCCTTAATTGGGCCCTTGGTAAGGAGATGGTGATCTCTTCCCCCCCCCCACCGTTTTATCAGGAGGGGCATGTGGCAGTCTTACCATCTCTGTGGAGGTGCGGTAGGCCCCGAGATGGAATCGGCAGCAAGCCACATCCACCAGGAAGCCCACCAGCCCATGTAGCATCCCTGCCAAGGGGTTTGGAAACATTCAAGATGGGGGTGGGGGGACACTGCCATTAAATGAGTTCCAGAGTGTATCCATAACTGGACAATACAGCAAGAGCAATAGAAGATGATGTAACTGAATGCAATACACGTACCTTTATATTACCACACATCTATAAATAATCACGTGTCAATCTATCCAATTATATGCACACAGGTGTGTTAAATCATTTTCACCATAAGGTTTCAATAGCACTACCAGTATTATGGAAGAGTTCTAAGATAGAAGCAGCATTGTTTATCCAAATATTTTACTCGTATGAATATTAGACTGCAAAAGGTAGACAAATTAAAGAGTAAACATTGCTTGTGGAAAATGTCCACAAATATATGATTGTACTGCTTATGTACTGTTTAAATTATTTCTTATTATTACTCGGGCTTCCATATTTGATATCGTTTGCAAAAATATTAAGACTTGTAAGCAAATAAAGTAACACAATCCAGCGAGGTGGTACATACGCTCGTGCAAGTGGCCAGTTGGTGGTTATGGTTCAGCACAGTCCCTTAATCGAATTCTCTAAAAGAGCACTGTGGGAAGTCGACATTGCTTTCCCGATAGATAAGACTTTGCCCTGTCTATTGGAATTTCGACCACTGGCTCATTGCACTGAACAAGACACGAGGCCTGCCTCGTTGTCACTATTACAAGAAAAGCTATGTGACCAACGAGAGAAGACAATGGACAGACGCAGGAAGTATATCTTGCCATGTAAAATAATATTGCTTTTATGTTCACTGGCTTTTCAATCTTCCGGACTAATATTTTCCAGCAGCTTTTTGTTTAATCAGGATATCCCTGGTCCTGGTTCAACCTTGTGAACCTCATCTATTAAGTAAATGGCTGTCTTGGTTCATTCAGCAGGATTAGCCCATGTTATTTTTTCTTTCAAAAAATATTTCTACTAAATTAAAATTCCAGCTTGTAATGTTATGTTTCGGTGCTCAAGTTGTATGAAAAAAAAAGTCGAGGTATGATTCTGCAATTGCTTGCTCACACCAATGCTGGCAGAAAGGGCTTCACTACAGCCAACTTGAGGGTAGTTGGTCTACTCTTCCATGTTGACCAAACATGTTAGAAGAGGTGGGTATACCCACACTTTACTCCACCACACACAGCCTGCCTATTGACTCACTGTGGTGTAATAATTAATATGGATGGGTGGGCAGATGCGGGACAGAAATGAGAAACCTGGCCATTTTTCCAACTGCCAAGCCAGAAAATGGAATCAAAGTGGCCACCTTACGCACTTGCAAGTCTAGCGTGCTAACCATTACACCACAGCAGTATAATACAACTTAAGATTTAAAAAACCAATTACAATTTCAACTGCCACAATATCTGACGAGATCGGTTTAAATCACAAGCCAATGTTGGAATGCACGGCCCAGTACTAGAATAGTTACTTTGCAATACAGTATTAAACCGGGACTATCAAGCGTGACGTTTCTGCGCGAACATCTCAGAATTGCTTTGATGTACACACTGATCAACATTTGAGCTTCGTGGATCCGATTTTTCAATGGGATACTCAACCCCCGAAACCATGTTAATTGCGGGACATGGTATCTACCCATGTTATTTTAAAGACGCGCTGTATCTAAAAGATTAGCATGGTTTGCTACATACGGTACAAAATAACTTTAACATATGTACGATGGCTCGAACTATTCAATGATGTTTGTTTGGCCTCGCGGTCAAGCCGGTGCCGAAAATCACGTACCTGTGGTGGCGAAGATGCCGCCCACAATACCGCAGAGGCGCACGAAGAACTGTCCCAGCGGCATGGACTCCTCGGTGACGGTCACCATGAGTGAACTCAGGTCGTACTTCATGAAGATCCCCGACACGCCATGACTGCCTGCCGCGTGGTCTATCACGCGCTCCTGTGCACACCCCCCGCGCTGTCAGCCCTCGCCGATGTCCCCTTTCACACTACGGCCTCTCCCAGCTCATGAGGTTAATTAATACAACTAAAGACTATTTTTTATCTACCAGGTAAGGGGCCCACTCTTTTCAGACGCGACCTGGCCACCAATGATAGCTCAACAAGGCGGCTTATCACGTGGAGATACTCCAAACGCATGTTGATTCTAAATGGGGAGGGAAAAACCGGAGGATCCAGAGGAAAATCCACGCGACAATGGGGACACAACATGCAAACTCCAAATATACAGCAGGCGTCGGGGTCGAACCCACGACCTGACTGTATACCAGGCGAGGTAGTAAACATCGTGCCACCCTGTGTCGCTGTGCAATGCTCCTGCGGTTTAGCTCATACGGAGGCACTTGCTCACAAATAATTGAGGATTTAAGTGGGTAACACCACCTGGGGTATAAAGCCTCGTTTTGTACAAAATGTAAAAAAATATACCTTTACTAAAATGCATAAGTTGTGTTTCTCACCTACAGTATATTAATACAGCAGGCCACAATATATTTAAATCTCATAAATTTTTATATTAGTTGCTATTCTATGAAAACATGAACCTCCACCACAGCAATGTGCAATTTCCTCCACCAAGCTCAGGGGGGGGGGGGGGGCTTTAAACACGAGATGCAATGCCGTCCAATGTGTATTTGAGTGGGAAACCCTATTTAATTAACTAGCTCAAAGTCAGCAGTGGTGGAGGTTTGAAATACACTTCCAAGCGGTTTGATTGTGTTATTAAGTGCATAATAAAATCGAGCAGCGGTGCACTGCACTAAGAGCCTATCAATCCGTGTTCAATTCATGACTATAATATCTGAACTGATCCTGGGTACTTCCTTTCACCAACCCGCAATGATCAGCATCATAAAGTATCATCAGATAAACAGTGTGGGGAGGCCTTCATCCAGCAACGGATCGACAAGAGGGCTGTAAAATGTTATAATTAAATGAGGTTCAAGCAAATGTTAATGCGTGCTTCTTAAGCCTTTAGAAATGTCCATGTTAGTCACTTGCTAGCAGACCAAAACATAGTTCTGTGCATTGGCAATAAACTGACGCCTAACCCACAATGCTCACATATCTAAAACAAAGATGTTTCCTAAGCAAAATATATTTAATTTTCTCCCCACTAACTGTAACCCCTACTTCACAAAGTAAAACTAGTGCACCCTAAAGTTGAGAAGCCAATAAGTAATTCCCGCTTTAATTGCAGAGCTGTACCAACTCTCCAATAAAAGCAGCGGTCACATCTTGCTCATCGACACCACCCTCATTTGTAGAGAATGGAAGCCACGAGGTCATCACTGCGAGCTGGCATAAGTAAGGAGCAGGGTGAGCGGCAGGCGTCGTGACATGCGGGGATCGAACATGAAGCAACATTGCGTGAGTGCGACGGCCCAAGGCTTAGAAAGACAAACGCGGCCGTTAGAGCACAAACACAAACAGGCAATTTGGTCATGTCACAGTAACAGCGACAAATCGTATCCAGCACAGGCATTAGGGTTGTCTAAGTTTAAATTGGAGAAAATATGGAACAGAGATCACGCACGAACACGAACTTCAATGTCACATATCCGTGGACAACATCGTCAAAGCATGCATGCATGTTTTTTAAGGAGTAAAGTAACGGAAACAGAGCTGACGAGACACACCTTGATGCGAGGTCCATGCTACAAAAATTATATTCAGATAGCAACCCTAAGCTCAGCACGGTGCGACAGAAGGGAAGAGCGAAAGCCGGCCATGCGAAAAATCAATGGACACGGCCGCCAGCATTCCCTTCCACAAGTGGCCCACCTTTTCTGTGACGGAGTACTGGTGAGTGTCCGTTGTGAACTTGTATGTGTGTAGTTTTGTTGGCACGATGGTGAGAAAATACTGGAACATGTGAGAGTCTGCAATACAAGTGTAGCCGACATCATGAGCCATGAATGCAGAACAGGAAAATGCCACACACCAACACGATTGTAAACTATTAAAGCACGAGTAATGCAATATGGGGTGGATTCATATTCTTTAAAGTAAAGCATGAGGATAAATCCATTGTGTCTTTACATACAAATACTATAATTTAATGTTGACTTTTACATAGAATCTTTCATGCAAATTTCCACAATCGCTGCAGAACCACAGATAAGCTTTGAGGCAGCCAGGCGGTGAGCAGGCCACAGTTGTTGTCAGCTAATTCAAGGGTGTTTACACACGGAGGAAACCAGAGCACCTGGAGAAATCCCACACGTGAGAAGGTGCAACACTCGACCCGATACAGAAGGGACAGATGAGAATAGTTTGCACTTTTCTGGACTGCAAGCCAGAGTATGGTACATCGACGCCCATGGGAAGGGAGTTTCACAACATACGTTCGATCCGCCAACCCTCGCCTCCACAGTGCTAGATTACAGGGGTGGGCCTTCGCCAACTGCCGGGCTAATCTATTTTAGCCCGTTGGCCTATTCGCTTTCCTAATATTATAAAGCAGCATTTATTTAGGCAAGCGAACACTTTGGGCCAGCTTCAACATTCTCAGTTTCATTGTTATTTGGTCCCATCATACATTTATTCTTGTCTTCATATACACAAAAGCTTGACTTTTCAAAATTATCCATTTTAACTCATCCATGTATAACACTGTAGACAATTCACATTTTTTCTTCTATGACAGAATGAAATTTACAGCAAATGAATTACATGATCAAGAGGACTCACGTGAAGTGGACACCTTCTCGGAACCATCCAAGGGGTTAATGATGCCACTGATGGGCTCCCCAAAGGAGAAGTGATCAATACGGTGTGAAAAGTTGTACGCTGCATTGGACACAAAATGATAAGACCATAAGTATTTGAGATGTCACCCATGTGAAATTATGCGCACTCTGAGTCATGGTTACACAAACGAAGGCATTTCATAAAATGTACTGAAATAACTTGGCCCAGAAGTCAACATCACACAATGATTAAAAAGGCCGTGAAACCATTACAGTATACCATTCAACATGCAAGTCAAGAGGTCATCACAAGTTTTTTTTCTCAATCTTTCCTCATATGAAATTTCTGGCATCCACTACCACCTTGCAACCGTAATGATACCACTGCTCATATATATGAAAAATCATCACTGTTGTTAATCTGAACCTGGTTTCTTGAATAACACAATGCAATGTTGGTTTTTGCCTTGATCCTTTAGCAAATTATGAACGGCTACTCGCTTCAAAAACAAAAACAAATGGACCTTGGTCCTCACCATCGTGGCTGATGAGAGCAGCCAAGTGTGCATGTCCCCGAGGGTGTGGAATCGCCCTAAGAAACGCAAACAATGATAGACAACACATGAGCACCAATGGGTCCAATTATATCTTGAAATCATCATGTAAATTTACAGCCCCTGTGTTAATCGACCACTCGATGAGGACCTCTCCATGGCTCATAGGTCGTGGGACTTATTATACTATACCAAGCTGGTAGTGTGGATTTTTTGAAAGCGGGGGACCACAGAAGTATACAACAATGGAGTTTGCTGAACTGTCCTCTGCTTCAAAACACACAAACCCGCAGCTGAAAGCACCCAGTTGGTGCATGGTGATTTTGCCAAGGGCCTTCAATTCGAAGTGTACATGCAACACAACGTAATATCTCACGCGGAAGCAGGACTGGGCCAGGTCAAATGGAGCGTGACCTGATCAGAGACACAGGCCAGAGCTTCAGGCTATGCATGCCTAATGAGGGTCATGGTTAAATAAAATAACCATTCTGTTTAAAAGTATATCATATGACAGACACTGTAATGTGACGAGGACAATAAACATGCTCCCCATGCTTGGTGTCTAACACAACATGAGGAAACACGATACTAAAACAATACATTCTGGCCAACATCCCAGCACATTAGCAGTGGTGTCACGTTCTTTTGAACGTACACCATATTAAAACAAGAATATGAAACACTTGCAAATTAGAAATGGCACGCAGAAAGTAAAAACGATTTCATATATCCAATAATATCAATCACATCTAAACGTATGTTTATATTGCACTCTCTGAGCAACACTTGATCTTAGCGAACATGTGCTGATACACAGTATGCACAATGCATTTGCATTAACAGTATCACTAGAATGAGATAACACATTCCGGAGGTTGCAAAGGTACATGTTGCTTCATGTCCTGTGAGCAAGCGAAGGGACCCAGACGGTGCAGTGTCACCTACTTACTTTCCGACCGTCACGTGGAAGTTTCCAGCCACCTTGTTGACGAGCAATGAACCGTGTATTCGACAGGCATCAGGTAATCCCTGTGGGATCTCCTCCCTAAAAAACACAAAACATTAATATGCACGCACAACGCAAACGTTCATCTAGCCGTCCACTCGTTGAGGACGTCAGTGATACGGACGCCGAGATGGCCAATCGTTAACGTTCAATTGACAGCGTTAAGGGCGAGCGTCAGGGCTGGCAATTTGGTGTCAGGAGCGATCGGTGGACGTGAGTGCCACGGTGCGGGAAGAGAAGATGGGGGTTTTGTGTTGAGGTGAAATTGAGTGTACATAGACGCAAGAAATGCAGTGCGAATCATCATCCTGTAGTACAATAAAAAGGGCAGAAAGCTTGTAGAATTAGTTAAACAAAGAGGGAAATAATTATGATTTCGGACCCAAGAACACAACCAGATTTTTCCTATAAGGCATATTATTTGTCGAACTTAGTTTTGCCCAAAACGGCATTTTTCAGGAATGTAACCCTCGCGTTTGGCGAGGTTTTCCTGAAATTTTCAGGAGAATTCCCACACTCAAATGTTTGGCCAATTGCATTCATGAGTGTTTGGCTTGTAGGAGAAGATCAAATAGTCAATAATATGCAAGCATACGAGGCGGTAAAAACTGAAAGCACCACACACATAGGTTCAAAAATCCATTCCTGTACTGCCACCTCCTGGCTTTTATGTGACTACATGACTTTACCGAAAGAACCAAAGAGTATGGATTCCTCCAGTAACGAAAGCTTCGAATCAAGATAGGTCTTTTATCGAAACATCAACAAAGCTGAACTCTCCTTGGCTTTCCTGACATGATATTGGGCACATTCCACGTGAATTGGTTATAGGCAATTCCACGTACTGTGGTGAGACAAAGTGGCACAATGCAAAACAAGTCATACAAATCAATTCCCTATACTGGTGTCCTTTTTATTAGGATGGAAATGCATGAAATGCTTGCCTACAGGGGCATCGATTGACAACTAAAACCATTCCAATGCAGGCAATGATTACATTGGAACGGTATCACTTTTCTAATGACATTACTTTTTCATTACAGTTCAATTACTGCACTGCAGCTACCCACTGAGTAAAAGTGTACACCGATATACATGAATTAGATTTACGATTATGTGTAATTACGGTCATGAAGTAAAACTTCCTTCCGTTTTACGTCTCGTTTGTTTTGTTGTTACGTTTTTCAAATCCTAAATTATATTTTTTTGGTTGAAATATCAAAATACTGTCCATTCCCCCACGCTTTGGACTGTACACTCCTACTGTCCCTCCCTCACCCTCCCTGTACCCCCTCCAATCCTCACCACAGCATCACCGAACAAGACCTCGTACGATGTGGGCTAATTTATGATTAGTAAATGACAGTATGCAGCATTTTTTGTATTACCTGTCGAGTAATTAATCTCCATATTTATGGTTGAAAATATCTTAGTTGTGTTGCAAACTGTTATTTGAGTAGATTTTGGGTCAGAAAATATGTTCTTAGAAATGCATCTTAGGTCATATAATGGGACCTTATGGGAAGATAGTTTCAACATAAAGTACGATTTTTCACCTTCAGTTCAGGTTTTCAAGAATGCAACCCAAATGTACAGATGTACACCTGTGATGTCCTTCAGCCAAGAAAGGCTCACTAAGTCAAAACTTTTCAAGAGCAATCTGCATTTCAGGAGTATCCTTGGGGTGTTTGATCACTTCCATTAATCAGTGTTTGACTTCATTTATGCAGAAAATGGGAGTGTCTGGAGAAAACGCACCAAGCATAGGAGGGGTAACACAATACACTACCATCTCCTGCCTACCTCACATCCCCACACCCACAACACCTGGCAAGCCCTGGTGGCCACCCATCCAAATACTAACTAAGCTCTACCCTGCTAAAGCTTGCAAGAACCGATGAGATTGGGCACATTGGGTGAAAACGGCTGTAGACATTAATAATGATGTATGTAGTCTCACGCAAACGCCCACATCCATGCACTGAAGAGTTCACCAGAATAAATGCAGGTTGGATAATATACGTTTGTCAACGGTTATTCATTTGACTTGGACTCAAACAAAATAATTTTCGTTTAGAAACCAGAACGTGCGGGAGGTTAAGGTACTCTCCGTCATCGCATAGCCTTCAAGCCCCGCAGCAGAGGTCGCAAACGGGTTTTGATTCCTTACCCGTACCCGTACCCGGCCGCACCAAGGTCGCAAACGGGTACCCGTACCCTACCCGTACCCTACCCGATACCCGGCCGGGTACGGGTAGCCGGGTATCGGATAGGGTACGGGTATCGGGTACCCGATTGCGACCTCTGCCCCGCAGTGCTTTTATTAACATCAGTGAAGGGTTCAAACGTTTCCCATCAATGCAGAGGCACGTGGGTGTGGAAATTTAAGCTTAAAAAACCCAAGCATTCAAAAACTTTTACTGCCATCCATTACACGGCATTTTTACTTGAATTTTTATTGTGAGCACACAATTTCGGACATATACCTGGGAGGCATGATGGTAGGGGCACCGTTAAATGCGGTCTTGAAGAGCACATCCTGTAGCGAGTGTTCCTCGTGCAGCTTACTGCGTATAATCTGTAGCATCCTGTAAATACAGTGACAGAAACTCATTTCACATGTGTGGTTTTATAGCATGAAGGTGTTTCAATACACTTTGGAATTTAAGACAAAATGGAGATGTACAACATTGCAATGCACAATACTACTAAGATTTTACTGGAATTTGTGTAAGGGCCCACATTAGGCAATTCCAAAAGTCTCCTAGTCATCTCTGAATCAACTAATAAATTTTCCAATTTCAAAATCATAATAACCCTTACCCCTATTTATCTCAGAGCTCATCTACATGTATTCCCTATCATTTCAGAAGACTCTCTCAACTCAACCTACCATCAGTTTTTATGGTTGGACAATCAGTTTTATGAGTAAGAATTCACAATAACCGTTATTAACATGAAGAGACATTTCATGGACAAGTGCTGCATACCTCTGCCAACCTTTCTGCAATGGTGATAATTCAAAGTGAACCTGCAAAATGTAAAAAAGATGCACAATTAATGCAATCAGTACACAAACCTTTGTTCCATTTTTCACATTATGGTATGGCGCATCATTGAGGTGGCTTTCAATCATTTGCAAAGTGCTATGCTTTTCTAAAGAATTCAACAGGTTAAAACTAGCAATGCACATAAGTGAAATTAGCGGAAATCAAAGTAAAACGGGCAACCCTGCAATTACTTGCTCATGCCACTGATGGAAGGAGGGTCTCAACTAGAGGCCATCCCGAAAGGGTATATTTATTCGCCACGCTGGCGAGACGTTAACTACCTCGCCTGGTATGCAGGAGGTTGTGGGTTCAATCCCGACCCTGATGCCTGTAAATTTGGAGTTTGCATGTTCTTCTCGTGGTCGTGTGGATTTTTCTCCGGGTCCTCAGGTTTTACCCTCCGCATTTAGAAACAGGCGTTTAGAGTATTTGACTGCTATATATTTCCACATGATGGTAAGCCACTTCATTGAGCTATCATTTATCGCCAGGTCACTCTTGAAAAAGAGCTATATAGCTCAGTGGGTCTTACCTAATGAAATAAAAGGCATTGTTGAGTTATTGTACTCCTCCACGCTGGCCAGATATAGGATTACCCACACTAAACCACATCACACGTCACCTTCCGATCGACTGCAGTGTACCCATTTGTTCTGCTGGGTGGACAGCGGCAGAGAAATGTAAAAGAAAATTCCCATTGAGAGAGAACTAGCGACCTCTCGGTAGCAAGTGCAATGGGGCCATCCGCTACACCGCGGCAGCATCCCCATGACTAATGTTGTGCAGTAGAACCACGCGGAGACGAGGAATACTATAAGGGCTGTTGCCGTTCATTAAAACGCTGTCACACTCGACATCCTACACTCGCACCAGTGTAAGTGCACTCTATCTCGGTCTTTTACCCCGGACACTGAACACTATTTGGGTCCTACCCTCGGCTATCCCCCTTGGCTCTCCCACTCGTCTGCCCGGAGCGGGGGTTCAGCCAACACCGCTCCACGACGAGGAGAGAGACCCTCTTCAGCCGATCCTTACCCTTGCTCCCCACGACGACCACGCCTTTGTCCCCCTTAAGAACCCCTTGGGCGGCTCCTCCCCCCAGCTCGGCCCCGCCTTTGTTCCCGAAGGTGCTCTCCGAAGCCCCTGACACAACCCGTGACGTTACGTCATCTTTGACTGTCAACCCACTCGCACCTCCCTCTGTTCGCCCCCTTATTGGTTACTCACAATACTCCTCTACACTGAGAAAACATTACGGTACATTCTTTGGTGGATGTCACTGACATGAAAAAAAATCACAGCTCAAACACGCACGCGACAGCAACCGTACCGGCTCATAGATGAGCCCGTCAGAAGCAGTCACCATTGTTTCTGCAAGATCTAGCACATCCGCCCCGATATCTGCAACAACGAGCGGAATTAGATAAGGCACATCAGTGTGTCATGTTCCCAAACATGATGGCAATGAAAAACATTGGTTAGGATGCAGACATGGGTGCTATTAAGAGTATAAATTATTAAAAGATGTATGCCTTGTACTTACATTGGCACTTCATTGCTACAGTGATGTCAACATTTATCCTTAATTTGCTGCAAAAATGAACACACATGAAAGTATTAAGTGTTAATCGAGAATCGTTTTTAATCGGTGGATATCGATATATTTCATGTGCATGCCCAAGTTATGTCTTCGAAAATTAATAGTTAATACATACCTTGTTGAATCTTTGTCTACTTCATAACTGTACTTCATCCACGTCTCACGAAAATACAAAAATTCTGAGAGCGCAAGGATAGCCATGGCTGTAAAGGCGATGAGTGAAACTGCAAGAGAGAGAATTACGTATTCAGCAGCCAGATCGTTTCAGGTCATGGACAGACGTATCATCCTGGCACCAGGTTCTCAACCATTATCCCACCTTAGCAGCTCCGACTAGGGCTCAAGTTGACGATGCGAGGATAATCATGCATAATAAGTATAATTACATTTAGCATACGAAACAGTTATTTCACTAATCCTTTGCTAAACAACCCCAGTATGTACTGAACAACACAAAAACTCTAATCCTCATACCATCTCCTGAACACGTAATATATAAAGTTACTTATATGCAAACCTTAATATCAGCGTTTGTTCAGTCAAGTTCAATGTTGATATATCGCATAATTTAATTACTACACTGTTACAGAATCACAAATGAGATTAAAATAAAGTGAAGACAAGCACTGCTTATCCTGGCAACTTTGCAGACTGCCATGATTCATCATGTTTTATAACACTAGCATAAGCCTGTCCAATAAAATTTTAATTATATTCGGTTTGTGACCGTCCATCAACGCCCACCAGATGGCATGCCTGCAATGGATAGTCTACGTGAGCCAAAAATACTTGCACACATGCATACATGTTTTTGTCTCACAAGATGGTCTTCGCAGATCCACAGACATCTCTCCTGTTGAGCCTTGATAACTGTTGCGCCAATGCTATTCGTGAACAGCTATTATAGAACAGCCATTCATAGTGCAGTGGGATAGCCGAAAAACACAACGAACCCCCCTGATAGCCATATAAATAACTGACACAAATGCTATTAGCAGCCACCTATTAATGTTGGAACAGCACACGAGAGGTTAGTGTGGCCAACAACACTCCCAGCCACCTTTGCTTCCCCAATGCCAATATTGCTCACACACTGCACCACATACTCAGCTAAAGCAGATTTGACCTTGGGGAAGCACGATACTGGTTCCGAGACCTACTGTCACCGACGCCAACTGTGGCCACCACCATCGAACACAGGTATTGACGAGTTTGCGGGCACAGCATGCGAACCACTGCACTGACGCCCCTCTCAGCACACTCACCTGTGCCTCCGCTGGTTGAGGTCTCCACATAGCTCTCGGGGATCTTGGGGAAAGCGTCGAGTTCCCGCACGGCACTCAGGGCCTTCTTCCTGCTCAGCCTCCTCATCGCCGCCACCTCTCATCCACAAAGACAAATATCTCCCGTATAGCCTTAACATACTGTGGGGGCAAGTGCTGTTAGCGAGCACCTATGAAGGCTGGAACGGTACTACAAGGGGGTGGGTGGCCAGCACCACGCGCGACCGCCTTTGTCGCCCCAGTGGCAATGTTTACACACCGCACCAGGTACTCATTTCAGGCTGAGTCGACCTATGGGAGGCCTAGGGCCACATCAGATAATCGTCACTGGTGTTGGCCGTGAGCGGGAATTTAACTCGGGTCGCCAGGTTCATAGCGCAGCGCGCTAACCACTACACCACCGCTCATCCACACTCACTCTGCCACCAACAAGTGGAATACGAATGATGCATTGAGCATGTACGCGTACTGCCCTTTTGTAAATCTACCGCTGGAGGAATGCCTCTCCATGTTGTTAAGATCGTGGGCGTTATGCTACAATATATCACCATTCTGGCCAGTGTAGGTTGAAAGCTGGGGAGGAGCATAGACTTTGGGCGCATCTTACAGTGCAACAATTATTTCGTCTACACTGCCCTCTGCTGGCAATGCAGCACCGGAGCAGTCTACACCTGTGACATTATTTTGGTCACCCATCTAAGCAATATCCAGACTCAACCCCGCTTAGCGTGCAGGTTTGAGCCTGTACATTAGAGATATGACGAGATTGTGTGCTTTGTGTGCGAATTGGTCATTAGCTATTACTGTACTGTAATTAACAAATCATTACTCTCAAACTGACCAGCTCGGCTTTAAAAAAGGCAAAGTCACTACCGAGCCAAACACTGCCTCGTAAATAAAACGTGTAAACATATACATTTTGGAGAATAGCCACAAGAAAACTGTGAATGGGGTTTCCTTCAGAATGAGTAATGAGGTGAAAGTCGTGTTATTTATGCATACAGCGTGTTGTTTGATGCTGTGCATTGACAATGATCGTATCACACACGAGTTCACGAAAGAGTGAAGTTGGCGAACTTACTGAAATGTGTTCCAACGTTTATTTTTTCATTTCTTTCCGGTTGTTTTAACCTTTCACACACCTACTCCAATGTATTCTCCACGTCACAGTCTAACAAATGAGGAAGAGACGTGTGCTACAGAATGTGTAGAGCCTCAAGCTATCGCCTGTGTCTTCTCTAACATTTAGACCACGTCTAACATACTCGTCCCCCTCTATCAAACCTGAAAAGGTCAAGCACAATCCAACAGGATAACAATAACAAAGGCACAAACACAACTGTATTCATTATGGTTCAACAAATTGTCCAGTAGAGTTGGTGGCCTCTTTAAAAAAACAACAACATTGATGGCCTTGTATTAGCACGACTAAACAAGAGCACTATGAAATATGATTCATGTTACAGGCAGGGTAAACAGACACGACAGAATACAGGAGTGGGTGTACCATATTTGGTACAGTTTACATTGGGGACAGTATCCCATTATCAATATATTATTTCGTGACCCTTGCTAGTACCTATGCGGGTGATAATACTTGCAAATTTGGATTACCTGCCACACAAACAATCTAAATCTATCTATCCACAAGTGAGATCCTCCTGCAAACACTCTTATTTAGTTGTGGATAATTCTGAACACTTGGTGACTTTATTTTGTGTCCTTATCGAGACATACAAAACGTCTTTGAACAAAACCTTGTCTTCTCACGTACCTGTTAAACGCGTTACGGTGGGCAGGATTTGCTTGCAACGACACAGAAAAAAAAACAACACACACACATCAATGCATCAGACTGTAACGTTCATGTTGTATGAAAATATTACGTAAAAACATCATGCGAATACATTCCAGGCCCCCACCACGACAAGGTGGCCTTCTGGTCCGTCCACCCCGGGGTCTGTCCCCTTGCCACATGTCCCTGTCCCCGTCTGCGATGTCCCCCTGTCATCTCTGCCCGTCCTCCTGTCGTGTCCAAGCACTCACGGTGGGTCCCGTCCACCCCCTAATACATCAAGTCCGGTTCGTTGTCCTTAATATTCTTCTGTCATCGCACGTCTCTGTCTCTCTCTGTCTGTCTCTGTCTCTCTGTATCTGTCTCTCTCTATCTGTATCTCTCTGTCTCTCGGTGTCTCTCTGTGTGTCTCTCTCTCTGTCTCTCTCACTGTCTGTCTCTCTGTCTGTCTCTCTGTCTCTCTGTCTGTCTCTCTGTCTCTCTCTCTGTGTCTGTCTCTCTGTCTCTCTGTCTCTCTGTGTCTCTCTGTGCTCTCCTGTCCACGTCTCTTGTCCCCTGCTCTCAACCCACCCAGCCTGCCCTTGCCCTCCTACCACCCAGCTCTCATGAATCCTTCACGTCCCCTGCCCACCTACACTCCTCTAACCCCGCGGGTCGCATCCTCTAGGTGGGGGGGGCGGTCCCATCTCCCGGTTAGTCGCCGACGCGAAAAACCTCGTCCACGACCTCCTCCCCATGTCACTCTCCTCGCCCTACGAGGTTCTACATTGTCCACCTCGTGTCCCTCCTCTCCCAGCCCTCACGTCCCAGCTGATGTATAACAGAACTCATTACCCCTACAAGCCGACGTCTGTAAACTACCCATCACCTGCCCTCTTGTCTTCCCCAACACCTCCTCGGCTCCCTCCGCACCACCCCCTTCTCTTCCTGATCGACCTTCTTACTCGCTGGCTCCCCCGAGTCTCCTCCACCTCCCTCGCCGTCTCAACACCACCAACACTGCTGCTCTCACATCCCCCTCGAACAACACGTCTCGCGTGCACGCTCTCCCCTCAACCATCACTTCTCTCCACCGTCTCTCCCCGCTCCACCGTCTCCCATCCCCTCTCTGATCCCCTCTCTCATCCCCTATCCCCTCTGATCCCCTCGCTCGCCGCTCTCCCCTCCGCTCTCACCGTACCTGGAGCCGGGGTCCGCCATGTCGCGGCGCACAGCATCATGGGTAGCGCGCGCAACGCCCCCTTCCCCCCCCCCTGCCCACCCCCCCTTCCCCCGCCTGCCCACCCCCCCTTCCCCCGCCTGCCCACCCCCCCTTCCCCCGCCTGCCCACCCCCCTTCCCCCGCCTGCCCACCCCCCTTCCCCCGCCTGCCCACCCCCCTTCCCCCCTCCCTGCCCATCCCCCCTTCCCCCCTGCCCACCTCCCCTTCCCCCCCCACCCTCCCTTCCCCCCCCACCCTCCCTTCCCCCCCCACCCTCCCTTCCCCCTCCTGCCCACCCCCCCGTCCCCCCCTTCCCCCCCCCTGCCCACCCCCCCTTCCCCCCCCCCGCCCACTCCCCCTTCCCCCCCCTGCCCACCTCCCCTTCCCCCCCCCTGCCCACCCCCCCTTCCCCCTCCTGCCCACCCCCCCTTCCCCCCCCTTCCCCCCCCTGCCCACCCCCCCTTCCCCCCCTGCCCACCTCTCCTTCCCCCCCCCTGCCCACCCCCCCCTTCCCCCCCCTGCCTACTTCACCTTCTACCCCCTTCCCACCCCCCCCTTCCCTCCCCCCACTGCCACTCCCCCAATGCCCCCCCCCCAGACTGCCCCCCCCACTCCCCTCACTCCCCACCCACTCCCCCCTTCCCCTCCACTCCCCCCTGCCCCCCCACTCCCCCCTGCCCCCCCACTCCCCCCTGCCCCCCCACTCCCCCCACTCCCCCCTTACCCCCCCTTTCCCCCACTCCCCCCACTCCTCCCCCTGCAACATCACACCCCCCCCCAACCAGTAACGTCACTGCAATTTTAAAAATAACCACCTCACCCTCCTGCCCTAGGGGCACAGCCGTACGCGGCGCGACGAGAGCTCGACGAGCGCGGCGGTTGCTGCCCCGGGGGCGTCTCGCGAACGCAAAAGTGGATGTGAGGGGGGTAGGGTGGATGTGAGGGGGTCGGGGTGAGGGGGGGGGTGTGAGGGGGTGGGGGCACCGCTATAAAAGGGCGCGAGGACGCAGCCCCCTTCGCCATTTTGTGTTGCGGGAGTATTGGAGGCGGTGGTGCTGTCACCGAGAAGGCAAGGCCGCCTGGTTCTTTATTTGTTATGTTATCCCCCCCCTCTCTCCTCTCCCCCATCGTCGTTAGCCATTACATTCACGGTGGTTAAGAGTCGCGGTGGATAAGAGTCGCGGGGGATGGCCCGAGCTGACGGCGCGGCGATTGTTGTTGTGTCGTGAGCAAAAAGGGCCGCGCGGAGATTCGAGACGTTTCCTCCGCGCTATAAGGTGGAGGCCGAAGGGATATGGCCTTCTGCGTAGCGTAGCTTCTGTATTTTACACGGCGAACTATAGATATTTCTCAATCGCCGACGTGATGTGTTGGTTATTTCTTTATTTGCGTGCGAGGTATGCAATAAAAACAATCGCCGCGATGTCGTTGGCGAGAGGCGCGCGCTGTTAAATCGAAGTCCTCGCGACCCGCCAACCTTTTACCGCTCATTTACAACGACGAAGATAACGTAACGTTTTAATCCAAATCTAGATTTTAATACACGCGTTGGCATCGTTTGGGGTAGGGGGGGAGAGACGTGTCGATGTGAAGTTGTTGGTACAAAATGTCAATAGCATTAGCCGTGGGGTGGCCTCTTCCACGCTGTTACTAAAATGGCCTCTGCTGCCACTCATGGCTCGGCCAGGCGCAGAGGGCATTCGGAATAATTGCTACGATTTTAATACGCACGGCTAATGTTCACTTAAAAGCCACAGATTATGACCTTTATTGTAAAGCGATAAGCTCTGCGGATGTGGTGTAAAATGTAACCGTAATTTCCTTTTTTACATGAGACTGATGATCGACAACATGCCACATTTGTACTGCATCTTAAGCAAATCTTTAACGTGATTTGAATTTCAAATATCACACTTTGGTCTCTTATGTAGGGGGCACGTTTTTTAGCGATCTGCTTTTTTGTATTCGTTATTGGTTCAGCAAATTAGTTTATTAAATATCCGTTATCCGAGCAAACGTAATTTGTCACCCAATTGTGTTAACATGTTGGCTCAATAAGATGCCTCCATTAATTTGACCAATTGCGTTGCAATTATTTTCTAGAGATTGTACTTCGTAAAAGCATATCCGTAGATTTGTATAACCTTTTAACCCGTTACACTTGAGCTGCATGGTTCAAATTCGGTGCTATCCCTTATTGAGCCACCGATAATGCAACCTGAAATCCGCCACGAATACGAGCCAAAGCCTGCACTTTAAGGCACACTTCCAGAGCCAACTTCGTGTTTCGCGTAATTGAACCAGATCTTGTTTTGTTTTTCCTCCGTATGAACCCACCCGCTCGGATGTGTGCAGGGAAGAGTGGGCTCAACTTAAGCTCTCGACGTTCACACGTCTCGCATCTTCCCCCCCCCCATCGCCATGAGCGCCAATTGCCCCCTGGACTGCAAGGTGTACGTGGGCAACCTGGGAAACAATGGCAACAAGGCAGAGCTGGAGCGCTCCTTCAGCTACTACGGCCCTCTGCGCTCCGTGTGGGTGGCGCGTGCCCCGCCGGGGTTCGCCTTCGTGGAGTTTGAGGATCCTCGTGACGCGGGCGATGCCGTGCGGGAGCTGGACGGGAGGTACGGGACTGCATGCAAATTGATGGGCGGCAGGGGGAGGGACTGTGTTAAACCATGTCCCGGGGCCGTGGGGGTCAGTATTTAATTAATTATTTTGATGCATATGACCGTCTTAATATGAGGAGCGTCTCTTAGATGCCCTACAGGCACAACAAAATGGTTTACAACATCATTGCCCAATATACTGTATTTGGATTGCAAGACTCGCTTGATTTTGAAGCAAAAGTTCGGGGTATGAATTCGGTCGAAGCAAAAGTTCGGGGTATGAATTCGGTCGTAACGTTGGTTGTCACGACGGCGTGCAGTTATCAAGACACGTTTGAGCCTATCAAAATGGTGGCCAAGTTGATTGGCCCAGGCTTAGTCTCGTCATGGATGCAACATGTCATTTACCTTGGCGCAATTCTGCACCCAGGTGACAGGTATAATTTTAACAAAGTGTAGTGTCTTCAAAAATGACTCGGACCGACACGTTGTAACAAGTCACTTTACACTTGATTCACATGTTCTTGCGCCAGTTATAGGCACTCCTATAACTATCTGTATGGTCACATATACTTAACTTCTCCCCGCTCTTATCTATTCTGCACCTCACTTATCCAGCACTCAGCAGATCTGCACTCAGCGACTCCGCACACAGCGTCTTCGCATTCAGCGACTCCGCACACAGCGTCTTCGCACTCGGCGACTCTGCACACAGAAACTTCGCATCTCCACCGCTGCCCTCACCTACGCTCCCTCAGACCCGCTCACCCGTCTGTCCCGGGCGGGGCGTTCAGCCAACACCCGCCCGGCGACGGCGTGAGAGTTGATTCCGTTGATGGCTGGAGCGGCAACGGCGATGTCTTCACTGGTTCCCGGCAACAACTCCCCTTGCTCACACACACTCCCACTTGTATCCCCCTTGGCACCTGTTCGATCTCAGTTGCACCCGCTTCGCCCCTTAACTGTCGGTTTGTCAGTGTAAACCTCATTTTGCAACGTGCACACCTGTTTGCCCTCCGTTGCACCCGTTTAACTGTGCGCACTGCGTATTTTTCTCCTCTACAAAAGGAACAAACTGAGTTTGCCAAAATATTTAGCCGGGAAGTAGGGTGACGGACAAAATTTAAAAAAGAGGTGGAGGCTGACGGTGAGTTAGACAGGAAATGAGATGGTGCCTCAAGCTGTTAGGATTTGGAGGTGAAAAGAGATTGTAAAAGGCAAGACCTTTGCTCAGCTGTGAGATGTTAACAGTACTACGAATAATGTGCCCCGTCTATTTTTAAAGTTCTTTTGGTATGCCCACTCCCATGGAAGAATGCCACAACATTTCAAAGCACCCACCGAACATGCATAAATGTGCCTGATGGTTTATGGTGAGCATTGCTCTTTTTCCCACAGAACGTTGTGTGGTTCGCGCGTGAGGGTGGAGCACTCCAGTGGACGCAGCCGGAACCGTGGTCCTCCTCCAGCATGGAATCGCCGGCCCCGGTACGAGGATGACAAGCGGAGGAGCCCTGCTCCTGGCCCACGCCGCTCGCGGTGAGACGGCTTGCATGCCCATGGCTGCGGCCGGCTCAATACCACAGCGTGCATTTGTTTACTTTTTAAGAGAAAATAATAAATTCATTCAGTTGAACGTGTCGGACAATTATTTAAGACATAAATGGCCTTCATTAACTGTTCACCGTTTTATAATTTGTTTCCATTTTTTGGTTGGAGCGTTCAGTGATCTTAGGTGCAGTAAATGAATGCGATCTTAATGTGTGCCTTTAAACGTTTTTTGTATAAAATTTGTATCCAATGTTGATGTTTTCTGTATTAATTGCCAAAACTGACACCCCCCTTACAGAGTCACCATCACGCCTCTACTCATCACCCTCTGAGTCTACATTAGCCAGTCCATCCCCGTTGCCTTTCTGCGCGGCGTGGTGGGCTCGCCACGCGGGGTGTCTCTAGTCTCGTAACGCACGAGCGTGGCAAGCCTCGCGGCGGGCTCAGCATGCCTGGCTGTGTCCTCCAGCCTACGTGCAATTAAAGAGCCGCCATCAGTCTACTCCTCCTCTACCCTACTACCTGCCCACCGCCAGCCCCGCGGCGCTGCGGCCCAAATCGGCCCTCGCAACTCCCCCGCCCCTCCGCCCTGCACTACGCAATCGGGAAAAAGAGAAAATCTGCGGCATAGCCAACCGTTTGCAGACTACAGAATAAATCCAGCACAACCCTCGCCGCATCTTCTCCCCACCCTCCTTCGCATCGCGACACCTCTTGCCACGCAGCGCAACCACCAATTGTCAGGTTCCCGGCATCGCGGGCATTTTTCTAGCTTGTGCTGGTATTACTGTTTTAACTATGGGGTGATGTATATATTTTTTTTATAATTTTGTGGTTTTCGACCCAAAATATTGATTTGTTTTGTAGTTGCAGTAAAGTAAGCTTTGTATTTTTCAACAATTTTGTACAATTAGATTTTGACAACTTGATGTTAAGACTTAAAACTTAAGTATTTCACGCGATCAATTATTGGTGTATGTAAGTTGGTTAACATGTACATTTAGCACATGTATAGCTTGAGGGGGTAAACAATAGTATTATATTTGTAAACCAGTTCTGTGTGTAAAGCTTGAAGCATCACTGGTTAAAGTACCACATTTATAAAGGTAAATGCATATGATCTTGACATTGCATTATAGTCACCTTTAGGTGAACTATAGCATGGTAGCAGTGCCTGGTGAAGGGAATAATCGGTGTTTGTTTTAAGAGTAGGCTGGAGATAATTTAAATAATGCAATGCCAAGTGAGTAAAGTTACTGCATTAATTGTTGAAATGTATGGCTTTCAGATCGCGGTCCCGATCTCCCCGTAAGAAGAGCTTCAGCCGTAGTCGCAGCAGGTAAGTGCTTGTGGATTTGGTAAGGTTGATTAAATGAAATGTCATTCATGCTGATAAACTTCCTGCTGAATTTCCATAGCTTTGAAAAAAATTGCCGAGTAGCAGTGCTTTTTAAGAAGAGAAAAATTAGCCTTTCCTCTTGCCTTGATGCTTGTGTGCGCACACTAATGTGTCGACCTTGCCCCGAATGTTTTTCAGGTCGATCCCAAGAGAGGCTCGCCGCAGATCATTCTCCAATGATCGCCCCATAAAGAACCGCTCTCCTTCCTTCTCTCGCTCTCGCAGGTACCGAGAAGAGTAGCTTTGGTTGCACCTTGCAATGCCATTGTGCACTGTCAGTACTTTAAAAAAACTGAATTTTTCCCCTGTGACCCCCCCCCCTCCCTCATAAGTAACTTTTCTATTTTTGTGTGGAAATTAATTGGTTGCCGTTTCTTTTTAACAGCCGCTCTCACTCTCCAGACAGAAAGTAAGTTCTTTCTGCAAGGCACTGGAAGTTGAGAAGATGGAAGTGGTGTGTTGGTGTTAATTTTTATACAGATTGTAAGGAAGTGACACGTTCATTCATTTCACCACAATGTTGGCGGCATAGTATAAAGTTAGTTGGACTTTTTTTCCCCTATCCACAGGAAATATCCCAAAGCTATGTTGCTGCAGTCTGGTAAATGAAATTGTTCCAACCTTTGCTCACATGTGACTGTTTGCAAAGCTGTCTGAAGTGTGCACACGTGCAGTTGAACTTATTTTTTCTATATTTAGTTCAATACTTAATGTTACTGTCCAAGTAATGTAGCTGAAAAGTTTGCATTGTTACTATGAATTGGCAGACATTGCTGAAATTTAGTGCAACGTTTATTTTAAGTCTTGTGTATATAATTAATTAACAATTTAAAATCAAGTTGCGCTCTTTAGATGGCAGTCTTAGTTTGACAATTGTGTTAGTGTAGGCACAAATGTATGGGTACATTTGCCATAACCCACAGTCCCCGTTACACACTGTTCAACTTAAGTTTTATTATTTCTTGTATGTTTGACCATTCAATAAAAATTGAAAATGAACAATGTTTGGAGTTTTTATTGTATGTTAATGTTAAGGTTTACAGGCAGCATGACCTTTAGAGCCTTATACATGGGTTTCAACTAATGGAGTAAAGACTGGAGGCACTGTTTCCACATCCAGATATATTTCGCATTGTTTACAACATGGGTTGTGCTTATGAATACCACTGCAGTAAGTGGGTCCAAAAGGCTGCTTCTCGCAGCTTTGTATGGGGAATGTTTACAAAAAGATGTTCAATTTCAAAGGATAAGGCTCTTATACTGCCAGTCACAATTATATTTTTACAAAAGTGATTCTGATATAAAAGTGACACTTAATATCCAACATGTCAGTTATTGGCACGTCCAAGCATTGCTCTGAAAAAAAAAATGCCCCTAAAATGTGTTCTTACCCAATTTGGGTTTTACATGGTAATCCTTGCCCCCCGTGTCACTCGCAAATGACTCGTGTCCTCTTATCTGGAAAACCGATGCTGGAGCAATAACAGAAATACAAATTGCTACACAAGCATTGCTACAACCAGCTTTAGGAGAAATACTGCATAAACCAAATGCGATAAATGCTAGAATGTTACCTTGAGCATAAGTACCACAGCACTTCAAAAATAATGCAATTAAAGCGCTATAATTTAAGTTCCAGTTTGTCATGTGCTAATGCTGGAATGCATCATTTTGCAAGGTTGTCCACAAAGTATTTTGCACTACAAATGAAAGCTATGAAATGGGTTGACAGGCACATGATGCATGGGTACCCAGTTGAAATGTTAACTATCTTAAATAAGAGTTAACTGGAAAGGGAATATTCCTATTACATGCAGTGCATGTTCAAAGATGGATTGCCTATGATAGTCACTTGGTGTGTACCTCGTTGAATCTCAAAAATATTTGGATGGGTACTAGGCACAAAGGTTTATTCAGGCTGCCAGAAGAGGGCAGTGCAAATAATTATGAAAAAAATTGGTTTCACTCTGGCAATAAAATGGGTGTTAAGATGCTCAAACACGAATTTAAAAATTTTGCAATGAATCATGTCTGGATTAACCACAGCACTTGTGGTGAACATGCAAATAAGTTCTGATATGGCATTCTTTGAAACTGATTGACCACTACACCAGAGATGGCCTTCTTTAGGGCCTAGTCTCACCAGGATGAGACCAGAGAACGCCAAAAGCCGAGCAGTAAAGACAATGCAACTCGAGTATTTATAGCTGGGGGTGAGCAGCTACACGAGACTTTTTTTGCCAGTGTCGATGTACTGTACACGCTCCCAATCGCCAAGACAATGACCAGCATAGTGAAGTACTGTATGGTCAAATAACATCCACGTGGCATCAAAAGGCCCTCCCTCATCCAGCACTAGATTGAATGATTCAGTGGTTGATCAAGAGAAAATTGATGACATTTACAAGGCAACTTAGGAAGTTTGCAGCAAGGCCATTTATAGGTTTTCAAAAAGACAACACTTGATGTGATCTTGTAATTTTTACTATGGTCATTGTGAAAACCTCAATCTTCACATTCAATACAGACTTGGTAACATGGCACAATTTGCCACCAACTCAGTCACAACGTAGTGCTTCACCTTTAGGAAATGCATGAAAACTACAAAACTTGACGGTAGTGCACATTGCGCTAAATGTATGTATGCAAATGTGACATTTTCATGGAGTGTTGCAATATTTTACGTGGGCAAATCAAGTGATAATTTGATTAAGGGTCGTGCAGTGATGTTTGCCAAGTCTTCAACGGCAGTCGAGCTTTCAGTTGCCAAACACCCGCCATTCCGATATCCGTGCACCAGATTGTGAACCACTGCACCCCAAATTCAGCAGAGGCACTGAAAAAAATCCATTCAGGTTGCTATATAAATCCACGTGCAATAATTTACCAAACATGTACCTTGAATTGCAAAGCGATAGCCTGCACAATGGTATCGCAATGTGTGTGCCAGGATTTCCCAGCAGTATGCCACTAATTCAGTGCTTCTCAACCCTGTACATTCCATGGCACACCTCTGCTTGTTCGATCTGTGTGGCACGCCAAGCTAAAATATCACTGTGAACCCGGGTGGGTGGGTGGGAATGCGTTGTCGGTGAGAGAATTCCCGATCCCTTGATTATCTAATCGAGAAAATGGAAATCAAGTGACGCTGCCAAAGTCCGTGACAATTCACCAAACGGAGTATTGATGTATGAGTCTCCGTATTTGAGCGTATTCACGTCTGGATATCACATCTCGTCTCTCTGCGTTGTTTCCCGTGTTTGAGTGTCTTCGTGTCTGTTTACCCAACTGGGCAACCGAGGGAGTTTAGGGGTCCAGCGTTGGGGGCTGACGGCTGTACTGCGACCGTACTGTGCATACGTGACCAATGGAGGGGGAGGCTTGAGTTTCGTTCCTATAATTATGAAATGCCCGCGACACAATTGGGACTTGGTCGTAGCACACCGGTTGCCAAGTACTGCACTAATTCATGTCGGTGCCAGTTAGCTGGTGTTGCTCAGTGATGCTTGTTTCAGGCAATTGATCAAATATCCTACAGTGATAATCATGTCAAGATGATACATTGAAATGATAAAATACCAATCTTGATTTGAAGCTTTCGTGACTGCAGGAATCCATACTCTTTGGTTCTTTCGGTAAAGTCACGTAGTTCGAAATAAAATAAATCACGACGTTTCGATCGCAACACAAGCAATCATCATCAGGTGGGAAAACCACAGCGCTCACGCAGCGCTCCCTTCCCCCTACCCCACCCCTCTCTCCCCTTTCACCTCCCCCCTTTCTTACCTATTTCACCTCTTGCCACGGCAACTCTTGCTGTGGTTTTCCCACCTGATGATGATTGCTTGTGTTGCAACCGAAACGTCGTGATTTTTATTTATTTCCAGCTACGTGACTTTACGGAAAGAACCAAAGAGTATGTAAAATACCATTGAACATGAAAAATGTAAAAATCTTTCCGAAGCCACTGTTTAATGACGCTCTTCTCCTCGTACTGCAACTCAAACTTCATTATTCCGCAATGTCTAAATCTTGGTTGAAGAACCTTAGAGAACTTACTTCTCAGGTGAAGTGTCTGTAAAGTTGCGTGTAAAGTAAAACGCGTATTTTTTTTCTCGTGTGTATATGCTTTGATTAATCCACTTAAAATCTGTCATGTAAAAGGAAGTCACTTTATAAATGCAGGTTTGGAAAGAAAAATAAAGAGTCCAACCAAAAATATATCAACTACCTATATAGTCATACAATAAGATCAAGTTTAAAACTAATGGGATTATGAGTTAATATGATAAATATTTTTAATCACGTTAGACATATACAATTTAGAACACTTATGGCACTTTAAGGCGACAGACCCGAGCAAAGTGCCTAACAAGTGATCACGTGGATCTTTCCGGCTCCTCTGCATTATGAGATGGACCACTTGCTATTTTGTTACTTGATGAATTTAGTATTTGCATTTCATGCATCTTTCAACAGATTTTTTTGTAAATGTGAAATTTGCTCATCGGCAATGGCCACGTTTCCTTAAATGTGCATTTTTTTGTTCATCTATCTTGTGTAGTTAAAATTAAAATCTGTCATTTCAAATGGTATCTTCAATTGTAAAAGTTAAACAATTACACTATAGTGTTTTCATTTCTTCCATCAAGCACATCCATATATAAATGTCAAAACTACAGCTAAAAAGGCTTTGTATTAAGCATTGGCAATTACATTTGGTTAAAAAAATGTCAATTAAAAAATACTGTACTGCTAATTTACAGAATGGAATGGGACTTGGCATATATTGGCAACAATGGCCAGTTCTTAATGCCATTGAAGCAGACAAAATGGAATGGTGCTGGTAAGCTTTACAAAGCTGTAAGAACTCGACATACATGTGCCCTTACAGCCAGTATAAATGACATCCTGGCTAGCACAAGAGGCATCCATGGACGAGCTATGAACTCCAACTGGATAAGCAGACCGATTTTCACGTTAGCCAACATATAACACGCAAACGATCATCAGCGTTCATAGTCACGACTGACCACGCTTGTGCGAGCAGCTCTGCTTAGCCAAAAAAAAATGAAAGCAGGTAACATCTGCTTAAGAAAGTGTACAAAACACCTGTTAATGTCACACAAGAAGAGTCCCACGTATTTGCCAGCGCAAAACGCAGTACAGCCAGGGGACCAGGGTAAGCACAGTGACCGCCGAGCCTCAACTCCACCCACAATACACTTCGATATATCAACAAAACATTTTGACTTTGCTTTTCGATGTAAATGTAAAAAATACAATATTTCATATGCCTGCCTGTGATGATCGATAATAGAACTGCATGGTTAATGTCGACACCCCTACTTGATGGTGTTAGTTTGAGATGAATTAGCTCCACCTGCCAAAAAAGCGAGTTCTCCCTCATGCCAGGGGTGACCCCTACAGCTGCTGAGCGAGCAAATCACAAAGCCTTTGCGACACGGACTCCTTGCTGCTCCTGATGGTGAGACGGTACATCTGTGCGAGGGTGGGGAGTGAGCGAGAGGAACAAAGCAACGTGTCAAATGTGGCGCATTTGCCTTAATCAGGAATTCAGTTCAACCTGGTGAGATCCCAATTACAGGGCAATCCAACAAAAAAGGCAATTGCACAACAACGCATATAGAATGTAGTGTCAAACTAAATATCGTATAGAGTGCAAGCGTATCAGAACTTTGAATAAGGGCAAAAAATACACAAATCAATACGTAGCATATAGACTGAGTAAAAAACTTATCAAACGTATTTCCAAGCAATCGATGCCATTTAAGAGACAATTGAGAGAAAAATAGATGTTACTTGCAAAACACGATGCCAAATTGTTCCAGATTCATGAAGAGCTACTGATGTTAACTCAATTACCAAACCATGCAGATTGGGGCTACAGCCTCTAAACGTAATCGTACTCCAAAGCATGTATGTTGAACTTCTTTTGCACCATACGTAGCCAACAGTGCTAATCACAATAAACACAACCGGGGAAAACATATATGACACAACAAAGCTGGGTGTTTCACAAGAAACACTCATTGCAATACCTACAGAAAACAAACACACACGCAAGAATAACATTCAGTTGTGTGCTCCAGAGCAGTGCTTCTAAACCTCTTTCATTCCACGGCACAAATTCGAGCTTCCTCGATCTTTGTCACGCATTATTCATACTATTAGGTTTTTTCGGTAAAGTCACAGAGGTAAAAAATAAAAGTAAAATAAAAATTAATAAAAGTAAAATAAAAATCACGACGTTTCGGAGGCAACACAAGCTTCCGTCCTAAGGTCGAACAGTCACAGCACGCTTGCTGTATCAAGTACATGATACAGCAAACGTGATTTTTATTTTACTTTTATTAATTTGTATTTAATTGTTATTTTTTACCTACGTGACTTTACCGAAAAAACCTAAGAGTATGGATCCTTGCAGTCACGAAAGCTTCAAATCTAGCGCATTATTTACTCAACTACTTATGTGCGGTGGAGGGAGTTGAGAAGGCCAGGGTGGGGGGCTGACAGCTGTGCCGTACTGAACCAGGGCCAATGGAGGATGGAAGGTCGAGTGTAGCGGGGGAGGGGGTAAGAGGCTGGATCGGCCACTGAATGGCACAGAGAGTTCGTCTGTCCTAGCTTGTGAACAAATGAGGTTCTTTCATTTCCTACAATTCTCAATGAACATGCAGCACACCCGGGACTGCTTGAGAGGAGCACTGCTCTAGAGGAGCCTCTCCAGGTGTAGTGCGTCAAACGCGCGCTATTTACTCAGGAAAGCCACACCGAGTACAAAAAACGTTTTCAGTGGGATTTTGCCGACACCAATTATGTAGTGTGTTGCTAGCCTACCCTGAGGCATTAGCTGCCAGAATGTGTTTAGTACCTCCGACTGCATGTTGGGCTCCAACCGCAAGAGGCAGCCAATCTGTAAGCTTTTGGTGTGGATGATCCCAGCGCTCACGTAGTTGCCGGGGTTAGGGTCCACGCCTTCCAGCAGGGCCATTCCAGAGCCCAGCAGCTGAGTGCACAGCAAAACCACACAGTAACGCACCACCAATCCTGCAGGAACTCGGGAAGAAGCCAACAATAAAACCAAATATCTGTCAATAATGCTGTCCTAAGGAGGATCAATTATATAATAGGCATTTTTTCAGGATATAGCTCGTCTTCATAGTATGCAGCTTCATAGCAGATGGGCAATTGCCTAACAACATCAATCACATAATTTTTACTATTTTTGGCAGTGTTACTAATGAACATTTGAATGTTGTGAGTTATTGTTATTTGGGCTTATGCACCACTGTTATTGCAGTCTCGTACACGAAAGAACATGTGTATTCTGGACTATGCTCTTTATCATAGTTAAGTGGTGATAACATGTGGGGAATTGGAATTTGCTAAAAGTGTTATTGCTCGAGTGGCATTTTACAACTGGAGCTGGGTTATGGGTAAATGCAGCCACAAACCTTGGCTTTGCAGACTTCAGTGTCCATGGAATGCGCTGCTTTAAATATTTTCTGGGCCTCCTGCTGGGGACTGCATCAAAAGAAAATGATGACTGTAACAAAAATATTTTCATTGCGAAGAAGTTGCGATCAATAATATAAACAAGGTCAATATATCCGGTACCGTTAATTAGTAAGCATCATTTAGTGATGAACATTGCCTCTTTAAGACTACCTGCTGAGCTGCTTCCACCGAACGAAGAAGTCTTGAGAGTTCATCTCCGTGGGCTGGAAAAACTTGTTGATCATTATCGGCAACTTGAGGCTAATTTGCTGCACGGATCCACCATGCCTACAGGCAAGAGCAAGAGAAACACGAACGGAAGGGGGAAAAAAAAAACAACAACCGAGTATAAACGTTATTGCATGATGTCCACATTTACACAGTGATTACAATCAGAATCATAAAAACTCGTACAATAATAGTGTAAACATTACTCATAAGAATGAGTAAGACATACATAGTGCAATTCTTACATTAAGGCAATAAGATGAAATTACTTTCAATGTTTAAATTTTTATCGTGTGCAATTGTGATTGTTTGGCCTCAAACAGCAAACGTTTCAAGAGTTCCAAAGCTGAAAAAGACCATCAGTACATTTTTGTGTGTATCTAGGGTATCTAAGCATCCTACAAAAGACAAGATTAATCTATGATCCTTATGGTGGTACCCCGGGGTACCAAATAATACAAAATTGCCGAGGCAATTAAATATTTTATTTCTGGGACACTATTTTTCCCATGGGTGTTACTTAACTCCGCGACTGGGGAACCAATCAATCCGAAATCAGTGGTGCTACTCCGCGATGTCGAAACGCAGCGAGGACGATTTCGCTGAAACCCTGAACGTAGTGCATCGTGTACAGCGCGAGATGAGTCGATTGCCTCATCGCCGACCATCAACAGACTAAAATGACTGCATCACGGACATTATTCGAGAGCCGGGGTACTATGGAACCCCGGGGTACTATGGAACCCCGGGGTACCGCCATAAGGTTCCTATGACCAACTGAGTTACTTAATTGGCAATCAATTCCTGCTTTAGTTTAGGCCAGGTGTGGAGATCCTATGACCTATGAAGCAGATGATATTTCAGTAATTTCAAATAGCCGACATCCACATGAGTCCTACCACTTAGAAATGTCTGCAAACAATACATAAACAATTATATATCCATCACTTCCAGCATCTTAGCTGCATATCTATAACAAAAATTCAAACCAACATCAACCCATAAGTGAGTGTACATGTGTGGTAAATGCGAGCCCTAATAGTTTTTAACGTTCTAAGTGGACAACGCTAAGGTATGTGTTAAAGTGCAGAACGCCAAAGGTAGAAGATTTGAGAGTCCTGTTGGACCGTAAGTACAAGGTCCCTTACCCCCGGTTTAAGTAGAGTGGCTCGTCTGAGCTGATGGTGCATTTAGTGAAGGAGTTGCATGTGGGATGAGAATCGCTCACCACAGCTGCAGAGTGAGGCCAGGCGCCTCTGTGAAGTCGCCGATGCATTCGACGCGAAGCAGCTGCTGTACCTGGGCACCGGCATCCACCTGGGGCTGCACGGCCTTCTGGGTAATTATCAGCTGTAGGTCTCCACAGTCAAGGATGTAGCAGGGCCGGAGTGATGCACGCAGGTGCGTGTGCCACTGTCTCAACATTTACCGTGGCCTCAAAGTGAACCTAGCCTGGCACAAGTACCGTAGTGATGTCACCGCCACATAGTGGTGACTGTTGTTGTAGCCACTGCCAACACTGGGAACATCCACCTCCTGAGAAGTTGCACTGTGTATTGCCAAGTGAATGAAGTGGACATTGATATCCATACATAAGAAAATGTGCTAAATTTCTGAAAGGAATGTTCCCCATTTTTGGTGCACAAGATGTACCCTAACATATTGCGGTTTCTGGAACCACACAATAAACAACAAAGTACCGTATTTCAATATATAGCCCAGAGACTTATTTCTATACTCATTAATATACATATATAGCTTCGATCTTGATTTGAAGCTTTCGTGACTGCAGGAATCCATACTCTTTGGTTCTTTCGGTAAAGTCACGTAGGTAGAAAAATAAAATAAATAAAGAACCAAAGAGCATATATAGCGTGTTGATGTTAACCTGGATTCAGCTCACTGCTTTACTTTATTAGGCAGATAAGATTTTGTATAAACATATACAAATGTATTTCATATCAGGCAGATATATGGAGCATGTCATGCATTTGTATGACACAGCTTGGCATGCTGGTACAGGTTAAGGGACATTCTATTCATGTGTATTACAATTGAATCAGGACATTCAGTTACTTTTCAAAATGTCAAATTTGATTCCAAGAACACAGGATGAGATGTTACTATCCTTTGTGCAAGCACTTCCAAGAGTTCATGAACAGTGAGCCTGGTGAAATTTGGGGAGCGCATCGTCAGTAGTGTAATTACTGTCATTGTACTTGGGTGCACGTGGTTTTTAAAGAATTGGAAATAACTATAAGTCACTATAGCACTGTCTGCGAGGAATATTCTACAAAAAAAAAAAACTTGTGCAGCCAAGCCTATGCGCGGTTTCAAGGTTCAGCCTAAAATTAACTAAATGGCGACAGAAACGAGTCAGCCCAGTTTACAATTCAGGTGGGGCAAAAGTTGGAATGCAAGAGAAAGTTGGTAAGCCTGGACTTGATCAGGGGCAGGGAGTCAACAGCACCGATTGCCAAATGGCATCAAGGAATTCCAAAGTACAGGGGCCACAGAGGATACACAGCGATCTCCGCAGCGCTAAGGTTGACTTGCGGCTTTGACAGAAGACTGGAAGAGAGAGCAAGTGCAGTAGTGCTGTGGGGCGCCGTGGTGGCAAGATGTTAACTACCCCGCCTGGCATACAGTGAGGTCGTGGATTCGATCCTCACCCTGACGCCCGTATGTTTGGAGTTTGCATGTGCGTCTCTCCTCATGGTCGTGTTGTTTCTCCAGGCCTTCCCGTTTTTGCCTCCACATTTAGAGACATGCGTTCAGAGTATTTGACTGCTATAGATTGGCATGCGATAAGCCGCCACTTTGTAAAGCTATCATTTGTGGCCAGGACACTTCTGAAAAAGAGCTACATAGCTCAACGGGCATTACCTGGTAAAATAAAAAGTAATTTTTATTTTTATTTTAGTGAGATGAGAGGCGATCAGTAGGCATGGGTGAGTCCGTAGAGGATCTTAGTGATGACATTCTCGCAGTTAATCCAGGACTCTAATTTAGGAGCTGGTGGAGAGATTTAAGTATAGGTAGGGATGATGTGGCATAATGTTCGAACACGCTTTAAATTATATTGCAATGATGATCACCTACTAATAGACCAAGATGCATACAATGAGGAATGTGGGCATAAATAAACCTGACACATTCCAAAGCAGCCAACTCGTGTTCAGAAAACCCACACTGCCTCAGTGTCTGAGAAATGTTCAAGTGGTTGAATTGTACCTGGTTTTATACATGCACAGCATATAAATCGCTTAATTACAGCAACAGGTAATATTTAACCATGCAAATATTATAAATGCATGCTAGCAAATTCATTGATTGAAAAAGGATATTTGCTTGCAGGTCTCCTGGGTATGCGATGGTGGGAGTGAAGTTCTGGAACTGGCTGGAGGTCTTGTTTCCATAAAACAGACACACCTGGCCTGCACGGTTCATTCACACAGAGTGCACAGTGCACCATCGTCATTAAGTCGTTGACACAGGGTGGGATGCAATGCGAGTGACTGAAACTCGGCGAGAAATGGACGTGCACAAACACACCGACGTTCTGGTGGTACTCGGACTTCACGCCAATCTGAAGAAAGCTATTTTCATACAGGACACCATTGTTCTTGCAGACAAACCTGCAAAAAAAAGAGCGTGGAAGGGACGCGATGACAAATCACAATGAAATAAATGCATTTGCTTAGTCTCTTCATATGAAGAGGCGGCGATGAATCATTCCAATTATATTCGATTTGTTTATTTGTTTCAGTTGGGGCTCTGAAGAGCAGAAATTCGGTCATGATGACCGCACAGTGCGCCCTTCTCCTCTTGCAAAGGCTGATGATGCGTTTCACATTAAAGGTGAGCATGTATGGTATGAGGCTTATCCTCCCCTTTGTGGGAGGAGAGGTTTCAATACACGTGTAATTAAATGTACACAGTATGCCTATGTGTTTCTATATTGTGTAACACATTGCTTTCCTTGTTAATGTCATAAAACACGTTGAAGCATTTTTCCCTCCTGCACCAGATTTTTGCACCGTAAGAAAGAACACTCATTTAAATTGAGCGCCAAATTGACCTCAACGAAATAATAGCAACTACATGAATCACTAAATGTTTTAGTACTGTCAGTGGACCAGTACAGACAGGTGCTCATGAATGACGGTGCATTATATCTCATACAATGTTGGTTAAACTGTACGTGGGCTGTCCATAATAAAAATGTCAAAATGACTGACTTTGTTATGGATGACAAATGGGCCACTGTGTTAAAATTAATTAGATACTTAAATTTAAACATAACACTACAATTTGCTTGGAAGCAGATCTCTTACAAAAACATATCTGTGTCAAATTGCAATAACGACAACACTACGCATACCGTCAACGCTGCAACTAATACAATCGTTATCACAGGAACGTGCAACGTTTGCCAACACGTTCAAAACCATCTTGCAATGAATGACAACCTACCGATGGCCCACGACACATAGCCAATGTGAAAACGTGAACACAAACATAAAACCCCACACTTTTTCAAAGCGGCCAACCCCTGCCCATAAAATACACACGTTGCCTTGGCAGCTGAAAATCGTCCCAAGCGCGTCGCACAGCTCACCTAAGAAAGTTCTCCTCGATGTCAGGCACTGCCCCGGCCTGGGAGCCCGCGGCATCTGCAAAAATGTCCACCAGTAGGGAGCCGCCGCCACTGCCGCCACCTGTGGCTGCGCCGCTGTGTCCCGCCAGCCCGGGACCAGAGCCCACCGGCACATGCACGGCTCCAACAGACGGCATGGGCTGCCAAGTACAGGAACGACCGCCAGGAAGCTACAACGATGCTGCGCTTACAAAGCACATCAAATAAGCCTGTCGTCACGTGTCCCGCGGCCTTGTCGGTTCTAGAAGCTTGGTGGGTCGATTTAGGCGACAAAATGGAAAGCTGATAAAAAATATCCTAATTGCTGAATAAGGGGTACTGGAATGGTAGTACTGCATTAGAACTTTGTTTCTGCAAAATGTAGGTTTGGGTTTGAGGTTCCTGGATCCTTCAACATGTTTTTCCCTGCTGCATCCAGCTCCCGTTCTCAGCAGGCCTGACTTTGTAACTCTCGCTTGCTGAAAGTTTATTTTCCGTGACCTTTATTAAACAGGGTAAGGTCACCGAGTTTTGTTTGATATGGTTACACAAACGCCCTGTTTGTAGTTCATAAATAAAACTTTTTGTTTTGCTTTCTATTGGCTTTACAGGGTTGCATTAAAATATCTCCTCTTGCCAAGAAGGTCTTGGCACTCTTTTAGTTTGTGAACACACATACAGTTTGCTTTTAAACATGAACTGGACTTGAAGGATGAGTGCATTCCTTTCAGACCACTTTTTTTACCAATGCTCCCAACTATACAGTGCCACCTTGCTGTCAGAGCACAAGCACGTTTATTGAAAGCTCAAGGAGGCCGGGTGGTTCAAGGGGTCAGAGAACTGAGCTGGCATCGTTAAGACCCTAGGGTTTGCAATGAAGAAACTGCCAGCGGTTAAACCGGGTTATCAAGCCTGGCGAGTTAATGGTCACCAAGAAGCCATCACATAAACTGGGTTCTGCAAATAAATTGGCTCAATTCCAGCTCTGCAAGCAAGTACATTTATGAACGCGCAACTCTTACAATCTATCTTATCATGTGTGCAAATTAAAATATCAGTCGGTCACGCAACAATCATTACTCAGAGTCCCAAAAAAAACACACACTTTTGTATTGAACAACGGTGAAGGCGAATGAAGAGGTTCTAGCCGAGATTTGGGCAGCGACGGTGCCAAGCGGTAGGTCGGTCGTACCGGTTTCAGGGAGCTGGGTGGTGCCGTGCCTTCAGAGCCTCCGTTGACCTCCGACCCCGAGGGTTTCTTGGCATCGTCGGGCTCGGTGATGGAGGTGCCCCTTTTCTTGCGCAGCTTCGTCAAGATGGAGGACTCGCGCTCGGGGAAAGGTGGCATCTCTTCCAGAACAGTCGCCTGTGTCACCAGGAGCGGAGCAACACAACATTTTTAGTTTACTGTGCTCCCCAGCCAGCGGGAACGCTGCTTTTCAACTGGGGTGACGCTGTGGCATAGTTGCATTATAACTTATTTCTTTAGAACTGCTTTTGTTGTCCTTCCCCTGCACCTCCGATTAGCACGGTTGGCTATGTACAGTGCAAAAGAAGTAAAACAACACGTAAATTTGGTGATCTATGTTCGATTCCTAGCCATGGCTAGGGCAGATGGCGGGTGATATCTGATCCAGTCCTGCCTACCCCCCCCCCCAACCGCATCACCAGCCTGCACTGACAACAAGCGAAGCGATCAGGGTAGGCTGACTCGCATCGTATGAGGAGGCCTTCCTACAGCAGGTGGATTGACAATGGGATATAATGACGATAGTATCACCAGAATAACAAGAAATAAAAACGAAGGACAAAAAATGCACCGCACAAATCCTTAAAACTGTCTAATGGCAGAAAAATACACCGGTTAATATTTTTGACAAATGCTTTTCTTCTTCATTAGATAAACACAAGGTGACCTTTTGATTTAAAGCTTTCGTGACTGCAGAGATTCATATTCTTGGTTCCTTCAGTAAAGTCACGTAGAAGGGAAAAAATAAAATAATATAAATATAAAACAATAAAAATGATCATATTTATATTCTTTTATTATTTCCCTTCTACGTGACTTTACTGAAAGAACCAAGAATACAAGGTGACCTATTAATTTTGCTTTAAGCAGTGTGCATCAAACTTGGTGAGGTTATTTTTTTTTATTTGTGCTTGTGCATCAATGCCATGCGGTCATTTGTTACATTTACACGTATTATTTGCATTGCTATTTAATTAATATCATGGTCTCCTCTTGTTCAAGTAAAAAAAAAACTTCCCTGTTGGCTGTCTTATCTGGATACCATCCTAAACCTAAAAACTGGATAACAGTGCATGCCCAACTGGTTCGATCCAGAGTGAAAGAACCAAGTGTGAGGTGGGTGATACTGGTTGGTGTTGTGTGTGAAGTATGTGCAAAATACAGAATTGAGTAGAAACAAACCCACTGGTTTTGCGTGGCACATTCTTTTATGTTTGTGCAAAAATAATTCTTGACACGTACACGGGCACTCGGACGTACTTTGCAAACTCACTAAAACTGGCTGTTCGGAAGCCACCTTCAGAGTGGTGTATTTAGATGAATGCGTGTGAACCTCTTCGGAATCAGCATATTTAGTTATACTGGAGGAATCCGATGAGCCATGAAGCTCTTTTTCACGGATGTCCAGTAGGGGTGGGTCAGAACGTTACAAACAATTAAAAAACACGATCAAGTGCAAAGTATAGAAAAGGGTAAACAAATCACTTAAAACAATATACAAATAAAACTCAACTAATTTTTTCATCTTACTAGGTAAAGCCCACTGAGCTATTAAGATTCTTTTTCAGAAGCAACTTGGCCACAAATGATAGCTCAACAAAGTGGATCATCTTTGCACACCAGAGCAGCTGGAAATGGAGCTACTGCAGATTCATTTAACATGTGGATCATTACAGCAAGGTGCAATTGCAATAAGCTAACAGTAATCATCGTGAAGACACCTATGCTTTTCGTGTCATCGATAGAAGTTTGAAACTTTGTTCATGAGAAAGCAATGTTTAAGCAACAGTCAAAGTTGATCAAATGATATCACTGCAGTGTCAATATTAAAGCATCTGTCAGTGGATGCCATTGCAATTAGAGTACACTTGACTGTGATTTGAAAGTCTTTTTTTCGAAGTTTCAAACTCATTACGGACAGCCTCACACACACAGCCTAGATATGAACCAAAAAGAGCTTAATCTGTCGTTTCTAAGTTACACCATCCTCTTATAGTAAGTGGCACGACACTATGTCTCAATAACGATGAACATACAGCATACGGTACAATGTACTCACGGTTAAAAGGATCCATAGTCTTAAGCCAGACTATACATGGTGTGGGGAGTGTGGGGTCTCAGGTTGGCATAGGCTCTGGTGGGACAAATAAAAAGGGGCCTCCGATCCAATTTCAATCCCTCCCCACCCCTTTAATCATAGCTCGGTGACTGGGCTGCACCGGCAAGTGCCCCCCCACCCCACCCCACCCCACCCCGTGCAGGTGCACCACCTGCACGCTCGGAGGGGCTCTCACCAGGACGTCGGTGCTGGCGACGTTGCTCAGGGTGAGGTACTCCACCGCGCGCTGCTGCAGCTCTGCGTCCGCGTTGCACAGCTGGTTGTCACTCCGCAGCACCTGCTGCACGCTGCTGCGGATCTCGGGGAAGAGGTTGATGAACTTGACGTAGGTGGACAGCAGCAGAGCACGTGTGGACGCGCTGCACAAGTGGAACTTGGAGTGCAGCAGGTTGAACTGCACTATCGGGCTGCAGGCATCAGGACAGGGTAAAACCGATGATTATCCAAGGGTCTTAATTAAACTGCAGCAGCAACAACTTGTCAATGTGGCCGAATGAATGATGTTTGAATTGATGATGTATATCGATAAGCAGCAGAGGTGTTGGCATCACCTGGAGCGAGGGTCTCCCGCGATGAGGTTGCCAAATTCACCCAACACGTACCCGCCCACTTTCACCATGTTCTCGTGGCACGACGGTGCTTGCAGGGCCTCAAACAAGCAACAATAAACATGTTACTACTTAATTACCGTTATGATTCGACAAACTATTAATCTATTTCGAACATAATGCGTGACATTAATTGCTTATTTATATAATTTGCGCTTAAACGATCCACTTTTGTCCAAGAAGCAGCTCTTTTGAGAGCTCAAGCGAGGCACATGGGGTCAACACAAACATACGCACGCTTCTCACCTCAAAAACGGTCTTGGCGGCGTAGCCCTGCACCTCGTCGTTATTAACGACGATGTGGATGACACGGTACCACACCTCCTCGCTCACGTAGTCGCCCGCCACGCGGATCAAGTTGAGCACCGTGTCCACGTACCACGTGTAGTCCACCGCGTATTTCTCCGCCAAGATCGCCACCTTCAGTACCTGCATTCGTCAACCCGGCAAGGCAAACCAACGTCGCAAGTAGGCCTCGGCAAGGTAAGGTAAAAGTTAAAAGGTAAAAACAACGAGCCTATTTTTACCCTACCTTTTACCTTACCACAATACAATCACTCTACCCTACCTTTTACCCTTTAGCAGGTAAGGTAAAAGGTAAAAAGCAACGAGCCTACCTTTACCCTACCCTTTAACTTACCCCTTGGCATGTCGACATCTTTACCCTTTACCCTTTTACCCAGTAAAAAGGGTAAATTACCTTACCTTGCCGAGGCCTAGTCACAAGCACAGCTTCAAACCTCACGGCCATGTCCAGATGGGCCGCAGAGGTGGTATGCAAATTTTAGAATGTAAAAAAAACACGAGCCATGATACCACACACAATGGCTTCTTTGATTAAATAAATACATTTTTAATTATTGATATTGGTTTCTGTATGAGGTTAATGAAGGGAAAAGAGGTTAAGCCCTCATCACAGCCATCTTTTCATCATTATTTTATTATTATTTATAGGGTACCTCCCATACCGTGTATCAGGAGGTGCCACAACAAAAGGGTATTTGAGATATTTTCCGAGGAATACATGGAGTGCAGACTAAATATAACGTCCAAAAACACGACTGATTCCCAACTTGCGGTTAGTGGACGGACCACTGTTGGTCTGCAAGGCCGTGGGAAGAAGTCTGCGCAACTATTGCAGACACTCCAATTTAGACTCGTTTTAATTTAGAAAAATCGATTATTAGTACATGGTGGCCCACGGGTCCAGCGAGGTTGAGAACCACTGGTATAGACAATATACACAACAAACGGAGAACAAACTAAATTGGAAATCTAAACTGTGCTTGATACAACTCTTTGAAGCATGACCTTCAAAGTACAAGGAAGAGACGTGGGTGCGCAGCGTACCATCTCCTCGCGGATGGAGTAGTCGGCGGTCTCCAGGTAGCCCAGCATCTCAGAGACGACCTGCTGCGCGTTGGTGCGGTCGCACATGCCGTACAGCAGGTCCACGGCTCGCTGGCGCACGCTCACGTCCCGCTCCGTCTAGCGGTACACGGGTTACATGCGGGAGCACGCCTTCAGAAACGTATTCAGCATGAACGAATTTGCGCTGCATGTCGCTCGGTCGGTTGGGATTGCTCGTCGAGTTAAATAATTACAAAAAATTTTTAATTAAACAAATTCTCGATTTGTAATTACACCCCGCACCTCCAACTCGCACGGTTGGCTATGTACGGTGCGAAAGAAGTTCAACATACATAATACATAAAGCCGTTTTCAGATTTTTTTTTATGTTATTCAATACAAAACACTTTTAAATGTATGTTTTGCCATGCAGCTCATTATAAAAAGTGTCAAAAAGCATGATGACCATAAACGATGACCATTTAACAATACATTTACAAAGTAGCAGCTACCATTGTTGGAAAAGCCAAACAAATACCGGGCAAACATGAGAATCATAATACCCAAAAGATGCACTGCGTCTTTCATCTATAGCTGAAAGCTGCTTATTGTATTATTCTATATAGATTTGCAGCGCTTTTGTCAATTGATTTCTGAATTAAGGCTGCCCTAAACCATCTCTATAATGGGGTTGTTTACCCATAGCTCACCACACTTGGTCAGTAGAGGTTGGTGAAGGGGGGAATGTAACTCGTCGATTTGCCGGGTTCGTCGAACAGAGTGCCAACTACTGCGCACATTTATTTTCTACGCAGCATCGATAATATGGCATTGAATTGTGCACATGTGCCACACCTTGAGGGCAGTGATGACTGTCTCCTGGTGCTTCTTGACAGCTTCGTGCGAGAACTCGGAGCTGGCGAGCAGGCACAACCCCTCCAAGGCCAGGTAGCGCAGGTTGGTCTCACGGTGCTGCAGGAACTGGCCCAGTTGATTGCAGGCGCGCACCAGCAGGTTTGGCTCACTGTGCACACAAAGTTTATCTTTAGAAATGTGCTGATCGACGAATTAGCTCTGCGCCTTGAAATCAGACTTGCGGTTTTGTGACATTAATACGAGAAATTGATATTCTTAGGTTTTTTCGGTAAAGTCACGTAGGTAAAAAATTAAAATTAATAAAAGTAAAATTAAAATAAAATCACGACGTTTCGGAGGCAACACAAGCTTCCGTCTTCAGGTGGAACAGTCACAGCACGATAGCTGTATCAAGGAAATTGAGTTCAACAGCAAGGCAGTCGGCACAAGATAGTACATGTTAGGTTTTGACCTCTAGCAATTTTGGTCCAACTGTTTTGAAACACATGCCTGCCTTGTCTAGCCTTTGCTCCCTCATCTTAACAAGAACTGGCATGTCAAATGTATTTATAAACACACTTAGTCAAACAAGAATTTTGGAAACTCTTGGGCAACATCACTATCCTATTGGATTTCAATTGGCTTCATCACAAACTACTCAATTATGTTAGCTGCATGATCAAACCATGCTGTAGTCATGACAGGCACAGTATATAACATTGGCATGGATGACGGCAATTTCATGATGATGATAGCAATGATGACGCCGATGATGACGATGATGATTATAATAATGGTGATGATGATGATAATAATGGTAATGATGACAATGAAGGTTGAAACGCACCTATCCTGGTGGATGATGAGGTTGATGGCCTCGAAGAGTACGGCATTCTTGGCATTCGAATGTTGCACCTTCTTGGACTTGGGTGGCTCCTGGGCCTTGTTGAGGATACTCTCCAGACACTCGTTCAATCGACCGCGCACGGTCGTTTCCTCTGGTTGCCAGCAACAAAGTATTAGATTATTATAATAAACGATTTCAACATGGTCCTATTGTTTCTTTACAGTGCTGCCAATACCATATAGCAACCCATCAACATATTATAACATAGTGCTTGCTTAATGAAATGTTATTGGATGATACTGGTCTGGAAGCAAATAGAATTATAAGTAAAATATTATTATTTAATGTGAAAACACAAAACTGTATATATGTTATTTCACTGTGCGTCACCAAGCTTCAAAGACCCGAAAAAAACGTGATCGCTCAACATCAGAGGAGTTATGCTATAGCCCTTGAGAAAAGCTCTAAGAGATTACATTAAAACATTCAGTCACACACTTTCAATTTTGCAAGATGATTTTTCAGATGCGCTAAGCTCTAACACAATGTGCTTTAAAAACGAAATCTGGAATGCTTATTCCTATAAAATAAATGTACTTATCGTTCACATTATTAAAATATTTTCAGTCCACACATTTTTGCTTACCAGGCAGCGGGAAACACTGCAAGAGCCTGAGCAACTTGACGGAAAGCCATGGTGCTTGAACATAGTAATACGTGTAATCCTGTAGGTCTGTGTAAGCAGCTGTCACAACCTGATGGCACAAATAAACACACTATTAATGGTAGGGTGACGAGAAGCAATCGTATAGGTCTGCACAGTGCTACCAGCTCCAGCTATAGGACAGCAATGTTTCATGAAACATTAAAGGTAACAACAGAGCTAACTTTGATGTGCCTCAATAGCAAGCAGCTGCACCGTTTTAAAAGAAACATTCTCTTGGCAAGACCACAAACCTATATTATTAATTTAATCGATATTGGCAGTGAACTGCAGGGAACAGGTTAGTCTTAATATATGTTTACTATAATCTCAGTTTAGGTGTCACATAGCGTTTTAGACAAGGTACAAATCAGATAAATTAGTTCTTATGTGAAAATGCCCCCGATCTCCCGTAGATATCAGAAGTTCAGTCAGGCTCAGCCTGGATAGTGTTTGGATGGGCGACCACCATGCATCATGTGTTTTGGCTGCAGGGATATATGGTTTTGGTTGGCAAACGATAGTACGTAAAAATCCACTATTGTACAATACTTCTATGCTCTTACTTTCACATAACCACACGGACCAGCTTCAAGTATGATCAAATGGCCCACACAGTGTTGGGAGGCACCTATCCAACAGCGAACTGGCAAAAAGCTATACATGTACATCCGAATATAAATCCCATTCCATATCGTTGTTACGTTGCCTCCCCCTGTAACGATACGGTTACCCGTTTGCATGAACACAAGCACAGGGACACCTGTCGGCAGACCCACCCTGCTGAGGCGCGACACAGCCAGGGAGACACTGCCGCGGTACTCATCAGGGCTCTTCTGTGCGAGCGCCGTGATGAGGCTCGCCGCCGCCGTAGCCACCCCCTGCCACCAGCACACACGCGGCCGCACAAGGGGCCAACGCCACGTAAGTCGTGAACACGCTCAGCCACCACTGCTCATCGCTAGCACTTGCTGTGGAGGCCTGTGAAAACCATCTCGGTGGTACACTAATAAATGTAATGCCAAGCACGTAATGATGCATTGACTAATTCGAGGTTGAACGATATTTTCCAGCCGACCGAGAAATTAGCGTGTTCTGGCAGGCTACGTGACGTGATGAAGCATGCAGACGTTGTGACATCACACAGCATCCTGACATCGTAAAGTCTGTACGTGCGCCCACTAATCTCGACTTCTTGTGTTCAGGTCTCTCATCTCTATCCTGTTTTTTCATCTCACTAATCTGCAACATGTCTCAGCGAGCTATATCTCTCGGCGGGCCATAGCCGGGCGTACCACTCCAACAGCCTTTGTGGGCCACATCTGGGTTGAGTGCCTCCAAATGAAGAACAATTAATTGATTAAATTTGATTTCTACACCCGAGATACATCAATTGAATCATACAGTTCGATATAAGCAACAGAAAGATGGGATAATACAAACGAGGCAGGATCAAAATTTGACCAAAAATAATTTATTCTTAAACTGAATTATAACCCCCAAATCGTGAACAATGCAATCAATCACTGGGGAGAGTGAATCACTAAATGCCTACTTAATACAATGCATTACTTCGTAATCTTAGAAGCATGCGACTCAATTAAACAAATGATCAACATATAACAAAAGGATGTAATGCGGATCCAAGCTGTTTCAAGAGTCAAACAACGCTTTGGAGTCTAGCATGAGCAAAGAGTCTTACCATGTGCTGGTCATTGAGGAGGTGGATGACACGTGATGCCCAGTCACCTTGCGGCACGAGCTCAGGGGAGCCCCGAATCAAACGGAGCAGGCACAGCGCAGCACTCTGCTTCACACCGTGCATCGTGTCCCTGCACATTGCCATATCAGACATTCTTTTTTATCAAGTTGCAATTTTCTTTAGATAAGTAATTAAAGTGGACGATACCCATAAAAGTTAAATGTACATGTTTCAAACCAGACTAATTCGAACTTCATCTAAAAAGTATTTATGCAGTCTAAGACACTGCACACAACTCTATCTCGATCCTCATAGCCACCCAATCGCATCAGTCACAACATGTTACGGTAATAGGACATTATTATTTTCATGTTGTTGCAGCACCGCTGAGGTGGTGTAATTAAATCGGCTCATGTGCCAGGAGCTAGATGGATTATTGCTTCGCAAGACTGACAAGAGATGGTGACGGTTTTGGAAGGTCTTCATCCAGCAGCGGAAAGATCATCGCTGATGATGACCTTGACGAAGAAAGAGGACTCACGCAGAGATGAGCAGCTTTGGGATTTCAGCAGCCAGCGCTTCGGCCATCTCTCGGCTGCCCACGTTGGCGATGCAGTGCAGAGCCAGGCAGATGCTTACGGGGTTGCGGCTCATCAGATCATTCTTCAGGGCATTATTGATCAACCTGATCAACTCGCTGTTCGAGTTCACGAGCACCGAGATGAATAGGTAGCCCTACAAAAACGCATTTTGTTAGATACAATAATGTCCTGTCGTAGATCGGGTTTTCAGCTGTTGATGGAAAGGATGAGCGCAAGAAGACGAAGGCGCACCCAGTCGCCCCCGCTCCACCACAAATTCTGTTTAGATGGCCATTGTAAATCAGACCATTTTTTAGGTTTTTCATAAACTTTTTACAAGGAAGTAGTCCTGACAGGAGATTAATTTGCACCCTCTGAATAGTGCTGCTGTGTGCACTAATGGATGTAGATACAGGCATTGCAAATAAAATGTACTATAATCGTGCAAGCAACAAATCAAATTCTCACTTTACAGCAACAACAGGGGGGCTTAACGTCTTCAGAGTTCAAGTAAGTTAAACACGACAGGACAAACATCTGCTTTAATTTTTCATAAGTAAAACCAACAGGTTTCTACCACGCAAAATGTCTTTCTAAATGACAAATGCCTTTCTCTCTTCATTTTTCAACACTGCTTCTAACAGTTTTAAAAGTACAGCTGTGTAAATTCCTGCATTGCTGACGTTCTATGTCACATGTCGGAAACGTACAAAGGTTATTTTTTTTTACAAGGAAATATACATTAAAGCAAGTCATTAACGCAAAGGGGTGTACATATCTCGCGTGTTAATGCATAGCCAGACACCTTGGCTGTAACCATTTTCTTCAGAAATGTAACTTCCGTCTTGTATTTTAAATCCAATATGAACACTTGCTAGTTACAGGAAAATTCCATTTACAATATAAACGAATGAGAATAAAACTTGAATAAAATTAGTTTCTAAAATCATAGCTCATCGTAGAAAACAATCCCTGACTTACAATCTGCTTTTCGGTGTACTTGTTCGAGCTGAGCAAGTTAACGGCCTCCATGTGGCCAAAGTCGATGTCGTGTCCCAGTAGAAATATGAAGAGCAGTTTGCACACATATTTCTTCTTGCTGTAACCGTCCAATGGCTTGTCTCCTGCTCAAGGATAAAGGGGGGGGAAACCCCCCGCACAAACTTTGTTGGCAGATCAATAGAGAAGGGGGGCTCTCAAACATGCCAGGAGCAAGTGGTGTTTATTTTTAGTGCTATTCCAAACGGTGGACATATGGGTGGCTGTTGGGAATGCTTATCAACCACTATGCCTACGTTCAATAAAAATAACCAAGAGGCCACGTGATGACAGTTTCCCCTATTGACGACACATTTTTTTTCCAGGCTTGCAAAAACAAGACTAGTTCAGAGAAACTTGAATACAAGGGTAAACAGAAAAAGGACAAAGCAGGACTCGTGCACTGCTTCCCGTTGCAAATGTTTATCTCTTCCTGAGAAAAGAATAGTTGCTGAGCAACTTTTTAAGCAACGGTAGTGACAGACACGTACGTATACGGCATCTTTGACTTCGGAGTATGTAAAAACACTCACCCTTAAACTTAGATCTTATATTTGCAAGTTCCTTATTGATCCTTTTTATTTCGGCTTCTTTGCTTTTGCCTGAAAATAAACAATCCACAAAGAGAGAGGAAATCCCATTCATTTCCAAACTAAAATACTAATAAGACACAGTACGCCACAAAAATTGACAATTACACATTACGTAACGGACGAGACGTTTTCAGATAATTGAACGCAAAACTGCACTTGGGAGGCAAGATGTGTTTAAACATGCCCCTGCATCACCAGAGCCCTGTAAGGTGTAAGTTGGCTCATTAAGCATCTCAGCTTCGTTTGATCTCACTAGAAGTGAAAGTGCTTTAGAAGGCACGTTAGCAGATAAAATGGGTCAATGTCACTTACAGTCTCCGGGTTTCCATAAAGAAGAGGAACAGCGAGGTGTATCCCAATCAAACTGTATTCACATACACCCAGTGAGTTGAGTGCCTTTTAATTACTACTACAAGCTCCTCAAATCTTGGAACTCAATTTTAACCCACTTCCCAATGTGGTATCGACAGCAAACTTGGTATACTTATGTCATACTCATGACAATACTATATTATATCATAAAAATTCAACAATATATATTTTTAAACATTAATTTTTATATGGCATGTTTCGGCTTAGGTCTAATTGTCCACGGTCAACTAACGTTGGCTGTAATTGCCCACGGTCCCTTATGTTATGCCCCACGCTTTTATTTTCAGTCAATTACAACTACATGTCAGGAAATATAAAAGCATATAATGCAAAATACTTGAACAGAATTTTTTGACTTTTTTGTACGTTTAATAAAAGCGTGTTAATTTTTTTTTCTAACACCAAATTATTTATCTTTAACGGCCATTTTCAATTCGGTTTCAATTTTTCGTATGGAGCTTATCTCAGCATACACTCATTTTCACCGCACACACAACGAATGCATTTTATTCGACAAAATATGAAGTAGCCGTAAATTAGTCCGCTCTCCATCAACATTTCTAACGGAATGGACTGGGCCCTTTTTTATCAACATAAAGCAGCTGGAAAAGCAGGGTTATCGTTAGTTGTGCCACAATTCGGTTAAGAGTTGTGATATTAACTCGGGAAAGGCGGCTCTGTGTGAAACTAAAGCCAAGAATTCGGCCGTGATTACCGTAATGGATCAGTGGTACGTGTAAATGGCAGGGGTTCTATCGATTTGAGATGGGTTAATTAAAAATGATGTTTGGGTCAGGCTTAGGTTAGGACCTAACCTCATTTACAAGACGACAACAATTCGCCAATTAGTCTGGGGGTAACAACACCACTTACATTTTGGCTTCTTCAACGGGGCCAGTGTTACGTTTAGGACTAAAATCTCACTTAATTTAGGACCAGAAACCCGACTCCAAGCTTGGCCTAAACGTCTACTACATTTAGCTGCGTCAACCAAAGTGTAGCAGAAGCAGCAGGCAAAGGGTGAAGTCAAAACCACGGCCCCCAACTTCAACAGCCTCCCAATGGCCCTCCACTGCATGATAGGAAGTTGGTCCGTGTAGTTGGTGGGTGGTGATGGTGGTTGGTGGTGGTTGGTGGGTGGTGATGGTGGTTGGTGGGTGGTGATGGTGGTGGGTGGTGATGGTGGTTGGTGATGGTAGTGGTGGTGGGTGGTGATGGTGGTTAGTGGGTGGTGATGGTGGTGGGTGGTGATCGCGGTCGTGTCAAGCCGCGTTGAGGAGGTTTTTTTTGTTCTTAAACATTCATTTACGAACACGAGAAGACGAACGTGGCCTAGACTTTCCTCCACATCTCTCCCCACGAACACTTTGGTGGCTGCTGGTGGTGGTTGTGGCTGGTGGTGGTTGTGGCTGGTGGTGGTTGTGGCTGCTGCCGCTGCTGGTGGTTGTGGCTGCTGGTGGTTGTGGTTGCTCGTGGTTGTGGCTGGTGGTGGTGGTTGTGGCTGGTGGTGGTGGTTGTAGCTGGTGGTGGTTGTGGCTGGTGGTGGTGGTTGTGGCTGGTGGTGGTGGTTGTGGCTGCTGGTGGTGGTTGTGGCTGCTGGTGGTGGTTGTGGCTGCTGGTGGTTGTGGCTGCTGCTGGTGGTTGTGGTTGCTGGTGGTTGTGGCTGGTGGTGGTGGTTGCTGGTGGCTGTGGTTGCTGGTGGTTGTGGCTGCTGCTGGTGGTTGATGGTGGTTGTGGTTGCTGGCGGTTGTGGCTGCTGGTGGTGGTTGTGGCTGGTGGTGGTTCTGGTTGCTGGTGGTTCTGGTTGCTGGTGGTTGTGGTTGCTGGTGGTGGTTGTGGCTGCTGGTGGTGGTTGTGGCTGCTGGTGGTGGTTGTGGCTGCTGGTGGTGGTTGTGGCTGCTGGTGGTGGTTGTGGCTGCTGGTGGTTGTGACTGCTGGTGGTTGTGGCTGCTGGTGGTTGTGGCTGCTGGTGGTTGTGGCTGCTGGTGGTGGTGGTTGTGGCTGCTGGTGGTGGTGGTTGTGGCTGCTGGTGGTGGTGGTTGTGGCTGCTGGTTGTGGCTGCTGGTGGTGGTGGTTGCTGGTGGTGGTGGTTGCTGCTGGTGGTGGCTGCTGCTGATGGTGGTGGTTGTGGTGGTGGCAGCAAAAGTAAAAGCCCCCCCCGTCACAAAAGGACTGGGCCGCTTGGCTTCGGCACAAAAACCCCACCACGCCCCGCGCACAAAGACAAAGATGCCCCGTGTAGCCCCCGACAAGGCTGCTGGGGGGCAAGTGCCCTTAGCGAGGAAGCCGCCACCACCACCACCAGCTATGAAGGGCCGCACACCGTGACACACACCGTGACACACGGTGGGGGACCTGGTGGCGGCCAGCGACACCACGCCCCGACCGCCTTTGTCTTCCCCGGTGGCGATGTGTTTACGACACACCGCACCAGCTAATCATTTAATGCTGAGTCGACCTAGAAGGGGAGGGCCCAGGACCGGTTCAGATAAATCGTCGACCTGGTGATGATGCCCGTGACCGTAGCGCTGACCGCTACATTACCAGCTCCCCCACGGATGAAACACAAGTCAGTCACAGCCAACAACATCCTCGTGATAAGACGATCCAAAGCTCCTCGTTGACACCGACAACACCGACAACAACGACAGCAACAACAGCAACAACACAAAGCCAGACTCACAATTCCTAATGTCGGATATGAAGACGGCGAGCCCTCGCATGCCGTCCCCCTTGGACACGGCAGGCATCTCGGATTCGTCGCTTGCGCCGAGCCTGGCTCCCTTGCAACCACGGCCGAGACTTCGAAAAACACCCCGAGTCGAGGCCTTCCTCCCTCCTTCCTTCCCTCTCTCTCTGCTCCTCCTCCTCCTCTTCCACCAACACCACCACCACCACCAACCACTCACCACCCCCACGGGTGGCGCACGGACCGTCGGAGATTCGTCTATGCCGGACGAACGTGGCTTGGCTCTTGCAACAGTCAGCCTTGTCCTCCTCCCCCTCCTCCTACCACCCACCAAACCCACCACCACCTCTTTCTCCTCCTCGTGTTTCTGTCACAACGCTCCGTCGGTATCTTCTTCTTCTTGAGACGACGGTGGTTGCTTTGGTGGTTGTTGGTGTGCGGGGGTGGAGGTTTCCACGTCGCAGACGCAAGCGACGTAAGCGAAGTGGTCAATGGTGAAGTGGGAGGGGAGAGAGATGTGTCGTGCAGGGGCGGGTGGAGGGGATGCCCGAATGAGTCCGCCTCCAGCTCCTCCTCCTCCCTTCCCCTCCTCCCCTGCTGCTGCTGCTGATGATGATGCTGCTGTGGTGGTGGTGTCGGGGGCTTGGCTGGAAGTGATGAGGAGTTGTACACCGCTAGCTGCCAGTGCTATTCAGTGGCCTAAAATGAAATGTTTCGCTCCGGATGATCGCTGCAAAGTATGACCTGTGTTTTGATTTAGTGTGCTGATCTTAAAGGTGCATTGAAAAATTATAATACTCCGATTGATGCTCCTGCTGTTGTGGAGTGACTCATGCAGCCAGCTATGGCTGCAGGGTTTTGGTAGTACATGTTGTTTGTCGTTTATTGTGAAGATTCCGTCACAGTTCCTATGATCACTGTTTCATTGCTTTCATGGCTTTATTTTGTTGATTTCGAAAAGTGTATTGGTTTAGCCATGTTTGTTTGTTGTACGGAGTGAGACTGATGGCCTTAATCTAAGTTGTCTTGTGGTTGTTGTTGTTTGACTTGCATCCCACTGGGATTTTTGCACACAAGGTTGGTGTACGGTGATTTTTCTGCAATATTTTGCTGTCTTTTCTTGGATTTTCTGTTTGCACATAGTCACTTTAAGATGTTTTCTTGTTCATGTTTTTTGTTTGTTGCGGTTGCACCCGATTCAAGAGCCGAATGGCTCACAGGGCTATACCTAATAAATGAACTTTGAACTTTGATGGAACTTGGCTGGAAGTGATGGGGCTTGGCAGCCTTGGCTGTCGTTTCGTTGGGTGGAAGGGGGTCCCGCAATCTCTCACTGTGGACTCCCCAAGAGATGGTCGATGCGGAGTGCTCTTTGTCAACGACCGCTGGCAGGCCCCCAAACATCGAAACTTGTGATGACACTGGGTTGAAGGGACGGGTCTTTTTTTTTTGGGGGGGGGGGGTTTAGATCGTGTAAAGATATAAATGTGTCGTTAAACCCGCCACCACTCGACCTTAACGACACATTTATATATTTACGCGATCTAACCCCCCCATAAAAAAAACTCTATTATGGATGATATTGGTCGCGAAAGTCTATGGGTTAAACTGGGTTGAAGATGTTGCTCGCTCGAAAACAAATGCTGGTGGACAATATTAGTCTGCGAAGCCAAGATGGGCAAAATGTGTCATTTATTCGCGCAGACTGACAATGGAGGTGTGCTTTTGTATGCTTTTACAAACTCTGAAAGGGCAATCGACAGGTATTATACTTTAAGGCTAATTTGTGCTGTGGATTCACAGAGGCGAAGGGGCAGAGGGAATTACCGTCCACCCAATCGGGGCTGTAGTCATGGGATGACAACTCTGGATAGCATCATAAAGGAAGCAGAGATTATAATCAGTGATCCTAACACGGAATCAGTCTCTGGTTCGTATGGGATTCGACATGTACAGTCGTTAGTATGGATTTAGTATGGATACAAATCTGGATAATGGGATCATATTCTGTCCATTATCAGATCATACAATATTCTGGTATTACATCACATTTGGCCTGGCATCATTTCGCCTGGCATATTTTTGTTGCCTTGGATATCACTCACTCATGAAATCTATACTCAAGTGAGTAGTTGCATCAATTAATATAGATTCTCAATGTCATGACGTATCCAATTGCACGAATATAAAGTCTGCCAAATGTCCATTTGATTTCTGCAACCAAGAATGGTCTCTAGATCCCCAATTAGAAAACATGCTATCATAATTATATGATGCAGGGAGGGAAGGCGTGGCAATTGTTACACCTCTGCTGGTTAGCAAGAAATGTCACTTTTACTGAAAGTTAATGTCTTGAGATTCAAACTGACTGGATCTAGGTAATTCATAATAAACTTTTTTGGGTTAGATCGCGTTATTTATAAATTTGTCATAACCCTCCACCACCCGACATGGCCAATCAGCAAAAAAGTGTCACGTTGACAAAAGACAAATAGTTCACTACTTTAGCCCACCGGTGTGTTGGATTTAGGTAAGACTGGCCAATTTTGGATCAGATTCTGGGTAGTATGGGGATCAGACTTTTGAGCACTGGTGAGTCGGTTGCTGGCTTGCTACTGCTTACAGCAGAACCCTATTGGATCAGACTGTGGCTCCGAATTGACTGAAAACACTGGCCAATATGGGATTGAGCCTGCCTGTTGTGATCTCGTCTTATTACTGGGTATCATGAAGTAAGACACAAACTACTATCGTACAGTATTCAGACTCAGGATACAACTCTGGTTCGTATGGTTTGTCAGACTAAGGTTAGTATGGGATTTTATCTCAACTTGTAATAACATCCTCCCTGTGTTAATATCATTATACTGGATTGTGTTGTTTACACCAGTTTGTTAACCTTATTGCTGCTGCTAGCATTTTGTTAACGTATAACCTTTATGCTTAAGTAACAATAATGCAAATTGTTCGACTCAGAAATGTCTAAAATAGCCTTCAACATTCTTGATTTTAAGCTTTCGTGGCTGCATGTTTTGGCAATGACCCTCTCGTGTGGTTTAAAGGCCCATCCGTCAGAGTCGTCAACAACACTGCAGAGGCAGCCACACGGTTTGCAGAAGATGTCTTCCGTCAGTTTTTTAAAATTTTTGCCGGACCTCATCTACCTCTTCCGGAAGAGCAATTCCTTTCAATTCCTCAACCGGTTCAGAACAGGATTTAATCTACCGCTTGTTTTTTTGTATCTTCCAATTCTTCCGGAAGAGGTCTACCGTCCGTTCATTTGCAATCTTTCTATTCCGGAAGATAACCAACTTCCGCTTAATCGTGATTTGAAGCTTTTGTAACTGCAGGAATCCATCCTCTTTGGTTCTTTCGGTAAAGTGACGTAGGTAGAAAATTTTAAATAAAACTAAAAATAATAATATATCAGCATACGCTTTGGTTCTTTCGGTAAAGTCACGTGGTTAGAAATAAAATAAAACAAATCACGACGTTTCGATTGCAACACAAGCAATCATCATCAGGTGTGGTTTTCCCATCTGACGATGATGATTGCTTGTGTTGCAATCGAAACGTCGTGATTTGTTTTATTTTATGTCTAACCACGTGACTTTACCGAAAGAACCAAAGCGTATGCTGATATATTATTATTTTTAGTTTTATTTAAATTTTTCTACCTACGTCACTTTACCGAAAGAACCAAAGAGGATGACAACAACACAAGCAATCATCATCAGGTGTGTTTTTCCCATTTGACGATGATGATTGCTTGTGTTGCAATCGAAACGTCGTGAGAATTTTATTGTAATATTATTTTTATTATTATTTTATTATTTCCCTTCTACGTGACTTTACCGAAAGAACCAAGAATATGAATCCCTGCTGTCACGAAAGCTTTAAATCGAAATTTAACGTCCGTTTACTTGCAAACTTTTTCTCTTCCGTAAAACATGGAATACGTCTACCGTCCGTTCACTTGCAATCTTCCTCTTTCGGAAGATAAATACAACGTCCTTTGCAGTCACGAAAACTTCAAATCTAAAAAGGAAACGTCCCTTTTGCTTGCAATCTTTTCGCTCTTCCTATTCCGGAAGACGTCTACCGCCTGTTCACTTGCGACCTTCCGCCTGTGACACTTGCAAGGGGAGCATCTTCCGATTCCGGAAGACTTCTACCGCCCGTTCACTTGTAACGGAAGCATCTTCCTATTCCAGAAAACTTCTACCGCCCGTTCACTTGCAGCGAAAGCTGCTTACTTATTCCGGAAGATATCTACCGCCTGTTCACTTGCAACGGAAGCATCTTCCTATTCCGGAAGACGGCTCGTGCGTGTGAATTTGTTTCAATTCTCTTCCTGTCAGTAAGGACGCCTCCCATTGGTCGACGTGGCGCGTGCGACCAATGGGAGCGCTCCTTGCTGGCTGGTGGCGCCGGGCGGTCTACGTGGCCGTGGAATGATCCGACGCGGCTGCGGCGGCGGCACCAGCAACAGCTGAGATCCCCCCACGCCTCATCATCCTTCTCTTAGTCATCCTCCCTTCCTCCTCCCTTCCTCCTCGTCCTCGTCGTCCCACCACCGCCACGATGATCTCCGTGACCGACACGCAGAGTGAGTCTCCTCCTCGACGTTGGTTGACTGATGCATCAAAGCGCCTCATGTTTGCTCCGCGCGTCAAGGGGCAGTGTCGGAAGACTTTGCTCGGGATGAGTTTCCCGTCAGAGTGCGCGCCCAGTACGAGCAGGGGGGCTGCATAGAGACGATGTCCCACGCCTTTAAAAGTTGCTTTGAAATGTGTTGCGGACGTCATGGGGGGAGGTCAACGCGGTGCTTGGTGGTGGTAGCGTCCGAGCTGTAACTTTAAAGTTGTAATGTTCTTGCTGTGTTGGGTGTTCACCGGAGCGTGCCACGGCCGTGTGTGATGACAACAACAACAAGAAACGCCACCAACAACACAACCACCAGTCGCCACGAAGTGGCTGTGAAGTCACTACGGCGCTTGTGCCAGGCTAGGTGTACCTTGTGTGCGACAGCTCATAGACGCAGCCCTTGAGCGCGTGGAGCTGATGGAGGAAGAGCTGAAAGCTGTCAAGTGTTGAGTAGCAACGCCTAAGCCTCAACAGTCTACTGTAATTAGGTTCTTTCATTGAGAAATTCCGTATTATTATTATTTTACATCCCTGAGCCGGTTGGAAATTGCACGTTCATGTGGTCAAATTCCACAATGATGGCAGATTGTGGGCTCTGTGAATCCGTGCATATGGGTTGACGCAATCTAATGTCATTCACTTCTAGAGTAATGCGATTTAATTACTATCTGTGACATCCATTCTCTTTCATTAGCCCGTGACATTACAAAGGAGCTTCTGCCAAGTAATTATTGCTTTGCTATTACCACTAACAGTCCATTAACGATAGCCTCAAGGTATTAGAGTTAGTGGTAAGATACTGTAATTAAGTTACTTGATTAACAGGTGAACATTCAGGAGAACCAGGATATTCTGATTCGCAAGAATTAACTATGCGCTTTAACGTTATTTAACATATCTCTTTAATATTCTGAGGATTGTATTTATTTATATCTCAATATGGGAATGCCTCAACAGGCGATGAATGGGATACGTCTACATTAACTGGGCTTTCAACTCAGGAATATTCCAGATACCCCAGCAACTGATTTACCATCACACAAAGCGTCATAATATTCCTGTTATTTTAGCATTAAAGAGAATGTCTATTGGGATATTTTCTGTTTCAATATTTCAGAAACCTAAATGTGATATAAGTGTATTCACTGCAGTTCATACCATTCATATATCACATTACTTTTACACGCCTGACATTTTGAAGGCGTGCAAAATAATGCATGGTATTAATGGTATGAATTGCAGTGACTACACGACATACCAGAAAGTATATTTTATCTACATTTTTTATGCCAAGAAAACTCAACCAAATGTAAAACTTTGTCTTTTTTTGCAGAGATTGGGATGGGGTTAACTGGATTTGGGGTGTTTTTCCTCTTCTTCGGGATGATGCTGTTCTTTGACAAAGCACTTCTGGCCATCGGAAATGTAAGTCCAGCCATGCGTTACAAAATTACTTAATGCTGTATTAAATTGATAATGCAATGTATATTATTCCACGTACTGCGTTCCAGCACCATTGCTTGTTATTTTCCGAACTTGTTTAAGTCGTGGATTACAAATGTGTCTTTTCTTCCGTGTAATTGTTCTGCAGATTTTGTTTCTGGCCGGCCTGGCTTTTGTCATTGGCCTGGAGAGGACTTTCCGGTTCTTCTTCCAGAAGCATAAGTTGCGGGCTGCAGCGTTCTTCTTTGGTGGGATTCTGATCGTGCTTGTGGGGTGGCCGATGATCGGTATGGTGCTGGAAATATATGGCTTCTTCCTTCTATTCCGGTAAGAATGAATGTGCTGGAGTTTCAGTGCTCGGGCCAGCATTTAGATCAGTTGTGGTTTATTAATGATATCGCACCTCTGATGAACACGGTTGCATACCTGTCAACCCATACGGTTTACCCGTATTCTTATGCAGGGAAATATCATGGTTAGTTCCATACGGCGTACGGCCGTTTCAATACAGGCTTTGTCGGATGAACGTTGAGATTTATAAGGGCACGGGGGAACCATAAAGTCTGAATTGGTCTGTTATAAGGTAGGCACTGATAAGGGGTTGTCAGGCATGCGGTTGGCTATGTATGGTGTGAAAGAAGTTCAACATACACCCTCTGGGTGAGCGTTATGTAATTTCTTTCTCTGGTTTAATATTATCCAATGGAATGTTCACAGTCGTGTCTGATTGGTGATATATTCTCACTTGCATGTGTTGGTTTTCTTTTTAATTTGCAGAGGATTTTTCCCAATCGTGATTGGATTTATCAGGCGAATTCCAGTTTTGGGGTCCATATTGAATTTACCTGGATTAAGTTCGGTAAGTTGGAACCCAATCTAATATTGTGCTGCTTTTTTATAGGAAAGAAAGAATTCTTGGCTTTGAGTTGTAATCGATGAGGAATTTTCCAGCGTTTACTATTAAACAACATTGCTTTACGAATGAAGTGATGGAACTTGAATTTAATGTTATGTTTCTTCTGTTAAAGTAAATGCATGGAAGTTGTAAAGGTATGTTATCTCTTGTACGTTGAAAATGTTCAACACAACCACATTTGAGAATATCCCATATTTAAAATTATTTAAATGTTCTGTAAGATTCTGTAAATAAAGAATATACCGGTTGCTTAATTATGATTAAATATAGAACGAATTCAAATATCTACGTTATGATCTTTGAACTTGTGCTAGCAAATTCCACATGTGCTGTACTGTATTGGCTGAAACCAGTGCTACGGACACTGATCATATGGCAATGCACAGTAATGCTTTTTCATTTAACAGTATTGGTCCAAATCTGTGCAATACATTTTTTTGTTTCTGCATGAATTGTAATTTTTATTTGCCATGCTTACTGCAATTAGGTGCAATAATAATGTTAAATGTCTGCATTTATAATACACTCAATTTTAATATAGAACTCCTGTTGTCTGTGATAGTGTGCTTTTGAACTTGTATGTCACCTAGAAACATTGGGGAACTCATCTCATGTGTGGAAACTTTGTGCAGCCAAGGGATTACAGTCCTGATAAAGTGTTTCCATTGCCTATTGTCTGATAATTGCAAACCGTTGATTGTGGAAAAGGGCAGGCATTTTACATCCTCTGACTTCACTGATAAGATTTTGCAAGCAAGGGGGTTTGTGAGGAAAAACTTTTCTGTTGTATTTTTGTTGCAGCTGGTGGACAAAATTGGAGAGAGTGACACGATGGTGTGATATGCTTTCCACTAAGAAGGGTCAAAGAACAAGACTACAGCTCTCTGTGCAGTGCGTGAAGATGTTAATGGCATAGCAACACATTTAAAAGAAAGCCCTCCAAACACAGACTGGACACTGGAGGTCTAAACGCATTGTCTGGATAAAAGTGTTTATTATATTGGATCATAAACACTGCATGGAAACACAAACGCCAAGACTTTGTTTTTTGTAATTTATTTTGCTTAATTTTTATAAGACCCCATTTTGAGCTTTTGAAGTGAAATACTGTAATATTAATGCATTACTTGGTCATTAGCTGATTCCAATGATTTAAGAATTAATGTTCTGTTGGCGGTAATATCAAATTATTGTGTTTAATCATGCAAAAATACTTTGATTTGAGTGAGTTGGAATATGTAAACATTTTAACTCCACACAGTCGCATTTATAATGAAGCAAGGTTAAAGGTTTTCAGTAGAAATTCAAGCATGCATCTTATGCTTGATATTTTGAAATTTCTGTAGAAACAGAGGCATTTCAAAGGTTTGATGTATATTTCTACTGCTTAGATTGTACACAAAACACTATCCATGTTGTACGTGGTACAGTGATGTAAAATAAACTCCTTGTTAAGTTCTGTAAGAACTGTTTTATGTCACGTGCTTTAAATATTAGCATTAAAACATCTGTACAATTCTGCAATCTTGCAACTTAAAATACTGTACATCCAAATGTTTCATTGAAACAAAAATAGCAGAAACACGGCCTTTGTTGGTGCTGGTAGGGACACAGACAAATTATAGATTTGAAGTTGACTTTTAGCAATTGAAAGTGTTTTCAAACGTTATTTTTGTAGGCATGTAACGATTTGTCGAGGAAAAAAAAAATTTTGTCCACCGCATTTTACGCACCACTAGAGGCGCTAAATATCATCGCAGTGTTGAATACAATTCGATTCTTGAGCCGAATTGCGGTACTCTTAATTCATCAAATCGTGAGTGGACCAATGGTTACATGCCTCGTCTTCCATAACGTGTCTGCTATGAGCGTGTGGCGCCACTAGGCGGTGCTGTACACTCATCAATGCACTGAGTCAAGGCCTGTATAAAAAGTGTGCTTAATTTTAAACTGACAAATGTTTGTTTCGAGCTTTTACTATGATTTGGAAATGTATATTACACAATATTTAACCCCTAGTTTGTTTGGGGGGTTTTAATTTTAAGCAATTTTTTTTTACGTGTAAACGCAAAAAGAAGTGACAAGGGCGTGTTGATTTTGCCATCAAGAAGAGCTCTCGTCTCTTATCAGTTTTGTAAGGGGCCTTAATCTTCAAACTTGAGACAAGCAAGCGGAATTTGGTTTTGAATTATTTACGAAATGTAAAGGCATACAAACGTTTACATTGAAGGGTGGGCCTTTTGTGCGACATCAGGAATTGTGTACACTTTTTTCCATACAGATGATGAAATCTTGCTGGTTTAACATCGTCTTTAACAAAAAAAACTGCATCAATAGGTGTAAAATAAACGGACAGCACTTATCAGAAAGTGTTTTTTGGTATTTTATAACTCCACGACATCATATTGTAATAATTTGTATTAATTAATTTGTATATTAAAGTGTGTTTTCTGTGGTAATGGTTTCAGATCAGCTTAGTTTATGGTGAAGTTGATAGTTTACAATTCTGAAGTAATCATAAGTTGAGTCATTCAAAGAAATGTGCTCTAATCCCAGCTATTCAGTGCCATTTAAAAAATGATTTTTTTGAAAGTTGTATTAAAGAAATAAAGGATTAAAGATAAATGGTGAAAGTATTAGCCATCCCATTTGCTGACAACTCGCTATTACAACCAGTGGAAATTAACTACAGGAAAATGGTGAAGAGTAAAATCTCAATTTGAGCAAAACAAATGGCATGTACACGTTTGATGAACAAAATTAGATTAATTGATGGTTGGACGTTGCTAGGAAACAGAATATACCTATACATTTTGAAGGCCGATTGCTATTAAAATGATGAAATGTTGAGAGTTACAGCAGTTTTAAAACAAATGCATATGATCATGAAAAGCAACACACCATTGTGCCTGAAGAACGCTTCAATCGGTATATATATTACCTACCATTGATCAATATAAACTACCAAAAATACGGAACAAAGCTGAAAAGTTCACAGAAACACACGAGAGATGCACGTTTGTAGTTAAACGGAGAGACTCAAAGAGGAATGTTGATGAGGCACATCGCTTCAAGGGGTTTATGGCTGATGGACAAGCCTGGTGATAAAATAGTAGCCAATGGGGGAGATATCGCAACGAGATAAACTCTTGTGCCAGAAATGGGATTGTGCCCAGCAGCCTTCATCCAGCAGTGGATAGGTCAAGGCTGATATAGTTTTAAGTGAGAATATGTTTTAACCTGTGAAAGTTTAACAACGCACATGCAGCCAATATGCTGTATGGTCTATTTGTTACAGTATATGGCCTTACGTGCCACTGCTCATGTGCAGCGAGCTGCATTATTGCTTTGTATTGCAGTGCTGTCTGGAGTCTAGTGGGTGTGCTGTAGACATGGCTATATACATCCTCTCGCAGGCATTGTGTGTAAGGTTAATGTATATTATATGCGGTTTATTATGGGAATGTAAGATGCCATCTCTGGTCCATATAGAATGTAGTCTGTAGTCTGTGCCTGGGAGGGCAATCGGACTTGGTTTCTTATTGTGATGATCAGGGGTCATTGTCCATGCCGTGTGTGGAGTTAATTCTCGTCTCACGTGATGCTCGAATGTTGTAAAACACACAGAGCGTGCTCCGAGTTCACAATTTTTATTGTTAAGTAACAACAATAACACCAGTACAGTACACGTTTGAACGAACAATTGTGGTCTCCAGAGCACAGCATAGTTTGTACAACCTTTAACACAAATTTAGTATAACTTGTTTAACTGATGCACAGCATTGAACGACAGGGACGGGGGTGGTAGGTTCTAAAATTTTGATTTAAAGCTTTCGTGACTGCAGGGATTCATATTCTTGGTTCTTTCGGTGAAGTCACGTAGAAGGTGATTGCTTGTGTTGCAGTCGAAACGTCGTGAGAATTTTTAATTGTCATATATTTATATTATTTTATTATTATTTATTATTTCCCTTCTACCGAAAGAACCAAGAATAAGGTTCTAAACCGTTTCTGCAGAAATTAATCTAGGAGCTGAGTTCTTGAGGAATATAGAGATACAAACAAGGTAGCCATGATATGAATGTGTGTGAGTGGAGGAACTGGGTGATTGGGGAACCAGGTGATTGGTAAATTGGGTGATGACGGAGCCGAGTGCTGGAGGAGTTGAGCGATGATGAATCAGGTGATAGGTGTAGCAGGTACTAAGTGAGTTTAGTTGGTGGTAAGAAATGCGATTGGCGGAGTCGTTGGATGGCAAACAGCAAAAAATGTCCACGTAAGAGAATGTCGCTACAACGTAAGCAATATATGTTTAAAAAAAAGACGGCGCATAAAAATAAAAGCACACACGTCACTGACCCATGCCTTCCCGACCTCTTCTGACAACTCACCCCCAACTTCTTGTGCATAGGTTGGACATATGGACGCAGTGGTAACGTCTCACACATTAGTGGCTGTTTGGAAACCGTCACCCTTTGTGTGATGTGCAAATGCGAGCAGTTAGGAGCGTGAATGTTTGCACATTGTCGACACTTCCTTCAAAGAGACATGTGGCAGTGAGGAAATGCAGTCCTGGATTTTTTTGCAAAACTGGGCTTTGAGCAGAGCTGTAAGATCCAGAAGGGATACGCTCTTTTTTTTCTTTCGCAAATGAGCTGCCTATCGCAGGCAACATGTGTCAGTTATCTTACACTGAATAATGGTAATATAACAGGGCCAAAGAGTAACCATAAAACCTCTGTCACTGATGTCGGTAAACCCAATGAAAATGTACTCTAATGTACATTGGCCAGTCGTGGCCAAACGTTATTTCAGAACATGTGGGGGAAAAAAATGTGGCTATCAGTGTGTGTTGCAATGTATTGCCCATGCCACTGCTGGCAGAAGGGCATCCATCCATGGACTAGACTCTAGAGGGAGCTCTAGAGAGCCCCTCTAAGAGGGTATTTGGCCACTCTTCCACATTGGCCACATGTTTACAAAGAGGTGGGAACACCTTCACTTTATACTCGACCGGCCAATCGACTAAGTTTGTTTCACCCGTTTATACTGCCCGGTGGACAGAGGCATGGGAGGAGGTGGAGTGAATTTAAGAAACATGCCGGTTGTTCCAACTGCTATGCTTGGGGATTGAACTACCAACCCCTGGATTGCAAGTCCAGTTTGATAACCATTACACCGTGGCAAACGTGCTCGTATTATATGAGTTGCTGGCAGAGACCACAGGTTTTATACCACAAAGTATTCTCACCCTATGCTCGTGTAGTAAGAAGAAATACAATTATTCTACCATGTAATCTGCGGGGCTTGCCTCTACAATTAAAGGACTGACGATTCTAAAATGTACACAGTATTACTGCTAATGTCAAAACGTTAAATTGTAAACGTCCCAATTCCACACACACAGCAAATAACGTCATCTTGTTATTGCCAAAAATACACAGGAACTTTCAATGGATCCTTTAGACTCCTTTCACAATTTGATTATAGATATATGTATTTTGGGGACATCAATCTTACACATTGTATTAAACATGCCTGCTCGGCTTTTCTGACGGATCTCAATGTGCACGTTCTGTTCACGGTGGTCACCTTATGGCTCATTGGGTGTGCGCCAGTGCTCCAGCGCCTTGGCCAAACCCAACGCCTTTGGGTCCAAAGTATTTTGCATAGCAGCCTGAAAAATAAACGCGAGTACGTTACTTTGAGTGTGTGTGTATGTGGTGGGGAGCGGTGGTGCAACGCTTTGCGTGCTGCGCTATGAACCCGGCGATCTGAGTTCCATTCCCGCTCACGGCCAACACCGGTGACCATTATCTGAACTGGTCTTGGGCCTCCCCTAGGTCGACTCAGCCTCAAATGAGTACCTTGTGCGGTGTGTAAAAACATTGCAAGTAGGAAGACAAAGGCGGCCGGGCGTGTTGCTGGCCACCCACCCCCTCGTGTGCCGTGCCTGCCTTCATAGGTGCTCGCTAACAGCACTTGCCCCAACAGCCTGTTGAGGCTATACGGGTGATCTTTGTCTTTGTTTTGATACATAATTTAATTTCATCAATACTAGCCATATGAGCAGTGGTGGTGCTCGGCATAAACAAACTCAGCAAGCGCTTAGGGTCCCAAACAGCTGAAGGGTCCCCAGAATCAGAAAGCTAATTAATCTCTATCTTGTTTGTATCTCCCTTCTCTAATCTCAATACATACAGTATACAGTGTCTCTTGTCTGTATCTCTTAGGTCAGATAACTTTAAGTTGATAAATCAAAAAAGGGGGCACCTCCAAAAACAATGTCTGCTTAGGACCCACAATGGACCAGTATCAAAGGTCCCCCGTGTAGCCTGTACAGACTGTTGGGGCAAGTGCTGTTAGCGAGTAGCACCTGTGAAGAAGGCGGGAATGGCACACGAGGGGGTTAGGTGGCCAGCAACCATGCCCGGCCGCCTTCGTCTCCCCAGTGGTGATGTTTACGCACTGCACCAGGTACTTATTTTAGGCTGAGTTGACCTAGGGGAGGCCCAGGACCGGTTCTGATAATCGTTACTGGTGTTGGCAGCGCAGTGCTTGCCGCTACACTACTGCACCCTCCCGCAGAGGGCCAGCATCAAATATCCTTCTGACAGCCTTGACAGACTTTTGGAGCAAGTACTGTTAGCGAGCACCTATGAAGGCACTGTGGCATATGCACATAGACAACATGAGGTGTCAATCAACTGCTGGATGAAGTCCTGTCCATGTCATGTCAGACGTGGCAATGGTTTGTGATGCTTTGTGAAGGGGAGGCCAGGAAAAACCAGTTCAAATATCACTCGCCACTTCTGCAGCTGGGACTTGAACTCATGTTTACAGGTTAAAAGCATATGTGTACTAACCGCTGTGTCACTTACTCCTCCCCTGCACATACACAGCATATTTACACATACACACAAAAATGCAATAATGCACATAGAGCCAAAATAAGGCAATTCTACGATAAATAGTGTTCAATTTGAATGCTCGAGAAAGCTCGTATTAACATTGGAGTTACCTTGGAGATCCACCGAGAAACCGTTCACCGTATTGTAATTATATGCTGCGCATCAAAATTCTGGTGCAATAATTGTACCTTTACAATAGAGCTCTCCATCACGGTCAGTGACAGTGGTAGATTCCAGGCCCTTGCCACATTTGGCACAGCGGAAGCAGCTCTTGTGCCAAGGCTGGGGAAACAATGCATGGGGGAGGGGGGGGAGGGGAATAGTGTGTGCACGTGGAAGCAGAAACGATGCATGGGGGGAAAACATATAGTGTGTGCACGTGGAAGCAGAAACGATGCATGGGGGGAAAACATATAGTGTGTGCACGCGGAAGCAGAAACGATGCATGGGGGGAAAACATATAGTGTGTGCACGTGGAAGCAGAAACGATGCATGGGGGGAAAACATATAGTGTGTGCACGTGGAAGCAGAAACAATGCATGGGGGGGGAATAGTGTGTGCACGTGGAAGCAGAAACGATGCATTGGCACGCACTCATTCACACATCATTGCTGATCGAAGTGCATAGTCAACTTTTAATTATCCGGGGTTAATGGGGAGACGGGTCGAGCAGATAAGCGAGATTCACAACATAAATATTATACCGAAGGAAATATTTTGTGTTTGTTACCTATGGATGGGGGTGAAGATATAGAATGTGGTGGTATGTGCTATAATTATTTCTTAAAGTATTCCGTTTACCTGCCGACTAGTTTGTGGCCATATGTGCCCTCAGTCGGAAGAGAGGATCCACAAAATAATTAATCCAGTGTGCGCGTACAATTATAACTTTTTGTTGTTTTTGCAAGTATGGTTAATCTATTCATAATCAACGTTTTTGGGTTAGATCGCGTTATTTATGGTTAATTTGCCATTCGAACAATCCAGCTATGGATAAATATAGAGTTGACTGTACTGTTCTATGTCTCCACATATAAGCGACGAAAATAATCATTCCAAAAATATATTGGCTTTCCGGACCAACATTAAGCTGCATTTCTTTAGATAAAACCACCTCTCAACCCGGTTTCAATGTTCTGGGTCTCATCAGCAGTCAGACCTGTTAAACAAATGCTTCTGGATTAACATACATCATTGGCAAGACCACTCCATATACATTTACGGGACCTGGGGAAAAATACAAATAAATTAAGTGGAAAATTTTTAATCAGGCAGGGCCCACCTTTCCGGCGCCCACGATTTTCTCTGCGGCGTAGACGGCCTTTGTGCATCGGGAGCAGGCGTCTGCCGCCCCGCCAAACCGCTGGGCCAGCTTATTCACGGACGCTCCTCCCTGGCGCTTGGCCCTGTTGCTGCTGCTGCTGATGCCATCAGTCGCCGTGCCACAGCGCGCACAATTAGGCCACGCGAGAGGGAGGCTGCGCTTTCGCTCTCTCTCTCTCTCTCCTCCTGTATTGCCGAGCTCAGGAGAATTTGAGATTACTTGCGTTAATTGGATGAACGCCAAACAGCAGCATACCGAAATCGCATTCTGTTGCTTGTGTAAATAATTGGAAAATGTTGGCTTTACTGCTCCGCGTGTCAGTGGCTGTGCATGCACTTTGTTTAAAATAGTGAATAAAGGGGTCAAACATTTTTTACATTAAATTTGGTATAAAGGATATAGAAGTTGGCATTAAATTACTAATTAAAGTCAAAATCAGCTCAAGGATTTTTTAACACACACCAACCACCTATTATTCAAATGAATGCTTGTTTGACATGTATTCAATTCCTCAGAAAACAAGCTTAAAGATTCAGGAAGGCTTTCCTGTGTGAAGGGCATTTTATTATTATTTGAGGGCATACACCGTAGCGACATTATTACACTGAGAGATTCCACTAAATGTAATTGTGGCAGGAAATGATTAATTTTTTTAGTCGTAATGTTTACAAAGGTTCAACCTACACACACATTTCTTTTAAGCAATTTTATAAAGGATGCACAGCTGAGATGTAACCATTTACTGTTTCATCAGGCATCCCATTATAGCGTATTACCATCGTGAAATGAAATTTTCCTTTTAAAATGTACACAAAGCATTGCAAGTGCACATTCGCTGAATAGTTTGCAAAATGTCACAATAAAGATGCGATTTATTATTCTTACATATGTTTATTGTGTCTTAATGGGTCTGCTTTCATCTCCTGGTTTAATAAAGGATACTATATATTTATTGAGCAGTTTTAATGTCATAACCACTCAATAAGTATGTATTTCTAGCGGCATGGGTACGGTGGGACAGTGGTTAGCGCACTGCTCTACAATTCCAGCAACTCATTTAGATTCCCGCTCATAACCAATAACAGAGGCCAATATTTGAATCGGTCCTGGGCCTCCCCCAGGTCGACTCAGCCTTAAATGAGTACCTGACGCAGTGTGAAAACTACCACACCGGGGGAGACAAATGCGTTGGTGTTGAGCATTCAAAACGCGAACAGCACTTGCCCCAAGTTTCTTAAAAGGAGGATTTTTCAAATGGGTATATCTAGGGCAATGTTTTTGAGCAGGACAGTGAGGAGGTGATGGAGGAGGGGGTCGTACCTATGTGCCATGACGCCACCGCCATCCATGCTGAGGGCACCAGCGCCCTGGCCAAAGCCGTATCCCTTGGGGCCATACTTGCGAGAGTAGCAGGGCTGGCAGTAGATCTCATCGCCGTGCACAGTCACCGTTGATGTCTCCAGGGCTTTGTGACACACCACTGCCAGGGCACGCAGGATCAATGATTCAGAATATGTATTTGCACTGGAAGAATTCGATGAGCTCTTTTTCACAGACGTCGAGATTCACATGCTATGAGAGTTACCAACCCACCACCCCTTGACATCAGGCTGCAGGGCACCCTCTTTCCAGGGTCTGCTGTGTATGTGTGGCCCTCCAGTTTCGTGTGGTCATGGTCTATTGTTGTCGTTTTGCTGCCTTGCCCAAACTTACATTTGGTCTTGACAACCAAAATAACAAGAAGATCCATTTTTCTAGAATTCAGTAAAAAAAACCCCTCAATATTTCAAGAGCCGCAATGAATGTGAAAACGAGACGGTTGTCCTTCATATATAACGTCAAGAAGTGGTCCTTAAAGAGCCGCATGCGGTTCCGGAGCCGCAGGTCGCTGACCCTTGGTCTTGACAAATGTGCAGGAATTTATTTACTACTGCAATTTGTATGTCCATGCTTTATTGATATGTATTTAATTATTCACGTTTTAGCGAACTACTTAAATTCTTCTCGAGATGACTCTTGTATCATGGGACCTCCATTTCCAGTATCAAAGTATAAGAATAGGTTTTACCCTTTCTGGCGAATAAACAGGTGTTAAGATGTTAAAAAACCAAAATTAAACCTTTTTGCAAGGAATCATGTTTGCATTTACCACAGATACTTGTGGTGAACATGCAAACAAAAAACATGCTCTGGTAGTGTATGAATTGTCTTTGAAACTCATTGGTCCACACCAGAGACAGCTTTCTTTAGAGCCAAACCTCAAAAAGTGGTTGCCAGAAAGGATACAACCTATTCTTATATTACTCTTGCATCCTTTATTGTATTTTTGTTGACGTGACTTGCTGACCTGCCCCTACTGGGCATCTGCAAAACCGAGCTTCGTAGCTTTTAAAGTTTTCGTGACTGCAGGAATTAATATTCTTGGTTCTTTCGGTAAAGTCACGTAGATAGAAAAGAAAAATATTGAAATAAAATTAAAATAACAAATAAAAAATACTAATAATCAGTAAAAAAAATAAAAGCAGAAAACCCACGACGTTTCAATCGCAACAAAAGGGGTCTTCATCATGATGAAAACCGCATTATGATGAAGACTGCTTGTGTTGCGATCGAAACGTCGTGGGTTTTTTACTTTTATTTATGTATGTTTAATTGCATTTTTTATTTTTCGAAAGAACCAGGAATATAAGCTTCGTAGCTAACTAGAGCCCTCTAAGATGAGTAAAGATTTAGTGTGTATATGTCTCAATTACTGCATATCTTGTGCAGTCCCGTGTGTATTACGGTTGCTCTGTGCGTTATTTGACATTACGTCTGATGTAGTGCTCCCAAGAAATGAATTGTTCCTGAAGGTTCGAGCACGTGGAGCGAAATGTCGGGCATCGTGCCAAAAAAACACGCGGCACAACCCGAAAACCCCATTGGTTAAATGAACTGGATTACAATTCACACCAGTTTTCAGAATGTTAACATTTGCAAAATCTCATGCTAATTGGTAGACAGGTTAAATGACACGATGTATCGTTAAATATTAATTGTTACGCCAGTTATACATTGGATCACGTGTGTAAGAATCGATGTTTTTAAATGTATATATGTTGTACTTAAGCCTTAAGGTAACCATGTCTGTACTATACTTATTAGTCATCAATCAAATTTCGATTTAAAGCTTTCGTGACTGCAGGGATTCATCTTCTTCTGAATGATTCAGACGCTGTCTTTCCGACAAACCTGTTCTTCACCTGAGAACGGCTGCTTGCGTTGTGGCCGAAACGTCGTGAGAATTGTATTTTATTATGTTTTATTTTTATTATTTTATTATTTCCCTTCTACGTGACTTTACCGAAAAAACCAAGAAGAATCATCAATCTGATACCACCTTGGCATCTCAACGTTTACAAAGTCACCCTGCAGAATGCAAGCCGCCATCAATGGACAGGACCACATTCACCAGGCAGTACAGCTGCCAGCATGTGGAGTTGCGGATGCAGATTGATGCTGAAGATGACCCCCTCTTTAAAGGGAGGCTGCAGTCATGCACTAATAATCAATACATGTTTACATTTATATGATGGGCATGTCAAAATGTCTTCTGGCGTGCCACTGAGGGCCTAATTTCTCACTCGATATTTTCCAGAACCCTGCTTAGGCTGGCTTGGAGTAAGCATTATCGGCGTAAGGGACTACCACTAGAGTACGAGGTATGCCTATGCATAGTATGCCTACATTTATTGTACCCTATATTCCAATACACCTATGACCAGAATCCTAGGATTATAGGGTACAATGAGGAGGAAACAAGGAGTAAAGGATGTGGCATGCCAAAATAATTCCCGGACCAGAGTTCCGGACTGCTCCAGCTGATATTGAGCAGTGGTGCCGCTAATTTTCACCGTGGGTGGCTCAGGCGTTGCTACTCACAGCACTGGAAGCAGGGGCGGTGGTAGCTGCGCCCATCGCACTGCACCTCCTCCGCGTGGAACACCACCTTGCCACACGTACCGCAGTGAGCGCCTCCTCCCCATTGCGACATCGTGCCCCAGGAGGAATCTGCCCACACAGGTCCCAGGGTCAGTCAATCCACAAGATGGTGGAGTTTAACACGGTAGGCTTTCGCGACCAATATTATTCATAATCAACGTTTTTGGGTTTAGATCGCGTTATTTATAAATGTGTCGTAACCCTCCACCACCCGACACGGCTAATCAGCAAAAAAGTGTCACGTTGACAAAAGACAAATAGTTCACTGCTTTAGCCCACCGGTGTGTTGAAGGGTGAAACCACAACATTGGTGGAGGGTGGCATGAACGTGGAGGGTACACAAGGGGTGGTTGTGGGATGCACGGAGCACAGAGTGGGCAACAGACGGCGAGGGAGAGATAGTTGTTATTCTCCGCACAGCTTTATCGGCTTTACAACTTCCAGAAAATCTTTTGGAAGTGTTGGTCCCATTTTCTTACTTAGAACAATTACAATAGCTAGTGTCAAAATATTAGTATGTGTGTATGGTGAACTTCTTTCGTACCGTACGTAGCCAACCGTGCTCATCGGAGGTGCTGATATTTGATTTTTTACCTCTGAAGACGCGACTTACAAACGATAATTGAAGTTATTCATGGCCGTGTGAAAATATTTGCTAGAATACGACTGCGTAGGTTATCACAGTTGCGCTATACAGCTCTCCGATGTGTTTTCTGGTTGTCCTGTGTGCTCGGCATGCTGTCCTATGCTGGAACTGGGTAGTTTTGTTTCACGTCGGACATCATGCAGAACAACATGCGATGCAACCCAAAAATACGTTGGAGAGTTATACGCCACAACTGTGAAAACCTAGAGTTCTGTTCAAGCGTATCTTTCTCAAGGTCATGACTAACTTCCCCGATGGTGTTTATGAGTCACATTTTGCCAAATAGCATCAAATAATAATGAGCAACATTCATCGAAGAATTCTCACATTGCCTATAGGAATGCTTAACATGGCTTCCAAGGAACTTGATTACATTTTTAAAATATCAATATGCTTACTGTATTATATGTTGTTTACCGTATGTGCTTTTAAGTTTTACATGCATTACAAATTTGGCATTTGGGCCACAAAAATAACGTTAGCATTTCAATATATTAATTCTTAACTCAAAGATCTATAAAAAATGTGTTGTCAAACTGCCCAATTAATTACCACTGCATCATATAATAGCAGTAGGAGAACGTTTTAATTATTCAACAGCATCATAACACACCCGAGGTCATTGTGACACCAACGCAAAAATTAAACGATAAGCAATAAAAAAAAACCGAGTCTTCTTTACAATATATAGTATCTGTTTTTTCATTACAATGAAATACAGCTCTCTTTATAACTGTCACATTTACATATAAATTGATCTCTGGTAGTAATAAAAAAGCGAGTGCACAAGCCACGCATTACCGAACTGTACCAAGGGAATAGTTTTCATATTTTTTGGCGGCGTCATAAAATTACTTATGTAGAAGAGAGCATGTTTGAGATTACTGCAACCATTCCTAAACAACACACATTTTATCAGCATAATGATTTCCATCTCATACTGTGTTCAACAGATAACTCTATAGGTGTTTACTTTGATTTCAATTGTAACATCTGCAGAATATGTTTAAGCATAACGATTTCCATCTCATACAATGTTCAACTGATACATCTATAGTTTTTTTTTTTACTTTCATTTCAATTGTAACATCTGCAAAATATTTTTTTAAACGAGAATGTTATAAGAATTTAGACTTTTTCCTGGTCTTCTATTAATTGGTGAATTTAAAAGCATTTAGAGTTTTGTACAATTACAAGAGTTTTTTCTTGGTGATGTAATACACACATAGCTAGCTGATAAATACAAACTGTGCAATACCCAGTTTACAAAAACATCTTGATTTTAGACCCAATTTAAAATGTATGAATTTTATATTGGGTCTAACTGAAGCCCACATCCCAGTCTCATCGAGTAATTTTCCTTATTGTGCAAAGACAATTAATGAAGGCAGCTGCTAACACAAAGTGTATGAACTCAACCACTCGCCATGACTCAAAGGCATTAATATACACACGTAGTGCATCGGTACATAAGACACCTTAAGCACATCCAGTACTGTAGATGGAATGATGTTATTTTTTGCCAGAGCCCATTAAGACACCAAATCTCTGATTGTGTCAAAAGGAGACCTGGGTGATAAAAGCAAACCAGTGCAAAGTCGGTATATAAAAATGAATTACAAGATTTACAAAAACACTAAAAATGTCAAATAGTCACACAGTGAACCCATAAATTGGATGTTTTGTTCAATACGAACATTGCACAAAGGGAATACGAACACTTAATCAATAAAACAGACGAGGTAGAAGCATCCATCAAAAGCATTTACATTCAAATTGTCCAAGCACTTGTTTCCCCTTTAAATTGGACTTCCGTGAATGATGTACAACCAATGCAAACCAGCCATTGGTTTTGGACAGTGTTTAGTATATAATTAATATATATTATACTGGTAGGAACCTCCTGGTTACACCAGCCCACAGGGGATTATTGTGCCCGTCGTGCAGGGAGGGGCTGGGTGGGGAGGGGAGGGTGGGGAGGGGCTGGATGGAGAGGGTGGGGAGGGGCTGGGTGGGGAGGGTGGGGCTGGGTGGGGAGGGAGGGGCTGGTCACCCCGTGGTACCCTTGTAAAACTCAACGTTTAACCTACTCACGCCGGCTTGTGCCCACCCTCACAGTCGGGCATATTTGCGGAATACACCACGCCGCAGTTGACCCTGGCCATTGACCGAGCAACCCAACGTTCCTACCAGCTCCCTCCGCAGGAATGTGTTTATTGGCAGCAGCTGTTTAAAGCCTTGTAGTGCCAGGATATTACTAATGGGTCTTGGGTGTGAGGATGTGATGAAAAATAATTGTCATTCCCTTTGTAAATCCACAATGCTGAACTAAGGCCTCACCACACCGTGCCAGTCATGGGTTGTTGTTAGCCCAAAGTTCACCACGCTGGTCCATGCAGGTGGCTGAAGGATTGTCCCAGGACGGGTTAAGATAGCACCACTGATGTTAGCCATGGCTATGAATCGAACTCTTCTCGATTTCCCATTCTATTCCTCTTCCTTCCCCTTGCCCCTCCACTCCTTCCCGTCCCTCCCCTACCCTTTTGTGATCCCCAAGTACCCTCTATCGCCGTCACTCATTCATCAATCCTTGGATATCCCTGCCATAGACCATTCTGTCACCGTTGTGTAAGCTATGTCAAGCGTCTCCAGTGAAAGCACTCTATAAATATACATGAGATTAGATTTTGGGAGAGGTCATGTATATACGTCATTGTTTCTAACTATTACCCTCCACCACCCGACAGAGCCAATTCAATCAAGTTTTATCACGTGGGCAAACGTGCCAATTGATTTTTTACAGCAAACCGGAATGTTGAAAAGCAAGCAATAATGTTTTTATTTTGTCTCTTTCGCTGGAAATTGCATCCAACATCATCAGGAGTGAACAAAAGCTCAGCTCCCCCCGTGAGAGCTGAACATTTATAACGGTGTGCATTGAGCCAAGAACCCTTTCTGCATGATACACCATTGCAATGTGGCCAGCGGTGTTTTTTTTCCCGGCTCACTGCGTGCCATGAACACGGCAACCTGAGTTTGACTCCCAGCCACGGCTAGCATCAGTAGCGAGTGACATCTCCACCGGTCCTGAATGCTTGACCCCACTTCACCAACCTGAACTGACCAGCATAGTGAAGTATAGTCAAACAACCCTCCTAACCGACACTGTGTGGGGAAACCTTCATCCAGCAATGAGAAGGAACAAAGGAACTCTGCATAAATTAAACATCGCATTGTTTATATTCTTGGTTCTTTCGGTAAAGTCACGTAGAAGGGTAATAATAAAATAATATACATATAAAACAAATAATAAAATAATATAAATATAAAACAATACAAATTATCACGTTTCGACTGCAACACAAGCAATCATCGTCAGGTGAGCAATCATCATCAGGTGATGATTGCTTGTGTTGCAGTCGAAACGTCGTGAGAATTTTTATTGTTTCATATTTATATTATTTTATTATTTCCCTTCTACGTGACTTTACCGAAAGAACCAAGAATATGAATCCCTGCAGTCACGAAAGCTTTAAATCAAAATTAAAAAATCGCATTGTTTCTTAAGTGAGATGTGCCAGTATGCACTCAATGCATTAATTTTTTTAATTAAATCCTCAGGCATTTTATAATAATGGGCACCGATTTTGCATATCTTACTGAGGGCGGTATCATTAAAATGTTGCATCACGCTTAATGTACTTTGCGAAATATGTACATTTTGCGGGAATATAAAGTGTATGTTTAGGCCATTTAGGTTTAATATTCCTGCATTTTGACAGAGAGAATGAAATTACAAAAAACCCATCAAGAGTGCTATTACAAGTAAACCATCAAGAGTACTACGAATTAAAAACAGAACCTTGAAATACAACACAAAAACTTGGAGTTAACACGACACAACCTGGAGAAATGTGATCAAACATCGAAGATCTAGTTGATATCTGGCATAAAAATGAAGTACAACCTTTGGTCGAGACAATTTTATCAAACACGGCATACACCAAGAAGAAGAACATTGCAGTAATGAGTTACATATGAAACAAAATCCTGGATGAACCTCCCTTAAAATTCACGATGTGCGTACATCACAAAAATCACGGTATATGCACGTACGGTATTGCAATAACGAACTGCATTGCACGTGAGTTTGAGCGGTGGCGCATTGGTTAGCGCACTGCGCGATGAAACTCAGAGACTCGAGCTCGACTCCGCAGCTCACAGAGGAAGCGAGTGATATCTGACCTGGTTCTGGGCTCGCACTGACAAGTGTGGTGAAGTATGGTCAAACAAGGAAGGCTGTCATCCAGCAGTGGATTGACACAGGGACGAAACGTCCATCATACGCACGTATAACAGCACACGGATAATATACTTAAACATGATACGAATGACGATTGTATAATAAATGCACCATTCACGCTTAAATTGAATCACATAACGGTGACCGTGAACGTCATTCACATTACATAATTAATTTGGATGCATCACGTGAAATACATTTGTACGTACATATAATACTATTCAGCTATACTTCGTTATATTTGCAGCGCATTAATACTATCGGAGGATATAATAGATTGCGGTGGCATTACTCTTCAGCCAAAACTATACTTGAACAGACGAATTGTTTTTTTTAAATGGTGTTATTAAACACATGCAACACCGAATTAAACCACAATGGTAGTTCTTTAGAACGTGTTATTCAAAAGCGATTCTAAGGCGACACCAATGAATGTACTCACGTGCAGTCGGCTAAAGTAGGCGAAGCAGCACAGCAGACTTAAGAGCTAGACAGCGACGCGTTCTGTCCTCGTTGTGCGAAGATCGCAGTGAATTAGCAGGAGCAAAATAACCTAGAGGGGCCATAAATTAAAACCCAATCTGCCCGAGCGTCGTTTGCGAGGCTAATATATCGCAGCTGACGTGCCATCAGGAAGCCCTGCCTCTAACGCATAAGCAGGACCAGGTGCCTGCCGCTTGATGCTGTTGTTAAATGCACGAGGGGTGAATGGGTTGTTCCCGTTTAGTAATGGCTTGCAATCTGACCGAAACTGACAAACTAATCAGGTAAGGTCCACTAAGCGATGTAGCTCTTTTTCAAAGTGTTCTGGCCACAGATTATAGCTCAACGAAGTGGCTTATCATGTGGAAATGTATAGCAGCCAAATACTCTTAAGCGTGTTTCTCAATGTGGAGGGGAAAAACCGGAGGAGCAGAGAAAAATCAACACTACCACGGGGAGAACATGCAAAAACCAAATATGCAGCAAGTGTCAGGGTCAGGGTCAAACCCACGACCTCCTGCATACCAGGCGAGGGAGCTTGGTATATCGTTGAAAGTATGTTCAAGATTCGTATATGCCAGACAAACTGTAGCATACTCTTTGGTTCTTTCGGTAAAGTCACGTAGGTATAAAATAAAAATAAATCACGACGTTTCGGGCGCAACACAAGCGTCCATCATCAGGTGGGAAAGCATGGTCTGCTGCTGAGGCAGACTGTTTTAAAAGGTTTGAAAGTGGTGTAGCCCAAGGGTCATAAAGAAGTGGCCGGGGCTAGTGATGTTAATGTGAGAAATTAGCATGTAACTGTAAGATAGGAGAGTGGCCTTCGAGACGAGGGAGTGCAACCCAACGGGTGCAATCCAAAGGACATGGGAGTGCAATCCAAAGGCATGAGAATGCAATGCAAAGGACATGTAAGTATGAGAGATCTAAGAGAGGCATAGAGAGACAGAGTCGGAAATAACAGCTGACATAGGCAGCTAGGATGGAAACATCAGTCAGTTAAGACTTTACCTGGTTAATAACGTCCTTACAATGATTGCTCAGTTTGTACCCATCCTCTCGGTTGAAGTTGTCTCAATATTTGGATGGCTTCATGAACAAATCTATGAAGGTAGCCGGTAAGTTTGCAGAGTACCTTCGTTTTGGAAAAATCTATTTCGTGAGCCCACAGCGTGAAAACAATGATCGGCAACGGCCGATATATTGGTCCTACCGTGTTTCAGATCTGCCTTGTGTTCACGAACGCGGTCCGAGACATGTCGTTTCACCAATGTAACTGCTGCCGCAACCACAACTCAGTTTGTAGACACTAGGGGATTGCATGTCAGGAATCACATCCTTTACAGATGGGATCAAATCACGGATTTTATGTAGTGTTGAAACGAACCTGGATCTTGTGTTTGTTTAAGATTTGAGAAATATTTTTGGTAACCCCTATGTACGGTAAAGTGATGGTTTTGGTTGGATCCTCAGAAGGTTGTCTCCGCATGGCTGGGGACAGCTTTGCGGATTGTACGGTCCGAGTATCCGTTCATTCTGAGGGCTTGGTGTACGTGCTCCAACTCACTGGTTAGGTGGTGGTCGGAGATGCACACACATGAACATTATGCTAATCTCTCACATTAACATAGCCACTTCCATGCCATTATCGAGGCCGCTCCTAGCTTACTTTTACATGCTAATCTCACATTAACATCACTAACCTCGGGCACTTCTTTATAACCCTTGGGCTACATCCATTTCAAACCTTTTAAAAGTCTGCCTCGGCAGCAGATCATGCTTTCCCACCTGATGACGGACGCTTGTGTTGCGCCCGAAACATCGTAATTAATTTTATACCTACGTGACTTTACCGAAAGAACCAAAGAGTATGGATTCCTGCAGTCACGAAAGCTTCAAATCAAAACTGTAGCATACCTGAACTAGTGAAAGTCTGAAAATGTATAATGTGCAACTGTAAATAAAAATAATTTAACTGTGAAAAGACACACATTAAAAGCCAATCCCATCCTCCACCAGCAGTAGCTCTGCAGTTTCAGCTTTTCACCCAAAAGAAACCAAACCGCCATTACGTTCTTCACATTTATTAAAATATAATTCCACTGGGGTGCAGGGGTAGCTTTGAATGTTATACACATGATGAACACTAATGTTTGATATACAGTACTGGATTTTCAATCCTTACATATCCAAAAGCACCACTGCATTAGGCCTATCCAAGTATATTATAACTCATTATTTCACATTAAAATTACAATTTGAACTGTACATAAGCAACATATAAACCTGTTAACAGGAAAAATGTATTGCTTTATAATATTAACAGGAAATCCTGTTAATATTCTAAAGCAATACATTTGTTTTTAAAGTAATGATACTTTAACTAAAATTTCGTTTTAATAACTTAATAAAACTGACATTACTTAAAAGTAACCTATTATCACCATTTATTCATTCCCACTAAAAACAGGGCATTAAAGTTGATTCATCACAGCCAAGATGTTTGGCATTTGCTTTTCAAGTAATTACAGTATATGGCTCTGTACAAGTCTATCTAAATGAGTTCTAATGTACAGCATACAATTTAGTGCATTGCATAGATCAAGTACAGTATCCTGTATTTTTTTTAAAAACAAGCTTCACAAGGTTAAATATGTAATCGATGTGAATAAAGATAAAAAAATTGGTATACAATTAATAAACATGCAAGTGTATGCTGCAAGAATTTTTTTTTACACCAAGTTAAATTCTTACAATTGCTTTGTACAATATAAACATCGTAATTCGATTTTTCAAATGGTCCAAAGGGAATATAAAAAATTACTACAGCAGAGCCAACGTTTATAAGCAGACACCAAATCCCAAGGCTCCAACAAGCAACCACAACACAAGCAAACTCATATGCAACAATAAGAAGATTCAACGGTTCAAGCTAAACTCAGTTTACAATTTTTGGAAGTGTTGTTTTTGCATTGTTGAAGATTCTAAGGTTAACAGTTATTTTGATTAGCAAACACATTAATGCTGACCTTTTTACATACATTACATCAAAGCTTGATTAGTGCCGTGAGTAAACATTTCTGCAGCTGTCATTCTTAGTTTGGTTTAAATATGCATAGTGGTCCTTAGTCTGCGGTTCAAATGTAATGAATAATGCAAAATCTGCCAAAAATTGCAATGTTTAATCAAAAAGAATACCTCTTGTCCCACATATGCACAAGTTGTCCATTACCCACGAAATGTAATATACTCAAAGCATAACTATTTCGTATTGTATATATTTATATTAGTTCATGACACAATCAAAGTTACCACCAAAAATCGCAACACTACCCCACACCAATTTTATCTCCAACAATAAATGGCATACAATTAAGGATTCTCGTATTATACGCCATTCGTCTTTCGTACACGTATATAACCTTAGCACCAATGTAAAAAGCTGCCTTGAGACTCGCTATCGTCCATCAACTGTCATCGAGGTTAAGACGTCGCTGAGGGATGAGCGAGGGCTCCCCACGGGAAGACAGGGAGCCACCCGGTCCCGCTCGCACTGGGACCGCAGGTGCGAGGCCCAGACGCAGCTCCCCAGGGGTCCGGAACAGGTGATCCACCAACATATTCGGGATGTGGGTGCTCTTTGGCGTGCCGGCCTGGGGCTGTACGAAAACAAAACAAAAAGTTTTCAGAGGAATCAAAAACCCAAGAAAGTGAAGGTGACCCTGACAAGACCATGGGCTTAGAGACACTGCTGAATAATCAAAATATGATACATATTTAATCCATTCGACAATTCATATGTATTTGAACAGATTGGATTGTAGTTGGAGCAAAATATACAGCCTGCTAGATGACGCCACTCTCCAAGCAGTGTCAGTTATTGGGGTTGTTTCACCATATTTCACATTGGTCAGTTTGGGGATTGTGAAGGTGGAGTTGGGGGCCTAGAACTCGATCATCCAATCACTTGACACTGTTATAAGTCATGGTCGGGAACTGAACTCGGGTCACTGGTTTCACAGAGCAGTGAACCTACTGCTGTTTCTTATTTGCATTTCTTAATTAAAACCTTCAAATATACACGAGGAACCATCAAATAAGAAATTAAGGATTTGAGAATTGTCTAAGCAGGCTTACCGAGTGCATGATAACGGTAAAGGGCTGGCCTTGGTGTGCCTGCAGCGCTGGTGACAGCGGCTTGGGCATCTCCTCATAATTTGACTGAGGTGATAACGGCGCCTTGATGAGTGCCAAGGGAGAACACGCAGACGGGGACAGCTGTACGCCTTGCTGCATTCGTATCCCAGTGAGTGTTGGCAAGCAGAACGCCAGCATAGGATGAGAACCTGTGCAATTATTAAACAAAGAAATGACACACATTAAAATGTAAGTTAATTATTTATAAACATTGGCAGATTACGTAGCCTGAAAATGTATAAAAGAACCCCATTATAATGTTCAATTAATCACAATGTTTTGAGGGTTCAAGTTTATATTCTAACCACGTGAGAACGACACACAGGAAATTCAAAAATTTTAAGTGACCTGGAGGTCACCAAAATGACAAAATCTAAACAAATTAAATCAAGTACAGAAATGAAGCAAATACAAATGGCAACAAAAACAGGTCACGTGAGAAATAAAAAAAAAACATAAATCAATGTTATATCATAAATTCCCTGCAGCGCAAGTTAACTTGGGCAGAATGTTAAGACTGATTAATAGTATAATTACAAATAAAGTTATGGACACGTTAAACAGATATAGTATAGGGTGACTACTGTACTAATACGTAAGCAAGGATGCATGTACAAAGCATGTGCTTTGTACCTTGCAAAATTGAGATCTTAGGATACAGATTTATCAGCAGGTGAAAAGCCAACAATGATTAATACATTTTTGGTCTGCAGCAAGAGTTGTAAGAAATTCCACATCATGGTCAAGTACCTGCAGGTGGAGAAATGTAATAGTACTGGTTGGGTATGGCCTTAAGCCCATTAGCTTTGCCCTGGCCAGATTCCTGAGGGCTGGTCACCGAGGTGAAGGGTATGGAGTTCATGTATCCCACAGGCTGGAATCCCTGGACACACAATAGAACAACATTTTTAACACGAGTATTTGCTCGCATTTTGACAATCTGAGCCACAAAAATATTATGCAAATATTTTACATGAACAGTATTTACCAAGCACATGTTTTTCCTTTTCCATGTGCTGTAAATAATGTATGATTCCAAACTAAATTATTCAACTGGATATGCAGTGATTCGTGAGCCATTTCATCTACAATACAAACCAAACTTGTTTTAAGCAAACACACATCGGACATGGTGGCACATACCTAATTCAGCACTTTGGAAGCGAGGGTTGCATTTTACAACTTTGCTAAACTTCCAACCCCACCTAACTGGGAGTTAGCCAGAAGATGGCAGTATACTAAGTGGATTTAACTCGTCTTTTTGGAGATTTCAGTATTAGCCTCTTGTGTAGATTCTCAGGGAACTCGTGTCCTTCCAAAAGCCAAATCTCAGGTCAAACATCTCCTAAAAAAGTATCAAGACTTATTCCGGACTATCATGGATATAAAAAAATTCATATTATTATGACATTATCACAAATCATTTTTTAAGATGTAAAAACAAGTGTGAAAACGTTACACTTAAACATCGCCCATCCCGGGTTTTTTCCCATCGCGGATTTGACTATTCACGTAATTGTATTGAGGTATAGTTTTCCACTCTCACCCCTGTGACTTGACCATTTGCAGTTGACCACGGGATTCCTGTATGCATCGTAAAGAAGTACAGTATTGTACTCTAATTGCTGTCGCAGAATGCACACGCCACCACCATCATAGTAGATACAATTATTTATAGTTTGTTTAAATTGCATATTTACTGTATGCGTTTGTTTTGTCATTCTATACATTTACAGTACAAGTTATATTTAACGCTGTAGAAAATATTAATATTTAACATACAAAAATACTTTCCGTTTTCATGTTTGGGTTAACGTAGTGTAACGTAAAACGAGGGGGTGTCGTATTACGATCTGCGAACCAAACAGTTTTCCCATATGCTTTTAAGTTTGCGGATCGCGGATTTGCAGACTGCGGCTATTTTAAAGAACAGAACCCCCACGGATGGGCAAGTCTTTGGTGTGCCATCAATGTAGTAGGGAGTTAAGGAACCTCACATTTATGAAGACCATGTTGTTTTCACATGCAGCCGGTATTTTTGCTGTACTTGGTGCTTGTGGATTAAGGGATGGCTGCTTGACTTTTTGTTGGGAAGTGACCTTTGCCTCCAAACCACATGTCGACTTCTCATGATATTCACATGGAGGAGAGGAGCCATTTTTCTCGGTCACACGTCCAATTACGGAGTTTGTACTGCTCACCACCTGCAAAAAAAAAGGCCAATTCTTATAAGTTTTATACTTAAATAACACAATGAATAATTTACCTGTGAAACTGTGAAATAAGCATTGCAATTAAAATAAATTTTATTTTAATTGCAATTTTCACTTTAAACGTATCAGTCCGTACAAGTCGTACACAAACTACAAGATACAAAGTAATAGCTCTAAAATATGCCTATGTGAAGGAACATATACTGTATTGCGAAGACAAAGAAAACAAAGTATCCTTGTCCATAACAAAAAAAATGGAAATGATGCGTGCACACACCTGGGCTTGAGATACAGATGCAGCGTGCCGCACTTTGCCTGTCGGTGCCTGGGCCTCTGTCAGCGGCTTTGCGTGCTGCCTCAAGTTCTGGCTTGCCACTCCCTCGCTGGGCCTGCACGCGTCAGCACCGCCAGACAAGCGTTTACGCTTGTGCATTTATAGGAAAAAGCGCAGCTTAATGCGGTAAGGAATTTAGGAATCTGAAGGCGAAGTTTGAGCGCTGCTAATAAGCCAGTGCTCACGCAACTGGAAAATGTTTTTGTTTGTTGTCGGTATCTATTAAATAAAAAAAATAAAACTAGTCAGTAAATCTATACCTTACTAATTTTTTTCAACGTACCACTTGATAAAACTGTCATTATACTTACTGTGCTTCCAGGTGTAACTTGCAAATAGTTGCCAGCTGGTCCATTCTGCTTAGATCGTTTAGCCCAAGACAGCAGGCATCTGCAAGCACATTAAGTAAACACATTAAATACTATACGGAGCAACAACCATGTCAACAGTACTTTATAACCACGATGACATCCGATCGAAGTTAAGTTTCAACCATTCTTTTTATACATGCGTGAACAAACATAACTATTATCTTCATGATAATTGGTTCTTTACCCTTCTATCTGGCAACAAAACTGACACCTTTTTACAAGGAGTCATGTTTGCATAGACCGCAATACCTGCAGTCATAATACAAACAAAAGAACATAACTCTGATAATGTGCACTGTCCTTGAAGTTGATTGGTCCACACCCGAGACAGCTTTCCTTAGAGCCTAGTCTCATATGGGTTGGACCAGATGACGCCAAAAGGCGCACAACTCAAAGACAATGCACCATCAGAGTATGAGAGCTCGGGGCAAGCATCTACACTATGGGAACCTCATTTGCCAGTAAAAATATGATAATTGGTTCTTTACCCTTCTATCTGGCAACAAAACTGACACCTTTTTTTACAAGGAGTCATGTTTGCATAGACCGCAATACCTGCAGTCATAATACAAACAAAAGAACATAACTCTGATAATGTGCACTGTCCTTGAAGTTGATTGGTCCACACCCGAGACAGCTTTCCTTAGAGCCTAGTCTCATATGGGTTGGACCAGATGACGCCAAAAGGCGCACAACTCAAAGACAATGCACCATCAGAGTATGAGAGCTCGGGGCAAGCATCTACACTATGGGAACCTCATTTGCCAGTAAAAATATGATAATTGGTTCTTTACCCTTCTATCTGGCAACAAAACTGACACCTTTTTACAAGGAGTCATGTTTGCATAGACCGCAATACCTGCAGTCATAATACAAACAAAAGAACATAACTCTGATAATGTGCACTGTCCTTGAAGTTGATTGGTCCACACCCGAGACAGCTTTCCTTAGAGCCTAGTCTCATATGGGTTGGACCAGATGACGCCAAAAGGCGCACAACTCAAAGACAATGCACCATCAGAGTATGAGAGCTCGGGGCAAGCATCTACACTATGGGAACCTCATTTGCCAGTAAAAATATGATAATTGGTTCTTTACCCTTCTATCTGGCAACAAAACTGACACCTTTTTACAAGGAGTCATGTTTGCATAGACCGCAATACCTGCAGTCATAATACAAACAAAAGAACATAACTCTGATAATGTGCACTGTCCTTGAAGTTGATTGGTCCACACCCGAGACAGCTTTCCTTAGAGCCTAGTCTCATATGGGTTGGACCAGATGACGCCAAAAGGCGCACAACTCAAAGACAATGCACCATCAGAGTATGAGAGCTCGGGGCAAGCATCTACACTATGGGAACCTCATTTGCCAGTAAAAATATGATAATTGGTTCTTTACCCTTCTATCTGGCAACAAAACTGACACCTTTTTACAAGGAGTCATGTTTGCATAGACCGCAATACCTGCAGTCATAATACAAACAAAAGAACATAACTCTGATAATGTGCACTGTCCTTGAAGTTGATTGGTCCACACCCGAGACAGCTTTCCTTAGAGCCTAGTCTCATATGGGTTGGACCAGATGACGCCAAAAGGCGCACAACTCAAAGACAATGCACCATCAGAGTATGAGAGCTCGGGGCAAGCATCTACACTATGGGAACCTCATTTGCCAGTAAAAATATGATAATTGGTTCTTTACCCTTCTATCTGGCAACAAAACTGACACCTTTTTACAAGGAGTCATGTTTGCATAGACCGCAATACCTGCAGTCATAATACAAACAAAAGAACATAACTCTGATAATGTGCACTGTCCTTGAAGTTGATTGGTCCACACCCGAGACAGCTTTCCTTAGAGCCTAGTCTCATATGGGTTGGACCAGATGACGCCAAAAGGCGCACAACTCAAAGACAATGCACCATCAGAGTATGAGAGCTCGGGGCAAGCATCTACACTATGGGAACCTCATTTGCCAGTAAAAATATGATAATTGGTTCTTTACCCTTCTATCTGGCAACAAAACTGACACCTTTTTACAAGGAGTCATGTTTGCATAGACCGCAATACCTGCAGTCATAATACAAACAAAAGAACATAACTCTGATAATGTGCACTGTCCTTGAAGTTGATTGGTCCACACCCGAGACAGCTTTCCTTAGAGCCTAGTCTCATATGGGTTGGACCAGATGACGCCAAAAGGCGCACAACTCAAAGACAATGCACCATCAGAGTATGAGAGCTCGGGGCAAGCATCTACACTATGGGAACCTCATTTGCCAGTAAAAATATGATAATTGGTTCTTTACCCTTCTATCTGGCAACAAAACTGACACCTTTTTACAAGGAGTCATGTTTGCATAGACCGCAATACCTGCAGTCATAATACAAACAAAAGAACATAACTCTGATAATGTGCACTGTCCTTGAAGTTGATTGGTCCACACCCGAGACAGCTTTCCTTAGAGCCTAGTCTCATATGGGTTGGACCAGATGACGCCAAAAGGCGCACAACTCAAAGACAATGCACCATCAGAGTATGAGAGCTCGGGGCAAGCATCTACACTATGGGAACCTCATTTGCCAGTAAAAATATGATAATTGGTTCTTTACCCTTCTATCTGGCAACAAAACTGACACCTTTTTACAAGGAGTCATGTTTGCATAGACCGCAATACCTGCAGTCATAATACAAACAAAAGAACATAACTCTGATAATGTGCACTGTCCTTGAAGTTGATTGGTCCACACCCGAGACAGCTTTCCTTAGAGCCTAGTCTCATATGGGTTGGACCAGATGACGCCAAAAGGCGCACAACTCAAAGACAATGCACCATCAGAGTATGAGAGCTCGGGGCAAGCATCTACACTATGGGAACCTCATTTGCCAGTAAAAATATGATAATTGGTTCTTTACCCTTCTATCTGGCAACAAAACTGACACCTTTTTACAAGGAGTCATGTTTGCATAGACCGCAATACCTGCAGTCATAATACAAACAAAAGAACATAACTCTGATAATGTGCACTGTCCTTGAAGTTGATTGGTCCACACCCGAGACAGCTTTCCTTAGAGCCTAGTCTCATATGGGTTGGACCAGATGACGCCAAAAGGCGCACAACTCAAAGACAATGCACCATCAGAGTATGAGAGCTCGGGGCAAGCATCTACACTATGGGAACCTCATTTGCCAGTAAAAATATGATAATTGGTTCTTTACCCTTCTATCTGGCAACAAAACTGACACCTTTTTACAAGGAGTCATGTTTGCATAGACCGCAATACCTGCAGTCATAATACAAACAAAAGAACATAACTCTGATCAGAGTTATGTTCTTTTGTTTGTATTATGACTGCAGGTATTGCGGTCTATGCAAACATGACTCCTTGTAAAAAGGTGTCAGTTTTGTTGCCAGATAGAAGGGTAAAGAACCAATTATCATATTTTTACTGGCAAATGAGGTTCCCATAGTGTAGATGCTTGCCCCGAGCTCTCATACTCTGATGGTGCATTGTCTTTGAGTTGTGCGCCTTTTGGCGTCATCTGGTCCAACCCATATGAGACTAGGCTCTAAGGAAAGCTGTCTCGGGTGTGGACCAATCAACTTCAAGGACAGTGCACATTATCAGAGTTATGTTCTTTTGTTTGTATTATGACTGCAGGTATTGCGGTCTATGCAAACATGACTCCTTGTAAAAAGGTGTCAGTTTTGTTGCCAGATAGAAGGGTAAAGAACCAATTATCATATTTTTACTGGCAAATGAGGTTCCCATAGTGTAGATGCTTGCCCCGAGCTCTCATACTCTGATGGTGCATTGTCTTTGAGTTGTGCGCCTTTTGGCGTCATCTGGTCCAACCCATATGAGACTAGGCTCTAAGGAAAGCTGTCTCGGGTGTGGACCAATCAACTTCAAGGACAGTGCACATTATCAGAGTTATGTTCTTTTGTTTGTATTATGACTGCAGGTATTGCGGTCTATGCAAACATGACTCCTTGTAAAAAGGTGTCAGTTTTGTTGCCAGATAGAAGGGTAAAGAACCAATTATCATATTTTTACTGGCAAATGAGGTTCCCATAGTGTAGATGCTTGCCCCGAGCTCTCATACTCTGATGGTGCATTGTCTTTGAGTTGTGCGCCTTTTGGCGTCATCTGGTCCAACCCATATGAGACTAGGCTCTAAGGAAAGCTGTCTCGGGTGTGGACCAATCAACTTCAAGGACAGTGCACATTATCAGAGTTATGTTCTTTTGTTTGTATTATGACTGCAGGTATTGCGGTCTATGCAAACATGACTCCTTGTAAAAAGGTGTCAGTTTTGTTGCCAGATAGAAGGGTAAAGAACCAATTATCATATTTTTACTGGCAAATGAGGTTCCCATAGTGTAGATGCTTGCCCCGAGCTCTCATACTCTGATGGTGCATTGTCTTTGAGTTGTGCGCCTTTTGGCGTCATCTGGTCCAACCCATATGAGACTAGGCTCTAAGGAAAGCTGTCTCGGGTGTGGACCAATCAACTTCAAGGACAGTGCACATTATCAGAGTTATGTTCTTTTGTTTGTATTATGACTGCAGGTATTGCGGTCTATGCAAACATGACTCCTTGTAAAAAGGTGTCAGTTTTGTTGCCAGATAGAAGGGTAAAGAACCAATTATCATATTTTTACTGGCAAATGAGGTTCCCATAGTATTATCTTCATTTTGCAACACCTGCCCAAAATCCTGTTGATGGGGTCTACGTATCACCACAGCAGGATTACATGTGGTGGCACACTTGTAATTGAATCCTTTGGAGGAAAGGGTTAGTGGATCACACAATTTGTGACATTCACAAACCGTCTGGGCTGCGATGTGGCCAGATGGCAATTGGATTGAATCCATCTGTGAGGGTTTTCTCCAGGTATCCTAGGTTTTTCCCATATGCCAAATGTTCATCATTGAAATTAGCACCCCATTGCAGAACCCTCATAAAAAAAAGTTGTAAGGCTCATTGAGGACTTCCTTATTATAAAAATAGAATTATTCACATCTTAGCCTCTTATCTGTTAGCTCTCACTCACCGGAATGACGTTTGATGGGGCTGCATGGCGCCGAGCTGATCTTCCTGTGTTCAGCCTCGATGCCGCTACTGCTGGTTTGAAAAGAGGAGTGGCGCACAAACCCATCACGTGGGACACGACGGGCCATCTTGGGGCTGGACACCTTCACACTCAATACCTCCCCTGCTGCTACTGCTGCTTCACGCACAGTCGCAGTCACAAGTTGTACTGGCACGGCATTGACGACAGCAAATTCTGATGAAAGAGCACAAAATATGCAATTGAGAATTTTTTAAAAGTTAAACACCTCCGACAATATGCAAGTGACCGTTTAATGGCATGCAAACATACAAACAGTGACTGTTATAAATTAAAACAATATCCTCCATTGTTCTGAAGTTCCTTGCACTGTCATCTTTCACACGGATCAGTAAGAGCCAGTGCCAACTGGGTTATGGGTACTCACCGTTGACCTCGGGCAGGTTTTCAGGGCCAACCCACTGGAAGGCAGGCTTGCGCCCTCGATCCTCCATCACCTGCACCTTCTTGATGAGGCTCAGACTCGTCAGCACGTTCGCAATGTCGTATAGCCGTCGGATTTTAGCTGAACATAAAAATTCAAAAACACAATATAAGTACCTGCTGCCACCACACTTCATTACGAGAAACATCACTTGACAAATATATTACAATTTGAACTAGATGTGGTATGTCTGTAAAATGTTTATCCAAAATGAGCACTTGATATTCATGGCTAAATCAAGTTGTTCATTCATGTGGAACCTGGTAACTACAAACCCACATTACCTCCTTAGCGGAAGTTACATTTTTACAAGATAAAAATATACATTAAAATAAAAATATACTTACTCTTAAGCTTGCAGTTGTCTCGAACATCAAACTGGCTTCCTCCCTGCAAGACCTTAGCAGCCATTTCCAGTGATACCACATTGTTCCTCACCACCAGGAATAGCATCACAAACTTCTTGCTCATTTCTTTCAGAGACTTGTCCTTCCGACCACCACCTAATATCACAAAGTGCAGTTTCCAAAGTAATCAAATCAATTGGGTTCTTGTTTATTGATTTAAAAAAAATGTCAAGTTAAATGTTCTAAGAGTCACCAATGCTGACCCCCTTAAGAAATGAATAATCAAAGAGAAAAAGTGCTGCGAAAAAAACCCACCAAATATTTAACCACATGCAACTAAGAAATATTAAAACATGGTTGTTATTATTGCATCCCTTATTCAAACAGGAGATTAAATCAACCCATTGAGACACATGGAACATGCCTCTTTTGCAAGGATGACCTTGGTGAATTAAACATTTAAATGTAATCACAGTACAATGTGAAATTAAATGTTGGCATATCCATAAAAACATGCTGTAAGTTTGTTGTAACATGGGATGTGACTAAAAACAGCAAAACATGCTCCGTACTCGGCTTGGGACGCTTATCCTGCTGCAGCGAGCTGAACTCAGCCTTGGGTGGACGTTTGAGCTCCATCTGACTGTGCACGTTGGAGTCAACGAGCGTACAGGTTTCCGCGTATCGGTCTTGGAAGCGATTGGCGAGGGCGGCGAAGCCCTGCTGCTGGGCAGCTTGGCGCAGCAAGGCGAGTGTGCTTGGCAGTTTGTGCCGCCCATTCCACGAGTAGCGGTTTTTGGCGGCACGACTAACTAGATCCAAGCTCTCCAGGACATTCACAATATCGTATATCCGCCGTCGCTCGACACCTGTCAAACATTGAGGTTTATAAAATAAGAGTTAATAACAGTCGTCGACAAAACTTCTACTGACATTCCTTAAATATTACGCTTATTAGCAGCATGTACATTAACATGTTACCTACATTCACGTACATTTTTTTTTAGGAAAAGAATATTAATTAAAACACAAATTAGGGTATTGAAATGTTATCATTGCTATAATACAAAAAGTTTATTTTTATATACATTTAGAAAAAAACGAACACATTTTTCAATATTTATAGAACCAATCACAAAATGTGTATAATTTAAACAAATTAAATATGCCAACTAGGACTGTACAGCAATGTTCTTCATTTCAAGGCACGCGGGCCCACTGGTGGCCTTGAGTGTGGGCCCCTGATGTGCGGCCGCCAAAAATACACAAACGTGAAAAAACACACCACCTTGCAGGCGGTATGGCAGCCCTCACACTTATGCCTCATATTTACGCGATCCGACCCATAAGAACACTATTATGGATGATATTGGTCGCGAAAGACGTGTTAAGCCGATGCCTTATCGGCAAAAGTGCCCCCCCCCTCCTGAAATAACACTGCTGTACAAGTTCCACTCACTGAGCTCAGCAGCAACTTCATCCAGGGAAATGGTGTAGCGAGAGGTAGATTCTGGGTAGTTTGGATAGCGAGCCAGGAACTTGAGGCAAAGCAGACCCAGGCTTTTTTCTTTTCGGCTGCCAGTTGAGCGCTCAAATTCCTCTCCAAAAAATGTATCCTTAAACCCACACCGGAGAGAGAAAAACCTTCACCACAAAATGTATGCAAGATGTGTGCTGCATTAACAATGTCAGCTCAGACCACAAATAGGTTATTTTCTTTAAGAAAAGCACCAACCCACATCTAATCAATATGATTCTATACTCACTATAATTGTCATTTAGAATAGCTGCAAACAAACCACAATAATGTAAGTATAAACATGGTGCAAACCTGCGAGCTCTCGTCATCCAACTCGTTATCAAGACGCCGAAAGAGAACCTTCTTTCGGTTTTCCAGGTTCCTGATTTCTGGACTGGCCGCACTGATGAGCATCTTTAAATTTGCTGTGGGGGTCAAGGGGTCGGTGCCAGCCTTGGTGGACCACGGGGAAGTACTCCTCCTCCGCTTGGGCGTGACCCAAGGCTCATCTTCGCCGCATGGCGGCTTGGTCGGCGTTCTGTCCCCTTGACAGTTAACGATCTGCAGCGCCAACTCATGCTTGTTTGGAGTCTTTGGGATTTTCCTTATCACGTCGCTTGGCCAGTTTTCCTGGAAAGAATATCGCATTTTCAGCACACTTAGACGTATTGTAGGCGTAAACTTGTGCACAACAATTGGCAACAGCAGCCTGCACTGTTTGTATGTTTACAAGTATGAACCATGAATAAACATTCAGAGATTAATTTAGATGTAACAACACGCAAAGGTTTGTATTGCATGTGTGCAGGCCACTAGCTCAAAAGAACTGAATGTAGCTATTGTATAGACCACTAACTGAAGTAATTGAGAAAATGTGGTCATACCAACAAAATGGCCCCACATTCAGTGCTTTTGAGAACCGAATGTGTTAGTCAATCTATTTCTTTCCAGCTTGAATGTCTGTTGTGATGTATTTTCTCATCACTTACATATATTCATTATAGATTCATTACCCCATTCCAATATATATTAATCAAACATCAAAATAGTTAGTGCAGACAGTGGAATCCTCTGTAGAGTAAATAATTGTCAGTGGTGATTACTCTAAACTGTACAGTATGTAGAACGTACTGCATGGAGTGGTCTGTATTGTGTAGTTAAGTACAAGGTACATAATGTACTGTGTGGATTGTACAGAACAGACTGTGGAGTACGGTGGACCAACCTTCTGTTCTTTGGACCATAGTAGGGTCACCTGGCTCCCAGTATTCTCACTCTCCCCAGAGCTCATTCCTGCACACTTATCAACAACACGCACACTTTATAAATACAAACGTAAACAAAATATTAAAACAATTATAAAAACAACTTCCAGTACGGAATTTATCTCACCTTGATGAATCCGCTTCCTCTATGGGCCCAGGTTAATGCTTAGCAATAAGTTAGCCGCGTTAATTTGCCAAAAGTATACATTCATTGGAAATAAAACCTCGCACAGCCGATAGACGTTTGTGTTAATTGCTGTTGAGTATTAACAATAGTGCAGCCTGCGTTGAGAGTAATGTTATAATCGTTAAGAGGAACTCGGGGTAAGAGATAGCGCCAAATTTGTATTCAAATTCGAAAAAAGCGCCTTTAAAAACACCGTTCCCGCGTTTAAAATTAATCGTCGTGAATTACGAAACACGGGTTGAAGGCAACGCTGTTAAAATACTCGGTGACGACTTCGAAACGTCGTTGATTATTAAAGTTTTAAGAGAGAAACCCCCCCCTCGAATTTGCATAAAGAGAAATAAGAGCGGGAAGAGGGGGAGTGGACGTGTCACTCCTCCTGCTGCTTCCTCTCCCATTGGAACGCTAATGTAGCCCGCGGTTATTGTAATGTAAATACATCGTTAACACAACTAGTGTGTGCGATTCACACACACAAGTAAAGACACAAAGCACCACGTATTATAGTATTATAACGTTATAGTGTCAATCATAACAACGCCGTGGCTACGAACGCGGAGTGTTTGTAGGCGAGCGATGTACCCAAGTCGTCAAGGGTATTAGTAGAAGCTCTTTGGGTCTTTCGGTAAAGTCACGTAGGTAGACAACTAATCGATCACGACGTGCTAGCTACGTTACTTTATCGAAAGACCCAATGAGTATTGATTACTGCAGTCCACGGAAGCTTCAGATGAAGTATTAGAAGCTGGTAAAGAGTAGCGAGTCGAGGCAATCGCAACCTGCCCAACTTTTGGTTAACTACATTTGAGCGGCTACTTGTTTACCACATAAGAGGAACTTAAGTAACCACATATGTGGCGATGAGTGGCCAACATCGACGCCCGGCCGTCTTTGTCTCCCCAAGGCTGATGTTTACACACCGCGCCAGGCTACTCACTTAAGGTTGAGTCCAGAAAGAGTTCAAGATAATCGTCCACTGTTGTTGTGGATCGTTCAGCGGGTAGCGAACTCGTGTGGCCGGGTTCTTAGCGGCAAAAAACTTTGGATAAATCGAAGAAGAAAAAAAACTTCACGAACCTGGTTTTAAAGAAGGCGGCGGCGGCCGCGCACCCCACCCCGCCCGGGCGCTCTACGATGTCCGTGTAAGATCTTCTTCACGCGTTCCTCGTCACCACCACCACCACCACGAGTGAAGAGTTGTGAAGAGAACGAACGAGAGGAAACAGAGCGAAAGAGCGAGCGAATAAGTGGTACTACGAGTGGTTTCTGTACCGCTCGCTCACTCGCTCGCTCCTCTCTCGCCGTCGGTTTTTTTTGGTTTTTCCCGCGCAGCCCTCGCGCCAAACTCGCCTCTCGAAATACGAAAAAAAACACGGCCCCGCCCCCCCCCCACCAGGAAACGCACCAATCACAGGGCGAGGCCTGCAACCGCGTGACCACTATTGCGCGTTACCATTGGTTGGCGCGCGAGGTGGGGGAGGAGTGAAGGGCGGGGGGATGGGGGGGAGGGAGGGCGGGGAGAGGGAGGGGTGAAAGCCCCCGCACCAACCAATAGGAGGGCGCGCGAGGGCCGATCCGGTGGGGGGGAGGGTGTGAGAATGACGTCAATAACAGGCGGGAGTGATGGGGGGGGGGTGATGGGGAAAAGGGGCGGAGCCAAATAGGAGGGCGGTGACGTCGGGCGATGACTCACACGTGGAACCAGTGGGAGGTTTCGCCTCCAAACTCAGTGCCTTTGCCCAGGTGGGAGCCCATACCCAATGCATGACTGGTACAGGGTGGTCCAGATGTATTGTGACCCATACCCCCCTCCAACCCATTTCATTATCTAATACCAAGGCCGTAGCCATGGAGTAAACATTGGGAGGGGATCAAATCTTCCAGGAGGTCTGGGGTCCCCCCCCATAAAAAAATATCTAAATTTGAAAACTAATTTCCTGCCTAAAATATAAAAAAAATTCACTAACACATGGGATGGACTTTTTTAAATTAGTTTTTTACAATAATGTCTAATAGTGTATTGTATTACATTGCTGTTTTTTCTTTTTTACCTTTTCTTGTTTCATTGCATGTAATGGCAAAGATTAGGGATTCATAAAGTACAACCATAACCACAATCATATGAACAGAAATCTATGCATTGTTATATGAAGACAAGTCCAGATATTGTGGCCAAGGTTTAGCGAATTGTTATTTTTATTCACATAGCATCGCAATTATTATTTTGTAAATATTTTTATAGCAATATATTGGGGGGGACATTTTGGGCATATTTGATATATTGGGGGGGATGTGGGGGGGGGTGTGTCCCCCCCAATATATAATATATATATTATAATTACGGCCTTGTCTAAAACTTAATAAAGTAAAATGGTTATAAAAATAAATGAATATGCAAATAGATCAATACAAATTAGGAGTCAATTAATTTGGCGTCACAAGACATCTGGATCACCCTGTAAATTACAATTACAAACGCCAGACGGGGCATGGCATCGCAAATGTGTTTACGTGTCCCTCTACAACTGTCTGCAACACTCTGACATTAGAAGGCCACCGGAACTGTGCACTTTTCATTTCAAATGGAAAACTCACGATCTTAATTTGGAGCTTGTGTCACAGAGACGTTCTCTCTCTGTGTGCCTATGTGTTGCTCTCTCTCTCTATGTATCTTGGTGATATCTGTCTGCTTATATGTCTGTCTATAGTTTTCTGGTTAGATTTTTGTTGCTATTTCATTTATACCTGATGATGATTGCTTGTGTTGCAATCAAAACGTCGTATGCTATTATTTAATTTATTATTTTATCTTTATACGTGACTTTACCGAAAGAACCAAAGAGTGAAAACTCACGAATTTAGGACTGCTTTGTTTGTGTATACGGAAATGGTCATTGCACGAAACATCTATATATATTATTTGGGCTCATTATTGAGTGTGTTGAGTGTTGTTAATTGTGCTCTTGGGCCACTGCCAATGCAGCAGCAGCACCAGCACATGTTAAATGTATAATTACACTAACAGTCCAGTTATATAACACATTTCGCCATTGTATTTACTGTTCATATGAATGAAATCGTGGTGCTGTTGTGGAAATGAAGACGATGTGCGTCTGCCCCATAATGTGAACACAGAAGATCGACCTGAAATAAAATGTAGTGCTTGCAGCTTACAAAGTTGTCTTTCAAAGGTGCCATCATCCACACTGCATTTACTCAGAGTTTCGCTACAACCATAACTCTGCCATGCCACGTATAGTCCTCGCTCTTTGTGATGGACAGATAAAGTGTTAAACGTGTTATTTTACTCATGATATAGTTTTTTTGGGGTTAGATCGCGGAAATATAAATATGTCGTTAAACCCGCCACCACCACCCGACAAAGCCAATTGGTAAGGATTGTCACGTAAACGAAACGTCGTATTCAGATTGTGAATGTTGTGGATTTACCCTCCAACACACCGGTGTGCTGTACTAGTGTAGTGATGTATATTGAGTCACTATGGCGACTAGCGCCAGCTATTGGACGAAGAGTGGTACTGTGCATGTTGGCGTCTCTCTCTGGCACCAGAGTGTGTATGGCATAGAAGCGGATCCTAGGGGGCATGCTTCTGGTAACGGCGAGAGAGAGGGCACTTCAGGATATGACAGTCTGAGTGAACCCGAGAGGGCACGTGACCAGGAGAAAGTAGCGAGGGGGACCAAGGGGTGGCGAGAGGGACACGTGACAGAAGGCCCAGAACCCTCTAGTAGGATCTAGAAGGGGGCGTGGCCGAGGGCGGAGCCAGGCCACGCTCAGGGGCAACAAAGGGAAGTCCCGAGCGCCGATCCGGGCTGGCTTCTGGAATTAACCTGCCGTGCTTTGTCTCCTCGGTCGTCGGTCGTCACGCTCGGCATCGTGGGTCAGGCAGTACGTTACTGACCTGACCCGGTTTTGTAGTTGCCCGTCGTGGTTTAGTCGCTAGTGGAAGTTAGCTAGCACCTATGTCGTTATCCCATACATGTATGTAGTTACCCTGTTGGGGTGTTGTAGTAAACGTGTTGCCTCCAAGTTCTAGTGTGTCTCCGTGGATGCCACTACACTAATAACGAAGTGGCATGTTCTATTTACGTAAGAAACCTTACTAATTGGCTGTGCCGGGTGGTGGCGGTTTTAACGTCACTTTTATATTTACGTGACCTAACCTCCCCCCCCCCAAAAAAAAAATGTGTTATGGATGATATTGGTCGCGAAAGCCTACTTGTTAAACTATGTTATTTTACGACTGCCTCTGGTGCAAAGGTCGCATTTTCAGTTCGATCTCCTTGCGCGACAGTTGAAACAATAGAGTTTGAGTTAGCCCCCTCGAGGGGATATTTGGTCTGCTCTTTCTTTCTCACGCCACAGGCCAAACATCTCGGGAGAGGTGGGAGTCACCCACGCTGTAATCTACCAACAGTATAAACGGGTACGCAACACGTTGCGTATGGTGGGGTGAAGCGTGGGTAACTTACATCTCTCTCAAGATGTTTGGTCTGCGGCGTGGAAGAGTAGACCAAATAGCCTCTAGAAGGGGGCTCTAAGAGCTCCGTCTAGTGGGGGCCCTTCCGCCTAAAGTGGCGTGAGAGAGTAATTGTTATGATGAAAAAACATGAATAGGCTTTACCCTTTCTGGCAATAAAACAGGTGTTAAGGTGTGCAAACACCAAATACTGTAGATACCTATTGCAAGGCATAACGTCTGCATTTACCACAGATGTTGCAAAACGTGTCAACAAACATGCTCTGATAATTCATATATTGTTCTGGCTACACCTCTGCATATGTGGAATTACAGAGCATGCAGGGCTTGATTGACTTTCACCTGGTCCCACATGAAAGTCAATGTAAGAAAATAATAAGGGGACTTTCTAAAATATGTGTAACATTTTCCCCACCACCAGCCCTGGGATTTGCAGATTATATTTGTTTTTTTCCAGTTGCACTGAGTATGAATCCTCTTTCAATAAAAGGGTGTGTGCTCATAAACAGCCCCGTACTTGGCGTCAGTTGAGACTTAAGCAGGTCACGGTGTCCTGTAAATATACGTTGGATATTGCAACACCCTCCTGATGTAAATTATACCGCACTGCAGTTTTCTTGAACATGACATGCTTGGGTTAGCGATGTGATGTGTGTGTCTGTCTCTCTGCGTAAAAAAAACCCATCTCATTTGTTCGAATAAGTAGAGTTAATTCAAATTGTTTGGAAAATTGATCGGATTAGATCTGGAACGACAAGTCGATTAAGTCGATGCCGATGGCGACTACAAGCCACGTCCACGTATCCATACGCACCCTGGTGAGACTTATTTTTTTCTAATTTCGTATTAGACTATTAATTGGTAGAGGAATCAATGCCTTAAATCATCAGATATTTCAGATCTATATAAGATTATTAAAGTATACTGTATATTCCTTCCAATTACGTATCACCCCCCCCCGCCCGCCACTTGTGGTCGTGGTGTTAATGTATAACATCGAATACTTTCACTTGAGACCTAGTGAGTACGTTTTAAGTTGAACGATGACACGAATTCCAGCCAAATACAGAAGCTGTGTCAGGAACAGTGTTACGAATCGTATTACTGTAATTGTATGAATCGTAGTCATTGCTGCTAAATTTAATGAAATTGCTGTTACATCACAGGACAGGAATGGATGTCAAATTAAATATTCGTTTTGGGAAAACTGTCACTCATCTTATCATGGTATACTTTGCTGCAAATAAGATAAGTTCTCCAATTATTGCCGTATTAATCTAACCCCAGTGAATAATTGGCGTTTGTGTTCCCTCCAGCTTAGGGTGTGTCCAAAGATGGTCCTAATGATGATCTCATTGATGTGTCCACACTGGAGGAGCACCTTTGTCAACATGCATTGCCTCTAAGGCTTTTAAACAAAGCTAAAACACAATAAAAACAGCAATCTAAAGCCACGTCGTTACACTAAACAGACAAAACAAAGTGCAACTAATTGATGGTATCATATGAGTGTTTCTTGTGGTAATGTCTTCGATATGCGGAAGGAATTCCTGCTCTCCAGAGAAAAAACATTCTTAGATGTCCAGTTTGGAGCTGTTCAGTGTTTTCATTTAAATATAGTGCGTTCAATTATATGATGCGAATACATCTCTGTCCTATCTCATCTGAATGTCTAGCTCATTCCATCTCTCCCTTCTACTCCATCTGCATGCATCTTCTGTCCCATTGTCTTTCTCTGAAGATTGTATTTGCTCTGATATGTCTTAATTCACCTAGTTGCATCCCAAACCGCTGCTTGTATTTGAAGCCATGACCCAGTGTGATTAAAATGTGCGTGTGACGTAGATATTTTAATGATCTCGAGGGTATTGTTTGCCTTTCGTAAAAAAAAGCTATCGATCCTTCGTATATGTACTGTGAATGAACGCTTTCTTAAATTGGTTCCAAACATTAAAATCTACAGCACCAAATGTAAGATGGTATTACCAACGTTTATTTGCCAAAAAAAATTCCGTCCATATATTCTCCCACTACAATGTTCTGGAGATGACATTTTAGTGTTTTTCTACTCAACGTGATACCGCAATTAGATGTTCAATCAAGGGAAACAGGTTTGCAAGAAAACGAGTTGCATACCAAGTGTAAAAGTCATTGGTTGTTGTGACTGTGACCAGGGAGGCCTCATTTGCCTATGCATATATGTACAGGTGTCTACACTGAGGGTGGCCATGTGGACAGATGCATTCCTCCTTGAGCCAGCATAAAAAAAATCCTGAAATTAAATAACCGTTTTATGATCATGCAGCCTTATCTCGCTTATTATAAAGAAAGTAATAAACAAAATTAGCTGGACAGAAGGAAATTAAAGTTTGAGGGACACCACTGGTAAACACAATCAAGTATATATCTTCAGAACAAATCAATATATACTAAGTAAAATGAAATAACGCGAGGAGGATGCAGTACTTTCGAAAAGTTAGTGATATTAAAACGAGACAAACCAATATGTCGAAAGAAGAATGAATTCAAACGGTGGACATTGCCTGCTCTGACATGGAAACATGGGCTTCGATAAAGAATTTGGAACAAAAGCTGAAAAGTTTGCCAAGAGCCATGAAAAGATGCATGCTGAGAAGTCGACTGAAAAACTGAAAGAGGGACACTTGGATCAGAGAACAATTGAAATTTAAAGACATCGTGTTGACTTTTGAAGAATGATTAAGGAGCAAGGGCAAGAGACGTCTCAAGATGGGATCAAGAGCACACGGGCAAGACTGGTGATGGAATGGCACCCATAGGAACGAGCACGCCTGGGAGGGCAACAACCACAGAAGTGGTGCTACCCTAGCTCAGCTCTGGCGTGTGAAGATGGATTGCGCTATCACAGGACCGTTCATTTCATTTAGCGTTTGCGCAATCGCCGAGCCATGTGATATCGTCCTCAGTGGCCACGTGTAGTTTCCATAGACCTCCTTTGAACTTGGCAGACAATCGCATATTGTTGATGGCAGGACCGTGAGGCTTGCTGGTAATGTAGGAAGGCCTATCATGCAGCAACGGATAGATAGATGGCTGATGATGGCAGTGTGGTGATGTAATAAGCAGTTTTAAATCTTGTTGAGTCCCCTGAGTTTCTGTACCCCCACCCCCACGTCGCGGTTTGTACTCCATACTGGGCTCCTATGGAAATATAATAAACACGTAAACAAATATTTATATTTTCGGGTGTGTTTTTTATTCACGGTCACATTGTGGTTGTGAACAGATGCTTTGTCTGCAATGCAATCCCGGCTCAAGGCAGTCGGGGGAGACAGATCACAGCAGCTGTGTCAACCAGCCCCAGTATTCCTGACCAAAAGGCTCTTAGCTTGTTTTAACAGGTTTAAGCTGACACTAATGGATAAGCCTTCGTTCTTCCTTATGTACCTCGACATTGCTGAGGATCTGAATTGCACGTGCTGTTGACTTGGGAGGTCAGGACCACCCTGTTCCTTCACCAAGACCACAAGTTATGTTTGCCGCATTTCTAATTTGTACCGTAAGACAACGATTATAGTGCAACAAATGCATTGCCCGCAGTAGCACTGTGTTTTTGCACATTATAAAATGCATGATTATTGGGCTATCATTGGAATCTAACTACAATATTCTGCGGATTACAAGGCTATATTTTAAATGTAGAAGTTGGTTGGAGTGTCTTATTATCTGGTAGGTGGGAGACCAGATTTGTATCTTAAATTGACACAAGATTGTGGCGAATCATACTTTCCGAAGTGCCTTATAATCGGGATAATATGGTAACAGAGGTGGCATTGTGAAAATGTTGGACTACTCTTCAATGTAAATAATGTCCTGCACCGCACTGTATGTTTGGTAAATAGCACCGGTGTTTTCTGAATCCACGAGTATCTTGAAAACCACGAACATTCGAAACACATCAACCCACATTCGTGAACATCTGGAATGCAAATTATTTTTTCCCTTCTGTCTTCACCAAGGAAAATTTTACATTTTTCAGTTAAGTAGCGCACAGTATAGAATTAGAAAGCAAGGCCTCCTGCTGATACAGTTTTTACCTTAACAAGCAATGCTTCACCATACATAGTTTAGTATGCATATTGAAAATATGCTTTGGTGTGTATCACTTTCAGCACTATATTGAGAATTAGGGTTCGGGTGAGAATTATAATTATTTTGGTAAATGCAAAAAATTTCAACAATACTGGCAACCTCGGTTGATTTTTCAGACTGGTGAGAAAAACGGACATGACTGTAAATTAAAACCTCAAAGTATATACGAGTAAAATGTGAATTGCTCAACTTGCTGCTGGTGAAAGGGCCTCTTAGAGAGAGCACCGGAGAGCAATTTGGTTTACTCTTCCATGCTAGCTCGTTGTCTTAGACGAGTTTGAAATACCCACACTTTACCTCACCACACGTGACCTGTGGCGTACCCATGTTTCCTGCTGGGTGGACAGAGGCGAATATTACCGGTAGGAACCGCCAGGTTACACCAGCCCACGGGGGATTATTGTGTCCGTCGTGCAGGGAGGGGCTGGGTGGGGAGGGAGAGGCTGGGTGGGGAGGGGAGGGTGGGGAGGGGCTTGGTGGGGAGGGTGGGGCTGGGTGAGGAGGGGAGGGTGGGGAGGGGCTGGGTGGGGAGGGGCTGGGTGGGGAGGGTGGGGCTGGGTGGGGAGGGGAGGGTGGGGAGGGTGGGGAGGGGCTGGGTGGGGAGGGTGGGGAGGGGTTGGGTGGGGAGGGTGGGGCTGGGTGGGGGGTGGGAGGGGTGGGGCTGGGTGGGGAGGGGAGGGGCTGGTCACCCCGTGGTGCCCTTATAAAACTCAACGTTTAACCTACTCACGCCGGCTTGTGCCCGCCCTCACAGTCGGGCATATTTGCGGAATACACCACGCCGCAGTTGACCCTGGCCATTGACCGAGCAACCCAACGTTCCTACCAGCTCCCTCCGCAGGAATGTGTTTAATAAGCTTGCCCGTTTCAACTGCCTCGGCGGGCGATCGAATCGAACCAGCAACCACTGTATTGCAAGTCCAGTGTGCTGCTCACCATTACACTCCGTCCAGCATCTCCTCAATCTTAGAAAATAAAATATTAAAAACCCAGCTCAACCCAAGTTCACGGAGCGGTCAGGATAGGCATTCATTTATTATCTATGACTGACCTTCATGTGCACTGCTTAATTAATCGATGTAATGAATATATTTTTAAGGCCACTTCCAGTTGTGTGAAATAATAACACGATGTATTCAAAGTTGGTGATGTCCTTTGATGGATACTTGGTCATCAACGTAAATGACAATTGAGAAATATACATATATTCGTCAATGCTATGCAGTATAATTTCTATTTTCCCAAGTTCATGGTGCGGCCAATATTGACAAACATGATCCATGATTGATTCCAAAGTGCGCTCCCTAATTAATCAATTATATTAATGTAGTTGACCCTTAGCATGTTGTTAATCTTGTCTCCATCTTTTTGAATGAGCCACAAACACCAGATAAATCACACGATGGACAACAGCGCTTAATTCCGATATGCCAAATGAAACTCGCATACAGTATTGAATGACATTTGTGTATAGATTATTTTGCAGCAGGTGGCAGCACAGTCAATGGCTTAAAATGTACATAAAAATTTTTGAAGATAAATATCTAATTTCGTATAGCCAGTAATTCAAATGAGTTGACTTCAGATTTTGAATATATTATCAAGGAATATGAGCTATTGCAGTGATAGAGACGTATTTTTAAAATTATTCGACAGGCGTTAAAAGCATGGAAATTTTAACATTGCCCAGTCAGTAGTTTTTCCTTCAGAGCAAACGAATTTCAAACATGTTGTATTTGTGGGATTCCTAAAGTGAAATGACAGAACCACATATCAAATGATGAACTTAATAAGAAGCTATATCAGATACTGCTTTGGGTAATAGGCAATAGTGTAAAAAAAATCGGCGTGATTGTATTGAAATAAATGTGTGTCTAGAATAGCAAGTAGGACACCATGGCGTTAGATAAGGCAGTGAACTATAAAACAAAAAATCTGAGGTAAGGCAGATTTAGTGGGATAAATCTGTTTTAATGTGACCTTCAGAATTTTTTTAGACCGAGAACAACTAGTGGAAATTGATTATGTAACAAGTGTTAGCCTTGCGTGGCGTACAGGCTTTTGTAAGCTGGTCATAAATCACCATTGTCACATTTTCACAAGGTGGTAGGGGAGAGTGGCGATGACTGCTGACACACGTTTATGTCTACTGCATGCCTCCGTCACCTCACGTAGCCTCAAAAAGCACCAGCAAAACCTCGTGTTAACTTAGATTTAACGAGAGGCCAAGATTATTGTAGCAATGGTTGATTAGTCAACCATTGACCAATCGACCAGTGTGACTTTTTTTCTTTTCCAAAGCAATATGTTTGGTTCAACATACAAATACGCAGCGCACTCCAAGGGCACAACTGGAGAAATACGCAAACGAACACACAAACATACATTGAGACAAATTGTATTGTCAATGTAAATGTAAGATAAGAATGGAGATGGCGAGTAGACGAGTGGGTGGTGTTCGGTTGACAAGGGGATCCAGCTCCATTGTAAACAGTACAAAGGAGCAAGTTGATAAAATAACGTTTGCCTAAGGCTTCCCATTAAACCCATTGAACCTATAATAAATGTTTTGCCTATTTAACCTGTTATTAAAATTAACGGTTTAACTATGTATTACATGTCATGAGCCAGCTAACTTGTTGTTAAATGTAACTAGTTATTCTACTGTGACATTGATGCATGAGTGCCATTTTAGTTTTAAGTTTGACAGTTTTTTTCATTTTTCCCTTCCCCCGAGAATGTCATGTTATGCAATCGTCAATGTAATCAATTACAAAATATATGATTTACTTTAAGGGTAAAATCACCTGCTCAGAAAATATTTAGCAGATGTTTTCCGAGTGAAAAATAAATAATTCTCAAATTGTGTGTGTTTTTAAAATCCAACACATTTTTTGTGTTTTTTTTTCAAGGTCTATTTCTGTGACAAAGCACAATTACTGGCTGCAGCTCGGCCTTTCACTGTGTAAATGTCAACTTCTTTTATGCGTCTGTGATGTTTGCTGGGGCACTATTTTCCTCTGACAGCCAAGGTGCCCCTTGTCTGGGCCGCGCAGGAAAGATGAGGCCATTGTTTAAAATGTCATTGATACCTAATTGCTCAGTGCTGTTAGACACACGTGTTCATTTTATCTCCCGCCTCTCATTCACGGCTGTCCAAACTACACCCTGTTGGCCAGGTCCGGCCCATGGAAACATTTAATCTGTTTGTCTGTGTCATTCCAACTTCCTGTTCACAGTGGCTTGCCACAGATTTGAAATTAAATTCTCCAATGTGATTCCAGGTTGCACCGCGCATTTCTCGGCATTATGTCCAACGTTTCACTATGATGTTAGTGAATGGGGCTCTTTTTAGTACATCTTTATCCAATCCTTTATTCACTTATAGCTATTTTATTAATATATCTCTGCTATCTCACATATGACTCTTTTAAATAATCTCCCCTATCTTTCATACGACATTGTAGCATTTCTGAATACTGTACATGTTAATCCTATCTGTGGTTGTTTATTTTATGGGCCGTGGCTCTCACTGTGTTATTCAATTCAATCCTCAATGTAAACAACGTTGACAACCCTGCTCTAATTACGTCATTTACATCATAAAATAATAAATGTAGCACGCGTTAACAAACCGTAATGGACAATACAACGACTACAGTTTGTGAAAGGTCATAATGAGCGACTTTCATTTTTCCTTTTCATATTGTCTTGTTATACAGTAATTACTCTGAGAAATATGCTTAATTTTATGAAATAGCAATGTAGTGGACATAACTTACGATATTCGTGAATATATATTTTAGTTTGCACAGCACTGAAATGTTCCATGCAATAGGTTTCCATGCAAACTTTTAATGAAACACCGATGGATTTACGAGTACTGTATTGTAAATTAACGCCAATATGTTAACCGCAAGACTTACGGCTTTTCTTCCAAGTGAATAATTATACATACCTCTCATATGACATATAAAAAACTTTTTTTTAATATTCATAAACCTGGAGTGTTTGGCCGATTTAATTATAATTCCAACTGTAATTTTGCTCGGCATTAAACCTTTGTTTTTCTCTCGCACATCACCACTGCAACTCCCAAGGCATGGTTGGACTGTGATTGAAAGTGGATTAGATTGTGATTAGAACATCTCCTTGTATGACACGAATTATCATAATTAGCCACGGGACTTATGGGTAGATGGGGAAAGTTTGCTTAATAGCATGTTTACACAACGTGGACTGTGAAAATACACTAGAGAACACACTAGCTTGAGGTGCTTTCATGTCTTGACTAAGATTCTTATACTGTTATCATAACAGTGACAATGAGATTTATTACAATAGTCGTCAACATAAATCAAAGTGAGCGTTGTTTTGCATGTACTCCTCATGCCTCTGAGTGCTTGTTATGATAAAAAAATATATATATTTAAATATTATCCTTGCACGGTTCGAATTAAATGTAATGCTCTATTTAATATCTGAACGAAATTCGAGTATCAAGAGGGATTACCTGAAGATTGCATTTTTTTTTTACAATCAATACGAGCACCGTTTTAAATAATGCGATTCGGCGCATCATTATGCATTACCTCTGTTCTATAGTTACAGTACATCGGCGTATTTCATGACACAGGTTTTGTCAACATTAATCAAAAGTCAAGATGATTTTTGTCGCCGTAGTGGTCTAAGTAATGTGCTGTCACTCTGAGTGAAATGTGGAGACAGTGGCACGCAGACATGATGCTCATGGGCCGCTATTGATCTATGTAGCTCCATCAGTGTTTTTAATGAGCATTCTGCATGGCAGCAGACCGATAATTCACTCACCGTGCCTGTGCAGGCATCCACGTCACTCGGTGTGTCCTTCCCCGAGCGCCCTGGTGATCCCATTGCTAGGCGTTTTTGGAACAGGGGGAGCAAACGACACATGTATTCGGACCATCAAGAAGGTTAACGCATCTTTGTGAAATCTCGTGCCCCCCCCCCCCTGCTTAAACACCAAGGGCCCTGCTGTGTGAGGCTCTCTGGCCAGCCTTCTGGGGAAAATCACACCAGAGTGTGCCTTGGGGATGATTACGTGCTTTAATTATTCCTTTGTAGGCTGCTCTTTCTGATGAGGCCTCTGAAATCAATCACTGTGCTCGGGATTTAATCACCCAAGGCCAATCCTCTGACCAGGATATATCCATCATTGCTCAGTCGGTGTCTGCTCCGTCAAGTGAGGAAGAGGCTGTTTCCACACGGATCGCTTGGGAAGGCAAGCGATGGGCAATCCGCGCTTTGCAGCTTTGGGGAAATGTATTTTATAACCCTTTTCATACCAATCATGTTTGCTCGGCATTTGAATAGATATATTATGCAGACAATGACATTATCCATCACCTAAAATAAATTATACCAATAGAATTTCTGGCTCATTTCAATCTCGACGGTAACTAAATTATTTCTAAATTACTGGAATGCCTCCATAAAACTATCATCATTATAAATTGGTTCCACCATCAAGTGAGGCAGGTTCATCTTTCTGTGAATGTAAACATTAGTTTCTCTTGACGTTTTTTTAACCAAATCTATTGCGCACTGGCTGTCATGGAAACTGCATAATGTACGTTGATAATATCTCTATTTGCTTATAAAAAACATACACTCAAAATTGTTATCTTGTAATCGAATTACTTATTTACAATTTATGCCACACATTTCCAGTATTTTAAATTATAATGCTAATGTTACTGTGTAGGGATTTCGTGCTTGTGTTATATGGGTGTCCGATGTTTCAGTTCCTTACGAAGCTCCCAGCATGTAGAGTCAAATGTTGGACATGAAGGCCAAACAATACACGGTACAACCCGAATACACAGCATGTAATAATTGTCTCATTCTTTGTGAACCCAGTGATCTGAGTCTGATTTCCAGCCAAGGCTAACGTCATTGGTAAGAGATATCTGAACCCGTCCTGGCTCTATTAAACTATTTTTTTTTATTTGACCAGGTAAGGCGCACAGCTAAATAGCTTTTGTCGGAAGCGACCTGGCCACAATTGATAATTCAACATAGTGGCTTATCACGTGGAAATTTATAGCAGCCAAATACTCTAAACGCATGTTTCTAAATGCGAAGGGAACAATCGAGGGCCCGGATAAAATCCATGCAACCGGGGGGATAACATGCAAACTCCAAATATACAGGCGTCAGTACAGTCACGTAGGAAACAATTACAGCAATAAACAATTGCTGTTGTTGTCCCACCTGATGACGGACGCTTGTGTAGCGCCCGAAACGTCGTGATTTAATTTATTTTATTTTATACCTACGTGACTTTACCGAAAGAACCAAAGAGTATGGATCCCTGCAGTCACGAAAACTTCAAATCTAGATTACAGGCGTCAGGGTCGCGATCAAACCCACAGCCTCCTACATGCCAGGCGAGTAAGATAATATCTCACCACCACGGTACCTACTGTGCTGACCAGAGCGGTGAAGTATTGTCAAACAACCCCCATGACCAACAAGGCCTTTGTCCAGAATTTGATTGAAAAAGAGCTGTATATTATGAAGGTATTGTTTACCAAATTGCAGCATGTCTTCATGATACTGACATCGCAGACTACATTTCTGTCAATTTACTGTTATAGCCAGCGAGACGTCTCTGCAACAAGGAGGTTCTTGTTTGGCTGTGTCTGTGATTGGTCACAGCACCATGTCCATATTTAGTCTGAGGCACAATGTATGGTTTGGCAGCAGGATCACACGAATATATTTATAGTTATTGTAAGGCTAAATGTACTGCTAACTTTCTACAAATCTAAATAATCTCGTGACATCTTTGCAGAATCCTTGTAATCCAAGGCAGCACATTACTGTCGTTATATTTTAACAATACTGCATAGAAACTCTGCCAGTGGTAAGGGCAGGGATAACTTCTTAGTGTGTTTGTGATGTAGTATCATGCAATAATAATAATATTAATGTATTGGCCCTATGTCAAACCACTGCTCCCCATACCGGGTCAGTCAATGAGGTTGTTTGACCATACTTCACCACAATTGTCAATTGCGGGTTGGCGAATAGGGTATCATATCATAGTGAGAAATACATAAATGAATCAATTGCAGTATACTGTATATGGTCACACTTTTTAAAAGTAACAGTAATGGTGACATCACATTAATTGTCGAACTGGCGAAGGGTGAATTTACCTCGGTGTGATGGCTGATGTGTTCAGTGTTTAACGTCGTGTCCTTAATGCCTTGAAGAGCTGTGGGCTCACTATGCTCTCTGAAGGTTGTCGTGAGTATAGACTCGAGACAACACTGCTCTTACCACTTGACGCTTGGGACACGAAATGTATTTGAACTGGCAAACCTTGGTCCTGTGACAGCATTTTCTCAGGTATCGCCATGTTGTTCAGACTTTACTGCCAGATAGATCAAAGGTCCTGACTCGTGACACACCCAAATAGGGTTTGGAGCAAATAAATGTTTTTATTTAAATTTGAAAATAAATAAATCTTCACTTAGAGTATATTGTGCACTATATTTGCGTACGTATATCAAGTCTAATGGTAATAAATGTACGTACTGTACCAATTTACTACCTACGTAATATTGGGATGACGTTAGCGGGTAATTGCACTGTCACTGTTGCATTTTCGTGATTCATGACTCAAGCAACCTCGTGAATGCAGATACGCTAAAAAAAGTTAACATTTATAAACAGTGTGTGTATTTACAACAATATTGTGGACACATATACGGTGTAAAAAAAAACATATCCAAGCTCTGTAATGGAAACGCGATCATACCGTTTCTTCGTGAAACTTGGGAACAATTTGGAAGATATATATTTTTTTAAGAAATGGAGAATCATTTTTGAGATTCGCAGGTCACAGTATGTCAGAAAAAAAAGAAAACAAACATAGGGGGCTATATGGGAAGCAATGCAGCACCCTCGCCATCCATCAATATGGGATCAATATGTCGGACTCCACCGTTGCTCAAATCAATTTTTTCTATTTAGGCCATCTCCTGCAATCATTTTTTTTTTCCCTTTTTGAAATATGACTTGTGGTTTTAGTGCAGTAGTGTGTGGATGCGAAAGGAAACATTAAAAAGAAATTGCGTCTGCGTGATATTTGACACCGCTGCAGTATTTTTCATCTTCCCGGGATTGTCACGCTGATGCGCCTGTTTGTAAGCGTGATCACAGTTGTGTGTCCTTCATGAAATACGTGAAGTGTGTAGAATTATCTGCCGCGTGCAATTGAAAGCGTAGCATTGCTTTCGTGGAGTTCTGTTGTGCATTGAACCGCGATGTGAACAACTATGAAGACGGAGGGGCCGGTTATTCCTCCAAACTAATTGACGGTGCAAACGGTCGCATCACAGTCTACATTGAAAATAAGAGACATGAATTTTTATTTTACTTTTATTAATTTTAATTTTATTTTTTTACCTACGTGACTTTACTGAAAAAACCTAAGAATATGACATGCATTTGGTAGGAAATTAAACTCAAATGACGCTAGTAGCGCAGAGCTACGCGTGAAGCGCTGTAACCAGCGCCTCTGTTAATTCAAGTAGAATCGTACGTGGGATTAGCATGCTTACACGGTATGGTATAAACCTGTAAAATGAAAGTCCGTGCACAGCGTGTCCAGATTGCAAGACCAGCTTCCACTTCGCCAATGATTGCAATGGCTGATTCGCTTCTTTCTATCTCCTTCGTCGGTAATCCTCCCGATGATACACGCGCTGTTCGCCACTGCAGATACATTCTAAGCACGTTTGTTCATCGTGGTTTGCAATGCCATTGAAGTGCCAGGTATGATGGGATGATTAAACACATCGTTGTAGTTATTACACCATTACCACAGTCACTCTTCTGTTGCCCTTCTTTCACCACAAATGGGATGAAGAATATAACAAAACCTGTGGTCGACGATTGCCCGATGCCTTAAAAGATTTCGCAAACGGCCCTACCAGACTGATTGAGAGATTACAGTATTTTGTCCTCGTAAAATATGCATTTAACAGATGCTGGCTTGGGAAAAATGGACTAGCATGTTTAGAGTAAACTGATGGATGTGTAACAGGGTTGTTATGATGTTTAATTGAAAAAAAAAATTGTGACTTCATTGTGATGTATCGGTCTTGTAAAAATAATTAATTGTATTCATAGTTGATGTCCATGTTGTATTTAAACTACATTATTATTGTTGACACATCTGCATTGCAAAACAATATTGTACATATAAAAATGTCATTTTGATAAGACTTTAAAACAATTATTGTATATATTTGTTTAAGGCCCGACAATTTGGCTGCAGACAACACGGTATGTTGCACAAGTTGGGAGTAGGTTTAAATATATACCGTATATTACCACCTGCATTGAAGAGTTAAGTCTGGAGATGACTATTCTGGCAGGCGTTATGATCGTTAAACCACGCAGACCGTGCGTTTGTGGTAGCAGCCAGCGTCAGGCTCAAGCGGAAAGCCAAACGGGGGGAAGGTGGCTGGCGGTTTTGAATGCAGATAAATAGACACGGGCCCCGCCAGCTGAGAGAGTGGAGTCGGAGGAGAAAGTCGTTAAGCAATGAATAAATTGCGCAGGACAGTTTCATCCGTCACGGCGTGCTGCTTGCACTCTGTATAAGGCCCTGCGAGCAAACAGTTGGGTACAAGGAAGAGTGGCGGGGGACCTTGGGCACAAGTTGAGGCTCTCGGCAAAGTCACAGCTGCTGCTGCTGCCACCAGGCAGGACGAGATACGTTTATTCTGGAAATGTTTAATTGCTGTCGAGTGTGCAGTGCCTGGGATTGAGAATATCAAACCAATCTCACATTTTGTCGGTTGTTCACGTGTGTTTGTGTTGTTGTTGTTGTTGTTGCTATTTTGTATCGAGGCCAAATGAAGATTGCGCTGGGTAGAACGTGTGTGCAGGATGGAGGTGGGTCGGTGACTGAGATAGTTTACAGAATGGTTGCCGGGAGTCCTTGCGACCGAGGGGAAAACCGAAGACCAAGTGGTGGGAGGCTGTTCTGGAAAAGCTTTGAGGTCGCATATCGACGGCGTAGCAGCTGCGGGATCTGGCAAAAGGTTGTAAGCGTTGGCGAAGTGTGGTGGCATTTGCAGCTTTATCTTCTTGGTTCTTTCGGTAAAGTCACGTAGAAGGGAAATAATAAAATAATAAAAATAAAACATAATAAAATAATTCTCACGACGTTTCGGCCAGGCCTGGTGGTGTTTCATTCAGACGCTGTCTTTCCGACAGACCTGTTCTTCACCTGAGGACGGCTGCTTGCGTTATGGCCGAAACGTCGTGAGAATTATTTTATTATGTTTTATTTTTATTATTTTATTATTTCCCTTCTACGTGACTTTACCGAAAGAACCAATAAGATGAATCCCTGCAGTCACGAAAGCTTTAAATCGAAATTTGCAGCTTTGTCACGTTGGAATCTTGATCTTGATATATTCTCTAGATTGAATACATTTATATATCTTAAAAAAAATGTAATCTCCAATTTTTTTTCATTTAATGAGGTGCTCAGGAGAGGTAATCGAAGAGCAATGATTTCCTTAATTTATCAGTATGGACCTTTAAGTGTTATCCCAGCGTATGTATGGGTTTTATCCGGGTCATTTCAGTTTCCTCCCGCATGCCGAACACTTTATGACATCATTGAGATAACATTTCGACTTTTTTTTTAAGATGTGGAGTAAAATATATGGATTATGGCAGGACCAACGCATTCCTACTGAAATATTTTTCAAAATAAATGCATAATCGTGACATATTTGTATATCTCTAGCAAGTAACTCAAATTGTGTATTAGAAGTTTTTATTGTTTAAACTTAGTGGCGTTAAATAACGGGTAGGCACACTTAGCCTTCTTAACCCTGGGGGTGCATTGCTTTATATAATACATATTTGTAAATAATAATTTTGCAATTCTAATGAACTAGTAAAGAGGCAGTCATGTGGCATAACACTATTCCACCGCTTGCTTCCCAAGTGCACCATTCATTATTCTATAGCAAGTAATAGAATGCATACCTGGGGAGAAGCACATACACCTGGGAATCTCATACCCCTAATTTAATTTAACGCATTACATTCAGGGTAGGAAACAGGTGAAAGGGTAGCGTCCCTTTTTGCATTTTTTTGAAGAATGCGTGTTAATGACGGGTGGGTGGTTGTAGTGTGCACACGAAGCTAATCACAGCGGCTTCAAAGGAGGCCAAATCAGTGGCGCCTCTCAGCTCAAAGGGTCGCATCGACTCCGAGTATCTCATCTAAAAGGCAATTATGGAAATCAGTCGGAGCAGGACAAAAAAAAAGTGTGGTGGCTCTTGAAATTATGTGAGTGAGTGTTTCATTAACCCTCTCCATCTCTGCACTGCCACAATAGAAATGAGTGATTATCAACAACAAAGTGGGGATTAACTTAATTTTCATGCGCGCAAAAAATTGTCCTGGACTCCACAGATGTTGTGACACGGCAGTTAGCTTTTTGACCCCAAGTATAAAGAAAATCATGGAGGCTAAATTTACGAATATATATTTTTTAATACTTCAATAGCTATAGTTGTGAAAATTGCATAGTGCCATCGGTAAATGAATTCACATAACCATTAAGGGCCAGGCTTAAGGTCATCATCGGTGATTAGGCACAGCAGCTTGAATGCGAGCAGCCTGTCTTTCCCCCACATCTCTCAGTCGAATGGACCGGTATTGATGGTTTCATTTGGTCTCTTTTCACAGTGATGTGATTTGCTCGACAAAGGCCATTTCCATCGTGTGACCAATTACAGCAGATGAGAGTGGAGCTGTGAATACGATGACATTTCTTTTCCCCTTTGTCGAAGTGAATTCTTTCCTGTCAGATGGACATTTAAAGATTGGCTTTAATGTGTTATGAAATTGCTCTACTCGTTTTGTTAGGTTGCAGATCACGGGTTTATATTTAATTGAGATATCCCTGACATCTTTAGTTGACTTATTTTTAAAAAAATTTAAACTATCTCCTATTATTGAGATGTACTTTTCCACGAAAGTAATGTGTGCTGTAGATATACATGCACACTCTGTAAACATCTTGTCGTTTATAATTGTTTTTGTTTGAATAGTAAACACCTGTTTCATATTTCAGAGGGAAACTGAAGTACAAAATGGTAGAATTGTTGCAATCAACAAGTTGGCCTTGATTATAATATGCGTGTCTATAATATAATATGCGTTTCTATGATATAATATGCGTGTCTATAATATAATATGCGTGACTGCGACACGGCCGAACGTCGCATTTTTATGACACTCGGTTCAGTTTAACAGGATTGTTGATTTTTCACAATCCTGTTCAACAACATATCTGTATATTTCACGCAAAACGAGCCTCAACCGAAGGTGATGGAAACAAAATGGTTCCATTCCAAATATAGTAGATTTCTGTTAATTTTTGTTCCAATAATTTCAATACTTGAACCGGACTTTTAAAGCTCCATTTCACACACATTGAAATACAAACTGCGATAGCATCTGACTGACAGGAACGTGTATTTCCAGAAACCACAGTCTAATGAAAAAATGTGAATTTTAGTGCCACTTGTATACGTTCTCTGTTCAAACGTACTACGACGAGTTACAATTTATGCAACAATTGGGCAAGTATGGTCGAGCGGCCAATAGCAGGATGCTGGTCACAACAATTCTACTTGAATTCCAACTCCGTTGTGACTGTTGGACCCCCAAAAAAGTTATGATCTTGGAATGTCAAAGTCTGAAATTTTTGTGTTCTAAAACATGAAATGTACGGCTGCAGCGCAGACTTTAGACTGTACCGGAATATGTCACGCAAAAAAAACACCATATGATAGATGAAGAGGAGATTAAAATAAGCGGCTAAGAGAGACCCAGGTGTTGCTGGTCAAATGCTGTTAAAAAAAAGAGCACGGCCTTGAGATGAGACAGGCTCACATGGAGGATGCTCTTGACCTGGCTGTCAGTCTTGGAAGATAAGTGGTGAGCAGTGATGATGGTCTCTGGTGCAAAACAGCCTGCCTTTCGCAGTGAGATGTATAGTGAAAGAAAATGCATTGCCCGGGCTACCATGAGGCTTACGTGGGGAGGGTGGGGGGAGAGTTATTAATGAATGTAGATGTAATTGCACATTTTCCAGAATACAATGTCATATTTTACACCGTATACACGATGCATTATACAGGGTGCTTTCAAAAAAATGTGAACACGTATGAGATTTTGCAACAAGACCACAAGAAATGTGTCGCCTCCGGAGGGCTCTGAGGACCACCTGGAGGTGATTCCAGGCACGTGTTGACAATGATGGCGAACAAGCGGAAACTCTTTGACTTTTTGAAGATATTAACATACATTTGTTATCATGTTACAGTGTATTATCCGTTCTTTTTCCATAAAAATCGATAGTCTCTTGTAAGTGTTAACACTTTTTTTGAAGCACCCTGTATATGCACACACATAAATACTGTATATGCACACATATACAGTACAAACCTGTGACCTAATCACCTGAAATGTACCCGACCTCGTGAGTTCTCAGAGGCTAAGTAGGTTTGAACCTGGATAGTGTATGGATGGGTGATCACGGTGCATGATACAGGCTTGTTGTCGGCTGCTCCGGGGCTACGTCTTGCAACAACAACAAAAATCAATGTTGCCCGCCTTCATCAACCCACACTGACAAATACCGCGAAGTATGGTTAAATAGCACCATGTGACGTACATGGTGCAGAGAGGTCCTTCCCCATCAGTGGATTGACAAAGAGGATGTACACGCGCACGCAATTACGATACCTAAATATATTTCTATTGTACATTGTGGCACATGCATGGTCCATGTAAAAGGCAGACCGAACAGCAATGCCCTTGGTTAGACGAGGCTGACTGTTGGTCTGACAAATGAGACAATTTTGCTGTGAAAGCAGACCCACGGGTTCTGGTATGCTATTGATTTTTTCTTTTGGATGAATACAGCCAGGGTTCCCCTGATCTCCTGCTCCTAATTACATCCGACCATCAAGCCTGCGAACATTTCTTGTTCAATATTAAAAGCCTGTGCAAATTTACATGAATGTATTCTGTACCATAATTACACAAGCATTTCTGGGTGTTTTCGACCTGCTTGTTTTTTTTGTGCTCGTAATTTTGCAAAGAGGTGAACAAAACCTTCTTCTATACATGCTGTACATTGGAGTTGTATCGTCAATTTAAAGTTTCCGAGGTGTAATGCGATTAAGTAATTTATTTATATTTATATAAATAAAGCAAAGGAGCGGCCCTGCAATGTCCTGCTCACACCCCTGCTGGTGAAAGGGGCCTCCACGAGAGTGAGCTCCACAGATGCCCTCAAGCTCAGTGGCTCTTAACCGGGGGGGGGTGCGAGACATGCCAGATTGTTTTAGAAGGTAAATCATCGAAATATAAATTAAGCACGGGCATGTAAGTACAACTACTTTGTTTCATAAAAAAATAAATATTTATTTATTAACATAAACATTTTACGATTGAGAACCAGTAAAGGTTAAGAGCCACTGCTCTAGACGATATTGTTGACCTGCTCTTCTATGCTGGCCAAACATCTTAGAAGAGGTGAGAGTGCTCACACTTTAACCCCTCCCACCCCGCCTACACACAATCTGCCGATCAATTAGCTGCAACGCACCATTTTATACTGCTGGATGGACTGAGTTGGGGTTGTGGTGAATTTAGCAAAAATGCCCTTTGGATAAAAACGCCTTTGCCAGAAGATTGATGCTGGTGAGCTCCAGATTGTCAGTCTGGTTTTCTAACCATTACACCATGGCGACATTCATATATTGTGCTGTATATAAACAATACATTTATTTTTTGTTGGCCAGTTTTAGGCAGTGTTAAGTTTGTACCTGTGGAATGTAGCTCAAGGTCTCAGAGGTGCTGGCTCACAACTGTCAAATGGGAATTAGCTATTCAAGTCTCTCAGCGAGATACTTTAATAGTATTAAAGAATAAAGGGTGGACTTAAATCAACGTATGTTTGGATAATCAGTTCTGTGGAGAAATTTCAAACCAGTCATTCTCTTTGTCATAATACAGGTGCGAGACAGAGGGAGTAAGGCGACAAGTATTGTCCATTGGGGAATATTCTGTCCTTAATTGTCTATTGCCTATTGCGACTCGATTCTTGAATTTGGATTAACAGCACCGTTGCTGTGAGAACGTCATTGTAGTGAAAGGTCCTCTTTCTTTTAATAGTGCATAGGATTTAATTGATACATTTCAAAGTCTTTTCAAATGCCATGGCTTTGAATGTCAAGCTGAAGCACCTTAACGAGAAAGGGTGATAAGCTCGTTATATTCTCGGCTATTTGAATTGGATTTTTTTACCAATTTAAAACCAGCAGATGTAGCCGCGGTGTCATGGTTATTACACTCGACTTGCAATCCAGAGGTCACCTGGTTCGATCTCCTGGTGCGGCAGTTGAATCAACAAGTGAGAGATTTGGAGTAAAAATCTGGCCAGCTACCCATGACTGAACCAGGTTCCCAATCATCGTGGGTTGATGGTCTATCCTCGTTACTGAAAAAAAAGCCATTCCTTAAATTCGGCGTTTAATAAACATTTAAATAGCATATTTTAGCTCTGAAAATCAGAACAATAGTTTTGTTTTATGGAAATGTGACAACACTCTTTGCAGGTAAAAGGTAAACTTAATATGTCGGTTTTTACAGCCAACATTATGACTCATGATTGAGTTTTCACTTCCTAGATTTTTATTCTGAGTGGATCTTCTCCTGATGATGTTTGATATATTGCAAGTGAAACGTTGTGTCTAATTGCTAAATTTGGTTGTGATAATTGTTCTTCAACTTACTGGTGAGCTGAAACAATTACAATTTGGCGCATTAAACGTTTGTGCAGGTGACTTTAATTTGTTGGCTGTGTTAGTCGGTTGAGGGTTTTAATGCCACACATTTGGTCACATCATTAGGTGGCCTAACTCAAAACTCAATTATGAATCGTATAAAAAGTGTGCCTTATTGTGGAAAAATTTCCCTCTTTACGCGACTTTTTTGAACGTGACATCTCCTCCCAGGGCAGTTTTCTCACACAATGTAACACATTGTTCACTGTGAGAGTTCTGAGTAAAGATGTCTTCATCTCCTAACACGAAAACACAGTTGAAATGTAGAGTGAAACTTGTCAGTCCATGGACCAGAGTGGAATTCACTGTTATGGGTGGTGGAACATATTTAGGATACTTGATTGTGTGTACTAAAAATAAAAGTGTATTCTGTGATAACCTATGCTACTTATTAAACAATGTGATTGCATCATTCACTTGTATTGGTGATTTAAAGATGTCTGTGCCTCTGGACTATCTTATCTGTTGCCATATTACTCACAACTGCAATCATCCACGACTCCAGTCGATCCGAAAACACATCTCTTACGAGGGGATATATTATTATCATCATCAGTATCTTTTCACAGTTAAGAGGAGTGACCCAGAAGCGGTGGCAAACTAATCCCATTCATATTATTCATTCATATCCATTCACAAAATGAGTGACTGGGAAGTGGGATTCCATAAATATAAAATTCATCCCCTGACTCATGCCTTTCCATGGCTATGAGAGAAGGCATCCAAACGTGTATCCTATTATACGCATTTATGGGTCGGTGTTCATGAAGATCAAAGTAATTTTCATGGATAAACACAGATAATAGAATCGACGAATAACACTCCATAAAGGTGAGAATCGAGGTTCGCTGAAATTCTGAGATAAAAATAAACTCTTTTACATCAAACATCATTATTATTACGATGCCATGGAGAGCGACTTCTAGAAAAGGGTACTGCCCAACTCCGAACATGATCCATTTACACCGAAAAGCACTCGAATTTACTCTCACGTTTTAGGAGTGGCTTTGTTTTGTCTAAGCTCGTGAGAGCCCCGGTGGCCGTCGAGGGGCTGCATTTGCAGTGCGTGCCGCCTCAAAGGGTACGTGGAGGACAATACTTGCGGTCCGTGCGTCTGGCTAATTGAAGGCACTTGTCACAGCATTAAGGCACTTGTATTGACACGTTTCCGCCAGCCTCTCTCCATTGCACTGCTGCTAATTTAGCTTGAATATCTCGGTACATGTATGTATATTATACAGTGTATATACACACACACTGCATATATGCAGTGTATGTACACAAGGAAAAGCAATAACGATATCGCAGCAGGACATTAAAACTGTATTCTCATGGTTGGAACCTCATTATTTTTCATATACCACCCCTTGTGTCAACAGCAACCCCTCGGCCAGCCAGCCAATCTATCTGAAGTCAAGGTAAAGAGGAAAAATATCATGAACGGTGCATGCTCCTTTAGCACTTGTCAAGGTCTCTACACACCGTAAACATGCAAACTATGCCTCCAGGAAACACAATTCTCCTCTCTCTCCCCTCTTGCCCGTAGGTGTCTGCAAAAAAAGGACTACCTTGCTCGAAAGCGAAACAAAAGTCAGCGTCAGCAAGGTGTGATGCTGTCACCTTTGTCGGCTTGCATGGTCGATGGTGTTGTGATACGTTACAGTTGGAGATAATCGGCGTGGCTTCTTCTGAATCTGTGATCCATGTCGTGACCTTGACGGGAACAAAAGTAATTCTTATCTGCGGGAAAAAACTTGTGCAGATAATGAAAAGGTGATGGAGACCATGAGAAAACCTGGCAACCTCTGCCCAAACTGGCCGTTTGTTGCATGCAGAAGTACTTTTTTTCGTTGTATCAACCTTGCAATATTTAAAAGTTTATATTTATTGTAGAAATACAGTATTCATTTTAATTGCATGTATCCTGTTAGCACTCGGGACCTAAAAATAAATAATACAAAAACTAAGCAAGGGAAACAAATCACGTAAAAAATATCACAAATAAAACTGAACTACATTAAAAAGAATCTTACTCGGTAAGGCCCATTGAGCCATTAGCTTATTTTTAATGGAGGCCCTACCATCAACAGTCGCATGAACAAGCAATTGCAGGGCTGCACCTTTACCTGTTTTAGCTTTTGATTTAAAGCTTTCGTGACTGCAGGGATTCATATTCTTGGTTCTTTCGGTAAAGCCACGTAGAAGGGAAATAATAAAATAATAGAAATATATAACAATACAAATTCTCACGACGTTTCGACTGATTGCTTGGGTTGCAGTCGACACGTCTTGAGAATTTTATTGTTTTATATTTATATTATTTTATTATTTCCCTTCTACGTGACTTTACTGTTTTACTTTGTTAGCAGGGAGTTTGGTTTGTACCCTTAATATCACAATGTGGATATTTTCCCAAATATAACGTTTGCTCTTCACGTCAGCAGCCGATGTGTAACATTTCAATGTATGTTGTTCACGTGATCTTTCATGTAATGCAAGGGAGCCAGCAAGACATCAGAAATTTACTAACGGTTTAAAATCTTAGCGCACGTAAAAACACCATAAAAAGGGTACTTGTACATCACAGTGAGCCATTGTGAACACAAGTAACAGCCACTGGCAGTTGTATGATAGAACATTTTTTTTGTTAAACAACAATAATACATTTACACGTTTTACTACGCTGCAATTACTACTACAATGAGCCAAGAATGTCTGTTTGTGTGTAACGCGCGTGACGTCACTCCACATGCCCACAGAAGGTTGAGCGGACATATATGTTTTCGCAAATTCGCTTTAAGTTTCACGTTTCTTTATTGAAAGTGAAACTAATAAATAATTCTACGCAGCAACAAAGTGGATTTGGTGACTTTATTTATTTCTTCAGCACTTGAGACAAAAGGTAAGTCTAATGTATGCTTCTACATTATGGTAAAATAGACATTTCTCGATGATTTTCCGGATATTGTATCGAATTCCAATTTATTTCAACCTCAGCGACCGAAAGCAGAAGAGAATAAAGTATCAGATCAGTGAATTTTAACAAATTGAAGGTCAGTTATATACAGTGCTACAGTGAACTGCAGTGAAGTGTTTTACGTCTTACTTTCGCGCAAGATTCACTGCCATTAAATTTACACAAGATACAATTACACTCCGCTCAATGTTTTCGTAAATATTACAGCTTCCGTCCTAGGACGGGCAAACAAGCTAGTATTTTATATTCGGCATTACTTTCACAACACCCTGCTTTCAAATGTCAGCGGAACTTTACGCACTCACATTTTCGATTATGCAAATGTTTGTAAATGAGTGTTGAAAACGTGATGACAAGAAATAACGAGTAATCTCCCATGTGCAAACTGTGCCTCTTGCTGTAAAAATAACGGGAATGAGTTGAGTTTTAACTGCGCCCAATTAAAAAAAACCTGTTAATTAGTGCCAGTGTGCCTGAAAAAAAATATTCACGATGTAATATGCATATTTTCCACTGTGAATGTATGGCTATAGAAGCGTCGTGTCATTCAGTGGGGGGGGGGGGGGGCATGCTGAACTGTTGTTGAACTTTGAGAGACGCTGCGAAGTGAAAAACCTTGTACATTTCTGGGCCCAGACAAATGTGGGCAGTCTAAACACGAGCCAAGTCTAAACATCAGGGGGCAGTCTAAACACATCGACTGGAATGTTTTTTTGGCAAGCGTGAGCTCATGCAAAAGAACGGGGGACACATTTGACCTTTTTTCTATACATCATCTATTACACTTCTGTTTATAGCTTGTAATGTACTGCTTGTGTGTTTGTGTCTGTGTTGTTTTTCACACGATTTGTACTTGTGCCGCGTGCGCCGTGCGCTGGGGCTGCGCGTGCTGACGCCGTTGTGTTGTGATGAATACTAATGTGTCAGGAGGAGCTTGGGTTGGTGGTGGTGGTGGCTCACACGTCAAAAAAAACCCTACACATTTCACGTGGTGACCATTGGTAGAAGCAACACTTTACACAAGTTTCCGCGAGCTGTGCGCACGGTGCAGTATCGCCGTGTGTGACTTATCTGGCGTTCGAGGTTAAGGTCATTGCCATCGTCTGATCAGTCAGGGTGTTGATTCTTTATTTATATTTTACGTGTACGTATGAATTTAAAAACAAACATCCATCAAATGTGTACTTGCCAGTTCGGGATTAAAATTCATCATTCTGCCGTTTCGTTTCTCTCTGCTTGTATGATACATGTTTTTTTGCATTGTTATTTTTAAATATGCTTTATTCATTGAAGGAATGCGACGAACCGCTTCAAAATTGCTCCATTGCAGCTGTTGTTTACGGATAATATCTAAATATCAAAATGAGCTCCTTTACTTATTTAGCATTTGGTCCATATGTCAAAAGAATATACACAACCAACATGCACACATGCAATAGTGCGTTTAAATATGATGCTTGTACATTCATTGCACGATGTGAAGATATTTTAGTCCAACTTCGTAATCAGTCGCAAATTTGCTTCAATTTTTCTCATATCGTGGTATGTAATCCAATTTTAGCCTCTGAAATTTAATTTGGAAGCTTGTTAGTTTTACCAGTCACATTACATGCCGTAATATATTTGATGCTGTAATTTCAACTTAAGCATCATATTAAAAAAACCCTATTTTAAGAACATATTCATGACATCACTTAATCACCGGTGCGTATTAATGCCGGCGCTGTGGCTAACACAGCTTAATTCCTCAATACGGCCTGCAATCTTTCCATCTCGGCCGATCATATTTGTCGTTTAACGAGAAAGCTTGAACAAACAATGATTCCATTGGCTTTTATGTGCACGCTCGAAGAATGTGTTGAAAAATTATGTCTCCCTGGAATGAAATGCGGAGAAGCTGTGCAAATATTTGGGAGAGCTGATTTGTTCCCGAGTTTTCAGCCAACCCGGCTGGACTCCCGGCACTGAAGGCCCAACCAGGGAGGTCAATACACACCAATCTCTCTTTTTTTCCCTCTGAATTACGCCTCTCATGAGTTAGAGGTCAGACTGAGGAAACCAGCAATATATCAAGAGTTCTGGACGGAGGACAAGCCTAGATCGACTCTCTCAAGCAAGCCCACAGACGCTTAGCTGTAATTACATCCTGCCCTCGCTTAACTTACAGGTTGCCATGTATGGGTTTAAGGGACGCTTCTGTACCTGACTTGGTGGCTTGGTCAGCTTATCTTCCTCTGTTGCTGGCGGCCAATATAACAATGTCAAATGCCCCTTTCTGGTACGCTTCTAATGGCCCGTGGTAATACCGCTGAAGCATCTGCTTTGTATCCCGAATGATGTTAAAAAGGAACCAGAGCAACAAGGGTATCGTGTTGCTTGAAATGCCGCAGGAATGTGCTCACATGTATGTTTCTATTGACACCTCTGTGCAAACTTGATCACTTACCCCCTTTTTACGCAAACTTGATCACTTACCCCCTTTTTCTATGTTTCAAAGAGACAGTGTTTAATTGCGTTCTCGCCTAATTTAACTCAACTTATTCCTCGACTAATACTGTAGTTGAAAGCGAAATATGACCGTCTGAAGTAAGGGGACATCCACAGAGGAGATGGAGCTATGTGTGTGGGAGCTAGATGGATTGTTGTGTCACTTGACTGTGAGTGATGGTGACAGCTTGGGATGGAGCTCTTCACATAGCAGAGGGTAGGTCACGGCCGTTGCTGCTGCTAATGATGATGATGAAATCAAAGCATACTCTGTATGAAATCAAAGCATACTCTGTATGAAATCAAAGCATACTCTGTATGAAATCAAAGCATACTCTGTATACTCTGTATGCTTTGATTATGTCTGGAAATTGCTGTAATGCTCGATTTAAAGCTTTCGTGACTGCAGGGATTCATCTTCTTGGTTCTTTCGGTAAAGTCACGTAGAAGGGAAGTAATAAAATAATAAAAATAAAACATAATAAAAGAATTCTCACGACGTTTCGGCCACAACGCAAGCAGCCGTCCTCAGGTGAAAACCAGGTCTGTCGAGGCGACAGATCTGGTTTTCAGACGCTGTCGCCTCGACAGACCTGGTTTTCACCTGAAGACGGCTGCTTGCGTTGTGGCCGAAACGTCGTGAGAATTATTTTATTATGTTTTATTTTTATTATTTTATTACTTCCCTTCTAAGTGACTTTACCGAAAGAACCAATAAGATGCTGTAATGCTGCTGAAGAGTTTAAGGTGGTCATATAAATTATGGTGCTTTGAGAAAATCGGCAATTAGTGCAGGAACGAGTGTTGTTGAGGTACATTGAGAGAGGTACGCGTGACCTGAATCCACAGAGCAACGTTCGAGTCGGGAGTCTTATACGAACACCAAACAGGTCGTGCACGGAATTCTATGCTTGAAAAGCTAATGACCAGAAAATAGTTCATTCCATTATCAATTCCTATGCAACACACGAAGCAGTAACGCGCCGACCGTGGCCCCCGAGATGAACGGAGTGTGCGGCGTGAATTACGGGAGAGTGATGGGGGGGAGCCGCCTACGCAGCCTCATTCAAACACCAAAGCAAACCGGGCGGAGAAATGGGGGGGGGGGGGGGAATGAATTGTGTTTGTTGAAGTGACCTTTCTATTCGGAAGGCTGTATACCAATCTCCGCGTTATAAACAAATGTTTGCCTATTTTTGTTGTTGTTGTTGTTTTGCGAGCGTCGGAGCAGTGGTACTACTGTGTTCGGCGCGATGTGCAGTTTTACCAGTGCCGGATTATCCCAGTAACACAAGTAGCTACATTTGTAGTAGCTACATTTGTAGTAGCTACATTTGTAGTAGCTACATTTGTAGTAGCTACATTTGTAGTAGCTACATTTGTAGTAGCTACATTTGTAGTAGCTACATTTGTAGTAGCTACATTTGTAGTAGCTACATTTGTAATTTGTAGTAGCTACATTTGTAATAGCTACATTTGTAGTAGCTACATATATAATAGCTACATGTCCCGGCACTTTCAAGGGCCCCGCGCTAAATGCTTTCAAGCTATCAATTCCGGTTCAGTGATTCTGCACTTGCTTTATTACTATAGTACTATACTGCCTTCAACTTTTACGAACGACTGGGTGTTTAAGGTGAGTGATTTGTCGTATTATCTGGCTGTATAGTAAATAGAAAAATACAATAACTTTACTGTGCAAGTTATACATTTGTGTTTTAATGTTTGTGTGTTTTTAAAAAAAAGATTAGGACCCCTTTATAACATATGCTCCAGGCCCTGCACTAGCAAGAATCCGGCACTGAGTTTTATGAATATATTTTGATCGGCGTGAGAAAAAAAAATGATGGCGGTTGCTTCGATCTGTGGAACCTGGGAGAAAATGATTGCGGTGCACGTCGGCCTCGGATAAATCATCTATTTAAATTGATGTTGATGAGACACAGCCTTGCTAAAGGTCCTGGCATCAAACTTGACAAGCCTGTCCCACTGGAATAAACAGATTTCTCTTCTGCTTCAGCGTTCCAACTGTGATGCCGCTGGAAGACGAAAAAAAAATTTAAATACTCGCAGAGGTATCCCTGCTTGATAAACAAGGCCACAGTACGTCTGAATGCGATTCATATTTGTAGCGTATTTGCAAACAGGGGAATGCTGTATTTGCATAAACTTACACGAGGTCCCATAACAAGAAACGTATTGCCCTCTTTGATTCTCTTGTGATACAGTTTAAAGGGAAAAAGGGCCGTGCTGAGGTTTCATACAACCTCTGAATTTGAATATTTCTTGATGTGTTGATGGGGCACGGCACACAGAGCCTCCTATATCTACATAACAAGTAGCTAATCTGTATGTATGTACGTATAACAAGACCTCGACACATTCATCAATATTGCTGGCCTAAAATAAATTAATGTAGTATAATATATGCGATGTTTCAGTCAATGGATATTCTTCATAGCGGATATATGGCAGTGTTATTGGCCAACGTGTTGAGTGTTTTATTTGTGATTTGTTACACAACTGGCAATGCAGTAGCACGCGTTATATTGTATACGTAGGTTTGTCCGGAGAAATTACCCTCGACCGCTCCACTGATTTCAATGAACGAGGCATCAGTCGGAAGATTATGACATTTAGGAAATGCAAACGAGGTCAGAATAATGGAAAAAAGACCTTTCCTTTCACCTGATAATTTGGATAAATTTGGCTTGATAGCCCTGACATTGCTTATCCGCTCTACATTTGTGAAATCCCAGTGCATAATGAGAGCACCATTTCAAAATCATACGGCTATTCTTAATTTATTACCATCAGGTCTGAACAGGCTTGCCACTTATTGGTGTATATGAACGCACATTCAACTGTCATTTATTCATAACTGTTGGAGTTCAACACTATGAATAATTTGCCTGCCTTATATCACACTAGAATACACCATATACCCTAATCGGATAAAATGCACTTATGCGTGTTAACCCTCTGCTTAGGAGTTGACACATACATAATAAACAAACATTATAGAAAGCTAATTTAGCACAAAGGCTATCGTAGCCAATATTACGATTCATGAGTAATTTGTTTGTGAAAATTGTGCTTTAACTTATCGGTGAGCTGAAACAATAATAATCGGGCGCGTTAAGCCCTTGTGCACGTAGACATTGAATTTATTTGGCTGTGTTGGGTGCTGTAGGGTTACACGGCTAAAAACTTCATCAGATCATTGCTTAGCCGAGCACAAAACAAGCAAGTACAATATGAATAATCATGTAAAATTATTCTCCAAAAAATATTGTACTGAATGTGAAATCTAACCTTTTCCCCCGTTAAAAATTACGCACGTGATAATGTAGAGTTTATTTTAGGCAGTGCATTACTAATTAGTTGGGTGTACATCCTGTCCTGAGGAGGTTTGTTGATGTTGTTGTTCTTTGAAACTGCCAGTCTCCATGTGCCAGAGTTTTGACCAAATCTATCAGGAACATCGGCCCTGCGTTGCCTAAATTGTGAACCAAGACTTGGCGCCAAGCAAGGTCGTCTCGTGGACAATGTGCATGGGGCTTATTTGGTTTACCCATAACAAAAATACCCAACAAACGATAATAATAGCATTTTTCACGAAATCTAGATTGCACATAACACACACTACTATAATTGCCTCGCATACGAGTCGAAATATTTAAGTCATCAAGGGCATTTATGAGGTATATCAACATTACTGCACCGTGGGAATTTTACTAATGAATGACCCTAAATGTAATGACTCACACACGAATTATCCCAAAAATTGCACGAGGAAATAGGTTTGACATTTAAAAACAAGATTTGGCTTCGACCTAATTGCATAGCTGCACAATGTTTAAACGTAAGATTCAACTGGAAAGTATTTCGATTGCATTTTTGATAAAATCATAATAATAAAATCCATGAAAATGATTGGTAGATCAGCATATCATATTTTGCGAAAGTAATATATGATGAAGTAAAACATTTCCAATAGCGTGATGATAAGAAATTAAGTTAAAGAAATACACACTAAGATTCAGCTTGATACAGCTTATAGGCAAAGTGAAGGCAATGCTCAGGCTAAGTCAACTGTACAGAATGTGTTCCCATTTAAAGATGTTTTTGCTAGGGCACTTTGGGACAAACTTAGGCTTTGTAGTAGGTTTTACATTTTCCAGGTATTATACGTTCAGCACTGGTCTGTTCTTTTTCGAACGCTGAGTTGGTACCTGATTAAAATACATTACAATATAGTACACACACACACAATGCGATAATATAATGAGATACCTCATCTGTGTTTTGTTTACGGTGGTGGCACAGTAGTTAGCGCACTGTGCAATGAACCCAGCGACCTGAATTCGATTCCCTGCCACGGAAAACATCGGCAGCGAGTGATATCTGACCTGAACCAGCTCGGCCCTTCCATGATCCCACCCCCCCTCCATCCTCCTTCACCAACCCGCACAGATTCGCGTGGTCAAGTATGGTCAAACAAACCCCCACAACTGACTGGTCGGAGGCAAGGCCTTCACCCAGGGTTGGATTTCTCACTGAATATCTTGCGGGGTCGTGGGTAGACTGGAGTAGACTTGTGAACATTTTACATAAGAGGGATTTTTTTGGGATAGATTGCGTACATATTAATGCGTCGTTCAACCTGCCACTATTCGACACAGACAATTAATTATTGGTTCAGCAAACCAGCGTGTTTGGAGAGTAAACCTACAACATTTACAATTTTAGTACGACGTTTCACCGGTAATTATGACCAGCCTCATCAAGCGACAGCCAGAATTGTGGAGATATCCTCCTGTTTTCGGTCTTGTGGATTTTTCCACAATTCTTGCTGTGGCCTGATGAGGCTGGTTGTAATTAATTGGTCTCGAAAGCCTACGTGATAAACGTGTGAATATTTATCTACAGCAATATGGAGAGGTATACTGGATGTGGTGTATCAGGTGTGTCATTGATTTGGACAGACCTGGCTGAAATGATACCCTGCTTTCATACATTAGGAAAATGAAAAAAAAATGGCTGTAAATTGTTATTCGTGAAATTACCGAGGATTTAGTTTCAATTATTGAAATGCAAGAAAATCTTCATTTAACATTGAAATCTGCGGACAACGTTGATTCTTGACTTTCCCAGACTTTGTCTTGTATTGCTATTCAAAACGGCACATTTTTCAGTCAGCTTCTGTGTGAACTAAATGAATAAATTGTCTGCTCCAGCCGGCAGAATCTATATTTTTTTGCATTCACAGATTGCGTGCCATCGTGTCTCAAGGTCCTCCGAGAGCTTTTTTTAAATGTGGAAATCCCAGGAGGCCTGGTGGTGTCTTTTTTTTTTAAAGAGTCGCATGCTAGTGTCTGCACTTTGGCTCCATCCTTCCATCACAGGAGTCCTTGGAGTGGGTCGCGCACAATGGAAGCCGGAGCCCTGGCTTTGTGCTACAACCTTGCAGGATCCATCGACATATCGTCATGTTTTTGCATTCACGTTTTCGCCCCCCCACACACACACACCATGCATTGTTCTGTTAGTTTTATTTCAGTTCATTGTGAGGACGTCCCTAGCAACTCTTGCCAGCAACCGCCCTTTGTGCTTCAACGCTCCTTAGGCGTCACGTGACTGCCAAAAGCGACACCATTGCACAGAGCCGGCTGCTGATAGAGTCCCCGGAGAAATTGTGCTGTCATCGTTTTTGAGCTTCGACTGAACAAGCCGCAGCCCCTGCGAGGCGCAGATTTATTTGTGCCACAAAGTCTCCCCGGCAACGTGATGTTTATTTATTTATTTATTGCGTTTCTGTCTGTCGTCACAGCGGCGCACACGCCACGCAAACTTTCCACAACAACGTCCCAAAATGATCGATGAGAGGATGGCGGATATACTCATATACACTTTCGTTTATACAGTTCGTATGCTATATACGTAGGAATGAATGTTGTATAATTAATCGTCATTAGCATTTGTCTATCCACGGCTGGATGAAGGCCACACCGTTGTTATCACATTAACTTTGATTATTCAGGTGAAACCACAATCCATCTCTCTTCTCTGCATGAGTTGCCCTTATTGCTCCATCTCTGCGATGGTTCTTGCGGGCATGCGCTCTCCTTTGGCTGACAATCCATCACCACCAGTCTTGTCCATTGGTCATCATACCTGTATCATGATGTTTGCTGCCCAAATCCTCTAATGTCAATGTAATTTTTTCTTTAATTTCCGTGGGGTCCCTGATACACGTGTTCCTCGTTTTGTCTCTAAAGCTAACATGGACTGATTAAAAAATGTCCAGGCACACGCTGGAAATTAGGCATTCATGCTATGGTCCAACTGGCTCGTAACTGTTTGGCCACTCCACCACCCCTCCTGTGAAGGTTCTCCTAAATCCGGCAAAATGTTGTGATTCTGGTCTGGCGTATGGAGACCGATTATTTTAATTTATTTGAATACATTTTCTCTGTGATGATCCATTTCGTGTCATGTGCATTATTTTCCCTTATTTATGTATTAATTTTATTTGATATGCAGCGAGGTTTTGTTTTTGTACCATCTGTGTAAGGGACTGGATAATTGATGTGCAGCGTTGTGGGATGCAAATGCATGAATGACACGATATAAAATGAAATTATTAGTAGTATTTTTTAGACACATTTGTATGTTACTTTTTGTTATAAGTACAGTTTTCAAATTGCACTACATTCTGCTTTCATTTTGCCTCTTTAATTTATAATTTTTATATTGACAATTGCCGTAGGTAAATATTCTGCTGTGATTCTAGATGTATCCTTCCAACAATTATTTTCCTTTCTCTAAGAAAACTTGTTCTACGCGACCTTAGTGTTGCTCATGTTGCATAATTTTCTATTCTCTGTGCAGTATTCCTTAAGTAACCTGTACTCATGCTCTGCAACATTGACGCTTTTGTTAGGTTACTGCTGTGTTCACGCAAAACGGATCTCCATTTTAAAATGACTGTCTAAACGGGATCATGTTTGTAACCAATCACAAATAAAACATAAACTTAAACCCACAACAAATAGTCTTGCTGAGTTACACCCATGTGTTTATTTCACAGCGATATTTCAATAGCCTACTGCTCAAACGTACTGTATATGCTTTCAGATACAGACACCATATAGTATATTTGACAAGTAAACATTTGCTCTTACTACGCCTCTGTTAAATGCAATTCAGGGTTTTTTTATGTCATAAAAAAGCCAAAGGTCACCGCTGCTCCTGCTTTGAATTGATCTCAATTATTCCCCAAACGTAGACACATTTCTTCGTACCACACGTCTGAATGAGCCAATGGAGCCAATGGAGCCTTTCTCCAGAAACTGACAAAGCAAACCCACGAGTCTCGTAGCTCAGTGATGAAAAGGATGGGAAATTGGAGGCAAAAAAAAAGAAATCATCGAAAGACATTCTTCGTCCAGACAGCAGAGATGCCGACTCTGTAAGTAACGAAGGGGGGGGGGGGGGTGAGGGGAGTGCTGTGTTGTCCTGACTGGACAAAACATCGAGCAGGCAATTTTCAGGCATGTAAACCTCAATTCTCTACTAAATCACTTTGTCCTGACCCCTTTTGTACAATAACTGCTCGAAACTAAGGTTGTGCGCGCTTCACTTGATCATCTGCAGCAGGCCGCGCGACTGCTGCTACTACTTCCATGGTTTAATGCGGCTAGGTCAAGTAATTCCCGCCCACGTGACCACCACGACTTGCAGCGTGGAAAAACAATATTCTCACGTACCGCCGCTTAAATTGCGGCGATAAAGCGTCGGCTTGCATGGGCAGGACAACGTCACCTTGTGAGGACATTGAGAGCAAATGGGCAACAACATCGACAAGGGAAGACAAGGACCGTTTCGTTCCTATTCGTCAAATGCGCGCACACGTACCCCCCCCCGCCCCCACAAAAGGCCGTAATTATAATATATATGGGGGGGGGGGGGGGACACATCCCCCCCCCCCCAATATTCAAATATGCTCAAAATGTCCCCCCCCCCCCCCCCCCCAATATATTGCTATAAAATAAATTTCTGTTAATATGATTGTGGTTATGGTTGTACTTTATTAATCCCTAATCTCCGCCATTACATACAATGAAACAAGAAAAGGTAAAAAAACAGAACAATGTAATACAATACGCTATTAGAAATTATTGTAAAACATACATAAAAAGTCTATCCGATGTGTTAGTGAATTTTTTAATATTTTAGGCAGCAAATTCGTTTTCAAATTTCTATTTGTTTTTCTAGGGGGGGGGACCCCCAGACCCCCTGGAAGATTTGGTCCCCTCCAATGTTGATTCCATGGCTACGGCCTTGCCCCCACACCATTGTGTTTAGTTTGTTGTCCTTTCTCGCACCTCCGATTCGCACGGTTGGCTACGTACGGCGTGAAAGAAGTTCAACATATATACATACATATAAGAATAGGTTTTAACCTTTCTGGAAATAAAACAGGTGTTAAGATTGATTGTAAGCTTTCGTGACTGCAGGAATCCATACTCTTTGGTTCTTTCGGTAAAGTCACGTAGGTAGAAAAAATAATAGATCACGACGTTTCGATCGCAACAACAAGCGACCGTCTTCAGGTGACCGTCTTCAGAAGGTGTTAAGATGTTAAAACACCAAGCATAAACCTTTTGCAAGGAATCCTGTCTGCATTAACCACACATACTTGTGGTGAACATGCAAACAAAAAAACACATGCTCTGGTAGTATATGCATTGTTCTTTAAACTGATTGGTCCACACCATATATGCATACATGATGATCGTTTGAACATACTTCACCACCCTGGTCAGTGTGGATTCAAATATGTGGTGGAGGTACCGAACACTGCTCTTTGCTGCCCACAAAGTGTGGCACATTAGGAATGGATCACTATTTTAATTATATCCTTGTGCAGCAAGGGAGTAAAGTGTGGCTCTGTGAAAGTCCTGATGTGCTGTGCAGTGCATCAATGCATGTGTGTACAGCAGCATGTGATGACTGAGTTGGGCCTGTAGGTGGCTGGCAGGGTTAATGAATAACCGCACGTGTAAACCAGCCACATGGTTAATGGCGACCTGCCAGGCTAGTTTTTGTTGTTGTGCGTGGTGGTCACCTATCCATGCGTTATTTAGCCTCCACGGTGCTTAGCTTCTGAGGTCTTGACGGGATTGGAGGCACTCCAGGTTATTTTGTTTCGTGTCAGTTTTCACAACCTTCCGAAATGACGACGAAAGGTGAATCCGAGCCGTCGTTTTCCATCATCCTTTGGGGAAAACATCGCCTACGTACTCGGCGCAGTAGTTCGTTCGCACAGCGCGCTGAGCAATGTGACTTCTTTTGCGGAGAAGTCAACGAATTCTGCCCAGAGCACGGCACGTTCCGAGCGCGTCCTCATTACGGGGATGTTCTCTGGGGAATTGACAGGGGAATAGCGACGTCCGTCTTCAATGCCCAGAGCATGCACTTTCTGTGGAAAATAATGCACTGTATCTATATCCCCCACCCACCCACCCCCCATCAATTATTTTCCAGGGAATGTCCTCGTTGTGATTATGAATTATTTATTGGGTCATACTGAAAGGCAGTGCAGAATGAGCAGCACACAATTTTTTCCTGTTACGAGCTTCGTGAACATGTCACGTAATTTTGCAGTGCCCCTCTTTCAAGCAGTCAATTTGGGGTCTATGTTGTGAGTGTTACTTTTTTGTCATGATTTTACATTTTCAGATTTCTTTCCTGCTATAACCAGCTCGGGTGGGAGAACAGGTGACCAATGTGAATATTCACGCAACCTGTAATTTACCGGCTCTCCTACTACAATAATATTCAATATACCAGCATAGTGAATTATGGTTAAATAACCCCCGAGACCTGGGTGGCGTGGACAGGCAGTTTACAATTCCCCTCAACTGCTGAATTCGAAATTTCATCTTAACTGTCTTTGTTCTGTCCTGTAATTAGCTAGCTTTGTCTTCTCGTTCGCGATGTTGAAGTGCAACTGGCATCGTATCAGCCTGTCATCACTTCCCGTGTGCAAGTTTCTGACAGAGAGAACGCCGGTAATGTGGGGGGAGTTTTTTCCCATGAGAATCAATGCAATTGTATTTTTAATTTCTCCATTTGGGCAGCCTCCATGTCCAATTTCTTGACTGATTTTTTAAAGAGGTTATTTGGTGTTGCTGGGTTGGCAGTGGTCATTAAGCGCAATTAACAAAAAAAGAATAATTTTTTTAAAATAAAAAAAGAATGCCTTAAAAAGGAAAAAATATATAATCGGATTTCTTGGGAAATGGCCCTCCTTCACAGAAAATTAAGGATTGCATATAGCATGGCTCCCAGAACTGTGTACATTTGTAATCTAGAGTAGAACTTTTAAAAATCAGTTTGTGTAATCGTTCCTATCAGTAGTGGCTAGCGCATCGCACTATAAATTTAGTGACCTGAGTTTGATTCCTAATGCGAGTAAAATTCACCCCCCCCCCACCACCCCTATCAACCCGCATTGACAAGTGTGGAGGAGGTAAAGGCCACCGCGGGAACTCCGGTCATCCTCAAAGCGGCTTTTGGCTCGCTATCGAACAAGGACAGTCACTGCATCGAGCGCTTTCAGATGCGCTCTTCCTTCCGATATTAGGAAGATTGATAACTCATTTCTTTAGAACTGCTTTTCGTGTTAAGTTTGTTGACCTACCTCCGCACCTCCGATGAGCACGGTTGGCTATGTATGGTGCGAAAGAAGTTCAACATTCATACGTACATATTTTGTCCATTTTAATTATTGGCTCAATTAGGTTAACGATCAGACTGTGACAGCAAATGTATTAATTATTAAGTTTCCCTTGTTCACATCTGAAATTTCCTCCATCTCCACCTTCAAAATGACACTTCAGCTCTTCGAAGTACTCGAGGAAACAAAGGCAACTGCTGGCTTTAGAAGCTCGGCTCTGCAATTGCCCGCTAACGCTACTGCTGACAGATGGGCCTCCACTTGAGGAATATCTCTGCAGAGAAGCCCTGTGACCTTCTCTTCCACGCTGATCAGACGTAGTAGAAGACTCAAACTTCATCCCACGAAACACAACCTGCCAACTGATACGCTATTTATATTGCTGGATGGACAGAGGCAGGAGGATTTACAAAACTTGCCTGCCGCACTCGAAGATCGAACCAGAGACCCGAGGATTGCGAGTTCCACCTTGCTGACCGCTGCATCACGGCAGCAGTTCAAGTCAACCAAAACCCATCCAAAATGTAAAACAAACGCATTTTAAAGATACGAATGTCACACATTGCCTACAGAAGCAGCAGCTCTTTTTTTGGGAATAATTATTATTTTAATATTCTCCTTATGAAATATAAATATGTGTAAAATACGGTGCCGTATATATTGAATATGTATGCCTGGATATTAAAATTTACTCAACCGTTGTGTTGGGAGGGGGGGGTGTTAGGAACACGTACACAGGTAGAATATATTATAAACATGACATTTACATTTCTCCAAAGGGCACGTAGCTGCGATGCTTGCTGCTCGTTCATTTCGCTGGCCCAGGCTGCGCCGACGCTCCAGGTTCGTGAGCCGCCACCCGCCTCTCCCGCAGGTTATTATCTGCATTAGGGGACGGTGCTCTGCTCTAATTAGTTTTGCATCTTCATGTGTCGGTTGCAGGCTAACTTTAATTTGGATTAATTTTGATAGCTTTGAATCGTCCAGTCGGGATAATTTGCGGCACCATCTGGCCCGACGCAATATATTCAGATTTATTCAGGGACGACATTAGCGCTGTCGGTTGTGATTTTGGTGGAAAACTGAGGTTTGGATAAGAGAGGCATGGCTTGACTTGATAAGTTACACCTTCGCTGCCGCAGAGGTCAGGTTTAACTGAGCAATCACGTTCATTGTCTTTTGCAACCTCCACAGTTATATTCTGTATATGTGTATTCCCTTTGTCAATCCACTGCTGGATATGGGTCTCCACGTGCTACGTATTTCACGAGGGGTTATTTGACCAAATGTAACCACACTGGTCCATGCGGGTTGGTGAAGGCAGGGAGAGCATCGACGTTGGAGCATAGTACAATACAACAATTGCTTTTTTCCTGTATTTACCTCCGCTGACAACATAGTCCCACAGCAGCCTACAATATCTGTTTTGTCCACAGCGGTAACTCATCCTAATGCTACCCTGCCTCAAATCCTGCTTAGCTTTTGATGAAATCTGGGCTCATTCTGGGTGATTTGGTCACAGTTGTATTTCAATATTTTTTATTCGGGCAGTTTTGAATGAGTGACACATTTTGTGTATTAATCAGGCAGCAGAGCTTACACATTCGTGACAAGAGTGTAATGCGTTCAGACTGCTCTGCTCAAGTGATGTTTTTTTAACATCTAAAACATATAGAAATATAGCCATCTCCAGTCACTTTTTATCAAAGTGTATTCTGCATCATCAGTTCCTGTTTTATTTATAATCATGTTATTTGTTTGTTTGTTTTGTACGTGTGTGTGTGGCACAGTAGGGGAGGGGGGCACAGGTGGTGTGCACCTGCTGGTCATCTCAGTCAGTCAACCAGTGGCACCTGGGTCTGTCCCGTGACCTCCTGCCAGCGAGCCTTCGACACTTGACGTGGCCTCAAAGTGCACCTAGCCTGGCACAAGCGCCGTGGTGACGTCACCGTAACTTAGTGGCGAATGACGGTTGTTGTTGTGTCGAGGTGTGTGTGTGTGTGCACATGGAATTTGCTCTTAGTATACATATTTAACGTTATTAATTCGTATTCATATTCTCGGTTCTTTCGGTAAAGTCACATAGATAGAAAATAAAAATAAAATTTAAATATAAAATTTAATGAAAGTTAAAAATAAAAGCAATTTTTTTTAATGTAGAGCAATGTAGCGAATCGACCTAGGTTTGTAGTTGTTTTGCATTTTGAAAGCAGCACGGAGCCTCTTTGCAAACTCAAAGGAACCCCTATCCCTCATGATATAAGCCTCCAATATCCTGCCTTGCATGCACAGCGAGCTGTGGCTGATGTGAACCCCCACAGAAATGCAATCCCTCAGGATACAGGTAAGATATTGCTTGTTTGCACTCACCTGTGGCGCGACGTGTTTCCTATTGCAACGCGGAGGCCGAATGAAGCAACGGGAAACATTCAACCAATAACCGTAAATACTTCGACGGTTGTTTTAATGCAGTGTCGGTATCAAAATATTAATTGTGGCGAGTCTTTGGTCTAACCAGGATAATTAAAAAAAATAACCCCTTGTGAACCGTAGACGGATAAGAGCAGCTAATTAAATGTATGTAATTGCAGCGTCTCATTTCGTTTTTCTTTGCTATCGCAAGCACACAACATTACATGTTCCACTCAGCGTGGATAGTCGCGTGTAGGATTGTTTTGAAGATGGGCACGAGTGTAATGACGTGCGTTAAAATGTGGCGGCAGCTTTTAAAAACGAGCGCACCTCCTTAAAATTCTACACGATGCGCAAAGGGGCCCTCCACCCTCTAAAATATTGCAATAACGCGCACTTAATAATGCCAAGCATTAAATACAACCGTAGCCACGTACTGCTGCTCGAGGAATGGCCATGTTCTGCCTTGTTAGAGGAACACGAGGAGGGCATTAGCTTTGCGTGAAATGTCACCTCCCACGTTCTGGGAGTTTCTTCAGGAACCGAAACGTCAGACACCATGCAAAAATAATTGCCCGCACTGCAAACCCTTAGACACATCGAACGATGAAATGCGCATCGTTTTGCCATGCCCTCTTTTGTTTCCTCTTGTCGCACGATTTCCCGGGTCAGTGTATCCAGCTACCGTTACATCATAGTGTCCCATTTTGCCGCAACGTGAACACGTCTCAACGACGTTAATGTGAGCCCTCCTCAAAGAGGTGCACTTAGTGGCCATCTGAGAGGCTCAGCACAAGCAAAGTGGAGGCTGAGAGATAGAGGGCTCACACGGAAGCCGATGCCGGCCACGTGGTCCGAGGCTCGACGTGTCATCAAGCGTGCGATCTAAGATCTACTCGTCTCGCTGTCTAGAGTTCAGCACGGATGGCTTCACCTATCCGCGAGCCCCCTGCCACGACGGGGTGTTATGTAACAGCTCGCCTAAGGGACACATTATCTGCCGAGATGAGATCATCGGGACCCAGTGCAATGGTGTTATGGGTAAGGACTGCAAGTGGTGGCCAGCAAAGGCAAGCTGCCTTCAGAGGTCAAACAAAAGGACGTATAATACGGTGCACTGTGGTTTCTTTTTGGAATATGTGTCTGACGCATAATGGGCGGTTTACTGTAGTGCTCCTTGTGAGATCGTGTCTTGCGTATTTAAAACGCCTTTCCTATGCACACACACACACAAAGGGAATCCTAATCAATTGTCTGTCTCGTCGTGCTTTTAAAGATTTTTTTTTTCGTGCCGTCTTATAAACCCCGAATGAGTTTCGAAGCGGTGGTGGCGATAATGAATGTTAATGGCGTAGTTATTTATTTCTTACGCCAGCACACACCCCAGACAGCCTTTTTTTGTCACGCCGGTACAAAACATTTTGGATTCGTTCCAAAATGTTTTTTATTCCACCGCGGTCGTGACAAAGGAGTCCTTACGGCACATTGGCGATGCTGCACGGTTCGTGGATAATTGCCGGGGTTGTGACACCGGATGGAGCCGCATTTAAAGCCCTCCGCTCTCTCACTCACCTCTCCGCCCGAGCCGACAGAATGGATCGCGTTTTGGGTTCGCTCTTGCCCGCCTGCCCGTGTAACGACGCGCCTGGCGAGCCACCGGCTAATTGAGTTGTGCCGTGATTGCCGATAGAGCGTCTCTTTATCACCTGTCCATCGCCGTCCGCTCAGGGCAGGCCCAATATTGGCTGCGCGTTAAAAGGGGGCAGTTACGCAAAGCAATGAGCTCCTACACAGGGGGATTATGGAAATGTGTTTAACTCCTTATACCTGGGGCTTCTCGGTGTCGTGCGCCGATGCATCCTTGATAGATGATGAGCTTTATGAACAATTTGTCAATGATTAATAAAATAAATACATTCTCAATCTACCAATGGATGAAGGCCTCCCCACGCCATGTCAGCCATGGGTTTTTTTAAAATCTCCATACTTCACCACGTGGGTCAGTGCAGGTTATAGTAGTAGGTTTTTACCCATTTAAACTGGTACAAAACTGACACCTTTATTCAAGGCATCATGTTTGCAATAACCACAACACAAGTAGTCAAAAAAGCAAACAAAAAGAAACAACTCTGATAATGATAATAATATGCACTGTCCTTGAAGTTGATTGGTCCACACCCGAGACGACTTTACACAGTTCAGGTTAGTTTAACACGGAGGCTTTCGCGACCACTATCATCCATAATAGAGTTTTTTTGGGGTTATATCGTGTAAATATGTAAATGTGTCGTTCAAACCCGCCACCACCCGACACAGCCAACTAGTAAGGGTTGTCACGTAAACAGAACATACCAATTCGTCACTGGACAGGAAAGACAAGATCAAAGGGCTCGCATAATCCAAATGCATAATGTACATTGACTCATTAATCCCCCCCCGCCACTTTTCGCAAGAGCGCGGAAGTGTGGTCACCACATCTACGCCTCTATATAAGGAACGAAACAGGTGGACTTCTCCACAAATCTGGCTGTAATTACTGGCGAAACGTCGTACTCAGTTTGTAAATGTTGTGGCTTGGCTCTCCAACACACCGGTTAGTGATGTACTAGTGACGAATTGGCCACGTTCTGTTTACGTGACAACCCTTACTAGTTGGCTGTGTCGGGTGGTGGCGGGTTTTAACGACACATTTATATATTTACACGATCTAACCCCAAAAAAACCTCTATTATGTACAGTGCAGGTTAATCGATTGGCGTATGGCAGGGCCCGTTTTTTATATTACTTGCTACTAATATTATATCCGTGGCCTGGAATCGAAGTCGGGTGGCCGGGTTCATGGCGCCGCACGCTGTCCACTTCGCCATGGCTCCACTGCGGTTAGTCAAATGGTTGGCGAATTAAGAGGACGCCAATGAAGCCCGGAGTGATGACTCACATGTTCATATGTCTCTCTTGATTGATAAAGTCGTCAAGTTAGAGATTTCGTTCAGAAATATTGATCTTTGTCTTTCTCATTGTCCTTGACAGGATAGCTAGACAGTATTCAACTTTTATTTACTGACAAATGAACCCATGACATCCTCGTGCAGGCTAACATGCCTGTCCAATTTTACACGGTGCGTAAACAATATCTCAGGCCTGTTATATTCTTGCCGTCTTTATTGCCCGTATTTACCGCTCCTTCTGGACAAGCTGAGAGAGCTGTGTGTACTAATTATCTCGCCGTCAAAGCTTAATGTCTTACAGTAGGTGGATGTGACATTTTTATTTTAAAAATAGAAATCTAATTTTAAGCGTGAGTGAGGATGGAGATAAAAATTAAGTCCCGTCACATGAAATAGGATGGATGGCAACAGCTGCATAAATGAAGGTTTTGTTAGATTAAGATCAATGATAATTTTCTGGTTACGAAATAAAAATGTGTATATTCACCCTTAATTAAAATCACGGGCATGTGTTTCAAGTCGAGACAATGCCTATAATTGTCAGCCAGCAGACCCTGGAGCTTGGTTTTGATTAAAGTACAGAACAAATGTGAATGTTATCACTGCCGTGGCTGGAGGCACAGAGTGCCGCATTGTTTGAGTTTCAGCTCGTGCGACCCACAGACAAGGGGGTGGGTAAAGAAACACCACCGGTATTAGCTTTTCAAATACCCCACTTTTTCGGCAATAAAATCACTTTGCCGCTGACTTCCTGAATTTGAAGGCCATTTGAAAAAGGCTGAATTGGCCCAATGACAGGACTTTAGCTTCTGCAACCCGTGGCAAGCAGGGATACAAATAAGGCAACACAAAAATAATCACAATAAACTATTTGAAGGCTTGGATAGTGGACGCGTAACGATTCACCCTCCAGCAATTCAATTCATTGTCATGATTCAGGGTTTGATTCGATTGAAGACTCAATTTATTTTGTGTTCATATTGTGGTGAATGGTCGTGTCTCTAGTGGTTTCTTGGGGGCATGGGAACGAATTACATGCAATGGATACAAATTAAAACTACAATAGCATTTCACACGCATGATTTTATTGCCTATGACCGAATCACCCGGGAATATGCCCGATCTCGTCAGATATGAGAAGATAAGCAGATTTGGGCTGGGATTGGCAACCACCATGCAACACAGGTGTCATAGGCTGCTGCAGAGCTATGTTATAGGCAGCAGAGGGCATGACAGATGTCAATAATACTGTACATATTTTGCAACTGACTGCCAGTCCACTGGTGGATGTAGACCTCTCGAATGTGGGCTATTTGACCGTACATTACCATGTTGGTCAGTGTGGGTTCATGGAGAATTTTGGTTCCCAGGGCCAGTTCTGACACCACTCGCAATACCACTGACGTTATTCGTGTCCAGGAATTGAGCTCAAGTCGCTGGGTTCATGGTGCACTGCAAGAACCACTGCACGACCGCTCCATCCTAGTTTGGTTTAGCACACTCAATTGTTACATTTTCACAATGGAATACAATGAAAATAAACACCCATGAAAAACAAACACTGTACAAGTCTGGAGAAGTCACTAAAGGTGATGTGCTAGCTGATATTCATCTTACCATGCTGCTTTACTAGGCTTATGTTAAGGTACACTGCACTTTAATTTGTTGAAGGCCTTATAGGCAGGGCCAATAATTTTTTTTCAGCTAATGGTTTGAAAGTTTTAGAAACGCAAAGTAAAAAAAAATGCAACATTTTGTGGCACGCATGAAAAAAATATATTCACAAACATTGATGCGATTTAAATCGTAATGAGATGGCCTGGACTCGAGACCCTTTAAATTTCTCATTCTTTTCTGCAGGACCTGCCAAGGGGCTGACGCCTCGATTGCCATTACAGATGCCATTTGAGCACTCAGTAGGACAAACGACATGGCCGATATTTCGACTGCTGACACGGCTATTGGTGGACTGAAGGCAGTTTATGGAGGCTCCCCTAGGGGGGCAGAGAGGCAGTAAAAGTGGCTAAATGGCAGAGACGGACAAGAGCTTCGCCACCTGCTTATTCTTCCTGCTGCCCAGTGTGGCAGCCACACAATCGGCACGGCGTTTTCGTCTTCTTTAAAACAGCCAATTTTTTTTTTAAATAACAACTTTGTTATCGCTCGTTAAGTGGTAAGCACACGCTGTGTGCGGACCGCACTTTTCACGGACACGGCGGTCTGTGCGTGCGGTCCGTTTGCGAGAGAAATACATTGTTGGTGCCGTATGTAACGATAATCGTGGAGGGGGAGGAGGGGTTCTCTATCCTGCAGCTGTCTCTATGCGTGAACATGTTATCTCTGTGAGCTGCACATAAAGGGGTCTTGCTCACAAAAATGCAAAGAAGCTGATTTAATCGTCACTGTTTAGGTGGCGTATATGACTGCATGGGGTTTACCGGTAATGCAGTAAAATTAGAGTCCTGCAAGTCAGTGATAAGCACGGGGCACGTTTTTGTTTTTCGTAGTTTTTTTTATTTCTTCTTTACATTGCCCCTCATTTCCACTTTAACCTCTTTGCTTTGTGATATCCTGGCTGTTTGTAGTGGTAATCCTTGCGGCTTGCTACAGTTTGGCACTTTGAACGTGCAGGCCACATCCACCGTGGTTGCAGCCAGACGGCATTGCTATATCACTTCTACAACTGCAAAGTGTAAAGACGCGGGACAAATGTAGCTGACCTGCGTTATGTGTTTTGACACTGCTCAGAGTTTCAGTAAAAAAAAAACCCAGCAGATTTGACCAGTGAAATGGTTAAAGAGAAGGTTTCCGCACAGCCCGAAGTATGGAGCTTAAATATTGTACTCATGCGCTGCATGGGAGAGTTTATAAATCCAAAGCATGTTCAACTGCACATGAATATTTCAATACCCAGATGAATATACTTTTATTTGAATCCTTGGGATATATTTACTAGATATGGATCCTTGCAGAATATAAAAAAGTTGATTTTTGTAATGTACACATTTAAAACGATATGTTGAACATTTACTGAAACGTGTTTATTTGTATCATCTAAATCAAAGGAATATGCACTGACGGACATTTTAAACGGTGTCACCAACGATGGAGAAGACGACAATGACGGCACCTCTCTGGAGTCCAGGACCCTGGGACGATGCTTCTCGTCGAGGCCCAGATGCCACGGAGTCCTCATTCCTCCAACCCCTCCTACCTCGTTTACTCTGGGGGTTTAGCCCCCTCGAATGATCCTCTCGCAGGTTCCATACTCTTAGTTCTTTCGGTAAAGTCACGTAGGTAAAAAATGAAATTAAAATTAAAAAAATAAAATAAAAATCACGACGTTTCGGAGGCAACACAAGTCTCCGTCATCAGGTGGGACCGTCACAGCCAGATTTGCTGTATCACTTGATCACTTGATGCAGCAAATCTGGCTGTGACGGTCCCACCTGATGACGGAGACTTGTGTTGCCTCCGAAACATCGTGATTATTTATTTATTTTTATTTATTTTTATTTCATTTTTTACCTACGTGACTTTACCGAAAGAACTAAGAATATGAATCCTTGCAGTCAGGAAAGCTTCAAATCTAGAACCTCTCGCAGGTGTAAACCTTTCAAGAAATCGCAATCTTTCTCCTTCTCTCCGAGATCCAGGACCCTTGTGGATGCCCCTCGAGGTGGCTCTGACTCCTTGCATGATCTTCCCTTTCCCTCTGTCGGGAGCCCACACCACTTAGTCTTCGCCCTCTGCTCGGGAGCAAATCGTCTGTGTTATCGTCGAATTCTGTTTTTGTGTCTTGCTAAGCCAGCGATGGTTTTGCAAAGCCAGCTATGGCTTTACAAGACGCTCAGACAGGGGTTCTGTGAAAAAACGAATCAGACCCTGATTGGTTGGCTTCGTCGGTAGATATTTATGTCACGATGTCCTGATGTCACGACACCTTTGGCATTTGCATTCAGTGCGGAATGGCAACCTTACCCATTTTCCTGGCAATTGGCAGACACATCTCTTCGCGGATTTTGTTGGAAAAGTAAAAAAAAAACACACAAATCTTTTGCTCATGAATGGCGCTCATGATGTATACGGGTTAGCCTGAGTAATGATGTTTAAAGAACGTGTTCCATGAAACAATAACCTGTCCATGTTCTCAATCATCGTCGACGTTATCAGCCAAGAGCTGTCCATGACTCCTGAAGCCATCACCATCCCTCATTGCCTCACGATGCAACAATCCCCCTATAGCTCCTGCACACGAGCTTGTCTCATCAACCCATCTCGATGGTGGTCGTTCTCGCGGGCACGAAACTTTCATTTGTCAGTCACTCCATTGCATCTCATGAGGGTGTACTTAGAATGTTTCTGAGGGGGCATAAGGCATTTCGATTCCTCATTAAAATCCTCACTGCAGTGTGGAGCACGTGGGCATATGAAGACCTTTTTTCAAGAGTACTTTATATGCTCTTAGAGTCTGCTATTTGCATGCATGAAAGACGTTTTAAGTTGAAGACGGTGAGGTGTACTTCATTATGTTTGTATTTGCAGATGTGTCAGACTTCAAAATAATGTTCGTTCAAATGCTAATACAGTGGGTGTCCAGAAAGGTATCATGCGTTATTGAAGAATTATCATTAAACAGTCGTTTAATCTGATGAAAACGTTGGCAAATAACGTTTTTTTAATATATACGTTTTTAATATAAAAAAAGCTTAGTTCGATCTTAACCAGTGAATCACAGAATCATTTAAAATAATAATGATACCATTCACTCACTCTCTAAGAGAGAGGATGACTTAGAGGCACGAGGATTGACAGACAAATTTCGAAGGCAGCCACACGGTGTGCTGGTGCCAACAATTGCCCAAGCTCTGGGGTTCCCCATATATGAAGATGCTCTCAGCCAAGTAATAAGCGTTTACATGAAGGAAGAAACCGAAGCACCCAAAGAAAACCCATACGTGCGCAAGGGCAGCTCTCTGTCCCATACCGATGGAACGGATGGATTACGCATTTTCTGTACCGCCTTCTTCTTACCAGGGTATGGCACCTCGATGTCCACTAGAAGGGAGATTCACAGCATTTGTGTGATTCACCAATCCTAGCCTCCACAGCGCAGGATTATAGGTGTGACCGCGACCACCGCTTTCTTAAATCTTGATGCGACTTGCATTGCGAACACTATGACGGACACGTGGAGGTTCAGAGGAACGAGATTCACGTCAAAAATCTTCACATGACCAAGTGTGTATGTATGCATATTTTTTTTTATCAACCTAGCACAACCTGCTGTGTAATTGTAATTCTTGAATAATGGATGACACCTTTACAGACACCCTGTATACGACTTTCATATCTTTCTCAGTAAAAATTGCAAACTGCATTTAAATGCCATAATATTATGGGCATATCACGATCATATTCATGATCACTCCTGGTTCCATATGACAGGAGAATTCCTGTTTACCGTTATCCTCTTTCTGTAACTCCTGTTATCCATGAGAGCAGTAGGGTTCGCAAAAACTCCCGTTACTCGCGGCCCTTATCTCCTAATTTTCCGCCCGTCATCTGTGACTTTTCCCAATAGTCAATGCCGGATGGCTTCCTATTATCCACAATGTATTCATGGTTATGAGTAACATTTGTGGATGATAGGATCCGGGACATTGGTCGCAATGGATGGGGAGTTTTCCTGTGTATCTGTTTACAAAATGGCGGCCTGTGCTTGTGTAAACTATATCTCCATTAATACTGTGCTCGTCTTTCTGTCAGAATCTCAGACTTTTTGTATTGTATATGCCGTATTTAAGAAAAGGCTATGACTATATGTATATCTTATTCCACGCGTTTGTCCCACTGATGTGGGGTCCACTGTCCTTGCCAACCTTCTCCACGCTGCCCTGTCCCGCGCCATCTCGCTTTCCGCTCCTTGGGCCACCGTGTCCCATCACACCACGTCGCCTTCCCCCCCCCACCTCTTCTTCTGCCTTCCTCTTGATCTCTCTCCTTCCACTTGCATCACTTGCACCTTCTGACCCACATACAGTAATATATGAATATCTATTTACATTAAAACATTCGTAAAGGTTGCCTAATGCTAGGATATTGAGTAATTATTAAACGTATGTGGTGGTGTTTATTGAACAAACACTTAACATTTTAGAAGTGTTTACACTATTATGCACGTTAAGTTTTCTTTGCAGCTCTAACGTTAAATCAGCTTCATCGTATTTTATGCTCTTATGTTAGGGAGTAGGAGTTTTTTGTTACATTAATTCTGCACACTCGTTCAGTACAGTGGAGATTAGGGATCTACATTTAAATTCATAAAGATGAGACAAGGTGCCTTCCTGGGAAGATGAAATAAGGTTATCTACTGTCTCAGAGGCAATCAAAGTCCTTATCACTACACAAGCATCCTGTAGCTGGCTGTAATATTGGCGGCTGGGCACCGGGGCCAATGCTTCTCCAATATATCTTAGCGCAAGCAAGAGCGCTGCTTTGATCAGCACAGGCAGCAAATAAAAAAGAAAACATAAAAGTTAAATTTCGATTCAAAGCTTTCGTGACTGCAGGGATTAATCTTCTTGGTCCTTTCGGTAAAGTCACGTAGAAGGAAAATAATAAAATAATAAAAATAAAACATAATAAAATAATTCTCACGACGTTTCGGCCACAACGGCTGCTTGCGTTGTGGCCGAAACGTCGTGAGAATAATTTTAGTATGTTTTATTCTTATTATTTTATTATTTTCCTTCTACGTGACTTAACCAAAAGAACCAAGAAGAAAAAACATAAAAGGTTATGGCTATGATAAGTATGTTTTAAGTTTTTTAAAAATCAAAATCAACCATGTCTGTCGGTATTTGTGCAGGAATGCACGTGGGTTGATTAACCTTCGCCCCGGTCCTCATTTATAGCATCAAACTTAGAACCTACAACTGGTATTGGCCAAATGACCCGCAAATGACTCAAGTGGGATCACAGAGAGCAGCAACATTGCCCCCTACTTGCGAAGAAAATTGTCAGGACCCTCCTCAACGAGATTCTCGAGGCTCGCCGAGACTTTACCGAGCAAACATGCAAAACAATGCTTCTCATTTTCTGAACAAGGGCCGCATGCTCTCATCTTTCCTCTCAACTTTAACCTAAATCGAACACTGCCCCCCGTGCCACGGTTTCCGAATCCCTAGATCCTCTTTTGACTCTGGCGCTTATTTTTGGTGTGGTGGTTGAGCCAGATACTTGTGTCAAGAGTAGCGGTGGGGGGGGGGGGGGTGTATCATTGTGATTATGATGTCTCCTTTGTATTTGCGAATCAGGCATTGAATCGATATGTTCCATGGTTCTGTTCTGGGTGAATACAGTGGAACACCGGAGAGTGTTTAATTTCACATGAGTGCGTCAAGTATTCCCATCCGCCGCTCATCGCCATATATTTATATGTACACATTGCAATGCGGCATGAAACAGAAGTTGACTTTCGTAAATCGGTGTTGACCTAAGAAGGAAAGAAAAAAAATGTACATCACACAAGGGCATTGAGTATGTTAGAACTTGTTCTGCGTTTTCCTGGACACAATGAGGGAACTGTTTGAAGTGTTCTGTTTGCAGTGCCGAGGGTGTTTATTCAGCTCTGGGTAAATGGTAGTGTTTGGTGACCTTTTTAAATGAACAAACACGGCCCCAAAGAGTGCAGACCTCGCCAACTTTGATAACAAGTCCTGTGTTATGCATGTTATTATTCTAACAAAACTGTTCATTGAGATGGGGGAAAAAGTTGAAATGAGAAAACACCATTTGCCGCCGCTTTCGCATGCTGCACTTATCCCAACCCACAATCACTAGATTTCGTAAAATATTGTTATTGCCTCTTGTGGGCATCACAACAACTCCCTTTTCCCGAGTCCGAGGTGTCTCAATTACACAGGGAATGCGTTTAAAGATCAAGAGGCGGGCTTCACTCAAGATGAAAGGATACCCGGCCATTCTGACAAGAGCTGGACCACGCAGAGATGTGTGGCCAAAGTCACTGATCTTTAATTTCTCTTTCAGATTATGGGGAGTGGGGGTGCAATGTCCGTCTCAACACAGAGCCCTTCCCGCTCGTTCAAAATAAGAGTATACGGTAGTTTTAAAAGTATATTTTTTGTTTAAATATGCAGTATGGTATTTAAGAACGGTAAAGGTGAAATGCTGCAAATACTTGCTAACTGCATTACTTGTGGAACCGTCTTCACTAGAGGGAGATATCGAGAGCCTTTCGAGATGGTATTTAAACTACTAAGCTATTTTTTATTTTATCAGGTAAGGCCCACTGAGCTATATAGCCTAATTTAAAAACGGACCTGGCTACAAATGATAGCTCAACGAAGTGGCTTATCATGTGGAGATTCAAAGCAACCAAATACTCGAAATGTATGTTTCTAAATGTGGAGAAACATCCACGCAACCACGGGGAGAACACGAAAACTCCAAAAATACAGACATCAATGTCGGGATCGAACCCAAGGCCTCCTGTATAGCAGGCGAGGTAGTGAACATCTCGCCATTTGGTGGGAGTACCCACACCTTGCTTCACCACACGTGACCTGCCAATCTGTGCTGCACCAATTGACACTGCTGGTTGGATGTAGGTGGGGGGCAGGGAGGTTAAGATGTTTGCCCATTGTTTCAAGTGCCGTGCCAGGAGATCGAACTGGTGACTTCTGTTTTGCAGGGTCCAGTGTGCGAACCATTATACCACTGTGGCAGCGTCCAAGATAAATTCAGTATGTATAAAATATTTCTAGCTATAGCAAAATAAAAACAACACATCCTAAATTGTTGTTTCTGTGAGGATTTAGATATTGTCTCAATTTTTCTACCTTAAAATAGAATGTGTGCAAAAAGAATGATATAACTGTCAAATTAAACGCTGAGCTTTACCTTTGAGAGTAATTGTAGCTTTAATGGGATGCAAACAAATGTTTACGAAAACCACACGTTTTTTTTTACGTAATTAAATGTGAGAAAGTTTTCAATCATAATCCCTAAGCAGGAAACAATACTGACTTTCAGTTTTGTATTAGTCCAAAAAGATTATAATAACATATGGAAATTCAGCAATCACTCTGGAACAGACACACGTAATAGCAATTCATCTTTATAAGCTACAACTATCATGATATGCTTTAGATCTTACTTTTACAAATACTGATTTTGCCTTTTAATGGAGACTAGGGGAGTATTCCTGATTTTTTTTTATCCGAAATTTTTGAAAAATCAGGCCCAGATGTGGAATTTCCGAAAAGGCAAAACAGGTTTCGAAATTGGCCTAAAATATCCACACACACACAAAATTAAAATAGAAATGATTTTTAACCTTAAATTCATCCCTCACGGAGACTAAGCAAGCAGGTTACTGGTTTAACATTAGTTGGGCGAGGATTAAAAACAAAGTGCCAATTTAACTGACTGCAATGCTTCCTCACACTGCCACAAGCTCGCGAGTCAGATGCGTTGCAGAGTTCTATAAAGTTTGCCCCCCCCGCCCCCCCTGGCCATCGTTTTCTCATTACAAACGAATTCTGATCCAAATGCGGATAGAGCCTTCACACCAACATGACAAACGGTTCGTGATATGCAGCAACGCGACCGGGTTTCTGCTGGAGCTACCTCGCTTATCACAGGAGACTGATTTATGTTTTGCCTTTTGAGTAACCTCCAGCGTTCATCACGTGCCCCATTAATCGAAGCCATCGTAGTGCGCAGTCTACCTCAAATTCCGCAGGGATGGGATGGTGTGCAATATTAGCCCTGGTATTTGACGCAATAAATTTCATCTTCTGCCGACCGCGCATCGGCAATTAGGCGTTTGTAATTTTTGCTCTATGAGTTTTGTTGTTGCTTTGAGCGTTGTTATTGTTTCACGGTCAGCACTTGGTGGACTACATTAATTCTGAAGATTAATGACTTTCTTTGGTTTTTTTTTCACAATAACAATTTATGTACGGGTGCCCATATGTGCCCTGTCGTTTGTCTCCAACAAATGTACCTAATTTATGTGAAGATATCTGTTTTAAATAATATAATAAACAACGGCAGACGTGGCTTTGAGAAAACTAATTTGTAATCTTTTATGGCGAGCAAGAAAGAAAACAATACAACCCAGATTTTCTTATTAAATCTCATATGTTTACAACGTGAAATGTATTTCAGTAGGAGCACACGACCACTGTGAATGCAGTTTGCTGGATTAGCACAGACCTCTCCATTTTTTTTTAAACCGCGGCTTTCCCGTTGAAAATATCTAATCCGTTCAACGCCCCCCGCATGCTAAGCAGGCTTGGGAAATGTTACCCTCAGCGTGCTAAATGCTGGCGACTCAGTGTCGCACTCTGCCCAATTTCCTCACCTGTTTTTGATACGTATGTAAAGATAACGTATATTGAACATTCAACGCAACGATTTGCTGTTGTTGGTTCAACCGGTTCTTCATGCAGAACACTGTGGTTCCCGATACGGCTTGGGTGACGCTTGGAATACAAAGTCCGTCGGTTCCTTTTATGTGATTTCGTTTGATCTGTGCTTTTTTTCGGGTGAAAATGGGTGAAGGCACTTGTGGCACCTGAACTGAAGCTCAAGACGTTACAAAGACTTGGCATCCAGTTCATTTTTTATGCCGAGCCATCTGGTATTGTTTCATCCAAAAGCATCCGTCAGCTGCCGGCGTTCTCTTTGCCTCGTTGTAATCCAGCCATTTTCACTCTTCCACCTGCTGTGTTCATTCGGTGGCAGGGAGAATTTAGGACATTAATCTCAGATTCACCGCTAATCGCATTTCACTGATCAAAGTCAGATCATACCATAATAGGATGGCAGTGTTAGGGCGGATTTTCTTGTTTTCGAGGCATATATTATCTGTTCAGCTCATGCACGCAGACTGTGCAAAGCCTGGTTCCTGTGCACGAGTCTATTCATCCATATGTTGTATATATTTATAAATGTTCAGCCACTTTGTCAAGCCACTGGTGGATGAGGGTCAAGTCACATCGTGTAATTGATGGAGTCAATCACACCTCACATCCGCCAATGACTTACTAGTTGCCCCGCAAGTTCCGTTTTTCAAAAAGTAATACTTTCTCATACTTATTTAAGCGATGGATTATATGTATTTTGAAATGCTGACATGCCGACGGCTGTGTTTGCTAATCGATTTATCTTTTGGTTAAAAAGATCATTCTAAACTTCAGTGAGTATTACAGTTTTTTATGCATCTGTTGGTTTAGAGGCAGTCAAATTGAATCAATTTGGAGAACCCTTATCCACGAGACACTGCGAGATTGTTGCTGCTCTGTCACTGATTGTCAGTCACGCCGTGCATGGTGCTTTGTATTTCTACATTGTGGTCATCCCTCAAGGCGGATGTGCCTCCTTGTCTTTTTAGAGGGAAGTTGAAATATGCAACCAAATCAAATATTAGCTCAGTCCCTATTTAAATACGAGTCTTTGTGAAAGATAATAACCCTTAGCCATTTCTCTTATGTCATTGTATACAGTAATTAGTGATGGGATTTGTATGACAATAAATGTTCAACCATAAACAGAAGAAAATAAGTTTTTTTTTTATAGCCACTGTAAGTCAAAACTTGCTAAACGTAGCTTGTACCACGCAGTTTACTCAAATTTAAAGTGGCACAATGCATTCACACGTATCATTTAACACAATAACAGGTATATTTGTCAAATTATATATCATTTGGCTGCTAATCATTTTTTTCTTGCATGATAATTTTGCATGCGAAATATTATACTCGATGCAGTTGAAGGCAAAGTTCTACATTTTATTCAATTGCCAATACAAGTTGTTATTGGGCAAGTCTGCTCCTTTCCTGAGCTATCCTGTGGCTGCATTGTAGGGGGCCCTCTGGCAGCAGCTTATGTCGTTGGTGGCAGAGGGGGGTGTTTTATGAGAAGTGCTCAGACCTGGTATTGTTCTACGCCCAAGGCAAGCAACATTAATTATGGCACAGCAAGGCAGCCTGTGTTCATACCTTAAACACTTGTGTTTCATTTCATAAGACCTGCAGGTAATGGACTGGCAAATAAATCCCATTGAGACTAAAAGGGCATATGCAGAGAACATCATACACCAATTAAAATGTTTAATGCCATCGTTATGCTGTATATCCAGCCATGTGGCATAGCCGCAGAGCGAGCAACTTGCAATCAGAAAGTTGCGAGTTCAAATCCTGGCTGGGGTTTGGCTCAGCCCACCATCACTCTGGGTTGATAATAAAATTAGTACCGCTTTGTGGCGGAGTAAAAAATGGTTGTGCAATAGATATATTAGCCCCTGCCAGAGGCATTTGGAATTTTCAATGCTAATTTAAGCACGAATTAACTTTTGACTTTTGCTATATATTTAACACATTCCTGCGGAGGGAGCTGGTATGAACGTTGGGTTGCTCGGTCAATGGCCAGGGTCAACGGCGGCGTGGTGTATTCCGCAATTATGCCCGACTGTGAGGGCGGGCACAAGCCGGCTTGAGTAGGTTAAACACTATGAGATCTCTTTTACCAGTGGCAAAATATAATGGTAGGTTTTTACCCTTTTAACTGGTACAAAACTGACACCTTTATTCAAGGCATCATGTTTGCAATGACCACAACACAAGTAGTCAATAAAGCAAACAAAAAGAAGCAACTCTGATAAGGATAATAATATGCACTGTCCTTGAAGTTGATTGGCCCACACCCGAGACGGCTTTCTTTAGAGCCTAGTCCCCATTGGTGTAGGGCCAGATGACACCAGAAGGCGTACAACTCAAAAACAGTGCAATATCAGAGTATTGAGAGTTCGGGGTAAACATTTACACTATGAGATCTCTTTTACCAGTGGCAAAATATAATGGTAGGTTTTTACCCTTTTAACTGGTACAAAACTGACACCTTTATTCAAGGCATCATGTTTGCAATGACCACAACACAAGTAGTCAATAAAGCAAACAAAAAGAAGCAACTCTGATAAGGATAATAATATGCACTGTCCTTGAAGTTGATTGGCCCACACCCGAGACGGCTTTCTTTAGAGCCTAGTCCCCATTGGTGTAGGGCCAGATGACACCAGAAGGCGTAAAAACCTACCATTATATTTTGCCACTGGTAAAAGAGATCTCATAGTGTAAATGTTTACCCCGAACTCTCAATACTCTGATATTGCACTGTTTTTGAGTTGTACGCCTTCTGGTGTCATCTGGCCCTACACCAATGGGGACTAGGCTCTAAAGAAAGCCGTCTCGGGTGTGGGCCAATCAACTTCAAGGACAGTGCATATTATTATCCTTATCAGAGTTGCTTCTTTTTGTTTGCTTTATTGACTACTTGTGTTGTGGTCATTGCAAACATGATGCCTTGAATAAAGGTGTCAGTTTTGTACCAGTTAAAAGGGTAAAAACCTACCATTATATTTTGCCACTGGTAAAAGAGATCTCATAGTGTAAATGTTTACCCGAACTCTCAATACTCTGATATTGCACTGTTTTTGAGTTGTACGCCTTCTGGTGTCATCTGGCCCTACACCAATGGGGACTAGGCTCTAAAGAAAGCCGTCTCGGGTGTGGGCCAATCAACTTCAAGGACAGTGCATATTATTATCCTTATCAGAGTTGCTTCTTTTTGTTTGCTTTATTGACTACTTGTGTTGTGGTCATTGCAAACATGATGCCTTGAATAAAGGTGTCAGTTTTGTACCAGTTAAAAGGGTAAAAACCTACCATTATAGTAGGTTAAACGTTGAGTTTTATAAGGGCACCACGGGGTGACCAGCCCCTCCCCACCCAGCCCCACCCCTCCCACCCCCACCCTCCCCACCCAGCCCCTCCCCACCTTCCCCTCCCCACCCTCTCTCCACCCAGCCACACCACTCCCATTTTTGGATGCACGACTGACGGACGGACACAATAATCCCCTGTGGGCTGGTGTAACCAGGAGGTTCCTACCAGTAAATATCACGGGTGCCCCCCCCCTCCTTTCCACTGCAATGTAAGCATTTAAGAACCACTATTTCATGAAACTCAGTATTTGGCTGAGCGGTTCTTCAAGTTCATACCCTAGCGACCTTCATGTAACCCCCGCACCCCCATTAAAAAAAAAGTACATTCATACAATTACCAACCGCTACGGATGGTAAATTAACGTCAACGAAATCACCGAGCATGCTCGTTTTTAGGACCGCAGGGTCACAGCCCTCGTTTCACCCGCCTGTCCAGCCCAGGCACTCCGCTCATCCTGTCGTCCCCTCTGCACCCCCCACCCCGTCCTGGGCTCCGTCGCTCCGCACCCACCGCCAGGTCCCGTGGCGGGCAGGCGTGGTTCCTGCTCGCCATTGATAGGGCGTGATGGCATGGAGGCAGCCTTCTGAGACGGTCTTTGTTTGAAGAAATAAAGCGGCCGTGAATTATGCAAGAGAAGAGGAGCGACGAGAGAGAGAGTGTGTGTGCGCGACTCCTCCACACAACACACACAGCTGACAGTTGTCTAAACAAATCACGTGGGAGTCTGGGTTTTCCCCGGCTGTTGTGTTCACAGTTCCCCACGATGCGTTTGATTGCCGAATATCCCGCATCCACCCCGCCTGATTTGTTGAACGTGGCATTTCTGAAAGGCGTGCTATTTGAGCACTGTACGTTACACCGTACGTTACATTTACGCGTACAGCATGTGACAGATATGCGGACTCTATTCGTGTGGCTAACGGTGCTCATGCCATGAAATGTTTTTTTGTGCACTATCGTGGTTTTAAAATAAGTGAGTCTATCTCTTATATATACATACATTTTATATTTGTTGTTTTTTAAGCTTTTTGACCTTCCTTTCAGAAGACGTGCTCTTATCAAAAGCAACTGGTACTGGTAGGAACCTCCTGGTTACACCAGCCCACAGGGGATTATTGTGTCCGTCCGTCGTGCATGTAAAAATGGGAGGGGTGGGGTGGGGCTGGGTGGGGAGGGGCTGGTCACCCCGTGGTGCCCTTATAAAACTCAACGTTTAACCTACTCACACCGGCTTGTGCCCGCCCTCACAGTCGGGCATATTTGCGGAATACACCACGCCGCCGTTGACCCTGGCCATTGATCGGGCAACCCAACGTTCCTACCAGCTCCCTCCGCAGGAATGTGCTTGAAGCAGCAATATATTTGCCGAGCAAGCCTGATGTTGCTGATGAGGCCCTTAACATTAAAATCGAACTTGATTTGATGCTTTCGAGTTTGGTTCCTTAAACAAATGCACCTGGTGAGCATACATCTAGAGAGCCAACAGGCCAAGATATTAAAACATATCTTATTTTTTATGTCGTGCTACACAACAGAGCTTGATTTGAGATACTTAAACTATTTCACGTCGTGGTAGTATTTTGAATCAGATCCGGTGGAGCAGTATTAAGAGTTTCTGGCTCGCAATCAGAAGGTCAGAGTTCACTCCGGGTTGGGGGGGGTCAACTCATTTTCACATATCCCTATGGGGTCGATCAAGTGAGTAGCATATTGTGGGAATGTCAACTTTTGTTGTTTCGATACTCACCCCTGCCATACAAATGTGGAATTTCGGCAACTGGTTCAGGGCTGTGAACACCACGCCCAAACTCAGTTGAGCAGGAAAACACTTTACCATTTTCTTTTACAGTATTAAAAATGATATAATTACCGTTGGATAATTATTATTGTTAACATTGCATATGCTGTAGTATGTTTACAGTCCTATTGTGCTCTATTTATTTATTTTTCCAGTAATTTTCAGGAATAATTTTCAGATGGTAGACAATGAAGAAAGTCATTATCCACTCTCACAGCAATTTGATGAATTTTCATGGTTTTAGCTCGCGATTCGATTCCTTTTTTCATTATTTGCACCATCTAATTTGCATTTTGTATTTTTTCTTCGGTTTAGTTTATATGGTTTTGTTAATTCTATTAGCCGATATTTTAAATTAGCTCATCATTTGCGTAACGTTTACGTAAATTGTAAATAACCGACCCATAAGTTCATTACGGTATACGTATTGTGAGCGTGATAATCGATTTTAACCAATATAACCATGCGTCATCTTACCTCTGGTGCTTAGACTTTGCATTGTATTTGCTATAAAACCTAAAATGTGTTTAAAGTGATAGCCTTGTTTCAGCACGGCATACAAACCTGCATACTCATGAGCCTTCAAGGCTCCCATTTATCAAAATATTTCAAGCTTTCTCGTTTTTCTCTTGAAGATATTTCACCTACAGCTTTTAATAACTTGTTACAATATACTTGCCTGTCCGTTTGTACTTTGTGCGAATGCCTTTCTTTCTTCTTTGAAAGTCTATTCTCGTTAACACGCACACAGTTGGGTGTGAAGGACTTAAGCATTCGCAGGCTTATGAGCCACCAGCAGAGACCTGTCATTGTAAAACAGACTCGATCTGGTGCCTATATCATTTTCATTTTATAGCACAGCATATGAATCTCTTGAAGGTGTTAAATACAAATGTGTAAAATCATCCACTGGACATGAAATTGGAAGCTGCACGAAATGTTAAACCTCTTTTTTAGGTTTAACTGCACATTAATCTGCATATTATATATTTTTCCCTCCCACCCCTCCCCAGTTTTATGCCCATTCCGCTATCAACGCCATTTTACGAGAAAAAGACTACAGTACATTCAGAGCTCTTGTAGAATAGTGCAACCACCTGCATGAGAGAATAGGTTCTCGGAAGCAGATATCATATAACTGCTTCTGAGATGCCTTCAAGTGACCTCTTATCCACACAAGGGTGGAGTACTTCCCAACCGCCCTGCTATGCATACACGTGTTTCCCATTACAGTTAAACTGATATGTTTAATTCTCTGACCGGGAATTTAGATACATTTTAGTGTAAAACCAAATTGAACACGATGCCTTTTTCTGTACATTGGTGAATATTCTAAGATCACCAACTAATTACACTTGAGAACCTGATTTTGTTCATGGGAAGCTACCCGAATTAAAACCCATAATCTCCGTCGAGACCTTTGAGCCACCTGGCCACCTCATCATCTTCATCATCACATTTGTGTTGGATAGTGCGGATGGATGGATGGTGTGTATGTAATACGACTTTGGAAGTTGCAGCAGTTGCTATTTTAATCAACACGATCAGCCAGCAGCGCAAAATAATGTAATCCCCAGAATATTCTCATTTGCGTCTCATGATACCCACCTTGAACCAGCTGGCTTAATCCATCTGCCTCCTATGCAATGTTTATGCACAATAGGCAACGTAATTATACATTAACCAAGATGAAGCAGTTTCCTCCGGCCATGTGCGCACAAACGCTGTTGTACATGGGTTTTTTGTGGCTGATGAGTGTAGTCGTTCATTGCTTAACTATAGTGTCAGGAATCACCAGCTCAAATCGGATATCAGCCGCCAAAGTAATGTTCCTGAAGAAACGTAAAAAAATAAGTGTAAAGATTGACAATCTATTTGGATGCAAAAATATATTCCCTAACAATTGCTCTCAACAGGAGTCCATCATATGCCTGTGTCGTGGTCAAATTTGGCCAATTACCTGCGATCATTGAATTATGCTATCCTGTTTGACTTCCACGGCTAATAGACCCTGTGCAGAGTAGGAGCTAAATCCGTGCAGACTAAACTTTCACACAATGATACCTGTCATAATGATTACACATACATGCTGCACGTGTCATTTTTTCTTCAAGTTGCATTCAATCGCTGTCACATTCACAGTCACAGCAGTGTCCCAATGGAGAATTAAACTCGCAAGAGACGTAACACATCCAATTGCTGAAATCGTCAAATGGCAGCCAATTCGATGGTTTCAGCAGCATTTTCATGCAACAGCCAATTTCGACAACAAATGTCCCATTCAATGCCAACTGCACTCCTCGTGTATGTGGTATTGTATTCTATGACAACAGGCTCATGTGCACTATCCTGCATTGTGCGGCTAACAGTGGTCATTTCGCAATTATGGGGCCTTTGCAACAAAAGTGCAGTGGGAAATATTTAATCGCTCTTGCTTATAAAAAAAAAATACCCATGATGCAATGGCTTTCTTGTCTGTGTCTGCTCCTCTCTGCTTTGTAGCATCATTACTGCTTTCTTGGTGTGAATTAGGGGAAAAATTGGCCCTTGTCTGGGAGCTTTATGTGCCCAGGGACTTGTGATGATGCCTCCTGTTAGTGTGCCCCTGCCACACAGCTCAGACCTGCATTACAAATGACTCGGTGCCTGTAGGCATGTCTCTGCTGTTGCAGCCGTAGTGAACCTCATCTGGATTTTGTCCTCCCATTTTCAAATATTCTCTAGTGCTTTCAGATAATCTCAGCCACCCAAAGGGAAAGGAATAGGAGAGCCGAGAGGGTGGTGACGTTGGGGGCGGGGTGGGGGGGGGGTAGGAAAGGTGGTGGGGATGGCGGGGGCGGTGGGTGAGGGAGGGAAAGTGGGTGAACGTGGGTGGTAGCCGACAGCTGCTGGATAACAGCAGGTAGTGGGAGGAATTTCAAATGATGTTCAAAAAGGTCAGAGGTCAGAAAAAGGCACCATTAAATTTTCCTTCGTACAAAACAATGTTCCTTGGCTTATCTTATTCTTTCATTTATATTATATTGTGACCATACCATTGCATGATTAATATCACTGTTTAATGTTAAATAGATGCACATATGGATCTGAATAAAGATTAAATGTGAAGGAGTATCTATGCACTCCACATTGTATTCCACATGAATGTCTTTGTATATTTTTCCATTATTCCATTTAACTGCATACGTAGTGTCGTTTAAAAATGCTAATCCGTTACAGTCTACCTGATAGGCACAACAAATAGGCAAACGTCGTTAATAAATGTTTGCGTGAATAATATTGCACGTATATATAACTACATGTGTCCACCTGCAACGTGCATTATGCATGAGACACCGCGGCTGCATTAACGATGGAGGTGGATGTGCGAAGGCAAAGTGAAACCCTTGGTGTTCCCACTTGCTCTGTGAGGATGGACCCTTGTACTCGCGGTCTGACGGGATGACCGCACGCGCCACTGATGCATGTGCCGCTGTGCGCACAACGTGAGTGATAAATGGTTGAGAAATTCCACACAGCGCCGAGCCGTAGGCACCGGCCATCACCGAGCGTTCGCTTATCCATGGAACTCCAAAGCAACACCGTTTTGGGCCGCCATGGTGACCAGATGTTAACTACCTCGCCTGGTATGCAGGAGGTCGTGGGTTCGATACCGACCCTGAAACCTGTGTGGTTTGGAGTTTGCATCTCTCTTCTTGTGGTCGCGTGGTTTTTTCTCCGGGTCCTCTGGTATATCTCTCCACATTTATAAACATGCGTTTCGAGTATTTGGCTGCTATAAATTTGCACGTGATAAACCACTGCGTTGAGCTGTCATTTGTGGCCAAGCCGCTTCTTATAGCGCAGTGGGCTTTACCTAGTCAAATTAAAATAGTTTTAAATCAAGTTTTAATGCACACGACGCACTGCTGCGGGTGAAATACGCACGCTGTCTGTACAATTTCCATGACTAGATAATGGGTAAAGATGCAGCCCTGCAATTGCCTGCAAGCTAATTTTGCTGGTTGGAAAGTGTCCACTAGAGGGAGCTCTAGTGAGCCCCTCCGGATGATATTTTGACCGACTCTTCCACGCTCTTCCACAAGAAGATGAAGATGAATCCCTGCAGTCACGAAAGCTTTAAATCGAAATCTTCCACGCTGGTCAGACGTCTTGAAAGAGGTGGGATTAGCCACACTTCACCACACCGCCGATCAACTATTATATGATTTCATAATAACAATATCGTGGTGTTATACAGCAACATTCATCGGCAGTATGCACATCGTGGGGTAAAGTGTTGGTACTCAAACCGCTTTAAAAACGTGTGGCGAGCACAAAAATAACACTGGTCAACACACTTTTTTTGGCATAAGGTATTCCAACGGTTTCAAGGTAATTTTGGGGTGCTGATTCCAAATCTGGCATCAGTTTTTGTCTATCACATCAGGTTTTTGAGATATCAAATATTGCATTGTCAATAAAAACTGCAGAAGAAAAATATTAAATAAATGTGGATATCTACATAAAATGATATTATAAACACACTATCCTAAAAATACAGCACCATATTTTAACACTAAAGCAGTTACTGACTCGCAACAACTTGCAATCATAAGTGACAGAGTTAATTTCGGGTAAAATCAATGAAAATGGGGTATGCCGATGGCATAAAAATTATGTGATAGAGCAAATCTGAGATCAGATTTGGAATCAGCACCCTGAAATTAGTCAAAAACAGCTGCAAAAGTCCAGGCCAGAAAAAAATGTTTTTTTTTTTTGACCAGTGTAAGAGGTCAAAATGGCCTCTTCTCGAGGGGCCTTTCTGGAGTTCCCTCCCTGGCACCAGCAGTGACATGAGCAAGCAATTGCAGGGCTGTACCTGTACCCTCTCATCATGAGTCCTGGTGCTGCTGTTGTTCCAGCTGAGCCACGTCCTTGTCCTTTCGTGTACTGCGGAGGAATTCCGGCGGGGCGGATCTTGGAGGTCGCATGTCTCCTGTGCAGCAGCTGCAGATTCTGGCAGAGGGTTGAAGGCATCTGCGCGGTGTGGTGGCATCAACGGCTTTGTCCGTGATGACCTCTTGGTATTGTAGCGAAAATTCAATTTTAATGTGCAATTTTATTCAGGGACTGTGTGTTGTTGGCTTGTTGTGGCCTGGGACTGTTGTTGTTGTTGTTTTCCTGCCTTGTTCAAGCTTGCATTTATTGTTGAAAACCCGACAGGAATTGATATACTTTTGCAATTTATACTTGTAAACTTGATCTATTTTACGTATTTATTTGTATTGATTTGTTTACCTTTCCTATATTTCGATTTAAAGCTTTCGTGACTGCAGGGATTCATCTTTTTGGTTCTTTCGGTAAAGTCACGAAAGAACCAAGAAGATACCTTTCCTATACTTTGCACTCCAATCGTTATTTGGTATTGCTTTTTGTAACTTTTTGACCCACCCCTACTGGACATCTGTGAAAAAGAGCTTCATAGCTCATCGGATTTCTCCAGGATAAATAAAGATTCTGATTCTGATTGTATACTGTAGGCATGTGACAGTTCACATAACTACTCTTTGTGTTTAGTTTGTTGTCTTTGCCCCGCACCTCTGAATAGCATGGTTGGCTACGTACGGTTTGAAATAAGTTCCACATACATACACGCAGTCATCAATTAAAATATATACATTTAATATCCCAAAACACGAATCAAATTGTACGCACAAGAATATTTATTGATATTCTGTGCCAATGTGCAAATGATATACAAATGTTACCTTTACACCAATGTTAGGAACAAGGCAGAGCAAGAAAGGCAGACGATGTGAGACGACACAACGAAAACAATACAGATAATTCAAGAAAAAATCCATTAGGTTTTTAAATTGAATAGTGTTCCAGAATCGTAAAAAACTCACTGGATCGTTGGGGGTTATGTTAAGGGGATGAATAATTATTGAATGCCTAAAATACAATGAGTATAAACAAAAAAATCATTGTTTCCTCCAAATGTTATTTTTGCCAACGTATGTCCCAGTTTTTGTGAGACACTACACTACCTTATTTCTGAAATTGCAATTCGCCCGTATCGTGTGGATTCCAGGAATCCGGTTTTAATTTTGCATTCGTAAATATCTGACCTGAGAATTTTCGCCCAAGTTGATGATGGATTTGAAATGTTGAATAATATAAATAGCAATAGTATGAATCATTCAATGGTTATCTTTTACGTATAGTGGTTATTTAAATATGTGTTTGGTTGAACGTATTTATATATTGAAATATATAGCATAGTTATGTTGTAGACATTTATGATATTCACGTATATATGAAATCATCTCATGTGCAGGCGCCAGAAAGATTGTTGAATCATGGGCCATGTGGAACGGTGACGATTTGGGGAGGCCTTAATCGAGCAGTCCGTTGACCATGGCTGATGATGATGATTATATAAGTAGTAAGTGTGTGTTATATATAATTACAAAAGGCCATTACAATTATAGAGTAAAAATGGAAGCATGTGATACTTTTAGTTACATACATATGCTCAGATGATTTAATGAATAATTGCACGAAGAATTTTTACCCACATCAATGTTTATCCTTTTGTAAATATTGTGACAGATATTATCTGTCAGCCTTCGATGCAGCAGTGCCTCAAGATCCAAGCACGGTTAAATAAATATTTCAAAACACACGTTATTTCAATGATGCCTTTTTCCAAGACTCTGCCCGTCTGTTCCTTTATTCTGCAATCTCAGGCACCTTCTCAATCAATTGCTTATTTCCAGCTCATTTGCCGCTACACAATACATTTTACTCGCAGAGCAGCCTCGCTCCGTGTTTTTAATTAGCGAAGATGAGATAAATAAAGGCGTTAAATTGCTCCGCATTTCCAGAGCATTAATTTGGGGTGGGGCACCTTTAATTACATCTCTGAACCGTTGCTCCACCTTGCTCGGCTGGCTTAGGCCGGGCTACGGGGTGGTGGGATGGGGGGCATGGGGTGGTGGGGTGGTGGGGGGGCATGGACTGGACGCACGGGGAATCGGTGCTAGTGGGGGGTGGTGGTGGGGGGGACGTGCGGATCACGATGCCCGATTGTGCTGGCACAGCGGAGATCGCGCCCGCGTGCCACGGGTCTCGTGACGCGCGCGTCAATACGGAGCGACCGACCTATTGATCTCATGTTGGCGGCGTGAGTGCTCTTCCTCGGCCGAGACGTCCGTCACGTCGCTTTTGCCACGGGAAAGAGAGCCGCGAAAGAATCGCGGCTCGGATAACAACACGGCCGTTGCTTGTGGCGCGCTACTTTCCGTTGCGTTGTTTTTCGTCGTGAACAATTTGGCCTTGGCTATCCAAAACAATGTAGTTGAACGTATAATGTCCAGCGAATAGCCACAAAAAATCTACTTAAACGTGTATATTATACGCACACAATCTCACCGAAAAGAAACCAGTTAGGAGTAATAATGAATCACCAACAAAATTACGAATCATTATATTAGTCGTATAAAATGTCAAGCTGTTGTCACGTTTTCCATCAGAAAAGTGAAGAACTCCTACAAAGAATAAAATATGTTGTTGTGATAATACGTTGGAAGGGGTGCATAAGCACAACCCCAGCACATTTGTTAATAACATTGCTTTTAAAAAGAACAAAAAAATATACGTGATATTTTGGAAAGTGGTCCTTCCCTTCCTAAGAAGAAGGGCCAATTCCCACAATGCCACGATTGTATATATTTTATTTCTTTTAGGGCAGTGTTACTGACGAAACCATGGGGAAAAATCCAGCTTGCGTATCTCGGTCTTGCAGCCAAGAAATTGGGTGGTCTTATGGTGCGGCCCCTGCTCTGTCCATTCGTGTCTCTCGCCACCTGGGTGCTCCTGATAAAAAAACAACAAAATACGTTGCAGAATGCTCTTAACGAGTGCATCATCCTCATTGGTTATTCCAAAGGTATTTTTTTGTAAAAGTGCAGATTATTGAAAAGGTGGTGGGAGATGCAAATATTGGGAAGTCTGCAAGATTAAAGGAGCAACCTTTGTTTAAAGACCACCGGCTAATGGGAAATAAATGAAAGAGAAAAATGCATGAAACCAAAATGGCATGGAAAGTTCTGTCCAGACGTGTGTACCACCGATGAGCGATCTTGACATTTAAGCTGTGTTTTTTCTCTCCTCCACAGCCGATATATTGACAATAAAGTGTCTAGGGAACGCGAAAGTGGGAGGGTAGGGACATAGGTGGTTATGTGGTGGATGAGAGAGAGAGCCTTACATGGTTGGGTATTAATTTAATAATGTATAACTCATACAGAGGCATACAGACGCCCTCTTACATTTGAATTTGTTCATGTCGTGCTTAAGTGTGTTAATTGATGTCGTTTGTTTGTTAACTTATCAAGCACGGACACTCGGAGGTTTTCTCAGGAATTGTCAAGTTTATGAATCACCGGAAGAATTGCCTGCGTGGAATTGCCTTCCTAACTGGTGACATAAAGTCATGAGAAAAAAAAAAACTATAATTATATTCTGTCAAATGTGCTGTCATTAAATACTTTATTTATCTCATTTTCAAAAATGAAAGCTTACATAAAGCAGTGTTGAAAGACAGCAGCCATGGTAAGCTTTGTGCCACTGAGTGCTACTGCCGGTGCCATTAATAATTTTCTTCTGACACCCTATAGACTGTGATCTAGGACAGATCGGGGGGAAAAGTCTGAATTTAAAGAAAGGGCAGTGCAGGCGGGTGCCAACAGGCTGATTTGCAAGCTGCAGAAAGGGGATGATGGATGCCTACGCTGGCCAACTAATGAGCAAACCATAAAGGCGCGTGTGGCGAGCAATCGTGCTGCCTTTTTTGCAAACACTCTGCCGCATGCTACTGCCTATTCATTATGCGCACAAGTATTATTTACAACTGGTGCACAGGAAGGGAGTGACTTTTTTAAGAGAAATTTAAATGGTGTTTTGCTCGCACAGGACAAAATACAAATGACCTTCCTTCGATGAATCTTACAGCATTTGATGGGTCGTGGCCTCGGGTTCTGGGAATCGTAAAACGTGATGACACAGATGCACGTTGGTCTTTGTCATCCGACATTAAGGAAAATAGCAAGTGGAAAATCCATCGAGTGTCAGCACGATTTTCCAGCACAGTGATTTAACTTGTGTCTAACGGTCATCAACAAATCTATGAAGCTCGTGCATACTCTTAATGCTGTCATTTGCAACTGAACTCTGAAAAGCTTTATTTTTGCATCCACATTGCCAATTGTAATCACAATAATGATGATGATGATGTTTCCAGTTGTTGCCTTTGCTCCAATTAATAGTTAGCCAAATAAAACAAGAGTACATGTATGCTCAAAGAGAAGCTCATAATTAATCAGAATCAAGAAAATGTATCTAGACTGAATGAATCCGATAAGATGTGAAGCTCTTTTCCACACATGTCCAGTATGGGCAGGTAAAACAATAAAGCTTTGGCTGATGAACTTCGCAATGAAAAACTAAAACAACTGGGGAGATTTAAACAGGCAGTGAAGGGATAGTTTCTGATAGAATATAAATATGCAGGGAAGCCATAATCCGGCATAATATTATAAATACAAAGACAAAGATCCCTGACTGGCTTTGTCTCCCCAGTGGCGCTGTTTACACACTGCACCAGGTAGTCATTTGAAACTGAGTCGACCTAGGGGAGGTCCAGGACTGGTTCAGATAACCGTCATTGGTGTTGGCCGTGAGCGGGAATCTAACTCATTCGCTGGGTTCGTAAGGCACTACTGCTGCGTCACAGCTCAACCGAACATTATTACAATAACAGCATTTACATACATGGTATGGAATTTACAATGTTGGAAAAAAATGTGTGCAGTGATGGAAAAATAACTTCTAAGTTAATGAGCAGACTGGTGCACAACTAAAGCAATTCAAACACACCGAGGGATTTGTTTATCGTAAAATTTCTGAACGTGTACTATTTTTCGGACACAGGCGGCTAGATGACTGGTAATGTGATAACCCCCACCGGTGGCTAGGAGAGAGGTCAGGATGAAAAGTATCTGTGCGTTTGTCTGACACTTGACACTCATGAGGCTTAATGCGGTGATGAAAAAAGCAATGAAATGTCTTGCTCAATTCCCTTCCCCACCAATATGAGTTTTCCACTGAAAAGCAGCAGCAGCAGCAGCAGCAAGCAGAAGTCCCTTTTGTTTTAGTTATTTATTTGAATATTCACTTACACAATTCTTCTTCGCATCACACCAGCGCACATCGCTGCAGCTGAGAAATAGGAACTGGAATGTAGAATGACAGTGAGAATATTTTTTATTATTATTATATTTTATTTCAGTCGGTTTTATAATTCTAAAAGATATAACGGTAGTGGACCGAGTCTTTATTCGCGTTGCTAGGACACAGCGAAATGAGATTTTATTAGCAATATACAACACGATATTTATACAAATTTGTATTCGACCCCATGCATCGAAATGCCATTTTTTTAAAGTGCAGATTGGAAAAAAATATATTGACCTTTGTCAAAACCTTTCCCAGCTCAAACCAGTGTGGAAAATACTAATGTCTTCTTTACAGCCCTTAGCCAGTGCTTGAAATTCCACATTTCTATGTCAGGGGTGAGTTCATCTATTGGACAAACACTGTTGACGTTGCACCAAATGATACCTGTATTTTTTTTTTTATCTCCGGAGGAATGAAGAGTCGACCACAACTACAATTGAACTTGTAACATTACGATGTTTTATATCGGGCACTCTAAGCACTGCCCCACCTGGTTGGATATACTATTAGACATCTCCTTTACCAGTGGCAAAATATAGTAGTAGGTTTTTACCCTTTCAACTGGTACAAAAAACTGACACCTTTATACAAGGCATCATGTTTGCAATAACCACAACACAAGCAGTCAAAATGCAAACAAAAAGAAACAACTCTGATGATGATAATGATATGCACTGTCCTTGAAGTTGATTGGTCCACACCCGAGACAGCTTTTCTTAGAGCCTAGTCTCCATTGGTGTTGGACCAGATGACGCCAAAAGGCGTATCATCATCAAAGTTGTTTCTTTTTGTTTGCATTTTGACTACTTGTGTTGTGGTTATTGCAAACATGATGCCTTGTATAAAGGTGTCAGTTTTTTGTACCAGTTGAAAGAGTAAAAACCTACTACTATGGTTGGATATAGTTGTGTGCATGTGAACTTGTACATGTACAGACTTTTTGTCAATTCACCGCTGGATGAGGACTTCCCCACACAAGCCTTGCAGATTGTGGTGGTTATTTGACCATACTTCACCACGCTGGCTAAGACTGCTCGGTGAAGGCGGGAGCTCAGACGCTGGGGCACTGTCCTCTACAAGAAGATATTTTGCTCCACTGACCCTCTATTGACAACACAGTCCTGCTGCAGCCTACAGCACCTGTTTTATGCGTGATGGTCGACCGTCCAAACACCATACAGGATCAACCCTACTTAGCTCCAGAGAGTGTGCCTATGTGCGTTCGTCCGTATTCATCTTCTTGGTTCTTTCGGTAAAGTCACGTAGAATTGAAATAATAAAATAATAAAAATAAAACATAATAAAATAATTCTCAAGACGTTTCGGCCACAACGCAAGCAGCCGTCCTCAGGTGGAGAACAGGTCTGTCGAGAAGACAGAGTCTGAATGACACACCCCAGGCTTGGAGCGACTATTTAGACTTCAGACTGTCTTCTCGACAGACCTGTTCTCAACCTGAGGACGGCTGCTTGCGTTGTGGCCGAAACGTCGTGAGAATTATTTTATTATGTTAAATTTGTATTAATTTATTATTTCCATTCTACGTGACTTTACCGAAAGAACCAAGAAGATGAATCCCTGCAGTCACGAAAGCTTTAAATCGAAATTCGTCCGTATTATCACTGCGCTACAATTTACGTTGCGTATATCGCAAATACAAGGCCTTCCCTAGATCGATTCAGCCATAAAGGAGTACTTGGCACGTTGCCAAAACACCAGCACTGGGCAGACAAAAAGGTGGCCGGGCATCGCGATGCCAGCCCTGGTTGGTGCTCGGTAAGTGTATACACTTGCCCCAACAGCCTGTGTAGGCTACACGGGTGGTCTTTGTCTTCGTACTGTTGCAAACCAATCGTAAGATGTACTTTGTACTTTTATTTTTTTCACAGTGTATTTCTAGATAGCAGCTGTAACAGTGGCCTGGAATTGACACGGCCACCTCGGGGAGAGCTCATCCCCGTGCTATGTGGGAGGGCCTTGCAAATACAAACCCTCGACGGAGACATTAAATATTTCTCTGTGAACTTTACAGATTCCACATTGCCTAGCAAAAGTGATCGATGTTAAGAGTGTGCACGTAGTTTTTTGTTGTTGTGGCAGATGTTTGGCTTTCCCTGATGGTTTTTGAAAAACCATTAAGAAGCCACCCTGTTGGAGACGCGTGCGTTTTTCACATTGAATTTCAAGAATCGCTTTTCTCAGACACAAGTTTCACTCATCACATTGCGCCACAGGTGGGGGGGGGGCTTTCTTCACCGCAGCTCGCATCGTTCATCATCACCATCAACCTCTGTCAATCCACTGCTGGTCGAAGGCCTCCCGAAGCCTCTGACATCTCTCACGATCCTGCGATGCGACGATCCGCCGAACATCTGCACACGCGATGATTTCATCGCTTTGTTCTCTTCGGTGGACGTTCTCTCGTGCGCAATCAGTTCCCAGGCGGACCACTCCATCAATATTCTTGACCGTCTGCCATCAACCCCCGCACCTCCGATTAGCAAGGTTGGCTCCGACGGTGCAAAAGAAGTTCAACATACATACACACGGAATGACGTGCCCTGCCCAAAATCGCTTACGTTCCTAAGCCTATTCATATTCTTTGGGTCTTTCGGTAAAGCCACGTAGATAGAAAAATAATTAAAATAATCACAATATCACGACGTTTCGATCGCAACACAAGTAATCGTCATCAGGTGAGAGATGCTGAAGCAGGAAAAAATATATACCGAAAGACCCAAAGAATATGAATTCCTGGAGTCACGAAAGCTTTAAGTCAAGATTTAGCTTCCTTAGCCTGTTGTTATCCGCATTAATTCAGGACATTTATTGAAACATTTCAGAATATATGTCTTGCCAAACTCGTTATTATTGATTGTGCCCATATAATTATGGGTCCATACATGTCATTTTCTTTGCGTACAAAACTTTCATTTCACAAGCTGCCTTCATAATATTTTCACTCGCGGAAAAGTCGCCACATATACACGACAGGAGCCTCGTGACTCCATGGCACATTTCACACAAGGCACCCATAGACTCTTCAATACATTCGAGTTCGTTATGTATATCGCGCCAGACAATCGCCTTTCAAAGCACAACATCTCACTCCTTTCTTTCTCTTCACACAATTTAATATTGCAAGTCATCTGCCTCCTGTTTGTAATTTACCATATAATAATAATAATGATAAATATGTTTTATAGTGCAATACGATATTTCACAATACCGTATTTCTCTGAACTGAAACTAGTATGGATTTGGACCAACCTTCAAGCAGAGGTATCAGATTTCTTTTATTAAAACAGTGTTAGAAGATTGCCAATATAGCGAGCAGTACTATTGTCCCAACCATTGTACATTTTATTAACTTATTTAAAAAAATTTGTAAATCCAGTGTCGGATTGAAGTGTTGGTCACGGGGGTTGTTTCAGCATACTTCACCACGCTGGTCAGCGTGGGTCGGTGAAGAGGTGACGCCCAGGTCTGATTTATATAATCACTCGTCACTGATATTATTATGCATGACCCGGCATCAAACTCAGGTTTGCTAGGTTCATAGTGCAGTCTATTAGCCACTGCGCTACCACATTGTGAAACTGTACCACGTACTCTTTGGTATTTTCGGTAAAGTCACGTAGGTAAAAAATCAAATAAATGAAAACGTCGAGATTTAATTTAGTTGTTTTCATTTATTTAATTTATTTTTTTACCTACGTGACTTTACCGAAAAAAACAAAGAGTATGAATTCTTGCAGTCACGAAAGCTTCAAATCTAAAACTGTACCACGTTGACAGTAATACAATGTGTCTCTTATTGGATGTATGAGGCTGACCTTTCCATGAATAGTTGGGGTACCACGGTGGCGAGATGTTAACTACCTCTCCTGGTATACAGAGACTCTGACGCCTGTATATTTGGAGTTTGCGTGTGTCCCCATCGTCGCATGGATTTTTCTCCGGGTCCTATGGGTTTCCCCTCCACATTTAGAATCAACATGCGTTTAGAGTATTTGGATGCTATAAATTTCCACGTGATCAGTCACTTCGTTCGGTTATCATTTGTGGCCAGGTCGCTTTTGAAAAAGAACTACATCGCTCAGTAGGCCTTACCTGCTGAAATTAAACATGTAATCGTTAATAGTTAGTTGTTCATTGTGGTGATGCAAACAACCACCCGGCCACTCTGTCCATTGTCCTCACAAATCGTGTTGGCTCTCTCTGGCATGTTGCCTCTTGTGAATTTAAAATAACACATCTTGTTTTACTCTTTGGTTCTTTCGGTAAAGTCACGTATAAAGAGAAAATAATAAATTAAATACTAACATACGATGTTTCGATTGCAACACAAGCAATCGTCATTAGGTATAAATGAAATAGAAACACAAATCTAGTATACTTAGAAATGTAATGCTAGTATTTAATTTATTATTTTCTCTTTATACATGACTTTACCGAAAGAACCAAAGAGTAATTCCTGCAGTCACGAAAGCTCCAAATGAAGTACATCTTGTTTTGTTGTTTACATATCAATAACAAAAACACATGAACGTGCGCCTCAATATTCATTCATTTAGTTATTTCCCTCGCACGCGCACGTCTTGAACAATTATGAGCGCAAACCCACGCGGCGCAACGTAAGTGGACGGACTTTCATGAAGTGCAGATTGGAGTTTACGGGGATGACCGTCCAATTCCTCCTGTAGGCTTCACTCGTCTCTGCCGAAAACGCATTATGCTGTAAGATTTTAATAGGAGTAGGCTATTTGTTTAACAAACCTGACGGATATGGCCCAGTAATGAATCCTAATAAGATGTGAAGCCAGGCTGACCTAGACGCCACGAGTGATTCATGTTGGTTGGATCGTTATCGCTCCAGGGTTTGTGCACCACGGCAATCAACGGGGCCTGGCCATCGCGCTCAAAAAACGATCAATTAGCACGCCACCGAAATGGTGCGCGGTGGCAGAAAGCGAGCACACAGCGTTGGTGTACGATGATTTTTTTCTGCAATATTTTGCTGTCTTTTCTTGGATTTTCTGTTTGCACTTAGTCACATATTCACTTTAAGATGTTTTTTGTTCATGTTTTTGTTTTTTGTTTGTTGCTGTTGCACCCGATTCAAGAGCCGAATGGCTCACAGGGCTATACCTAATAAATGAACTTGAACTTATTATTACACGCTTTTTATTAACTCACTCTGTCTGTTGTTGTTGTTGTCGTCGTTGTTGTTGTCGTTGTTGTATCCTCAAATCTTGTAACTCAATTTTAACCCACTTCCCAATGTGGTATCTACTGCAAACTTGTTATACTTATGTCATATTGATGACAATACTATATTCTATTTTAAAAAAAATAATTTAAACATTCTTTTTTATGTTATGTTTCAGCTTGGGTCTAATTATCCACGGGCAACTGACGTTGGCTGTAATTGACCACGGTCCCTCACGTTGTGGCAAGCTTCGGGGCCACTTTCTGGAGTAGTGGAGTTCTGCCATTACTAGTACATTTCATTAAAGCGTGTTTAAAAAAAAGTGTTTTTAATTATTACTTATTTTATTCATTTCTGAAGAAGATGTCAGTGCAGTAAATGCAGACGATATGAGTCTGGAGACAGCTTTCTATTGCACGTGTCCGTGGTGGAGGCTCGTGAAGGACGCTACTGGGCAGTTGGAGGCAGTGGCCCTCCAACAAGAACGGAGGGCGGAGGAGCGACGCTCACAACAACGAGCGGAGCGCTGGGTGGCTAAAGCACAGCAAGTTGGCACAGTAGGGGGCAAAGGTGGTGAATCAGCCAGTCGTCTCAGTCAACCTGTGGCATCTGGGTCTGCCCCGTGACCTCCTGCCAGCGGGCGTTCGACACTTCACGTGGCCTCAAGGTGCACATGCCTGGCACAAGCGTCGTGGTGACGTCACCGCCACTTAGTGGCAAATGGTGGTTGTTGTTTAACTTATTTCGCACGGTTTGTAGTCAATTGTGCTAATCGGAGGTGCGGGGGAGGGGGTAGAAGGATAACAAACTAAACACACACAAATTGCCATTATCTGCCTGCCCGCATTTTCCCGTGAGTGTCCTGGATGTGAGCGCATCGGCATTTGCTGTGCAGTACGCTTTTAAAATCCGGAACAGAAAAGGAAATAAGAAATAAAGATACCTGTTTAAACTCAATTGTTGCAATAACCACTTATCTTCTTTGGAAGCAGGTGAGAGATCATGGAGTAACATATATGATGTGTAAATGGGCAGGCTGTGTAATATGAGTGGGAGCCATTATAATTCCTGTCTCTTGAAATGGCCATGAAGGATGTAAGTTCATTAGTTAAACCTAATTGTACTCTAATCACTCTGCCTAGTTTTAGAAAATAAAAATGTCACCTGGCTTTATTTTTAATGTATAAAAATAGTGAATTAAAAATGTATGAACTTGATAGAAAAATTATACTGCAAATGCTGAATGGCGGTGTATTAGATTAAGACACTAATACAATTTATATATATATAAAATCATAGGCCTTTGTTGACAATATTGGTCCTGCTGACGTAATGATCCTAGACTAAAATCAGAGCTGACACTTTGGAAAATGAGACGCCTCAAGATGTAGCAACTGTCACGTCTCATCACACATTCGCTGCTCTGCTCCACAACGCGGACTCGACTGCCCCACCATACCAGTCTTGCCAGTAGTTTGCACTGATGTTGTGGTATCACCGCATTTGTTTGTGCTGAGCAGAATAGCCGCGCTCGTGTTTACAGGCGAATTAGCACACTCCGGGAGAGGACAACAGCATTGCACAGATGTAAGAGATGCGAAAAGGAGAAAGCTACATAATGGGGCCCTCTTTGCCAGTATCAAAGTATGAAAAAATAAGTGCTAAGATGTTCAAACAACAAATAGAAACCTTTTGTAAGGAATCAACTCTGCATTAAACACACGTACTTGTGTCTTTTTGCATGTTCACCACAAGTACGTGTGTTTAATGCAGACTTGATTCCTTGCTAAATGTTTCTGTTTGATGTTAGGAACATCCTAACACTTCCTGTTTCATTGCAAGAAAGGGTGAAACCTATTCTTATATTTTCAATGAATGCTGACGACGCAGCACTGCGATGACTCCGCCACGCCACTGTTGACAGAAGGATCATCCACGAGAGGGACAGAACCCCTCTGAGAGGGTTTTTTGGCTGATTCTTCCATGCCATGGCAGATGCCCTTGAAAGAGGTGTGAGTACCCTCATTTTACCCCATCACACGATCGACTGACTGTGCTGTACCCATTTTATGCGGGCTGGGTGGACAGAAGCCGGGGGGTAGGGGGGGATTTAAGAAATGCGCACCACCCTTTCAACCGTCGTGCCTGGAGGCCGAACCAGCGAACCTCTGGATTGCAAGTGTCCAGTCTGCGAATCGTTACTCCACCGCGGCAGCATCCGTGTAGGGGACAAAGATGAGAGAATTGCAAGGAAGGATTGGGACAAAAAAACCCACACAGCACTCACAGGAAGGAAAAGAAGCTGCAATTTGCATAGATGCAATGTGACTAAAGCTCCTGGCTGTGGGAATGACCCTTTATCCCACAATAAGCAAAAAAGGTGACTTATTTAAACTGAGAGGTCTTATGTGAAGTGTTTGTTTAAATGTGACTTTACTCTTTGGTGAACTTTTTTACGTGGTGTATATAAGAGATAAAACAAGATGGATATTACAAGTGCAGTGTTTTGGTGGCATGAGTTGGTGGATCAAATGTATATATGTGAGACTGTCAAATCCGTTTTGTTGTGAGATGGCCTGGCAATGGCCGGACAGCAAGTAGGATCAAAACACTTCTTCAAGGGAATTGAAAAAAAAACATCCCAATGAAAGATGTTTCTAAAACAAGTTTTGAGACTCAGTGAGGAATAGCTAGATATATAAATGAATTAATACATTACATAAATACATGACCTCACTATTATTATGATGTGTATATATTGTTCAAATATGATAACAGAATCACAAGTGAAACATATACAATGTGCGTTCTGCCCCCACCCCTTTTGTGTTTATTAAGAATGGCCAACCCTCCGATTAGCATGGTTGGCTATGTAAGGTGTGAAGGAAGTTTAAACATACATACATTTTCCAACATTGGACTCTGTAATGATGGATGTGTACGATATGAAATGTCGGGCAGCATGTTTATTGATGGGACTATACCATGAGCCAGAAAACGTGAATAAAGAAATGACATTTTAAAAAGTGTGTGTGTGAAATGTCAAACGACAAATATAGTCTGTAAGTATTGAGCTTTATTGCTCTTGACGATTTTACTTCAAGGGCAAAGATTAATTTCTTACTGTGGCACATCAGACCAGAAACAGATCACCAAACTTGTACCAAACAAAGACAACTTCAAAAGCCACCTAGTCCCATTTCATGTTTCTTATGTGTGTACAAGAGATTTAAGCTGCTGTGGTAATACCAGAATGCCTGGTGCATTCATTGTGTTTCTTACACGTTGTGGCTGTCATGGTGACGGCTCACTTTCCTGCAGAGATCAACTATTGATGTAATTGCTTTGCTGCCTTGTAAGCTCCGAATAAGGCTTCCGATATTCATATCTGTGAATAACTATTTTCCAGCAAAAAGACAAATGCAATCAAGACATGCTTGGGTGCCCTCTACTAATGTGGGCCACTCTGCATGTAAAAGAATAGAAGGATTTACACTCTGATTAGAGGCCAAATATTCCACAATATTAAATATTGCTTCCTTTCCCAAGACGTCTGGCCAGCATTGAAGAGGAAGCCAAAAAACAGAGGATGGCTCTCTAGAGCTGCCGTTAGTAAAGGGGTTTCTGCCAGCAGTGGCATGAACAAGCAGTTGCAGGGCTTCACATTTACCCTTTTTTTAATTTGTAAAATATCGCTCACGTCCAAACTCTGACACAAACTAAGGCCTCGCTGCAGGTGATTCGATAGAACACTCAAATTACACTTCTGACTTAACTATCTTTTCCTTAATGTTTTTATTATATTTCAGTAGGAGCCTGGTATAGAGCGCAAATCGCGACGTGGCGGGGGGAGGAGATACAGAAACTCCGCAGACACAAGGCCCCTGAGTTTAGAGGCGGGTTGGAGATTGGGCCCGCTGTTGCCCCACCGAGTGGGGACCGCGAGTGGGGTGTCTGTACTTTTATGTGGTAAGGGGAAGGTGAGGGAACAAGAGCTGAAGCGACAGGGTTGGAGGGAGCGAGGGGAAGAAGTGGGGCGGGGGGAAGGTGTACTTATAACTTAACTCTAGATGCTTACCCCGAGTTCTCAATACTCTGATAATGCGTTGTCTTTGAACTGTGCGTGCGCCTTTTGGCGTCATCTGGTCGAAGACTAGGCTCTAAGAAAAGTTGTCTCTGGTGTGGACCAATCAGTTTCAAGGACAATGCATAAATTATCAGAGTATTGTTTTTTGTTTGCATTTGACTGCAAGTATTGTGGTTAATGTAGACATGATTCCTTGCAAAAGGTGTCAGTTTTGTTGCCAGAAAAAAGGGGAAAACCCCTATTAGTATGTTTTGGTACTGGCAAAGGAGGCCTCATGATGAATACTGTACAGTCTGTTAAGTAATAATACTAATGGAAAGGGGAAAAAATAATGTTTAATATGCCTTTGGGTATTTCAGAAATGTATTCCAGTAAATTGGGTTGACTTTGGTATTAAACCAATGTGGTAAAATTCTGAGATGCCACATTCTGTTATGACAGTGACCGGAGGGGTGAGGGAATGCAGGGTTCAACGACCATCATTGCCACAATTAGCAATGCTAAATGAACACGTGCTTGGTGCATTTTACATTGTATAAACAGAATGTCATACTATGTTATTAAAAACAGTTTTGCTGGCTGGCTTTCATGTCCAAAGGGAGAGAGGGGCAGATGGATGGCCCCGTCCGAAGAACGTGCGGGAAACGAGTTATTAAATAAATACGTAAACCTGAATTCTTACTTTGAAATACATAATGAATAACACGATTAATATAGGACATCGCTAGAAGGGATGATGGCCGATGGTGAAGAACAATGATGGCGTGTCAGCCAAAGAGTGGAACACGTCTGACAGTACATCAACCAGGGAGATGGAACGATGAAATCAGCTTTGCAAGGGGGGTGATATTGCAGCATCGCAACTGATGTCGGCAGCTCAGGGATGCCTTCATCCAGCAGTGAATCGACTGTGGCTCACGATGACAGGGAGGAATGATGATTATATTACAATTATGATCGGTATTAACTGTTGTTTATGCAATGCAAACACACCTGTCATGAATCTCTCATGAATTTCTCAAGCATGACAACGTATTGCATGCATATGAATACAATGTTTACAGTTAATCCACCATATCAAAGCAGGTAAGCCTAGAGCAGGCATCGACTTCAAACCGGCACAAATCACTAGCTGCACTTGTTGGGGCCTTTATTTGCACTAAATTCTCGGAGATACAGGCCCGTTTTTTTGTTAGAGGTTGTGATCTTTACAACAAAAAAACACGTTTTTTTTGGTGTGCAGCAAGCTTTAAAAGGGCCTTTGAATTAACAGAATATTCCACTGGCATGCAACCACAGCCAAAAAAAAAGCCACTTTTTCGCCTTTTAGCACCGGCACTGTGTTTGCTCAATCAAACAGCATTCCTTCTCCTGTGCAGGTCGTGGGGTTTTTTCCCCCTTCATATAGCCATGCGAATTTGATTACGTTTTGGCACGTCAACATGTTGTTTCCATTATCAACACAAATTATGCGGCGGAATGTGGAGCTGACTCCAAAAAAAAATGCACAATTGCGGCTGATTAATTTCATCCTGGCTTCTGTTAGAAGCCAGTAGCCAAGAAAAAGGGGAAATGAAAAGGGGGCCTCTTGACCACAACGTCAATGTGGTAACACTCGGTTGCGAGCGCTACATTTTCATGCGGTTATGTTTCTTCATTGTCAGATGCAATGATATAATCAGACTGAATTGATGAAACCCTTATGCGCGGCTCAAACGCGGTGACTCATGGGAGGTTATGGAAGCAAATTGAGCATGAAACTCATTGACTTGGCATCATCAGCGCAACCGACATGGCCTCGTTTGTGTGCTTGCATGTTTGTATGTATGTCCGTGCGTTTGCGCGCGCGAGTGTGTGTGTGTCATAGGGGGAGCGGTAGTGTAGTGGTTCATCTTCTTGGTTCTTTCGGTAAAGTCACGTAGAAGGGAAATAATAAAATAATAAAAATATTACATAATAAAATAATTCTCACGACGTTTCGGTCACAACGCAAGCAGCCGTCATCAGGTGAAGAACAGGTCTGTCGGAAAGACAACGTCTTTCCGACGGACCCCCTATGATTGTGGCCGAAACGACGTGAGAATTATTTTATTATGTTTTATTTTTATTATTCTATTATTTCCCTTCTACGTGACTTTACCGAAAGAACCAATAAGATGAACCCCTGCAGTCACGAAAGCTTTAAATCGAAAAGTGTAGTGGTTATCACGCTTCTCTATGGACCCGGCCACCCAAGCTCAATTCCCGCTTACAACCAATATATGAACCGGTCTGCCCCCCTCCCCCCCTTAGGTCGACTCAGCCTTAAATGGGTACTTGGTGCGGTGTGTAAATGTCAGCACTGGGAGACAAAGGTGGTCGGGTGTGGTGTTGGCCACCCACCCGCTATTCCGGGGGATCTTTGCCTCTGCGACTAAGATAAGCGGTGCTGTTGTGCTTATCACGCTGCACCATGGTCCCGGCAAGGCAGGGTTTATTCTAGGCTGCGTCAAACACTGGGGGGGGGGGGGGGGAATTGTATCCTGAAACTGATGTAGGCTTCCTTTACGTTGACTCGGCCTCAAATGAGAATTCAGTGCACTGTGTTAACATCACCACTGATCAAATGAAGTCTGTCAGGTGTGGTTTAGACCACTCCCAAGTTCCATGAATGGCCTGCAATCAGGCGCTCGCTCGCTCAACTTGACCCGACAGTGCTCATTGCAGGCTCGTAGCACGACATTGATCATCATGCTCGCGTCACGTCCATCGATTAGTTCGGTGTATGAATCGATGTTTTCCTATTTGTATGCACAGTACTCTGTCATTTCATTTTTCACTCAATATCTTCTAGAAAGCTATTATTCAGCTGTCTTGGAGCAGGCGTTATCGCCGTAAGGCACTGCCACTAGGCTACGAGGTAAATCTGTCGACCTTAATCCTATATTTTGGTGCCCTAAATTTGCCTTAGGATATCCGGTAACCGAAAGCAGCATTCATGGACGTTGCTTTGCACCCCGCCACTGCAGACAAAATTTGGTGAAATGGTCGCGGCGTGCCAACAATAATTCTCGGAACGGTGTTCCGGATGATACTAGCCACTGTTGTCCGCAAGATTTCCAATAACTTATAAAGCACTATTGATTCCTGATTTTAAACCCGATCTCGAATCGTGACAATTAATCGAATTTCGAGAATGATGAATTGGTACATGCCTATTGCATCAGGGTAAATTAGGGGGACATTTACATTACGCAGGTGTGGAGGAATGGTTCTGTCATCTCAATACGAATCCAGTAATCCCACTTTGATTCCCAGTCAAGGTTAACATCGTTAGCAAGTGGTGTGAGAACCTATCCCGGACCTCCACACGGTCATCTCAGCTTAAAATAAGTAACCGGTGTGGTTTATAAACATCAGCACACGTGAGAGAGATGCGGCAAAGCAGTGTGGTGCTCGCCACGCCACCGTCTCTCGAGCCGCGGTGCCCTTAATAGGTGCTCGCTAACAGCAAATGCCCCAACAGTCTGCGAGGTTCCACAAGGGATTCATGCCTTTTTGTAACACATTCTATTAGAAGAAGGGTCCATTTACAAAAGACCATTCAGAGCTCCCAATAATCGCGACAAATAGAACAAAAAACCACTCAGAGTTCCCAATAATCGCGACAAATAGAACTCCTGACCAAGCCAATCTCCAAATCTTGGTGACATAAAAGCTTTCTTTTGGCTGCACAGTCACCACGTGGTAAGTTTTGCGATGCCTCTGCAGAGAGGGCACAACAACTCCGGTGGAACTGTGTATAGCTGGCACCCGTAACTATTTGTCCTCTACGCCCCTGAATACAACAGAAGTCACCGCCACTGTGCTTGAAGCCTTGCACACTGGGTTCTTCTCGTGGTGAAATTGGCTGCTCCAAGCTCAATTGCAGGAAGGAGACACCAATAAATCCAGGAAGTGAGGCACTGCCTCTACACCCTACACGAGCATTAGCGCAATGAGCCATACCACCAGCTCTGTTGACTTACTCCCCCAACCCCCCTACTGCCTAATTCTCTAGCAATAAGTGCGTACTGTATTCTAATTAACTCAATTGCCTATAATCAACATGGTAAGATTAAAAAAAAATAGTTTAGTTTTATTTGTATATTTTTAGAGTGATTAAAAAAAACATTTTATATACTTTGCACTCCTATAGCGTTCTTGTATTGTTTGTTGTTGTAACGTTTTGATCCGCCCCTACTGGACATGTGTGAAAAAAAGAGCCTCATAACTCATTGGATTCCTCCTCCAGTATAAATAAATATTCTGATTCAATTATTACTGCCTTGTCCGGACCTTGTGGCATGCCGAACAACACTGGGTACAACCCGAAAACGCATCGATGAGCAGTATAACAGCTACATGTTTGCATCCTAAGAACGAGAGTGTACTGCAACTACAAAAAATTATATTATGACTAAATAATGTGTGTGTGCGATGCCGTTTTTAGGTTGATCTCCAACGTCGGATAGCACGCGGCACAACCCCTAAAGACAGGGCGGGAAGCCACGCGGCACAATCGTGCAAACCTTCGCGGTGAAAATGCTACTCCAATTATTATTTTTGACACAATAGCTCACAGCAACAATAAGGGTATGCCAGAAATGTGATGCAGGCTGCAAACATTAATTCTTAGTAATGTATTTTGCGGGAAGTTTAATGGGCAATTACGGAAAACAATGATTAACAGCAAAAAGACAATGTAATTGGCATGTGGATTGCAAGGGGCTATTCATTACAAAGGGATTTCCATCGTACACATATGTAATTCTGTATCGTATAAATCGATTGGACAGGGAGCTCATGGCATGATTGGTACTTAACGTGTAATGTTTTATAAACATACGACTCGCTGCAATACATGTCTACGCTGCTTGGATTAAAAGAGAACACTGGGCCATAAGCCAGGACTATATTTTGAACCTCCCAGCGATGAGTGTAGACCTAAAATCCCACCTCAATTCCGAGCTCGGAAACAGCTGCCAGATATGGCTGCAGTTGAAATGGGTTCTGGCATATGGGGCTCGCTAGAGTGTTATGCTGCTTACAAGTTAGCAGTGGAAAAAGCCTGAGGCTGAACCTTTTGTGGACACGCTGAGAGCTGTTTTACATATCGTGGCGTACATATATAAATGGGATTTTTTGTTTTATCCCAAGTGTGTATATATTACAAGGTCTACAAATACCGATAACATCTAAATAAAGTATCAACAATGTTGTTGGTTGGCAATTAATGTAATTGGAGTATGAAGGATTTCATGGATTATAATATTAATTACGGTACGTTTAATGTGTGTGCAATTGTAAAGAAATTCGATATTTTGAGCTATGGGAACACCTTGGCCAGAATAAATTTAACACGTAGACTGTTGCGACTGAAAATATTCACAATTCATTTTTGGTTGATGTCGCGTTTGTAAGATGTGTGTTGTACACCCTCCTCCACCCACCACAGCCAATGAATGAAGCTGTCACGTGAACAAACTTGCCAATTTGTTACTGTAATAATAGGGTTTTCCCCCTTTTTTCTGGCAACAAAACTGAAACCTTTTTACAAGGATTCATGTTTGCATTAACCACAATACCTGCAGTCAAATGCAAACAAAAAACATACTATGATAATATATGCATTGTCCTTGAAACTGATTGGTCCACACCAAGGGACGGCTGTCTTTTGAGCCTCGACCCAATTGGTGCTCGACCAGAGAACGCCAAAAGGCGTACAACTGTTTGTTTGCATTTTGACTGCAAGTATTGTGGTTAATGCAGACATGAATCCTCGTAAAAAGGTTTCAGTTTTGTTGCCAGAAAAAAGGGGGAAACCCCTATTATTATATTTTGGTACTGGCAAAGGAGGTCTAATGATGAAATGTGTTACTGTTTCAGCGGTTTGCTGAAGCAGGAATACATTGGCACGTATGTTCGTATCACTTTATTAATTGGCTGTGTCGGGCGTATGACAACATTTTTTTATGAAAGCGATCTGACCCAAAAGTATCCATTGTTGTCCAGACTAGTTTCCTGTTATGAGTACGAATGCTGAAATGGAGATGTCTAAGTGATGACTCCCATAGTAACAATGCAAATAAATAATGTGATTTATGTATAACCAGGTGGGAGCCCATTTAGAATATATAAGGTCTCTGTAACAAGCAAGGTCTTGGTTAAGCGCAAACAAAATCATTATCAGCTGCATCAATTGGGCAAAAACACAACAAACTAAATGAAATGTAACTAAATATACAAGAGCAAGATTGAACAGCAAAAAAACAAAATTTAATTGCGAAGATTGAATTAAAGAAATTGTATTGAATGGTGCATAACAGATGTTGAACAGCAAAGACGTATAGTAAGAGGAGATAACAATGATTATTATTAGTCTATATGTCATACCAATACCCAAGCAACCTGGTACCTTACAATATAAAGAGGACAGAGCAATTAGCTTCACCTGTGATACGATGTCATATCAATGTCATTCCAATGTCAAACCAATATGTCAAGTCTATATGTCATACTAATACCCAAGCAACCTGGTATCTTACAATGTAAATACGGACAGAGCAGTTAGTTTCACCTGTGATGCGATGTATGTATGTAAAACTTATTTCGCACCATACATAGCTAACCGTGCTAATCGGAGATTAAATTGCAAAATAGAGAGGGAACTGGCAGATGAACATAAATGGTTTTGAACGGGGAGATGGATCACACAGACAGCAATTTTTGAATTGAGGATTATAGCCGGGAAGGCTTTGGAAACTGAAAAAAAACACGTTTGTATGTCTAGTAAGCTTTGAAAAAAGAATTTAATGGAGGACAACATCTTAAACTATGTGAAACTCTAGAATCTATAGGAATGAAAAGACTTGAAATGTGCCGAATCAACGAGAAGCAGATAGATGCGGTGAAGGTAAATACATAAATAACCAAGTGGTTTCCATGTAAAGATGGGTTCGACAGCGGTGCATGACATCACCATATCCTTTCGAATTTTTTCAATAAATATTCGACGAGAGATGCTGTGATAGGAGTCCAACAAGATGACAAGAGAAATGCGAGCAGTTAGGACGAAACTCTGTATGCATGTTGAACATATTTACTTTACGATGTTTTTTTGTTCATGTTTTTGTTTTTTTGTTTGTTGCGGTTGCACCCGATTCAAGAGCCGAATGGCTCACAGGGCTATACCTAATAAATGAACTTGAACTTGATTTCGCCCTGTATGCAGCCAACCGTGGCCATCGGAGGTGCGGGGGAAAGAAAACAAGCCAAACACAAAAAACAGTTCTCAAGAAATGGGTTTTCAACCTAGATGATTTAAAAGTGCATAGCCTCAGTGGCTTCCTAATATCGGATAGAAGAGCGTTCGAGATGGCCGCCAAAGCGCGTCTGAAAGCGCGCGACGCAGTGAACGTCTTTGTTCGATGCGTCTTCAGCAATTCTCCATGGGAGATGCTGAAGACGCGATCAGTGGAAAGCATCTGTCATCGGTATCAACACTAAGTGAGAGTGCGTACAAAGGCTAAAAACCATAGGTGTAAATATTCGGCAAGGATAATTCAAAAAGCCTGCATTCATCGTTCTTATATAAAGAGTTTAATCGCTTTATGAAATATGGTGTAGTTAGCGTTGTTTCTAAGTGTAAATTACAAAACCATGATTACTGCTGCAATGTATTGAAGAATAAAAGTGACTTAAGATAATTCGAAATCATAGCTTCGGAAATGTCATATTTGTTCTCTGCCACGTGGTTACTTCCTGCTCAGGCATACCTTGGGTTTGCCGGTTCATCACTTTGGGATGTTGTTTTGTTCATTTGCTTTTAAGAACATACGCATTAATTATGCGTCCTTTGCTAATCTGTCTTGAGAAATAGATTACATCTCGGCATTTTGCTTGGTCGCAACAGACCACATTGCCTTTTCAACAATTACAACACTCGTACCTTCGATTAGCATGGCTGGCTACGTACGGTGTGAAAGAAGTTCAACATACACACACATACAATCGCAAGTACTGATATACTAATGCATTTAATTACATGCATTTTCTCAACAAATCAAGCACACGAACGTAATTCTGCGTACGTTTACTGCTTCATTGATATATCTGTGGCACACTGCATTGGTTTAGAAAACCCCCCCCCCCCAGCCAGCATGGTCTGGAATGCTCTGGGCTACATTTTTCCGTACAACATCGCTCCAGTTCCATGGTTTACGTTTAAATGATGCAGGCGCTGCGAGCGGTGGATGTGTGCACACCTTTGGCGAATTAAACTCGCGCTTGCACCACGAAATCCTTTCATGTGGCTTCCCACGGTGTACAGAAACCACTTTGCGTAAGTCAGCGTACACTGATGCTGACTGCAACTTCAAAACAAGCCGGGAGAAAGTGGGGGCGGGGAAGATGCTGGCAAACACGGATTGTTTTGTATACATATTGGTTTGGTGTAAATCACTTTTTAGTGAAAATTTACATCTGGCAAACTCCGTGCCTTGCAGCGATGCTAAAGGCAATCTCGGTTGCACTGAAGTGTGGAAGAATAAGCAAAGAGCTCAGTAATACATTTCATTCAGCTTTGGGAAAACGGAATGCACTATACAATAACATTGTGTATTCGCGTGATTGATGCTAAACATCTTTTCCGTGGATAGTCGGCACACTGCGTTGTTTTGAAGCAACCCTCGGGAGCTATCCTGTCGGAATTGAGCCGAGCTCCATGTGGACTTGGAACAAAAGGACTTTCGTAGGCATTGGTGTCAGTCAGCACAATAGTTTACAGGTGAAACATTAATATTTATTGTGATTTAATGTAGAGGGGGGCATTCTTGTCCGATGGCTCCTGTCTCTCCGCATTTCCCCAATCGAAATCACGGGAGTGTGGTATGGATACAATATAAAACAAACTCTCACAACATTCTTTATAAAAGTAAGCCGTTGCAGGGTGAAATTGAGCCAATGAAGTAGCTGATTGTGGTACAGAAGAATTCCTCCTATCTGTGACAATTTTTTCCCGTGACTCCCATTATCCACATGAGCTGTCGGGTCCACAAAACACGTTCTAACTATTTTCTGTAATTGTGTTTCCCCCCCCCCCCCCATCTTGCATTGCGGAATGACTTCCTATTATCTGCAAGTGTTTCACGGTTAAGGGGAGTTCGTTGCCAAATTCATACCATTATTAGCACTTTTCTCTACAGAAAAGTGGAGTCAATTCGTGGATAGCGTTTGAGCCCCACGTCACGGCAGATAGGAAGCGTTCTGCTGTATTTCCTGATGAAACGAAACCCTATCCACCCACCCAGGTGACGACACAGTGCCACTGTTTGTATAATAGAAGGGCTGTGATTCGATTAATTGCTATGATTTAGCGTCTTAATTTGATTCAAGATACATTCTTACTTACTATAACATTGCATACTCTGGGTCTTCAATTCACGTAAATAAAAAATAATAGATCACGACGTTTCGATCGCAACACAAGCAATCGTTTTCAGCTCTCTCACCTGAAGACGATTGCTTGTGTTGCGATCGAAACGTCTTCAGCTCTCTCACCTGAAGACGATTTCTTGTGTTGCGATTGAAACGTCGTGATCTATTATTTATTATTTACGTGACTTGACCAAAAGACCCAATATTATGAATTCCTGCAGTCACGAAAGCTTTAAATCAAGATTTATAATATTGCAGTGATTGGTAGTGTCTAATCGTGGCTGCAAAGATCACATTAACCCGTTTGCATGCAACAAATATGCAAATTCGAAAAAAAACATTGATCATTACAAATACAATTCGATGCGTGAGTATCGATATTAATTGGTTACGTTGTTCCACGTCCGCGAAAAACACGTGGCCCACTGGCCTACTGTTCAGAACTCAAGAAGAGATCTCGGCGCTGGTGTTTAATGCGTAGAGGTTGACTGTGTTTGAAATATGGTAGCTGCATGTCTAATCAGTGGTTCCAGCTGAGGAGGGCAATAGCCTGTTTCCCTTCCATTATGCGGCATTCCCTGAGAAATCCTCTCGCTGCAGTAATGAGGCGCAGGGTGGGAAAGGTGGGGATCATACGAGATCATACGAGTGCCAGGTGAGTACAAAGCAAACGCGGAGTCAAAGATCGGCAGGCATATGGTTCTAGTGCGTTTCACATTTACTCCGGCAGAAGCACCACCAATCTTAATTTAAAACAGTTTGGCCTAGAATGAGAGTGACGTTTCAATGGAACTTCAGTGGATGTTTGTCGATAAGGTTCAGTTTATTCTACCTAAAGGATTGGAATGCAAATCATTTCGCGGTTTTAATTTACAAAAACATATTGAATCCAAAATTTGAAAAAGTGGTCTGAACATTAAATAAATAGTTTATAGATGCTATGCTATGTTGTTTGTGTGCCTACATTAAAGGAAAATATAGCCGAAATGGCCCAGTGCTTTAGAGGTCAGAGTGCTGAGCGGGCATTAACTAAAATCCTGGGTTCATATCTGTGCAACCACCCATGATTAAAACCGGGTTCACAACTATAGTGAGTTGATGATGGTGCTAACCTAGTGACCAACGATTACGCAAAATAACCATTTTATAAAAACTTGCTTTTAAAATTAATTTGGCTAAATTATAGCAAAGAGAAGTTAAAGCTCTTAGTTTGAATGTCATATGCAAACATGAATCGCATAGCCAAGCAATTTGGAAAATATGATCTCCATTTTTGTGAGAATTAAACGTCCACTTGAATGATTTTCACAATTAAAATTTCGTGAAAATCTCGAGCACAGCAATTCTTGGCCACGTGGGGTCACACCATTTTAAACATTTTTTAAACAGATTATTTATCTTATGGCATGAAAGTGCACTAGGAATGAAAGATTATAATTGGGATAAAGACCATGTGTTCCAGACTGTGCGTCTGTGCTATATGAGTTTTAAGCTCCGTTAATAAAGAAAATAGACTTTAAAATCAGAGTCACATGTTGCTCTATAACACTCTTTGGATAGAATTAACATTAAAATATACGGTGGTGATGTTGCAATGGGATCACTTGAAAGACAATGCTGATGGTGATTATTAAAGTCCATTTTCTTGTTAATAAGGCTGTCAAACTTGTGTTAGAGGGCATACGGCGATAGTATTTATCTGCAAGATAAGAGCTGTTTGTTTTTGAGGGCCAGATCTTCTTTTAATGCAACTGCACGCAGATTATCGTGAACAAAATATCATGCATTGTAAATTTAGCGTATATTTAAATGAAACAGTAGTCGACTTTTACTTTTCATAAAATAATTTTGCCTACAACACCAATATACGGTATAGCCCTTTGTTAAGTCAGTGCTGGGTGAACGCAGACTGTGACGGCTCACGGCGATTGTTTGACCATGCTTCGCCACGCTGGTCCGTGCAAGTTGTTGAGGGCTGGGTGGGTACCCGGGACCAGTTCAGAAATCTTTCACTACTGATATCAGCCATGGCCGGGAATCAAACTTAGATCCGGGCATTGACCTGTGGAACAGTGGTCGGTGCATAACGCAGTGCACTAACCATTGCCCCACTGATCCCTCCAAACCTTCCCAATACAGTACTACCCGATGAAACGAAATTTAAAAATACAACAGTACTTGGAATTTCGATTTAAAGCTTTCGTGACTGCAGGGATTCATCTTCTTGGTTCTTTCGGTAAAGTCACGTAGAAGGGAAATAATAAAATTAAAACATAATAAAATAATTATTTTATAAATAATAAAAATAAAGCATAATAAAATAATTATTTTATAAAATAATAAAAATAAAACATAATAAAATAATTATTTTATAAAATAATAAAAATAAAACATAATAAAATATTTTTTGTTGTTTTATTTTTATTATTTTATAATTTCCCTTCTACGTGACTTTACCGAAAGAACCAAGAAGATACTTGGAATTTATAAAAGATATCGGTTTGTAATTGAAGTGTTTTTGGGGCTACAAATTAATAATGTAATGAACTCTCAAAACATGATTTTGCATATATAATGCAGAGCCTTTTAATGCTGCCACTCAAGCGTGTGCTATAGGGTGTGACTGTAAGATGACTCCCCTGCTGCGACCCAGTGGAACGCATGTTGGTGTGACAGTGAGTGGAGAGGACTTGGCAGCAAGAAAACAAAGACAAAGACCCCCTGTATAGCCTCAAGCAGACTTGATGCAATTGCTGTTAGCGAGCACCTATGAAGGCTTGGAGTGGGTGGCCAGCACCACGCCCGGCCGCCTTTGGCTCCCTAGTGGCAATGTTTACACACCGCACCTAGTACTCATTTGAGGCTGAGTCGACGTAGGGGTTGCCCAGGACCGGTTCAGATAATGTAATCATCACTGGTGTTGGTCGTGGTCCCCAGGTTCGCAGCGCAGCGCGCTAGCCACCCGACTGCTACTCCACAGCAAGAACGTTTAAAGCTGTGCCACCTGCAAATGCGATGTATTGAAACATATATCATTATACATTTCTGTGGGGCATTATGAGTAAAAGCATATATGAGCAGAACTCCGTTCTGTTTCCATATATAAAAATGTGTTTAAATCCATCGGCTTACCGGCTTTCCAGACGAATGTTTGCGTTGAATAGTTTGGTAAATTGTTCATCTGGCAGTGTGTTCAACAAGCCTGTTGGTGATGATACTCAGAAGGTCAAAACCTGTCCAGGGTTTGCAATGCTGCTGGATAATGTTTGTCTAGAAAGCCACTTGGCTGATTGACTAAACCATATATAATTATCTGGACTATAAGATTCTCTAAGTTGTAATTTGTACCTTAAACATTTGCTTTAAAATATTGTATGTCTGAACAATTTAGAGATTACACTGCAGTATATGTGGAGACACGGAACGGAGTTCTACTCACACACACATATATATGCTGATAATAAAATGTGCACAGGATACAGGTGTAGGCGTTGTTTTGTTGTAAGACAATTGTTTTTGTGCCTGAAAATGGTACCCGGTTTATCACTGCCACGATTAAGCCGCGATTGGCAATACAGTAAAGGTGTTATAAACATAGGAAATTAGATTTGAACCACACAGTGGAATCAATAACGTAACTGATACTTGTTTCTGTCTTAAAGTTGTATGCCAGCGAATGCACGGTACATGTTTTGCTGTTTTCATACCAGTAAAATATATTATTTTGCAGGTAGACATCAGGTACCCTGATGTGATGCTGTTGGAGTAAAGTGTTTGTGCCTGCTCAGAGCAGTCTGCTGATGAAAAACCAATTTCAAAACCTCTTATTGAGTGCACACTTCAGGAAAGCAAAAACGTTATTTGTTATTTTAATTTTATTTCTGGTTGTCTCTACTGTTTATCTGTTCTTACCCACACCTACTGGATATCTGTGGAAAGGAGCCTCATCGGATTCCTCCGGTCTAAATACAGATTCTGATTCCGAACTAAATGTACACGTGGTACAAAAAATATCACAACATTGGAAAATGGAATTCTGTCACAGTGTTCGTTTTGTTGTCCACATTAACTTAATATGACTCGGATTTCGACACTCGAGCTGTCCATAATAGAGGTTTTTGGGTTAGATCGCGTAAATATATAAATGTGTCGTTAAAACCCACCACCACCCGACACAGCCAACTAGTAAGGGTTGTCACGTAAACAGAACGTGGCAAATGCGTCACTAGTACAGCACTAGTGTATAGTAGTATAGTGTAGTGTATAGTGTATTGTATTGTGTATAGTAGTATAGTGTATAGTGTAATATACTAGTGCAGCACTAACCGGTGTGTTGGAGAGCCAAGCCACAACATTTACAACCCGAGTACGACGTTTCTAGCTGTGTTGTGATACATTTTAAAACAATATGGGCTTGCTAGCTGAACACTCTACCTGTGTTGTATCAAATTAACAGACAGAGTGCCATATTTAGGCCACTCAGGGGTTGCTACCATTGCGTAACGGTTCCCGCACTGCACGGAGAGTCCAGAGGTCGCGGTTTTAGTCCTCCGGCGCACCAATTGAAGTGATAGTGCAAGTTGATTAAATGCCCCCAGACCCCCCGCGGCCCGCCTCTGTGCACCTGGCAGTAAGCATGGGGACACCACGGTTCGATCGGCCGGTCACGTGTGGTGGGGTAAAGTGTGGGTACACCCACCTCTTTGGGGCCGTCCATAAATGACGTCACGCACCTGGGGGGGGGGGGGCTGAGAAATGTGACGTCTCATCAAAATGCGCAACTTGAAATAAATATAGACAACACATTCTACTTAATTACATATACTTTTTGATAAATGTTTTCTCCTACAACATCAGAGTGCAGCGGCACATTAAATACGCACTACAATGACAATAGTTTAAAGCGATTTGAAGCATGTTTTATATTTTGGGGGGGGGCAGAGCTTTGTGACGTCATTTTTGAGGGGGGGGGGGTCTGACTTTTTGTGACGCCGTGTGACGAGGGGGGGGGGTCAAGAATCGTCCAAAATCGCGTGACGTCATTTATGGACGGCCCCTTTCCAAAACGTTGGGCCGGCGTGGACGTTGTATAAGGTCGAAAAAACCTTCGACAGGGACTCCCTCGAGCTACGGTCTCGTGGAGACCCTTCTGCCACCAGTGGCGTAAGGTAAAGCCAATCACAGACCTGCACCTTTACCCGACCTGCGGCTATTACGATGGTCATTTGTTGCACATTAACGCGAGCGCCGGCCAGACTGACATTAGGCGAACGCTTACCTTTAGGCCACAGCGCCGGGATGTGAATCGATTTGAAATTCACATTTAACGTTGATGGACCGGCGTGTGCAAGCGTGGCCGCGCGTAGACGCCCCACGCCAGAGTGAATGCCCCCCCCCCCGACCCTTGGCCACGGGGTTGCAGTCCGTCGTTCCGACGAGTCAGCGAATGCGCTCGTGGTACAGAAACTAAAAAAAACAAACCAAAACCAACACCCCGCGTGTAAAAATGCGTTCGCAGATTTTAAAACGACTCGCTTGCTTTCTCAGATGAAGATGGGCGGCCACTCAGACGGGACACCGATTGATTTAAAATGGAATAACATCGTTGTTCGGAGTCATTAAGTCGGCACGACAAGCATTTTCGCGAGAGAAATTCGGGTGATGTTAGGCAGATTTTGTTCGAGGTAAAAGCAATGCAGTCGAAGGCTAAACGCAGAAAATCACTCTAGAATTCAAAAATAGAATTGTTTCATTTATTTCATACACGTAGTGCATTTGCAATTTTCAACTCCTTTAAGAGAATTTATGAAGGATACTATACAACACGGTTTTAATGGTAACAAAATTGTCATAAGGAGAGGTTTGTATGTGTATATTAAAAAGCTCTACAAATGTGTTTCTTTGGTATAGAGTATGCTCATAAACGTCAGAAAGCTTATCTCATATAATCGTTATTTTCGCAGAATTTAAAACGTATTGCAGATATTCTCTTTATAGACTCAGCATGCTCATCAATTATCTTGATTAAACGCATGCACGTGGCCCGAACTTTGACCTTTTCACTTTATTTCAATGCATATCACATTTTAATTGTTTCCTTTTTTTTTACAATGCCTCCGAACATAAACATGTTTATAAAAAAAAACCTACCGTGCAAAGGAGATATAATAAAAAAACACATTCAGCCTTCTGTCGACAGTAATAGGCCATTCTTCCCTGGTTTCAGTGTGCACTGTAAACCTCAATCCGCTATCGGGCGCCGGGAAATGGCACTCGGCATTCATCTGAATTTACGGCGTAATCCCGCTCGGCGCTTGTTTTACTGTGCACTCCAGTCCCCGTGTCCTGACCCCGCACTGCTTACATCGTAACGAATGGCATTAGGCTGCAAATAGGCTATGAAATGCAATTCATGTGCCAGAATTTTGGATGTGTCAGTGTGTCCCCCCCCACCCTGCCACCACCCCCCCCTGGGTAGCTGGATTATGGCCAGGGGAACGGCGGCAGCCCTTTGGGGAACGTGGTCCACATGTGGTGCTCTGTCTGGATGCGCAGGGCACACTGACAACTCTTGGACGTGAGACTTTATATCTTGCCTGAGCTTCCTCGGAGAGCCTGTATACGTGACCCTAACGATGTGGGTTTTCGCATTGTGCGCGGTACAGCTCTGCGAAATTATTCCGGTTGTACCGCGTGCCGTCGGGTGCAATGTCCAACGCTTCGCTCTGCATGCTGGGAGCTCTTCCCGAAGGAGCTCCCTCAATTTCAGTTCCTGAAGAAGCTCCCGGAACATGAAGCGAAGCGCCGGACATCGTGGCGACCAACATGCGGTACAACCTGAAAACACGTCAGAAAACCTGTGTATGTTTTTTTTGCTATTAACAAAGTCTCATATGCTTCATAAATATTTTATACTAAATCCATTCGTCGAAACATTACGGTTTTCCTAGAGGAATCCCATTAGTGGCCTGGATATTTTTCAGGTGGGTTTACAGTGTGGAAACAAATAAGCATCACTCTCTGCCATCATAAAAATGTCCGAGGTAAAAAAAAGGATGCCTTTTAACTTACAATCGCTGTCATCGTCTATGTGAATGCCAATATGCTTCTGCGGCTGCTACAACCTTGAACGTACCTTGCAAATTGCAAGAGACGCCCGTGTCTCCGTTATGAAGCTGCACACAACTCATTTGTGAAGATGACCTAGTTTTCATTGACCAAGCCGATACCTTAATTTCCCCCTGCCTAAAGACTCCAATTGTCCCTGCACACGTTACACGAATTTTACTTCATTTCTCAAAATTCTTCACAACTCTCAACGCAACAAAATTACAAAAGTGAGAAAAGCAATTGGAACATTTCTAAGACACAATACGATTAGCATTGTAACATTTATGGTCACGTTATTTTCTTTTACCTAGATCAAAGCTCATAGGTCATAGATAATTCATCATCACGATCTTAAGCAACTGGTTCCTTCCGGTCAGACTGAGTCCCAGACTCTTTGCGATAAAAATGCCCCTCGAGTGTTGTGACTGACAGACTTACTCAGAGAAAGGCAAATTACATTTCTTATATGTGTATACACTGTTGGGGAGTTATATTATGCTGCGTTATTTTGACATACGTCAAGTATTTATAGAAATGTATATCGTATAGAACATTATCCTGCGATGGAGACTTGGTTATACGACTTGCGTGAAATGCTCTAACATCTAAAAGTGGTCACTGAATAGGTAAAACATTCAAGAATCTAGGACGGCACCTTGGAAAAACATAAAAGCCACTCAAATCAGGATTATGCATGGCAATCATTGGCCCCTACTGGCGGACTAATGCCCATTTATTCTAGATTTGAAGCTTTCGTGACTGCAAGGATTCATGCTCTTAGTTATTTCGGTAAAGTCACGTAGGTAAAAGATGAATTTTTTTTATTAATTTCAATTTCATCTTTTACCTACGTGACTTTACCGAAAGAACTAAAAGTATATAATGCCCATTTGCCAGCCGGGTGCCGAGTCATATTGTGCCTAAAGGGACAGTAGGCACTGGGGGTGGCATTTCACGTGTGTTTAGATGAGATGTGATGTAATAAGCCGCTCTGAGGCGTCCCGGTGTATAGGGCGCAATATACAACAAACAGGTCCCTGCGGGGTGGGCTGGTAGGAACGAATAACCAAAGAATATAAACATAATGTATTATTTTACACTTCTTCTTGGTTCTTTCGGTAAAGTCACGTAGAAGGGAAGTAATAAAAATAAAACATAATAAAACAATTCTCACGACGTTTCGGCCACAACGCAAGCAGCCGTCCCCGCCTGAGGACGGCTGCTTGCGTTGTGGCCGAAACGTCGTGAGAATTGTTTTATTATGTTTTATTATTTTTATTATTTTATTACTTCCCTTCTACGTGACTTTACCGAAAGAACCAAGAAGATGAATCCCTGCAGTCACGAAAGCTTTAAATCGATATTTTACACTTGTTTAGCCAGGAAAGCCTCACTGAGTCTAAAGGTTGTTGTAGGGTCCTGCCAAGTGTTTGCAGTAGGGGGCGATGTTGCTACACCTAATCGGACGATACGAAGAGAGAGTTTGAGGCCTAGTTCTAGGCTTTAGGCCTAGCTGTAGGCTTTAGGCCGCTGTGAGTTAAGTTTTAATTTAAATGTTTTAATTATTAATGTATAATTATTAATGTAAAAGCTTTAAATGTAAATGTTTCTATTTATACAACAAAAACAAACCCTTATCACGATGACATCTCTCCTGAGGACGGTGCGTCGATGGATAACGTCATCGCAACCCATCGATGCCAGCGAGGTTGATGAGGGCGATCAAGTGGGGGATCGCCTCCTGGCTGGCACACGAATGCCCACTTTGCAGGCTGGTGCGGGGTCCATCGCGACACGCAGTGAGTCCATTGGTTGTACTACAGCGGAGCATTGTCGCGGTTGTGATGGGGTGTGATGCAGGGCGCTTTGAGTTGCTGAGGCATTTACGTGCCCCATTAATGCGAATCCGCATCTTTAGTTGAAGAGGCAACTGTTATTTTTGTACATGCCTGTATTTTCGTTGAATCTTCAAAGGATAATTGATTTCGCCTCTTCAAAATGCAAAGCACCTGAGCATTCATGTTCCTGTGCCATACCACATTTTATAATGAAGGCCTCCCCTCCACCACTGCACTGGGACTCGGGTGAATGGGCCTCAGCCCCCCCCTCGCCCCCACCCCCGGCTGTCCCTGGAGCTCGTTGTTGGGGCACCACGGTGGCTAGGAGATGTTAGCTACCTCGCCTGGTATGCAGGAGCTCGAGGGTTCGATCCCGAACTTGACGCCTGCTGTATATTCTTAGGTTTTTTCGGTAAAGTCACGTAGGTAAAAAAATTAAATTAATGAAAGTAAAATAAAATAAAAATCACGACGTTTCGGAGGCAACACAAGCTTCCGTCTTCAGGTGGAACCGTCACAGCACGATAGCTGTATCCACTCCGAAACGTCGTGATTTTTATTTTACTTTTATTAATTTTCATTTTTTACCTACGTGACTTTACCGAAAAAACCTAAGAATATGAATCCTTGCAGTCACGAAAGCTTCAAATCTAGCCTGCTGTATATTTTTGGTTCTTTCGGTAAAGTCACGTAGAAAGGAAATAATAAAATAATAAAAATAAAACAATAAAATTCTCACGACGTTTCGATTGCAACACAAGCAATCATCATCACGTGTAAAAACCACAGCAATAAAATTTGACACCTGATGATGATTGCTTGTGTTGCAATCGAAACGTCGCGAGAATTGTATATTTTTTTTTTATTTCCCTTCTACGTGACTTTACCGACAGAACAAATAATATTAATCCCTGTAGTCACGAAAGCTTTAAATCGAAGTTTGCTGTATATTTGAAGTTCGCGTGTCTTTCTCCCCGCAATTGCTTGGATTTTTCTCCGGGCCCTCCGTTTTTTTCCTTCCACATTCAGAAACATGCGTTTAGAGTATGTGACTAACACAAATGAGCAATCATTTGTGATAGGCAGGTCGCTTCTGAAAAAAGAGCTACACAGCTCAGTGGGATTTACTCTGGTAAAATATTTTTTCAAAAATGTTTTTGGGTGCCGGGCGGCAGTTTCATCCCAAGCTATGCCAAGTTGTTGCTTTTTGGCCTCTCTCTCTCCCTTGTTTCCTGCTCGGTCTGCCCTCTCTTCACCTCCCACCCCTCAAACCCTCTATTACCCTAATATAGTTTATTTTATTCATGAAATCCTCTTGGGATGCAATTGCATATAGATGTGATATAAATTGCTGCTGCTGTTGTTGCCGTTGCATTTGCATTATTCTAAGCAGTATATAAAATTGGAGATTTTTGGTGCCAGACAGGAGACCAGAAGTTTTCTTTTGAGATTCTGCCCATTGAAATTCACAGACATAGCAGAATTTCCAATGACAAATCCAAGAGACCAATGTGTTTACACCGCAGCTTTCATTTCCCAATCAGTGGCTTTCCCACTGAAGCAAATCAGTGAAATAAAGCATCTGAAACTAGCTTAAAGCCCCCTAACAAACCACAAATGCAATTGCTGACCCGCTAAATCGCATTAATGGAAATGTTATTTATCAGAAAACCACTCATCTGATTTCACACTATGCAAACGCGAACACAGAATGATGAAAATTCAGGCAGAAAAAAAAGTGCTGTATCATTCATGCGTGGTATACACTTTGACTGAAAAACAAATACGTGCAGGTTTGCTCAATTGTACAGCTGGTGTTCGAGTGATTTGGAACATCAGTAGTATGGATCAGTCAAGTATATTACTCGCTGCCTGCCTGCTGGTAGCTCTATCACACCACTATCCCAACTCACCGCCGAGTGTGACAGTCATCAAAAAGTTCCGCTGGTGAATGACAGTAAATCTCAGCAGAGTTTATGAGCTGCGGCGTTGTAAGCAAACGTCCACTTTCCTAATGCTATTTTGGCTGTTGGGGAGAACACCACTGCAAAATATTTGCTGTGTCAGACGTAGGAACTTGCTATCATACATACCCACCCACCTGCCTTCGTTGCCTGCTCACCTGGTGGCTTGCTGAGGCAGGGCCACATAATTGCCTTTGACTTGGGCGTCTACATGTGAAATGTGGTTCCCCGAAATTGTAGCTCGTTTTCGCTCAACATCGCAAAGTGTTCGCGCACACACGCCAAGTGCTAAGACACACACACACCGATGTGACAACAGCGCCAGCGCTAAAGCTCTCCTCGCGATGGCACAGCGATGCCCCAAGCGGTTGTCTTCGCTTCCCTGGCTCCATTCCATTTTCTCGTTTGTCAAGTTTCATGTCATCAAAGCCAGTGGAGAAAGGGACGTGTGCGTGTGTTGGACTTCTTTCGCACCGTACGTAGCCAACCGTGGTAATCGGAGGTGCGGGGGAAGGACAATAAACTGAATACAAAAAGTAGTTCTAAAGAAATGAGTTTTAAATCGAGATGTTAAAATTCAGAGCTTCAGTGGCTTCCTAATATCGGAAGGAAGATCATTGCAGACAGCGGCAGAAGTGCATCTCAAATCAAGCGATGCACTAACCATCTTTGCTCTTGTACTATTGGTGCATGAACAATTCAAAGTTATTCTAGCAGTCTGCTGACCTTTGCAGTGTCAGAACAAGTTGTTAATGAAACATTATCAGCACATTTTTATTTCTCCGGCAGCAACGGTCAGCCAGAATCTCTAGATTTTTCTGTTGGTTTCCGCTTTAGTTCCCATTGGTTCCTGATAACAAAGATAGTTGATAAAATCAAGCAAATAATTTTAATTTACATTTGCTCAGCAGCATTCTCTTATTTACGGACAAAAAATAAAGCACTACGTAAAAAGAAATCCAGCATCTAGACCAAAAACTGTTCATCTATATGTCAGGAGAACTTCTCTCTTACCACTCTACTAATTCCAATGAATGAGGTGGCATTTGAAAGCTGATGGTGTCAATTGTATGCAAATGGATTTGCAATTGACAAAATATATTATAGGCCTTTGGTCCCCACAGTAGACACATGCAAGTCGACCACAATTTTGTGGCGCTGCCTCAGAAGTGACAAGGTCCGCTGATTCGGATTTAGTGGCCGTACCGCTTGCTGCTTTCCCTCGTCAAAAAGCAATAAGCCGTCCCGCGAACTTCTGCCGTCCTTGCAGCAGCAGCAGCAGCGGCTTTTGGCTCAGCCATCGAACAAAGGCGGTCGCCGCATCGCGCGGCGCTTTCAGATGCGCTTCTGCGGCCGTCTGGAACGCTCTTCCTTCCGATGTCAGGAAGCCACTGGAGCTGTGCCATTTTAAATAATCTCAGTTGAAAACGAATTTATTTAGAACTGCTTTGTGTTTAGTTTGTTGTCCTTCCCGCACACCTCTGATTAGCACGGTTGGCGACGTATGGTGCGAAAGAAGTTCAATATACATGCATACAGAGTTCCGTCCTAACTGATAACATTTTCTATTGCCACCTTGTACTTCCACCACAGCATCTTTCGTCGGATGTTCACTGAAAAATATGAAAGGATGTGGTGACGTCACCTACCGCTGTCGAACCCGTCTCTACATGGGAAACCACTGGGTTAGTTATTATGTTTAGCCTTCACCGCATCTGTCTGCTTCTCGTTGATTCAGCACATTTGAAGTCTTTTCATTTATCCTATAGATTATAGAGTTTTACATCGTTTAAGATACTGTACTCTCATAAAAGTTCAACATACATTCATTATCCTCTCTACCAAGGCCGTAGCCATGGAGTCAACATTGGGGGGGACCAAATCTTCCAGGGGGTCTGGGCCCCCCCCCCCCCCCCAGAAAAAAAAAATCTAAATTTGAAAACTAATTTCCTGCCTAAAATATTAAAAAATTCACTAACACATAGGATGGACTTTTTATTTATTTTTTACAATAATGAATAATAGTGTATTGTATTTATTGCATTGCTATGTTTTTTATTTTTAACCTTTTCTTGTTTCATTGTATGTAATGGCAGAGATTAGGGATTAATAAAGTACAACCACAACCACAATCATATAAACAGAAATCTATTTTCTAACAATATATTGGGGGGGACACTTTGAGCATATTTGAATATTGGGGGGGCCTTGCTCTCTACCATTTACAATAAGCCTATCGTGCGACAAGGGCCCTGTTTAAAAATCATAGAGCTGTGTTATTATGGAGTGGTGCTTTTTTTCTTCTTGGTTCTTTCGGTAAAGTCACGTAGAATGGAAATAATAAAATAATAAAAATAAAACATAAAAAAATTATTATTTTATAAAATAATAAAAATAAAACATAATAAAATAATTATTTTATAAAAGACAGCCCTGTTCTCCACCTGAGGACGGCTACTTGCGTTGTGGCCGAAACGTCGTGAGAATTATTTTATTATGTTTTATTTTTATTATTTTATTATTTCCATTCTACGTCACTTTACCGAAAGAACCAAGAAGATGAATCCCTGCAGTCACGAAAGCTTTAAATCGAAATTTGAGTGGTGCTTTATTAGGGGGCAGGGAAAGAGCTTGCAATTGGGGGGGGGGGCACCGTACCTTCCTGGCGAATCCCGGGTGTGCAGCTATGGGCCTCAAACATGCACGCCGTGGTCGCGCACGCCGGAGAAATTGTTTCTCATCGTGAGTATTAGATTTCGACAGAAAATTCTCTCCCACGTAATATATCGCCATTGAATCGCAATGGGCTGCCCACCAGGTTTATATATCTGTGGCAACCATGGACCAATAATAAAGCTTACCGAGTAATGCTTATATATTGTGAACGACGTTTTAAAATTCAGCTTTACCTGTCGCGCTGTTTATTATTACATTTGTATGCCAGAGCAAAGCAACATTATTTATACCCAGGTCAAAAGTGATATGTTTAAAACGCTTCCCCTGCTAAATAACGTTGCGTTCATTATATGTAGTGCCTTAGAAATAGCAGTACTCCTAAGGAATGCATTGGTTGATATGAATGTTGTTGTGACGATACGTTTCGTCTGCCAGCGGAGATGATCAATAATCCAATCATATTAGCAGGAAGAATTCAATAAGTCAGGAGATCGCACGTGGCCCTTGTCAGCATGAAATGTGTGAATTCATTCATTCTCCACAGGCCAAATATTATCTTGCAACTGATTGGGCAAGGATGAACTCTCCTAGCTCTGCAGAAGTAAGAGGTGGGCAATATATTTGATTCTGATACTGAATTGCCACATATATTTATAATATAACCACGTGACACCTCTTTGTATTCAAAGCCACTCTTCAATTATTATTGAAACATTTGACCATAGCCTGTCTTACTCATTGTGGGCATCAGCAGGCAGCGCAGGGAATCCATTGTTCCCCACCTTCAATGACCTGCACTGACCAATATGATGAAGTATGATAAAATAGAGGCCCTCATACAGCAATTGATTGACAAAAGCGCTGTACAAACTTATGGCAGAATAATTAATTTCAATTGGACTATAATTCAATTAATTACAACGCAGCATTAAATACATAATGTAAATAGTGATTCACTTTATTTAAGTACAGGCAGTACCTGGTACTGGGTGATGCATTGATATTGTCTTAGCTGAGCAATACCTTGTACCAATGGGCAATCTCAATATATGGCAAATCACAGAGTCAATAAATTGTATGAATCATCATTGTGGCAATCACAACACTGCTCTTCAATATCTGCAGGTGTCACCTGCAACACCCGCATTGCAATGTGTGCTCAAAACAACAACAACAACACGGCACTCTCTGCGGAGTGTAAGTATGGAAGTGTAACTGTGGTCGAGGTGACATTCGAATTGACAAGGCCTTGCAATCGTCCACCACGGCGGCGAGCCCACGGACTGCGTTGCTAACACTGGTCAACACACTTTTTCTGGCATAAGGTATTCCAACGGTGTTAAGGTAATTTTGGGGTGCTGATTCCAAATCTGGCATCAGTTTTTGTCTATCATATCAGGTTTTTGAGATATCAAATATTGCATTTTAAATAAAAACTGCAGAAGAAAAATATTAAATAAATGTGGATATCTACATTAAATTATATTATAAACACACTATCCTAAAAATATAGCACCATATTTTAACACTAAAGCAGTCACTGACTCGCAACAACTTGCAATCATAAGTGACAGAGTTAATTTCGGGTAAAATCAATGAAAAGGGGGTATGCCGATAGCATAAAAATGAGATGTGATAGAGCAAATCTGAGATCAGATTTGGAATCAGCACCCTGAAATTAGTCTAAAACAGCCGCAAAAGTCCAGGCCAGAATTTTTTTTTTGTTGACCAGTGTAATCCATGGATTCCCACCGTGTTGTTGTTTTGTTGTTGCCAAATTTAATTTATTACCTTTTTCTTTTTTAAATTCTGAGACGCGAATTGAAGATATTTCATTGACCGCTCTCGCTGCGATCCAATGCGCACGCCCGAATCAAGATTTGCAAGACGGTGGAGATGAAAAAGAAAATCCATCAGTTGCAATTTTAATCCCATTGTGCCAATACAATGGTACGTGCGCAAGCAAGCACAGCAGCATATTAAAATGAACAAACAGCGCTGTGAATGAACTGAACAGGTAAAGAGAAAACAAGAAAGCTATAAATGTTTATGTTTATATTCCAATAGTAAGGCGCCACAGAGTTAAAATGGACGTTTATAAATGATTGCAGCATGTTGTAGCGGAACGAGCAGCAGAGCAGCATATGGAAATCGTAACGAGCAGCCATCATTACCGCAATGTTTAATGGCAAGTCCACGTCCCAGATGACCTGCTTAAGGGTATCTGATATCAGGCAACGCCATGTTAAGTAATGTCGTTTCAGTATTAATGTACCTGACCGTAACATAACCTTAATGTAACGCAAATAATTTAAACACAGGTAACACAAGTAACGTTAATTTAAGTAGCGTAAACCTAACATGAACATCACAAGATATCGTAACGTAATTATGACAACATTATCGTAAGGAACCTAAAGCTCGATTAATGTAAGGTTGACACAATAATTTTTGGTTAAATAAACGCTACTTTTTCTGATCTTGAACTTAGAGGATGTGTGGCTCAGTGGTTAGCACACTGCACGGTACATCTAGCCACCTGAGTTTGACTCCCGGTCACGGCCGACATCAGTGGTAGTGTGATATCTGAGCTGGTAACTGGGCACCCTCCTTCACCAACCCACACAGACCAGCATGGTAAACTATTACAAACTACTTTTTGGTATTTTCCAGGTATGGTCCACTGAGCTATGTAGCTCTTTTTCAGAAGCGACCTGGCCACAAATGATAGCTCAACGAAGTGGCTTATCACGTGGACATGTATTGCAGTAAAACACTTTAAACGCATGTTGATTATAAATGTGGAGGGAAAAACCGGAGGACCCACAGAAAAATCCGCGTAGCCACCGGGAGAAAAATTCTAACTCCACATATACAGGCTGTCAGGCTCGTGATCGAATTCACACCCTCCTGTAGACCCGGCGAGGTAGTTCACATATCCTAGCCACCGTGACGCCCTAGTATGGCTCAACAACCCCCCATTCATTATGAATATTTATAATATCATCGCAAATGGACACTGCATTATATATTTAAGGTTCCAGTAGATTGAGTGCTCGTTATGGGCTCGATTCTCTGAGTTATAATAAAAAGCAATAGACATTTCTTACCGGCGTTGCTTGTTTACAAAGTGGTGGGTTTGGCAAAGTTACCTTATTACCACTTCTTACCTCACGGACAACGACAAACACTTGGGTGGGAAAAAAAAACATTCTGAAAAATAACACTCAAGAAAAACCTCGTGCATGCTCGGAATTGTACACCAAGCAATAGAAAGAGGAAGACATTGATCAGGAAACCATAGCTAATCAGAGGCATCGTATT